>NW_027194074.1:0-709712 GCF_032444005.1 Ranitomeya imitator
TAGAGTGTAGGGTATAGAGTGTAGAGGGTAGAGTGTAGGGTATAGAGTGTAGGGTATAGAGTGTAGGGTATAGAGTGTAGGGTATAGAGTGTAGGGTATAGAGTGTAGGGTGTAGAGTGTAGGGTATAGAGTGTAGGGTATAGAGTGTAGAGTGTAGGGTATAAAGTGTAGGGTATAGAGTGTAGGGTGTAGAGTGTAGGGTATAGAGTGTAGAGTGTAGGGTATAGAGTGTAGGGTATAGAGTGTAGGGTGTAGAGTGTAGGGTGTAGAGTGTAGGGTATAGAGTGTAGGGTATAGAGTGTATGGTATAGAGTGTAGGGTATAGAGTGTAGGGTATAGAGTGTAGAGTGTAGGGTATAGAGTGTAGGGTATAGAGTGTAGAGTGTAGGTTATAGAGTGTAGGGTATAGAGTGTACGGTATAGAGTGTTGGGCTATAGAGTGTAGGGTATAGAGTGTAGGGTATAGAGTGTAGGGTATAGAGTGTAGGGTATACAGTGTAGGGTATAAAGTGTAGAGTGTAGGGTATAGAGTGTAGGGTATAGAGTGTAGGGTATAGAGTGTAGGGTATAGAGTGTAGGGTATAGAGTGTAGAGTGTAGGGTATAGAGTGTAGGGTATAGAGTGTAGAATGTAGGGTATAGAGTATAGGGTATAGAGTGTATGGTGTAGAGTGTAGGGTATAGAGTGTATAGTGTAGGGTATAGAGTGTAGGGTTTAGAGTGTAGGGTATTGAGTGTAGGGTATAGAGTGTAGAGTGTAGGGTATAGAGTGTATGGTATAGAGTGTAGGGTATAGCGTGTATGGTATAGAGTGTAGGGTATAGAGTGTAGAGGGTAGAGTGTAGGGTATAGAGTGTAGGGTATAGAGTGTAGGGTATAGAGTGTAGAGTGTAGGGTATAGAGTGTAGGGTATAGAGTGTAGGGTGTAGAGTGTAGGGTATAGAGTGTAGGGTATAGAGTGTAGAGTGTAGGGTATAAAGTGTAGGGTATAGAGTGTAGGGTGTAGAGTGTAGGGTGTAGAGTGTAGGGTATAGAGTGTATGGTATAATGTGTAAGGTATAGAGTGTAGAGTGTAGGGTATAGAGTATAGAGTGTAGGGTATAGAGTGTAGGGTATAGAGTGTAGAGTGTAGGGTATAGAGTGTAGAGTGTAGGGTATAGAGTGTAGGGTATAGAGTGTATGGTATAGAGTGTAGGGTACAGAGTGTATGATATATTGTGTATGGTATATAGTGTTTGGTATAGAGTGTAAGGTATAGAGTGTAGAGAGTAGGATATAGATTGTAGAGTGTAGAGTGTAGGGTATAGAGTGTATGGTATAGAGTGTATGGAATAGAGAGTATGGTATAGAGTGTAGGGTGTAGAGTGTAGGGTATAGAGTGTAGAGTGTGGGGTATAGAGTGTAGAGTGTAGGGTATATAGTGTATGATATAGAGTGTAGGGTATAGAGTGTAGATTGTATGGTATAGAGTGTAGGTATAGAGTGTATAGTGTAGGGTATAGAGTGTAGAGTGTAGGGTATAGAGTGTAGGGTATAGAGTGTTGGGATATAGAGTGTAGGGTATAGAGTGTAGGGTATAGAGTGTAGGGTATAGATTGTAGGGTATAGAGTGTAGGGTATAGAGTGTAGGGTATAGAGTATATAGTGTAGGGTATAGAGTGTAGGGTATAGAGTGTAGAGTTTAGGGTATAGAGTGTAGGGTATAGAGTGTAGGGTATAGAGTGTAGGGTATAAAGTGTAGAGTGTAGGGTATAGAGTGTAGGGTATAGAGTGTAGAGTGTAGGGTGTAGAGTGGAGAGTGTTAGGTATAGAGTGTAGGTTATAGAGTGTATGTTATAGAGTGTAGGGTATAGAGTGTAGAGTGTAGTGTATAGAGTGTAGGGTATAGAGTGTAGGGTATAAAGTGTAGAGTGTAGGGTATAGAGTGTAGGGTTTAGAGTGTATGTTATAGAGTGTAGGGTATAGAGTGTAGAGTGTAGGATATAGAGTGTAGAGTGTAGGGTATAGAGTGTAGGGTATATAGTGTAGGGTATAGAGTGTAAGGTATAGAGTGTAGGGTATAGAGTGTAGAGAGTAGGGTATAGAGTGTAGGGTATAGAGTGTAGAGTGTAGGGTATAGAGTGTATGGTATAGAGTGTAGAGTGTATGGTATAGAGTGTAGGGTATAGAGTGTAGAGTGTAGGGTATAGAGTGTAGGGTGTAGAGTGTAGGGTATAGAGTGTAGGGTATAGAGTGTAGAGTGTAGGGTATAAAGTGTAGGGTATAGAGTCTAGGGTGTAGAGTGTAGGGTATAGAGTGTAGAGTGTAGGGTATAGAGTGTATGGTATAATGTGTAGGGTATAGAGTGTAGGGTGTAGAGTGTAGGGTACAGAGTGTAGGGTATAGAGTGTAGGGTATAGAGTGTAGAGTGTAGGGTATATAGTGTAGGGTATAGAGTATAGAGTGTAGGGTATAGAGTGTAGGGTATAGAGTGTAGAGTGTAGGGTATAGAGTGTAGAGTGTAGGGTATAGAGTGTAGGGTATAGAGTGTATGGTATAGAGTAGGGTATAGAGTGTAGGGTATAGAGTGTAGAGTGTAGGGTATAGAGTGTAGAGTGTAGGGTATAGAGTGTAGGGTATAAAGAGTAGAGTGTAGGGTATAGAGTGTAGAGTGTAGGGTATGGAGTGTATGGTATAGAGTGTAGGGTATAGAGTGTAGAGTATAGAGTGTTGGGTATAGAGTGTAGAGTGTAGGGTATAGAGTGTAGGGTATATAGTGTAGGGTATAGAGTGTATGGTATACAGTGTAGAGTGTAGGGATTAGAGTGTAGGGTATAGAGATTAGGGTGTAGAGTGTAGGGTATAGAGTGTAGGGTATAGAGTGTTGGGTATAGATTGTAGGGTATAGAATGTAGAGTGTAGTGTATAGAGTATAGGGTATAGAGTGTATGGTGTAGAGTGTAGGGTATAGAGTGTATAGTGTAGGGTATAGAGTGCAGGGTATAGAGTGTATGGAATAGAGTGTATGGAATATAGTGTACGGTATAGAGTGTAGAGAGTATGGTATAGAGTGTAGGGTATAGAGCGTAGGGTGTAGGGTATAGATTGTAGGGTATAGAGTGTAGGGTATAGAGTGTAGAGTGTAGGGTATAGAGTGCATGGTATAGAGTGTAGGGTGTAGAGTATATGGTATAGAGTGTACAGTATAGAGTGTATGGTATAGAGTGTAGAGTGTAGGGTATAGAGTGTATGGTATAGAGTGTAGGGTGTAGAGTGTATAGTATAGAGTGTAGGGTACAGAGTGTAGAGTGTAGGGTATAGAGTGTAGGGTATAGAGTGTATGGTATAGAGTGTACGGTATAGAGTGTATGATATAGAGTGTATGGTATATAGTGTAGGGTATAGAGTGTTTGGTATAGAGTGTAAGGTATAGAGTGTAGAGAGTAGGGTATAGATTTTAGAGTGTAGAGTGTAGGGTATAGAGTGTAGGGTATAGAGTGTATGGAATAGAGTGTATAATATAGAGTGTAGGGTGTAGAGTGTAGGGTGTAGAGTGTGGGGTATAGAGTGTAGAGTGTAGGGTATAGAGTGTATGATATAGAGTGTAGGGTATAGAGTGTATGGTATAGATTGCAGGGTATAGAGTGTAGGGTATAGAGTGTAGGGTATAGAGTGTATGGTATAGAGTGTATGGTATAGATTGTAGGGTATAGAGTGTAGGGTATAGAGTGTAGAGTGTAGGGTATAGAGTGTAGAAAGTAGGGTATAGTGTGTAGGGTATGAAGTGTAGAGTGTAGGGTATAGAGTGTAGGGTATAGAGTGTAGATTGTATGGTTTAGAGTGTAGGGTATAGAGTGTATAGTGTAGGGTGTAGAGTGTAGGGTATAGAGTCTAGGGTATAGAGTGTTGGGATATAGAGTGTAGGGTATAGAGTGTAGGGTATAAAGTGTAGAGTGTAGGGTATAGAGTGTAGGGTTTAGAGTGTATGTTATAGAGTGTAGGGTATAGAGTGTAGAGTGTAGGATATAGAGTGTAGAGTGTAGGGTATAGAGTGTAGGGTATATAGTGTAGGGTATAGAGTGTAGGGTATAGAGTGTAGAGTGTAGGGTATAGAGTGTAGGGTATAGAGTGTAGAGTGTAGGGTATAGAGTGTAGAGTGTAGGGTATAGAGTGTAGGGTATAGAGTGTAGAGTGTAGGGTATAAAGTGTAGGGTATAGAGTGTAGGGTGTAGAGTGTAGGGTATAGAGTGTAGAGTGTAGGGTATAGAGTGTATGGTATAATGTGTAGGGTATAGAGTGTAGAGTGTAGGGTATAGAGTGTAGGGTATAGAGTGTAGGGTATAGAGTGTAGGGTATAGAGTGTAGAGTGTAGGGTATAGAGTGTAGAGTGTAGGGTATAGAGTGTAGGGTATAGAGTGTATGGTATAGAGTGTAGGGTATAGAGTGTAGGGTATAGAGTGTAGAGTGTAGGGTATAGAGTGTAGGGTATAGAGTGTAGAGTGTAGGGTATAGAGTGTAGGGTATAGAGTGTACGGTATAGAGTGTTGGGCTATAGAGTGTAGGGTATAGAGTGTAGGGTATAGAGTGTAGGGTATACAGTGTAGGGTATAAAGTGTAGAGTGTAGGGTATAGAGTGCATGGTATAGAGTGTAGGGTGTAGAGTGTATGGTATAGAGTGTACAGTATAGAGTGTATGGTATAGAGTGTAGAGTGTAGGGTATAGAGTGTATGGTATAGAGTGTAGGGTGTAGAGTGTATATTATAGAGTGTAGGGTACAGAGTGTAGAGTGTAGGGTATAGAGTGTAGGGTATAGAGTGTATGGTATAGAGTGTACGGTATAGAGTGTATGATATAGAGTGTATGGTATATAGTGTAGGGTATAGAGTGTTTGGTATAGAGTGTAAGGTATAGAGTGTAGAGAGTAGGGTATAGATTTTAGAGTGTAGAGTGTAGGGTATAGAGTGTAGGGTATAGAGTGTATAGAATAGAGTGTATAATATAGAGTGTAGGGTGTAGAGTGTAGGGTATAGAGTGTAGAGTGTGGGGTATAGAGTGTAGAGTGTAGGGTATAGAGTGTATGATATAGAGTGTAGGGTATAGAGTGTATGGTATAGATTGCAGGGTATAGAGTGTAGGGTGTAGATTGTAGGGTATAGAGTGTAGGGTATAGAGTGTAGAGTGTAGGGTATAGAGTGTAGAAAGTAGGGTATAGTGTGTAGGGTATGAAGTGTAGAGTGTAGGGTATAGAGTGTAGGGTATAGAGTGTAGATTGTATGGTATAGAGTGTAGGGGATAGAGTGTATAGTGTAGGGTGTAGAGTGTAGGGTATAGAGTGTAGGGTATAGAGTGTTGGGATATAGAGTGTAGGGTATAGAGTGTAGGGTATAAAGTGTAGAGTGTAGGGTATAGAGTGTAGTGTTTAGAGTGTATGTTATAGAGTGTAGGGTATAGAGTGTAGAGTGTAGGATATAGAGTGTAGAGTGTAGGGTATAGAGTGTAGGGTATATAGTGTAGGGTATAGAGTGTAGGGTATAGAGTGTAGGGTATAGAGTGTAGAGTGTAGGGTATAGAGTGTAGGGTATAGAGTGTAGAGTGTAGGGTATAGAGTGTAGGGTATAGAGTGTAGGGTATAGAGTGTATAGTGTAGGGTATAAAGTGTAGGGTATAGAGTGTAGGGTGTAGAGCAGGGGTCGGGAACCTATGGCTCGCGAGCCAGATATGGCTCTTTTGATGGCCGTATCTGGCTCGCAGACAGGGGGCCCGGGGCTGGCAAGTCAGACGCCCCTGGTCACCGCACTATGTCCGCCTCCTGCTCCCGCACACTTCCGTCACTTACTTCCAGGGGCGGATTATCAGAGGGTCAATATGGGCGGTAGCCCAGGGCCCAGTGGTCTGGGGGGGCCCTGGGCTACCGCAGATTAACCCTCTGATAATCATTTGTGAATGCCGGCCCGTGCCGGCCGCCGCCGCCGGCGTTTATGTGCCCCCCGGACCCGGTGGGCGGAGAGAGGGGGCCGCATCGGGCCCCTTCTCATCTGCTCACCGGGCCCCTTGCAGCGCTGCGGCGGTTTCCTATTGATGTGCGGGCGCGCGCCCGCACATCAATAGTTAACAACAACAGCCGCCAGCCAATTGGAGGCTGGCGGCTGATGTCGGCCGCAGCGCACACGTCGCCGGCGTCTGACGTCATTGTCAGTCGCCGGCGAGTGTGCGCTGCTGCAGGGAGCTCGCCGCCTGGAGCGCGGACAGGTGAGGAGACTGCTTGTTTTTTTTTTTTTTTTTTGGATCAGTTATCGGTGGACACACTGGGGGAGTGGGGGGCAATGCTGGAGGACACACTGGGGGGCAATGCTGGAGACACTGGGGCAGATTGGAGGACACACTGGGGGCAGTGCTGGAGACAGTGGGGCAGACTGGAGGACACACTGGGGGGCAAAGCTGGAAACACTGGGGCAGATTGGAGGACACACTGGGGGCAATGCTGGAGACAGTGGGGCAGATTGCTGGAGGACACACTGGGGGGCAATGCTGGGGGACACACTGGGGGCAATGCTGGAGACAGTGGGGCAGATTGCTGGAGACAGTGGGGCAGATTGCTGGAGACAGTGGGGCAGATTGCTGGAGACAGTGGGGCAGATTGCTGGAGACAGTGGGGCAGAATGCTGGAGACAGTGAGGCAGATTGGAGGACACACTGGGGGGGGCAATGCTGGAGACACTGGGGCAGATTGGAGGACACACTGGGGGCAATGCTGGAGACAGTGAGGCAGATTGGAGGACACACTGGGGGCAATGCTGGAGACAGTGGGGCAGATTGGAGGACACACTGGGGGCAGATTGCTGGAGACACTGGGGGCAGATTGCTGGAGACACTGGGGGCAGATTGCTGGAGACACTGGGGCAGATTGCTGGAGACACTGGGGCAGATTGCTGGAGACACTGGGGGCAGATTGCTGGAGACACTGGGGGCAGATTGCTGGAGACACTGGGGCAGATTGCTGGAGACACTGGGGCAGATTGCTGGAGACACTGGGGCAGATTGCTGGAGACACTGGGGCAAATGATTGCTGGACACACTGGGGCAATGCTGGATACACTGGGGCAATGCTGGAGACACTGGGCCAGATTGCTGGACACACTGGTGGTAATATGCTGGACACACTGGGGCAGATTGCTGGACACACTGTCTGGGGGCAATATGCTGGACATACTGGGGCAGATTGCTGGACACACTGGGGGTAATATGCTGGACACACTGGGGGTAATATGCTGGACACACTGGGGGCAGGACTGGAGGCATGGGCAGAATGTAGACACGGGGCATGATTGGAGACATGGGGCAGGATGGATACAATAATAAAATAGACAATTGACATAACTGACAATGCGTTGTGTGACATGTCCAACATTCCAGCTTCTTTCTTCTGCGAATGCCTCAAAGCTGGCATTCTCTCAACATCAGGTGGGAAGAATGCCAGCTTCCAGTCATGCGCAGGAAAAAGAAGAAGCCAGACTGCTGGACTGATGTCATGCATCGCAAGCTCACAATGTAAGTTATTTATTTAATTTTTTACTGCTAATTACCATTGTTTCAGTCCAGTTGTGGCTTTATACAGCAGGGAGGAGCATTCCTTGCTGTACTAAGTGAACATTACATAGTAACATAGTAACATAGTTAGTAAGGCCGAAAAAAGACATTTGTCCATCCAGTTCAGCCTATATTCCATCATAATAAATACCCAGATCTACGTCCTTCTACAGAACCTAATAATTGTATGATACAATATTGTTCTGCTCCAGGAAGACATCCAGGCCTCTCTTGAACCCCTCGACTGAGTTCGCCATCACCACCTCCTCAGGCAAGCAATTCCAGATTCTCACTGCCCTAACAGTAAAGAATCCTCTTCTATGTTGGTGGAAAAACCTGGGGCAAAACATTGGAGCGATTGATCTGTCAATGGCCCTTTAAACATATTGTACGGCTCTCGCGGAATTATATATCAAAATATGTGGCGTTTACGGCTCTCTTAGCCAAAAAGGTTCCTGACCCCTGGTGTAGAGTGTAGGGTGTAGAGTGTAGGATATAGAGTGTATGGTATAATGTGTAGGGTATAGAGTGTAGAGTGTAGGGTATAGAGTGTAGGGTATAGAGTATAGAGTGTAGGGTATAGAGTGTAGGGTATAGAGTGTAGAGTGTAGGGTATAGAGTGTAGAGTGTAGGGTATAGAGTGTAGGGTATAGAGTGTATGGTATAGAGTGTAGGGTACAGAGTGTATGATATATTGTGTATGGTATATAGTGTTTGGTATAGAGTGTAAGGTATAGAGTGTAGAGAGTAGGATATAGATTGTAGAGTGTAGAGTGTAGGGTATAGAGTGTATGGTATAGAGTGTATGGAATAGAGAGTATGGTATAGAGTGTAGGGTGTAGAGTGTAGGGTATAGAGTGTAGAGTGTGGGGTATAGAGTGTAGAGTGTAGGGTATATAGTGTATGATATAGAGTGTAGGGTATAGAGTGTAGATTGTATGGTATAGAGTGTAGGTATAGAGTGTATAGTGTAGGGTATAGAGTGTAGAGTGTAGGGTATAGAGTGTAGGGTATAGAGTGTAGGGTATAGAGTGTATGTTATAGAGTGTAGGGTGTAGAGTGTAGGGTATAGAGTGTAGGGTATAGAGTGTAGGGTATAGAGTGTAGGGTATAAAGTGTAGAGTGTAGGGTATAGAGTGTAGGGTTTAGAGTGTATGTTATAGAGTGTAGGGTATAGAGTGTAGAGTGTAGGATATAGAGTGTAGAGTGTAGGGTATAAAGTGTAGGGTATATAGTGTAGGGTATAGAGTGTAGGGTATAGAGTGTATGGTATAGAGTGTAGAGTGTAGGGTATAGAGTGTAGAAAGTAGGGTATAGTGTGTAGGGTATAGAGTGTAGAGTGTAGGGTATAGAGTGTAGATTGTATGGTATAGAGTGTAGGGTATAGAGTGTATAGTGTAGGGTATAGAGTGTAGAGTGTAGGGTATAGAGTGTAGGGTATAGAGTGTTGGGATATAGAGTGTAGGGTATAGAGTGTCGGGTATAGAGTGTAGGGTATAGATTGTAGGGTATAGAGTGTAGGGTATAGAGTATATAGTATAGGGTATAGAGTGTAGGGTATAGAGTGTAGAGTGTAGGGTATAGAGTGTAGGGTATAGAGTGTAGGGTATAGAGTGCAGGGTATAGAGTGTAGGGTATAGAGTGTAGAGTGTAGGGTATAGAGTGTAGAGTTTAGGGTATATAGTGTAGGGTATAGAGTGTAGGGTTTAGAGTGTATGGTATAGAGTGTAGGGTATAGAGTGTAGAGTGTAGGGTATAGAGTGTAGGATATAGAGTGTAGGGTATAGAGTGTATGGTATAGAGTGTACGGTATAGAGTGTACAGTGCAGGGTATAGAGTGTAGGGTATAGATTGTAGGGTATAGAGTGTATTGTATAGGGTATAGAGTGTATGGTGTAGAGTGTAGGGTATAGAGTGTATAGTGTAGGGTATAGAGTGTAGGGTATAGAGTGTATGGTATAGAGTGTAGGGTATAGAGTGTATGGTATAGAGTGTAGGGTATAGAGTGTAGAGTGTAGGGTATAGAGTGTAGGGTATAGAGTGTAGAGTGTAGGGTATAGAGTTTAGGGTATAGAGTGTATGGTGTAGAGTGTAGGGTATAGAGTGTAGGGTATAGAGTGTAGGGTATAGAGTGTATGGTATAGAGTGTAGGGATTAGAGTGTAGAGTGTAGGGTATAGAGTATATGGTATAGAGTGTAGGGTATAGAGTATAGAGTGTAGGGTATAGAGTGTAGGGTATAGAGTGTAGGGTATAGAGTGTATGGTATAGAGTGTAGGGAATAGAGTGTAGAGTGTAGGGTATAGAGTATATGGTATAGAGTGTAGGGAATAGAGTGTAGAGTGTAGGGTATAGAGTGTATGGTATAGAGTGTAGGGTATAGAGTGTAGAGGGTAGAGTGTAGGGTATAGAGTGTAGGGTATAGAGTGTAGAGTGTAGGGTATAGAGTGTAGGGTATAGAGTGTAGGGTGTAGAGTGTAGGGTATAGAGTGTAGGGTATAGAGTGTAGAGTGTAGGGTATAAAGTGTAGGGTATAGAGTGTAGGGTGTAGAGTGTAGGGTATAGAGTGTAGAGTGTAGGGTATAGAGTGTATGGTATAATGTGTAGGGTATAGAGTGTAGAGTGTAGGGTATAGAGTGTAGGGTATAGAGTATAGAGTGTAGGGTATAGAGTGTAGGGTATAGAGTGTAGAGTGTAGGGTATAGAGTGTAGAGTGTAGGGTATAGAGTGTAGGGTATAGAGTGTATGGTATAGAGTGTAGGGTATAGAGTGTAGGGTATAGAGTGTAGAGTGTAGGGTATAGAGTGTAGGGTATAGAGTGTAGAGTGTAGGGTATAGAGTGTAGGGTATAGAGTGTACGGTATAGAGTGTTGGGCTATAGAGTGTAGGGTATAGAGTGTAGGGTATAGAGTGTAGGGTATAGAGTGTAGGGTATACAGTGTAGGGTATAAAGTGTAGAGTGTAGGGTATAGAGTGTAGGGTATAGAGTGTAGGGTATAGAGTGTAGGGTATAGAGTGTAGGGTTTAGAGTGTATGGTATAGAGTGTAGGGTATAGAGTGTAGAGTGTAGGGTATAGAGTGTAGGGTATAGAGTGTAGGGTATAGAGTGTATGGTATAGAGTGTACGGTATAGAGTGTAGGGTATAAAGTGTAGGGTATAGTTTGTAGGGTATAGAGTGTAGAATGTAGGGTATAGAGTATAGGGTATAGAGTGTATGGTGTAGAGTGTAGGGTATAGAGTGTATAGTGTAGGGTATAGAGTGTAGGGTTTAGAGTGTAGGGTATTGAGTGTAGGGTATAGAGTGTAGAGTGTAGGGTATAGAGTGTATGGTATAGAGTGTAGGGTATAGAGTGTATGGTATAGAGTGTAGGGTATAGAGTGTAGAGGGTAGAGTGTAGGGTATAGAGTGTAGGGTATAGAGTGTAGGGTATAGAGTGTAGAGTGTAGGGTATAGAGTGTAGGGTATAGAGTGTAGGGTGTAGAGTGTAGGGTATAGAGTGTAGAGAGTAGGGTATAGATTTTAGAGTGTAGAGTGTAGGGTATAGAGTGTAGGGTATAGAGTGTATGGAATAGAGTGTATAATATAGAGTGTAGGGTGTAGAGTGTAGGGTATAGAGTGTAGAGTGTGGGGTATAGAGTGTAGAGTGTAGGGTATAGAGTGTATGATATAGAGTGTAGGGAATAGAGTGTATGGTATAGATTGCAGGGTATAGAGTGTAGGGTGTAGAGTGTAGGGTATAGAGTGTAGGGTATAGAGTGTATGGTATAGAGTGTATGGTATAGATTGTAGGGTATAGAGTGTAGGGTATAGAGTGTAGAGTGTAGGGTATAGAGTGTAGAGTGTAGGGTATAGAGTGTAGGGTATAGAGTGTATGGTATAGAGTAGGGTATAGAGTGTAGGGTATAGAGTGTAGAGTGTAGGGTATAGAGTGTAGAGTGTAGGGTATAGAGTGTAGGGTATAAAGAGTAGAGTGTAGGGTATAGAGTGTAGAGTGTAGGGTATGGAGTGTATGGTATAGAGTGTAGGGTATAGAGTGTAGAGTATAGAGTGTTGGGTATAGAGTGTAGAGTGTAGGGTATAGAGTGTAGGGTATATAGTGTAGGGTATAGAGTGTATGGTATACAGTGTAGAGTGTAGGGATTAGAGTGCAGGGTATAGAGTGTAGGGTGTAGAGTGTAGGGTATAGAGTGTAGGGTATAGAGTGTATGGTATAGAGTGTAGGGTATAGAGTGTTGGGTATAGATTGTAGGGTATAGAATGTAGAGTGTAGTGTATAGAGTATAGGGTATAGAGTGCATGGTGTAGAGTGTAGGGTATAGAGTGTATAGTGTAGGGTATAGAGTGCAGGGTATAGAGTGTATGGAATAGAGTGTATGGAATATAGTGTACGGTATAGAGTGTAGAGAGTAGGGTATAGAGTGTAGGGTATAGAGCGTAGGGTGTAGGGTATAGATTGTAGGGTATAGAGTGTAGGGTATAGAGTGTAGAGTGTAGGGTATAGAGTGCATGGTATAGAGTGTAGGGTGTAGAGTGTATGGTATAGAGTGTAGAGTGTAGGGTATAGAGTGTATGGTATAGAGTGTAGGGTGTAGAGTGTATAGTATAGAGTGTAAGGTACAGAGTGTAGAGTGTAGGGTATAGAGTGTAGGGTATAGAGTGTATGGTATAGAGTGTACGGTATAGAGTGTATGATATAGAGTGTATGGTATATAGTGTAGGGTATAGAGTGTTTGGTATAGAGTGTAAGGTATAGAGTGTAGAGAGTAGGGTATAGATTTTAGAGTGTAGAGTGTAGGGTATAGAGTGTAGGGTATAGAGTGTATGGAATAGAGTGTATAATATAGAGTGTAGGGTGTAGAGTGTAGGGTATAGAGTGTAGAGTGTGGGGTATAGAGTGTAGAGTGTAGGGTATAGAGTGTATGATATAGAGTGTAGGGTATAGAGTGTATGGTATAGATTGCAGGGTATAGAGTGTAGGGTGTAGAGTGTAGGGTATAGAGTGTAGGGTATAGAGTGTATGGTATAGAGTGTATGGTATAGATTGTAGGGTATAGAGTGTAGGGTATAGAGTGTAGAGTGTAGGGTATAGAGTGTAGAAAGTAGGGTATAGTGTGTAGGGTATGAAGTGTAGAGTGTAGGGTATAGAGTGTAGATTGTATGGTATAGAGTGTAGGGTATAGAGTGTAGAGTGTAGGGTGTAGAGTGTAGGGTATAGAGTGTAGGGTATAGAGTGTTGGGATATAGAGTGTAGGGTATTGAGTGTAGGGTATAGAGTGTAGGGTATAGATTGTAGGGTATAGAGTGTAGGGTATAGAGTGTAGGGTATAGAGTATATAGTGTAGGGTATAGAGTGTAGGGTATAGAGTGTAGAGTGTAGGGTATAGAGTGTAGGGTATAGAGTGTAGGGTATAGCGTGTAGGGTATAAAGTGTAGAGTGTAGGGTATAGAGTGTAGGGTATAGAGTGTAGGGTATAGAGTGTAGAGTGTAGGGTGTAGAGTGTAGGGTATAGAGTGTAAGGTATAGAGTGTAGGGTATAGAGTGTATGTTATAGAGTGTAGGGTGTAGAGTGTAGGGTATAGAGTGTAGGGTATAGAGTGTAGGGTATAAAGTGTAGAGTGTAGGGTATAGAGTGTAGGGTTTAGAGTGTATGTTATAGAGTGTAGGGTATAGAGTGTAGAGTGTAGGATATAGAGTGTAGAGTGTAGGGTATAAAGTGTAGGGTATATAGTGTAGGGTATAGAGTGTAGGGTATAGAGTGTAGGGTATAGAGTGTATGGTATAGAGTGTAGAGTGTAGGGTATAGAGTGTAGAAAGTAGGGTATAGTGTGTAGGGTATAGAGTGTAGAGTGTAGGGTATAGAGTGTAGGGTATAGAGTGTAGATTGTATGGTATAGAGTGTAGGGTATAGAGTGTATAGTGTAGGGTATAGAGTGTAGAGTGTAGGGTATAGAGTGTAGGGTATAGAGTGTTGGGATATAGAGTGTAGGGTATAGAGTGTCGGGTATAGAGTGTAGGGTATAGATCGTAGGGTATAGAGTGTAGGGTATAGAGTATATAGTATAGGGTATAGAGTGTAGGGTATAGAGTGTAGAGTGTAGGGTATAGAGTGTAGGGTATAGAGTGTAGGGTATAGAGTGTAGGGTATATAGTGTAGAGTGTAGGGTATAGAGTGTAGGGTATAGAGTGTAGAGTGTAGGGTGTAGAGTGGAGAGTGTAGGGTATAGAGTGTAAGGTATGGAGTGTAGGGTATAGAGTGTATGTTATAGAGTGTAGGGTGTAGAGTGTAGGGTATAGAGTGTAGAAAGTAGGGTATAGTGTGTAGGGTATAGAGTGTAGGGTATAGAGTGTATGGTGTAGAGTGTAGGGTATAGAGTGTAGAAAGTAGGGTATAGATTTTAGAGTGTAGAGTGTAGGGTATAGAGTGTAGGGTATAGAGTGTATGGAATAGAGTGTATAATATAGAGTGTAGGGTGTAGAGTGTAGGGTATAGAGTGTAGAGTGTGGGGTATAGAGTGTAGAGTGTAGGGTATAGAGTGTATGATATAGAGTGTAGGGAATAGAGTGTATGGTATAGATTGCAGGGTATAGAGTGTAGGGTGTAGAGTGTAGGGTATAGAGTGTAGGGTATAGAGTGTATGGTATAGAGTGTATGGTATAGATTGTAGGGTATAGAGTGTAGGGTATAGAGTGTAGAGTGTAGGGTATAGAGTGTAGAGTGTAGGGTATAGAGTGTAGGGTATAGAGTGTATGGTATAGAGTAGGGTATAGAGTGTAGGGTATAGAGTGTAGAGTGTAGGGTATAGAGTGTAGAGTGTAGGGTATAGAGTGTAGGGTATAAAGAGTAGAGTGTAGGGTATAGAGTGTAGAGTGTAGGGTATGGAGTGTATGGTATAGAGTGTAGGGTATAGAGTGTAGAGTATAGAGTGTTGGGTATAGAGTGTAGAGTGTAGGGTATAGAGTGTAGGGTATATAGTGTAGGGTATAGAGTGTATGGTATACAGTGTAGAGTGTAGGGATTAGAGTGCAGGGTATAGAGTGTAGGGTGTAGAGTGTAGGGTATAGAGTGTAGGGTATAGAGTGTATGGTATAGAGTGTAGGGTATAGAGTGTTGGGTATAGATTGTAGGGTATAGAATGTAGAGTGTAGTGTATAGAGTATAGGGTATAGAGTGCATGGTGTAGAGTGTAGGGTATAGAGTGTATAGTGTAGGGTATAGAGTGCAGGGTATAGAGTGTATGGAATAGAGTGTATGGAATATAGTGTACGGTATAGAGTGTAGAGAGTAGGGTATAGAGTGTAGGGAATAGAGCGTAGGGTGTAGGGTATAGATTGTAGGGTATAGAGTGTAGGGTATAGAGTGTAGAGTGTAGGGTATAGAGTGCATGGTATAGAGTGTAGGGTGTAGAGTGTATGGTATAGAGTGTAGAGTGTAGGGTATAGAGTGTATTGTATAGAGTGTAGGGTGTAGAGTGTATAGTATAGAGTGTAAGGTACAGAGTGTAGAGTGTAGGGTATAGAGTGTAGGGTATAGAGTGTATGGTATAGAGTGTACGGTATAGAGTGTATGATATAGAGTGTATGGTATATAGTGTAGGGTATAGAGTGTTTGGTATAGAGTGTAAGGTATAGAGTGTAGAGAGTAGGGTATAGATTTTAGAGTGTAGAGTGTAGGGTATAGAGTGTAGGGTATAGAGTGTATGGAATAGAGTGTATAATATAGAGTGTAGGGTGTAGAGTGTAGGGTATAGAGTGTAGAGTGTGGGGTATAGAGTGTAGAGTGTAGGGTATAGAGTGTATGATATAGAGTGTAGGGTATAGAGTGTATGGTATAGATTGCAGGGTATAGAGTGTAGGGTGTAGAGTGTAGGGTATAGAGTGTAGGGTATAGAGTGTATGGTATAGAGTGTATGGTATAGATTGTAGGGTATAGAGTGTAGGGTATAGAGTGTAGAGTGTAGGGTATAGAGTGTAGAAAGTAGGGTATAGTGTGTAGGGTATGAAGTGTAGAGTGTAGGGTATAGAGTGTAGATTGTATGGTATAGAGTGTAGGGTATAGAGTGTAGAGTGTAGGGTGTAGAGTGTAGGGTATAGAGTGTAGGGTATAGAGTGTTGGGATATAGAGTGTAGGGTATTGAGTGTAGGGTATAGAGTGTAGGGTATAGATTGTAGGGTATAGAGTGTAGGGTATAGAGTGTAGGGTATAGAGTATATAGTGTAGGGTATAGAGTGTAGGGTATAGAGTGTAGAGTGTAGGGTATAGAGTGTAGGGTATAGAGTGTAGGGTATAGCGTGTAGGGTATAAAGTGTAGAGTGTAGGGTATAGAGTGTAGGGTATAGAGTGTAGGGTATAGAGTGTAGAGTGTAGGGTGTAGAGTGTAGGGTATAGAGTGTAAGGTATAGAGTGTAGGGTATAGAGTGTATGTTATAGAGTGTAGGGTGTAGAGTGTAGGGTATAGAGTGTAGGGTATAGAGTGTAGGGTATAGAGTGTAGGGTATAAAGTGTAGAGTGTAGGGTATAGAGTGTAGGGTTTAGAGTGTATGTTATAGAGTGTAGGGTATAGAGTGTAGAGTGTAGGATATAGAGTGTAGAGTGTAGGGTATAAAGTGTAGGGTATATAGTGTAGGGTATAGAGTGTAGGGTATAGAGTGTAGGGTATAGAGTGTATGGTATAGAGTGTAGGGTATAGAGTGTAGAAAGTAGGGTATAGTGTGTAGGGTATAGAGTGTAGAGTGTAGGGTATAGAGTGTAGGGTATAGAGTGTAGATTGTATGGTATAGAGTGTAGGGTATAGAGTGTATAGTGTAGGGTATAGAGTGTAGAGTGTAGGGTATAGAGTGTAGGGTATAGAGTGTTGGGATATAGAGTGTAGGGTATAGAGTGTCGGGTATAGAGTGTAGGGTATAGATCGTAGGGTATAGAGTGTAGGGTATAGAGTATATAGTATAGGGTATAGAGTGTAGGGTATAGAGTGTAGAGTGTAGGGTATAGAGTGTAGGGTATAGAGTGTAGGGTATAGAGTGTAGGGTATATAGTGTAGAGTGTAGGGTATAGAGTGTAGGGTATAGAGTGTAGAGTGTAGGGTGTAGAGTGGAGAGTGTAGGGTATAGAGTGTAAGGTATGGAGTGTAGGGTATAGAGTGTATGTTATAGAGTGTAGGGTGTAGAGTGTAGGGTATAGAGTGTAGAAAGTAGGGTATAGTGTGTAGGGTATAGAGTGTAGGGTATAGAGTGTATGGTATAGAGTGTAGAGTGTAGGGTATAGAGTGTAGAAAGTAGGGTATAGATTTTAGAGTGTAGAGTGTAGGGTATAGAGTGTAGGGTATAGAGTGTATGGAATAGAGTGTATAATATAGAGTGTAGGGTGTAGAGTGTAGGGTATAGAGTGTAGAGTGTGGGGTATAGAGTGTAGAGTGTAGGGTATAGAGTGTATGATATAGAGTGTAGGGAATAGAGTGTATGGTATAGATTGCAGGGTATAGAGTGTAGGGTGTAGAGTGTAGGGTATAGAGTGTAGGGTATAGAGTGTATGGTATAGAGTGTATGGTATAGATTGTAGGGTATAGAGTGTAGGGTATAGAGTGTAGAGTGTAGGGTATAGAGTGTAGAGTGTAGGGTATAGAGTGTAGGGTATAGAGTGTATGGTATAGAGTAGGGTATAGAGTGTAGGGTATAGAGTGTAGAGTGTAGGGTATAGAGTGTAGAGTGTAGGGTATAGAGTGTAGGGTATAAAGAGTAGAGTGTAGGGTATAGAGTGTAGAGTGTAGGGTATGGAGTGTATGGTATAGAGTGTAGGGTATAGAGTGTAGAGTATAGAGTGTTGGGTATAGAGTGTAGAGTGTAGGGTATAGAGTGTAGGGTATATAGTGTAGGGTATAGAGTGTATGGTATACAGTGTAGAGTGTAGGGATTAGAGTGCAGGGTATAGAGTGTAGGGTGTAGAGTGTAGGGTATAGAGTGTAGGGTATAGAGTGTATGGTATAGAGTGTAGGGTATAGAGTGTTGGGTATAGATTGTAGGGTATAGAATGTAGAGTGTAGTGTATAGAGTATAGGGTATAGAGTGCATGGTGTAGAGTGTAGGGTATAGAGTGTATAGTGTAGGGTATAGAGTGCAGGGTATAGAGTGTATGGAATAGAGTGTATGGAATATAGTGTACGGTATAGAGTGTAGAGAGTAGGGTATAGAGTGTAGGGTATAGAGCGTAGGGTGTAGGGTATAGATTGTAGGGTATAGAGTGTAGGGTATAGAGTGTAGAGTGTAGGGTATAGAGTGCATGGTATAGAGTGTAGGGTGTAGAGTGTATGGTATAGAGTGTAGAGTGTAGGGTATAGAGTGTATTGTATAGAGTGTAGGGTGTAGAGTGTATAGTATAGAGTGTAAGGTACAGAGTGTAGAGTGTAGGGTATAGAGTGTAGGGTATAGAGTGTATGGTATAGAGTGTACGGTATAGAGTGTATGATATAGAGTGTATGGTATATAGTGTAGGGTATAGAGTGTTTTGTATAGAGTGTAAGGTATAGAGTGTAGAGAGTAGGGTATAGATTTTAGAGTGTAGAGTGTAGGGTATAGAGTGTAGGGTATAGAGTGTATGGAATAGAGTGTATAATATAGAGTGTAGGGTGTAGAGTGTAGGGTATAGAGTGTAGAGTGTGGGGTATAGAGTGTAGAGTGTAGGGTATAGAGTGTATGATATAGAGTGTAGGGTATAGAGTGTATGGTATAGATTGCAGGGTATAGAGTGTAGGGTGTAGAGTGTAGGGTATAGAGTGTAGGGTATAGAGTGTATGGTATAGAGTGTATGGTATAGATTGTAGGGTATAGAGTGTAGGGTATAGAGTGTAGAGTGTAGGGTATAGAGTGTAGAAAGTAGGGTATAGTGTGTAGGGTATGAAGTGTAGAGTGTAGGGTATAGAGTGTAGATTGTATGGTATAGAGTGTAGGGTATAGAGTGTAGAGTGTAGGGTGTAGAGTGTAGGGTATAGAGTGTAGGGTATAGAGTGTTGGGATATAGAGTGTAGGGTATAGAGTGTAGGATATAGAGTGTAGGGTATAGATTGTAGGGTATAGAGTGTAGGGTATAGAGTGTAGGGTATAGAGTATATAGTGTAGGGTATAGAGTGTAGGGTATAGAGTGTAGAGTGTAGGGTATAGAGTGTAGGGTATAGAGTGTAGGGTATAGCGTGTAGGGTATAAAGTGTAGAGTGTAGGGTATAGAGTGTAGGGTATAGAGTGTAGGGTATAGAGTGTAGAGTGTAGGGTGTAGAGTGTAGGGTATAGAGTGTAAGGTATAGAGTGTAGGGTATAGAGTGTATGTTATAGAGTGTAGGGTGTAGAGTGTAGCGTATAGAGTGTAGGGTATAGAGTGTAGGGTATAGAGTGTAGGGTATAAAGTGTAGAGTGTAGGGTATAGAGTGTAGGGTTTAGAGTGTATGTTATAGAGTGTAGGGTATAGAGTGTAGAGTGTAGGATATAGAGTGTAGAGTGTAGGGTATAAAGTGTAGGGTATATAGTGTAGGGTATAGAGTGTAGGGTATAGAGTGTAGGGTATAGAGTGTATGGTATAGAGTGTAGAGTGTAGGGTATAGAGTGTAGAAAGTAGGGTATAGTGTGTAGGGTTTAGAGTGTAGAGTGTAGGGTATAGAGTGTAGGGTATAGAGTGTAGATTGTATGGTATAGAGTGTAGGGTATAGAGTGTATAGTGTAGGGTATAGAGTGTAGAGTGTAGGGTATAGAGTGTAGGGTATAGAGTGTTGGGATATAGAGTGTAGGGTATAGAGTGTCGGGTATAGAGTGTAGGGTATAGATCGTAGGGTATAGAGTGTAGGGTATAGAGTATATAGTATAGGGTATAGAGTGTAGGGTATAGAGTGTAGAGTGTAGGGTATAGAGTGTAGGGTATAGAGTGTAGGGTATAGAGTGTAGGGTATATAGTGTAGAGTGTAGGGTATAGAGTGTAGGGTATAGAGTGTAGAGTGTAGGGTGTAGAGTGGAGAGTGTAGGGTATAGAGTGTAAGGTATGGAGTGTAGGGTATAGAGTGTATGTTATAGAGTGTAGGATGTAGAGTGTAGGGTATAGAGTGTAGAAAGTAGGGTATAGTGTGTAGGGTATAGAGTGTAGGGTATAGAGTGTATGGTATAGAGTGTAGAGTGTAGGGTATAGAGTGTAGAAAGTAGGGTATAGTGTGTAGGGTATAGAGTGTAGAGTGTAGGGTATAGAGTGTATGGTATGATGTGTAGGGTATAGAGTGTAGGGTGTAGAGTGTAGTGTATAGAGTGTAGGGTATAGAGTGTAGGGTATAGATTGTAGGGTATAGAGTGTAGAGTGTAGGTTATATAGTGTAGGGTATATAGTATAGAGTGTAGGGTATAGAGTGTAGGGTATAGAGTGTAGAGTGTAGGGTGTAGAGTGTAGGGTATAGAGTGTAGGGTATAGAGTGTATGGTATAGAGTGTAGGGTATAGAGTGTAGGGTATAGAGTGTAGAGTGTAGGGATTAGAGTGTAGGGTATAGAGTGTATTGTATAGAGTGTAGAGTGTAGGGTATAGAGTGTAGGGTATAGAGTGTACGGTATAGAGTGTTGGGCTATAGAGTGTAGGGTATAGAGTATAGGGTATAGAGTGTAGGGTATAGAGTGTAGGGTATACAGTGTAGGGTATAAAGTGTAGAGTGTAGGGTATAGAGTGTAGGGTATAGAGTGTAGGGTATAGAGTGTAGGGTATAGAGTGTAGAGTGTAGGGTATAGAGTGTAGAGTTTAGGGTATATAGTGTAGGGTATAGAGTGTAGGGTTTAGAGTGTATGGTATAGAGTGTAGGGTATAGAGTGTAGAGTGTAGGGTATAGAGTGTAGGATATAGAGTGTAGGGTATAGAGTGTATGGTATAGAGTGTACGGTATAGAGTGTACAGTGTAGGGTATAGAGTGTAGGGTATAGATTGTAGGGTATAGAGTGTATTGTATAGGGTATAGAGTGTATGGTGTATAGTGTAGGGTATAGAGTGTAGAAAGTAGGGTATAGTGTGTAGGGTATAGAGTGTAGAGTGTAGGGTATAGAGTGTATGGTATGATGTGTAGGGTATAGAGTGTAGGGTGTAGAGTGTAGGGTATAGAGTGTAGGGTATAGAGTGTATGTTATAGAGTGTAGGGTATAGAGTGTAGAGTGTAGGGTATAGAGTGTAGAAAGTAGGGTATAGTGTGTAGGGTATAGAGTGTAGGGTATAGAGTGTATGGTATAGAGTGTATGGTATAGAGTGTAGAAAGTAGGGTATAGTGTGTAGGGTATAGAGTGTAGGGTATAGAGTGTAGGGTATAGAGTATAGGGTATAGAGTGTAGGGTATAGAGTGTACGGTATAGAGTGTATGATATATTGTGTATGGTATATAGTGTTTGGTATAGAGTGTAAGGTATAGAGTGTAGAGAGTAGGATATAGATTGTAGAGTGTAGAGTGTAGGGTATAGAGTGTATGGTATAGAGTGTATGGAATAGAGAGTATGGTATAGAGTGTAGGGTGTAGAGTGTAGGGTATAGAGTGTAGAGTGTGGGGTATAGAGTGTAGAGTGCAGGGTATATAGTGTATGATATAGAGTGTAGGGTATAGAGTGTAGATTGTATGGTATAGAGTGTAGGGTATAGAGTGTATAGTGTAGGGTATAGAGTGTAGAGTGTAGGGTATAGAGTGTAGGGTATAGAGTGTTGGGATATAGAGTGTAGGGTATAGAGTGTAGGGTATAGAGTGTAGGGTATAGATTGTAGGGTATAGAGTGTAGGGTATAGAGTATATAGTGTAGGGTATAGAGTGTAGGGTATAGAGTGTAGAGTTTAGGGTATAGAGTGTAGGGTATAGAGTGTAGGGTATAGAGTGTAGGGTATAAAGTGTAGAGTGTAGGGTATAGAGTGTAGGGTATAGAGTGTAGAGTGTAGGGTGTAGAGTGGAGAGTGTAAGGTATAGAGTGTAGGGTATAGAGTGTATGTTATAGAGTGTAGGGTATAGAGTGTAGAGTGTAGGGTATAGAGTGTAGGGTATAGAGTGTAGGGTATAAAGTGTAGAGTGTAGGGTATAGAGTGTAGGGTTTAGAGTGTATGTTATAGAGTGTAGGGTATAGAGTGTAGAGTGTAGGATATAGAGTGTAGAGTGTAGGGTATAGAGTGTAGGGTATATAGTGTAGGGTATAGAGTGTAGGGTATAGAGTGTAGGGTATAGAGTGTAGAGTGTAGGGTATAGAGTGTATGGTATAGAGTGTAGGGTGTAGAGTGTATGGTATAGAGTGTAGGGTATAGAGTGTAGGGTATAGAGTGTATGGTATAGAGTGTAGGGTGTAGAGTGTATGGTATAGAGTGTAGGGTATAGAGTGTAGGGTGTAGAGTGTAAGGTATAGAGTGTAGGGTATAGAGTGTAGAGTGTAGGGTATAAAGTGTAGGGTTTAGAGTGTAGGGTGTAGAGTGTAGGGTATAGAGTGTAGGGTATAGAGTGTATGGTATAATGTTTAGGGCATAGAGTGTAGGGTGTAGAGTGTAGGGTACAGAGTGTAGGGTATAGAGTGTAGGGTATAGAGTGTAGAGTGTAGGGTATATAGTGTAGGGTATAGAGTATAGAGTGTAGGGTATAGAGTGTAGGGTATAGTGTGTAGAGTGTAGGGTATAGAGTGTAGAGTGTAGGGTATAGAGTGTAGGGTATAGAGTGTATGGTATAGAGTAGGGTATAGAGTGTAGGGTATAGAGTGTAGAGTGTAGGGTATAGAGTGTAGAGTGTAGGGTATAGAGTGTAGGGTATAAAGAGTAGAGTGTAGGGTATAGAGTGTAGAGTGTAGGGTATGGAGTGTATGGTATAGAGTGTAGGGTATAGAGTGTAGAGTATAGAGTGTTGGGTATAGAGTGTAGAGTGTAGGGTATAGAGTGTAGGGTATATAGTGTAGGGTATAGAGTGTATGGTATACAGTGTAGAGTGTAGGGATTAGAGTGTAGGGTATAGAGTGTAGGGTGTAGAGTGTAGGGTATAGAGTGTAGGGTATAGAGTGTATGGTATAGAGTGTAGGGTATAGAGTGTTGGGTATAGATTGTAGGGTATAGAATGTAGAGTGTAGTGTATAGAGTATAGGGTATAGAGTGTATGGTGTAGAGTGTAGGGTATAGAGTGTATAGTGTAGGGTATAGAGTGCAGGGTATAGAGTGTATGGAATATAGTGTACGGTATAGAGTGTAGAGAGTAGGGTATAGAGTGTAGGGTATAGAGCGTAGGGTGTAGGGTATAGATTGTAGGGTATAGAGTGTAGGCTATAGAGTGTAGAGTGTAGGGTATAGAGTGCATGGTATAGAGTGTAGGGTGTAGAGTGTATGGTATAGAGTGTACAGTATAGAGTGTATGGTATAGAGTGTAGAGTGTAGGGTATAAAGTGTATGGTATAGAGTGTAGGGTGTAGAGTGTATAGTATAGAGTGTAGGGTACAGAGTGTAGAGTGTAGGGTATAGAGTGTAGGGTATAGAGTGTAGGGTATAGAGTGTATGGTATAGAGTGTACGGTATAGAGTGTATGATATAGAGTGTATGGTATATAGTGTAGGGTATAGAGTGTTTGGTATAGAGTGTAAGGTATAGAGTGTAGAGAGTAGGGTATAGATTTTAGAGTGTAGAGTGTAGGGTATAGAGTGTAGGGTATAGAGTGTATGGAATAGAGTGTATAATATAGAGTGTAGAGTGTAGGGTATAGAGTGTAGAGTGTGGGGTATAGAGTGTAGGGTATAGAGTGTATGATATAGAGTGTAGGGTATAGAGTGTATGGTATAGATTGCAGGGTATAGAGTGTAGGGTGTAGAGTGTAGGGTATAGAGTGTATGGTATAGAGTGTATGGTATAGATTGTAGGGTATAGAGTGTAGGGTATAGAGTGTAGAGTGTAGGGTATAGAGTGTAGAAAGTAGGGTATAGTGTGTAGGGTATGAAGTGTAGAGTGTAGGGTATAGAGTGTAGGGTATAGAGTGTAGATTGTATGGTATAGAGTGTAGGGTATAGAGTATATAGTGTAGGGTGTAGAGTGTAGGGTATAGAGTGTAGGGTATAGAGTGTTGGGATATAGAGTGTAGGGTATAGAGTGTAGGGTATAGAGTGTAGGGTATAGATTGTAGGGTATAGAGTGTAGGGTATAGAGTGTAGGGTATATAGTATATAGTGTAGGGTATAGAGTGTAGGGTATAGAGTGTAGAGTGTAGGGTATAGAGTGTAGGGTATAGAGTGTAGGGTATAGAGTGTAGGGTATAAAGTGTAGAGTGTAGGGTATAGAGTGTAGGGTATAGAGTGTAGGGTATAGAGTGTAGAGTGTAGGGTGTAGAGTGTAGGGTATAGAGTGTAAGATATAGAGTGTAGGGTATAGAGTGTATGTTATAGAGTGTAGGGTATAGAGTGTAGAGTGTAGGGAATAGAGTGTAGGGTATAGAGTGTAGGGTATAGAGTGTAAGGTATAAAGTGTAGAGTGTAGGGTATAGAGTGTAGGGTTTAGAGTGTATGTTATAGAGTGTAGGGTATAGAGTGTAGAGTGTAGGATATAGAGTGTAGAGTGTAGGGTATAAAGTGTAGGGTATATAGTGTAGGGTATAGAGTGTAGGGTATAGAGTGTAGGTATAGAGTGTATGGTATAGAGTGTAGAGTGTAGGGTATAGAGTGTAGAAAGTAGGGTATAGTGTGTAGGGTATAGAGTGTAGAGTGTAGGGTATAGAGTGTAGGGTATAGAGTGTAGATTGTATGGTATAGAGTGTAGGGTATAGAGTGTATAGTGTAGGGTATAGAGTGTAGAGTGTAGGGTATAGAGTGTTGGGATATAGAGTGTAGGGTATAGAGTGTAGGGTATAGAGTGTAGTGTATAGATTTTAGGGTATAGAGTGTAGGGTATAGAGTGTAGGGTATAGAGTATATAGTGTAGGGTATAGAGTGTAAGGTATAGAGTGTAGAGTTTAGGGTATAGAGTGTAGGGTATAGAGTGTAGGGTATAGAGTGTAGGGTATAAAGTGTAGAGTGTAGGGTATAGAGTGTAGGGTATAGAGTGTAGGGTGTAGAGTGGAGAGTGTAAGGTATAGAGTGTAAGGTATAGAGTGTAGGGTATAGAGTGTATGTTATAGAGTGTAGGGTATAGAGTGTAGAGTGTAGGGTATAGAGTGTAGGCTATAGAGTGTAGGGTATAGAGTGTAGGGTATAAAGTGTAGAGTGTAGGGTATAGAGTGTAGGGTTTAGAGTGTAGAGTGTAGGATATAGAGTGTAGAGTGTAGGGTATAGAGTGTAGGGTATATAGTGTAGGGTATAGATTGTAGGGTATAGAGTGTAGGGTATAGAGTGTAGAGTGTAGGGTATAGAGTGTAGGGTATAGAGTGTATAGTGTAGGGTATAGAGTGTATGGTATAGAGTGTAGGGTGTAGAGTGCATGGTATAGAGTGTAGGGTATAGAGTGTAGAGTGTATGGTATAGAGTGTAGGGTGTAGAGTGTAGGGTATAAAGTGTAGGGTATAGAGTGTAGGGTGTAGAGTGTAGGGTATAGAGTGTAGAGTGTAGGGTATAGAGTGTATGGTATAATGTGTAGGGTATAGAGTGTAGGGTGTAGAGTGTAGGGTATAGAGTGTAGGGTATAGAGTGTAGGGTATAGAGTGTAGGGTATAGAGTGTAGAGTAGGTTATATAGTGTAGGGTATAGAGTATAGAGTGTAGGGTATAGAGTGTAGGGTATAGAGTGTAGAGTGTAGAGTGTAGGGTATAGAGTGTAGAGTGTAGGGTATAGAGTGTAGGGTATAGAGTGTATGGTATAGAGTGTAGGGTATAGAGTGTAGGGTATAGAGTGTAGAGTGTAGGGATTAGAGTGTAGGGTATAGAGTGTATTGTATAGAGTGTAGAGTGTAGGGTATAGAGTGTAGGGTATAGAGTGTACGGTATAGAGTGTTGGGCTATAGAGTGTAGCGTATAGAGTATAGGGTATAGAGTGTAGGGTATAGAGTGTAGGGTATACAGTGTAGGGTATAAAGTGTAGAGTGTAGGGTATAGAGTGTAGGGTATAGAGTGTAGGGTATAGAGTGTAGGGTGTAGAGTGTAGAGTGTAGGGTATAGAGTGTAGAGTTTAGGGTATAGAGTGTAGGGTATAGAGTGTAGAGTGTGGGGTATAGAGTGTAGGATATAGAGTGTAGGGTATAGAGTGTATGGTATAGAGTGTACGGTATAGAGTGTACAGTGTAGGGTATAGAGTGTAGGGTATAGATTGTAGGGTATAGAGTGTATTGTATAGGGTATAAAGTGTATGGTGTAGAGTGTAGGGTATAGAGTGTATAGTGTAGGGTATAGAGTGTAGGGTATAGAGTGTAGAGTGTAGGGTATAGAGTGTAGGGTATAGAGTGTAGAGTGTAGGGTATAGAGTTTAGGGTATAGAGTGTATGGTGTAGAGTGTAGGGTATAGAGTGTAGGGTATAGAGTGTAGGGTATAGAGTGTATGGTATAGAGTGTAGGGAATAGAGTGTAGAGTGTAGGGTATAGAGTATATGGTATAGAGTGTAGGGTATAGAGTATAGAGTGTAGGGTATAGAGTGCAGGGTATAGAGTGTAGGGTATAGAGTGTATGGTATAGAGTGTAGGGAATAGAGTGTAGAGTGTAGGGTATAGAGTGTATGGTATAGAGTGTAGGGTATAGAGTGTAGAGGGTAGAGTGTAGGGTATAGAGTGTAGGGTATAGAGTGTAGGGTATAGAGTGTAGGGTATAGAGTGTAGGGTATAGAGTGTAGGGTGTAGAGTGTAGGGTATAGAGTGTAGGGTATAGAGTGTAGAGTGTAGGGTATAAAGTGTAGGGTATAGAGTGTAGGGTGTAGAGTGTAGGGTATAGAGTGTAGAGTGTAGGGTATAGAGTGTATGGTATAATGTGTAGGGTATAGAGTGTAGAGTGTAGGGTATAGAGTGTAGGGTATAGAGTGTAGGGTATAGAGTGTAGGGTGTAGAGTGTAGGGTATAGAGTGTAGGGTATAGAGTGTATGGTATAGAGTGTAGGGTATAGAGTGTAGGGTATAGAGTGTAGAGTGTAGGGTATAGAGTGTAGGGTATAGAGTGTAGAGTGTAGGTTATAGAGTGTAGGGTATAGAGTGTACGGTATAGAGTGTTGGGCTATAGAGTGTAGGGTATAGAGTGTAGGGTATAGAGTGTAGGGTATAGAGTGTAGGGTATACAGTGTAGGGTATAAAGTGTAGAGTGTAGGGTATAGAGTGTAGGGTTTAGAGTGTAGGGTATAGAGTGTAGGGTATAGAGTGTAGGGTATAGAGTGTAGAGTGTAGGGTATAGAGTGTAGGGTATAGAGTGTAGAATGTAGGGTATAGAGTATAGGGTATAGAGTGTATGGTGTAGAGTGTAGGGTATAGAGTGTATAGTGTAGGGTATAGAGTGTAGGGTTTAGAGTGTAGGGTATTGAGTGTAGGGTATAGAGTGTAGAGTGTAGGGTATAGAGTGTATGGTATAGAGTGTAGGGTATAGAGTGTATGGTATAGAGTGTAGGGTATAGAGGGTAGAGTGTAGGGTATAGAGTGTAGGGTATAGAGTGTAGAGTGTAGGGTATAGAGTGTAGGGTATAGAGTGTAGGGTGTAGAGTGTAGGGTATAGAGTGTAGGGTATAGAGTGTAGAGTGTAGGGTATAAGTGTAGGGTATAGAGTGTAGGGTGTAGAGTGTAGGGTGTAGAGTGTAGGGTATAGAGTGTATGGTATAATGTGTAGGGTATAGAGTGTAGAGTGTAGGGTATAGAGTATAGAGTGTAGGGTATAGAGTGTAGGGTATAGAGTGTAGAGTGTAGGGTATAGAGTGTAGAGTGTAGGGTATAGAGTGTAGGGTATAGAGTGTATGGTATAGAGTGTAGGGTACAGAGTGTATGATATATTGTGTATGGTATATAGTGTTTGGTATAGAGTGTAAGGTATAGAGTGTAGAGAGTAGGATATAGATTGTAGAGTGTAGAGTGTAGGGTATAGAGTGTATGGTATAGAGTGTATGGAATAGAGAGTATGGTATAGAGTGTAGGGTGTAGAGTGTAGGGTATAGAGTGTAGAGTGTGGGGTATAGAGTGTAGAGTGTAGGGTATATAGTGTATGATATAGAGTGTAGGGTATAGAGTGTAGATTGTATGGTATAGAGTGTAGGTATAGAGTGTATAGTGTAGGGTATAGAGTGTAGAGTGTAGGGTATAGAGTGTAGGGTATAGAGTGTTGGGATATAGAGTGTAGGGTATAGAGTGTAGGGTATAGAGTGTAGGGTATAGATTGTAGGGTATAGAGTGTAGGGTATAGAGTGTAGGGTATAGAGTATATAGTGTAGGGTATAGAGTGTAGGGTATAGAGTGTAGAGTTTAGGGTATAGAGTGTAGGGTATAGAGTGTAGGGTATAGAGTGTAGGGTATAAAGTGTAGAGTGTAGGGTATAGAGTGTAGGGTATAGAGTGTAGAGTGTAGGGTGTAGAGTGGAGAGTGTTAGGTATAGAGTGTAGGTTATAGAGTGTATGTTATAGAGTGTAGGGTATAGAGTGTAGAGTGTAGGGTATAGAGTGTAGGGTATAGAGTGTAGGGTATAAAGTGTAGAGTGTAGGGTATAGAGTGTAGGGTTTAGAGTGTATGTTATAGAGTGTAGGGTATAGAGTGTAGAGTGTAGGATATAGAGTGTAGAGTGTAGGGTATAGAGTGTAGGGTATATAGTGTAGGGTATAGAGTGTAAGGTATAGAGTGTAGGGTATAGAGTGTAGAGTGTAGGGTATAGAGTGTAGGGTATAGAGTGTAGAGTGTAGGGTATAGAGTGTATGGTATAAAGTGTAGAGTGTATGGTATAGAGTGTAGGGTATAGAGTGTAGAGTGTAGGGTATAGAGTGTAGGGTGTAGAGTGTAGGGTATAGAGTGTAGGGTATAGAGTGTAGAGTGTAGGGTATAAAGTGTAGGGTATAGAGTCTAGGGTGTAGAGTGTAGGGTATAGAGTGTAGAGTGTAGGGTATAGAGTGTATGGTATAATGTGTAGGGTATAGAGTGTAGGGTGTAGAGTGTAGGGTACAGAGTGTAGGGTATAGAGTGTAGGGTATAGAGTGTAGAGTGTAGGGTATATAGTGTAGGGTATAGAGTATAGAGTGTAGGGTATAGAGTGTAGGGTATAGAGTGTAGAGTGTAGGGTATAGAGTGTAGAGTGTAGGGTATAGAGTGTAGGGTATAGAGTGTATGGTATAGAGTAGGGTATAGAGTGTAGGGTATAGAGTGTAGAGTGTAGGGTATAGAGTGTAGAGTGTAGGGTATAGAGTGTAGGGTATAAAGAGTAGAGTGTAGGGTATAGAGTGTAGAGTGTAGGGTATGGAGTGTATGGTATAGAGTGTAGGGTATAGAGTGTAGAGTATAGAGTGTTGGGTATAGAGTGTAGAGTGTAGGGTATAGAGTGTAGGGTATATAGTGTAGGGTATAGAATGTATGGTATACAGTGTAGAGTGTAGGGATTAGAGTGTAGGGTATAGAGATTAGGGTGTAGAGTGTAGGGTATAGAGTGTAGGGTATAGAGTGTTGGGTATAGATTGTAGGGTATAGAATGTAGAGTGTAGTGTATAGAGTATAGGGTATAGAGTGTATGGTGTAGAGTGTAGGGTATAGAGTGTATAGTGTAGGGTATAGAGTGCAGGGTATAGAGTGTATGGAATAGAGTGTATGGAATATAGTGTACGGTATAGAGTGTAGAGAGTAGGGTATAGAGTGTAGGGTATAGAGCGTAGGGTGTAGGGTATAGATTGTAGGGTATAGAGTGTAGGGTATAGAGTGTAGAGTGTAGGGTATAGAGTGCATGGTATAGAGTGTAGGGTGTAGAGTATATGGTATAGAGTGTACAGTATAGAGTGTATGGTATAGAGTGTAGAGTGTAGGGTATAGAGTGTATGGTATAGAGTGTAGGGTGTAGAGTGTATAGTATAGAGTGTAGGGTACAGAGTGTAGAGTGTAGGGTATAGAGTGTAGGGTATAGAGTGTATGGTATAGAGTGTACGGTATAGAGTGTATGATATAGAGTGTATGGTATATAGTGTAGGGTATAGAGTGTTTGGTATAGAGTGTAAGGTATAGAGTGTAGAGAGTAGGGTATAGATTTTAGAGTGTAGGGTATAGAATGTAGGGTATAGAGTGTATGGAATAGAGTGTATAATATAGAGTGTAGGGTGTAGAGTGTAGGGTGTAGAGTGTGGGGTATAGAGTGTAGAGTGTAGGGTATAGAGTGTATGATATAGAGTGTAGGGTATAGAGTGTATGGTATAGATTGCAGGGTATAGAGTGTAGGGTATAGAGTGTAGGGTATAGAGTGTATGGTATAGAGTGTATGGTATAGATTGTAGGGTATACAGTGTAGGGTATAAAGTGTAGAGTGTAGGGTATAGAGTGTAGAAAGTAGGGTATAGTGTGTAGGGTATGAAGTGTAGAGTGTAGGGTATAGAGTGTAGGGTATAGAGTGTAGATTGTATGGTATAGAGTGTAGGGTATAGAGTGTATAGTGTAGGGTGTAGAGTGTAGGGTATAGAGTCTAGGGTATAGAGTGTTGGGATATAGAGTGTAGGGTATAGAGTGTAGGGTATAAAGTGTAGAGTGTAGGGTATAGAGTGTAGGGTTTAGAGTGTATGTTATAGAGTGTAGAGTGTAGGGTATAGAGTGTAGGGTATAGAGTGTAGGGTATAGAGTGTAGAGTGTAGGGTATAAAGTGTAGGGTATAGAGTGTAGGGTGTAGAGTGTAGGGTATAGAGTGTAGAGTGTAGGGTATAGAGTGTATGGTATAATGTGTAGGGTATAGAGTGTAGAGTGTAGGGTATAGAGTGTAGGGTATAGAGTGTAGGGTATAGAGTGTAGGGTATAGAGTGTAGATTGTAGGGTATAGAGTGTAGAGTGTAGGGTATAGAGTGTAGGGTATAGAGTGTATGGTATAGAGTGTAGGGTATAGAGTGTAGGGTATAGAGTGTAGAGTGTAGGGTATAGAGTGTAGGGTATAGAGTGTAGAGTGTAGGGTATAGAGTGTAGGGTATAGAGTGTACGGTATAGAGTGTTGGGCTATAGAGTGTAGGGTATAGAGTGTAGGGTATAGAGTGTAGGGTATAGAGTGTAGGGTATACAGTGTAGGGTATAAAGTGTAGAGTGTAGGGTATAGAGTGTAGGGTATAGAGTGTAGGGTATAGAGTGTAGGGTATAGAGTGTAGGGTATAGAGTGTAGAGTGTAGGGTATAGAGTGTAGGGTATAGAGTGTAGAATGTAGGGTATAGAGTATAGGGTATAGAGTGTATGGTGTAGAGTGTAGGGTATAGAGTGTATAGTGTAGGGTATAGAGTGTAGGGTTTAGAGTGTAGGGTATTGAGTGTAGGGTATAAAGTGTAGAGTGTAGGGTATAGAGTGTAGGGTTTAGAGTGTAGAGTGTAGGATATAGAGTGTAGAGTGTAGGGTATAGAGTGTAGAGTATATAGTGTAGGGTATAGATTGTAGGGTATAGAGTGTAGGGTATAGAGTGTAGAGTGTAGGGTATAGAGTGTAGGGTATAGAGTGTATAGTGTAGGGTATAGAGTGTATGGTATAGAGTGTAGGGTGTAGAGTGCATGGTATAGAGTGTAGGGTATAGAGTGTAGAGTGTATGGTATAGAGTGTAGGGTGTAGAGTGTAGGGTATAAAGTGTAGGGTATAGAGTGTAGGTTGTAGAGTGTAGGGTATAGAGTGTAGAGTGTAGGGTATAGAGTGTATGGTATAATGTGTAGGGTATAGAGTGTAGGGTGTAGAGTGTAGGGTATAGAGTGTAGGGTATAGAGTGTAGGGTATAGAGTGTAGGGTATAGAGTGTAGAGTAGGTTATATAGTGTAGGGTATAGAGTGTAGGGTATAGAGTGTAGGGTATAGAGTGTAGAGTGTAGAGTGTAGGGTATAGAGTGTAGAGTGTAGGGTATAGAGTGTAGGGTATAGAGTGTATGGTATAGAGTGTAGGGTATAGAGTGTAGGGTATAGAGTGTAGAATGTAGGGATTAGAGTGTAGGGTATAGAGTGTATTGTATAGAGTGTAGAGTGTAGGGTATAGAGTGTAGGGTATAGAGTGTACGGTATAGAGTGTTGGGCTATAGAGTGTAGGGTATAGAGTATAGGGTATAGAGTGTAGGGTATAGAGTGTAGGGTATACAGTGTAGGGTATAAAGTGTAGAGTGTAGGGTATAGAGTGTAGGGTATAGAGTGTAGGGTATAGAGTGTTGGGTATAGAGTGTAGAGTGTAGGGTATAGAGTGTAGAGTTTAGGGTATAGAGTGTAGGGTATAGAGTGTAGAGTGTGGGGTATAGAGTGTAGGATATAGAGTGTAGGGTATAGAGTGTATGGTATAGAGTGTACGGTATAGAGTGTACAGTGTAGGGTATAGAGTGTAGGGTATAGATTGTAGGGTATAGAGTGTATTGTATAGGGTATAAAGTGTATGGTGTAGAGTGTAGGGTATAGAGTGTATAGTGTAGGGTATAGAGTGTAGGGTATAGAGTGTAGAGTGTAGGGTATAGAGTGTAGGGTATAGAGTGTAGAGTGTAGGGTATAGAGTTTAGGGTATAGAGTGTATGGTGTAGAGTGTAGGGTATAGAGTGTAGGGTATAGAGTGTAGGGTATAGAGTGTATGGTATAGAGTGTAGGGAATAGAGTGTAGAGTGTAGGGTATAGAGTATATGGTATAGAGTGTAGGGTATAGAGTATAGAGTGTAGGGTATAGAGTGCAGGGTATAGAGTGTAGGGTATAGAGTGTATGGTATAGAGTGTAGGGAATAGAGTGTAGAGTGTAGGGTATAGAGTGTATGGTATAGAGTGTAGGGTATAGAGTGTAGAGGGTAGAGTGTAGGGTATAGAGTGTAGGGTATAGAGTGTAGGGTATAGAGTGTAGGGTATAGAGTGTAGGGTATAGAGTGTAGGGTGTAGAGTGTAGGGTATAGAGTGTAGGGTATAGAGTGTAGAGTGTAGGGTATAAAGTGTAGGGTATAGAGTGTAGGGTGTAGAGTGTAGGGTATAGAGTGTAGAGTGTAGGGTATAGAGTGTAGGGTATAGAGTGTAGGGTGTAGAGTGTAGGGTGTAGAGTGTAGGGTATAGAGTGTAGGGTATAGAGTGTATGGTATAGAGTGTAGGGTATAGAGTGTAGGGTATAGAGTGTAGAGTGTAGGGTATAGAGTGTAGGGTATAGAGTGTAGAGTGTAGGTTATAGAGTGTAGGGTATAGAGTGTACGGTATAGAGTGTTGGGCTATAGAGTGTAGGGTATAGAGTGTAGGGTATAGAGTGTAGGGTATAGAGTGTAGGGTATACAGTGTAGGGTATAAAGTGTAGAGTGTAGGGTATAGAGTGTAGGGTATAGAGTGTAGGGTATAGAGTGTAGGGTATAGAGTGTAGGGTATAGAGTGTAGAGTGTAGGGTATAGAGTGTAGGGTATAGAGTGTAGAATGTAGGGTATAGAGTATAGGGTATAGAGTGTATGGTGTAGAGTGTAGGGTATAGAGTGTATAGTGTAGGGTATAGAGTGTAGGGTTTAGAGTGTAGGGTATTGAGTGTAGGGTATAGAGTGTAGAGTGTAGGGTATAGAGTGTATGGTATAGAGTGTAGGGTATAGCGTGTATGGTATAGAGTGTAGGGTATAGAGTGTAGAGGGTAGAGTGTAGGGTATAGAGTGTAGGGTATAGAGTGTAGGGTATAGAGTGTAGAGTGTAGGGTATAGAGTGTAGGGTATAGAGTGTAGGGTGTAGAGTGTAGGGTATAGAGTGTAGGGTATAGAGTGTAGAGTGTAGGGTATAAAGTGTAGGGTATAGAGTGTACGGTGTAGAGTGTAGGGTGTAGAGTGTAGGGTATAGAGTGTATGGTATAATGTGTAAGGTATAGAGTGTAGAGTGTAGGGTATAGAGTATAGAGTGTAGGGTATAGAGTGTAGGGTATAGAGTGTAGAGTGTAGGGTATAGAGTGTAGAGTGTAGGGTATAGAGTGTAGGGTATAGAGTGTATGGTATAGAGTGTAGGGTACAGAGTGTATGATATATTGTGTATGGTATATAGTGTTTGGTATAGAGTGTAAGGTATAGAGTGTAGAGAGTAGGATATAGATTGTAGAGTGTAGAGTGTAGGGTATAGAGTGTATGGTATAGAGTGTATGGAATAGAGAGTATGGTATAGAGTGTAGGGTGTAGAGTGTAGGGTATAGAGTGTAGAGTGTGGGGTATAGAGTGTAGAGTGTAGGGTATATAGTGTATGATATAGAGTGTAGGGTATAGAGTGTAGATTGTATGGTATAGAGTGTAGGTATAGAGTGTATAGTGTAGGGTATAGAGTGTAGAGTGTAGGGTATAGAGTGTAGGGTATAGAGTGTTGGGATATAGAGTGTAGGGTATAGAGTGTAGGGTATAGAGTGTAGGGTATAGATTGTAGGGTATAGAGTGTAGGGTATAGAGTGTAGGGTATAGAGTATATAGTGTAGGGTATAGAGTGTAGGGTATAGAGTGTAGAGTTTAGGGTATAGAGTGTAGGGTATAGAGTGTAGGGTATAGAGTGTAGGGTATAAAGTGTAGAGTGTAGGGTATAGAGTGTAGGGTATAGAGTGTAGAGTGTAGGGTGTAGAGTGGAGAGTGTTAGGTATAGAGTGTAGGTTATAGAGTGTATGTTATAGAGTGTAGGGTATAGAGTGTAGAGTGTAGTGTATAGAGTGTAGGGTATAGAGTGTAGGGTATAAAGTGTAGAGTGTAGGGTATAGAGTGTAGGGTTTAGAGTGTATGTTATAGAGTGTAGGGTATAGAGTGTAGAGTGTAGGATATAGAGTGTAGAGTGTAGGGTATAGAGTGTAGGGTATATAGTGTAGGGTATAGAGTGTAAGGTATAGAGTGTAGGGTATAGAGTGTAGAGAGTAGGGTATAGAGTGTAGGGTATAGAGTGTAGAGTGTAGGGTATAGAGTGTATGGTATAGAGTGTAGAGTGTATGGTATAGAGTGTAGGGTATAGAGTGTAGAGTGTAGGGTATAGAGTGTAGGGTGTAGAGTGTAGGGTATAGAGTGTAGGGTATAGAGTGTAGAGTGTAGGGTATAAAGTGTAGGGTATAGAGTCTAGGGTGTAGAGTGTAGGGTATAGAGTGTAGAGTGTAGGGTATAGAGTGTATGGTATAATGTGTAGGGTATAGAGTGTAGGGTGTAGAGTGTAGGGTACAGAGTGTAGGGTATAGAGTGTAGGGTATAGAGTGTAGAGTGTAGGGTATATAGTGTAGGGTATAGAGTATAGAGTGTAGGGTATAGAGTGTAGGGTATAGAGTGTAGAGTGTAGGGTATAGAGTGTAGAGTGTAGGGTATAGAGTGTAGGGTATAGAGTGTATGGTATAGAGTAGGGTATAGAGTGTAGGGTATAGAGTGTAGAGTGTAGGGTATAGAGTGTAGAGTGTAGGGTATAGAGTGTAGGGTATAAAGAGTAGAGTGTAGGGTATAGAGTGTAGAGTGTAGGGTATGGAGTGTATGGTATAGAGTGTAGGGTATAGAGTGTAGAGTATAGAGTGTTGGGTATAGAGTGTAGAGTGTAGGGTATAGAGTGTAGGGTATATAGTGTAGGGTATAGAGTGTATGGTATACAGTGTAGAGTGTAGGGATTAGAGTGTAGGGTATAGAGATTAGGGTGTAGAGTGTAGGGTATAGAGTGTAGGGTATAGAGTGTTGGGTATAGATTGTAGGGTATAGAATGTAGAGTGTAGTGTATAGAGTATAGGGTATAGAGTGTATGGTGTAGAGTGTAGGGTATAGAGTGTATAGTGTAGGGTATAGAGTGCAGGGTATAGAGTGTATGGAATAGAGTGTATGGAATATAGTGTACGGTATAGAGTGTAGAGAGTATGGTATAGAGTGTAGGGTATAGAGCGTAGGGTGTAGGGTATAGATTGTAGGGTATAGAGTGTAGGGTATAGAGTGTAGAGTGTAGGGTATAGAGTGCATGGTATAGAGTGTAGGGTGTAGAGTATATGGTATAGAGTGTACAGTATAGAGTGTATGGTATAGAGTGTAGAGTGTAGGGTATAGAGTGTATGGTATAGAGTGTAGGGTGTAGAGTGTATAGTATAGAGTGTAGGGTACAGAGTGTAGAGTGTAGGGTATAGAGTGTAGGGTATAGAGTGTATGGTATAGAGTGTACGGTATAGAGTGTATGATATAGAGTGTATGGTATATAGTGTAGGGTATAGAGTGTTTGGTATAGAGTGTAAGGTATAGAGTGTAGAGAGTAGGGTATAGATTTTAGAGTGTAGAGTGTAGGGTATAGAGTGTAGGGTATAGAGTGTATGGAATAGAGTGTATAATATAGAGTGTAGGGTGTAGAGTGTAGGGTGTAGAGTGTGGGGTATAGAGTGTAGAGTGTAGGGTATAGAGTGTATGATATAGAGTGTAGGGTATAGAGTGTATGGTATAGATTGCAGGGTATAGAGTGTAGGGTATAGAGTGTAGGGTATAGAGTGTATGGTATAGAGTGTATGGTATAGATTGTAGGGTATAGAGTGTAGGGTATAGAGTGTAGAGTGTAGGGTATAGAGTGTAGAAAGTAGGGTATAGTGTGTAGGGTATGAAGTGTAGAGTGTAGGGTATAGAGTGTAGGGTATAGAGTGTAGATTGTATGGTTTAGAGTGTAGGGTATAGAGTGTATAGTGTAGGGTGTAGAGTGTAGGGTATAGAGTCTAGGGTATAGAGTGTTGGGATATAGAGTGTAGGGTATAGAGTGTAGGGTATAAAGTGTAGAGTGTAGGGTATAGAGTGTAGGGTTTAGAGTGTATGTTATAGAGTGTAGGGTATAGAGTGTAGAGTGTAGGATATAGAGTGTAGAGTGTAGGGTATAGAGTGTAGGGTATATAGTGTAGGGTATAGAGTGTAGGGTATAGAGTGTAGAGTGTAGGGTATAGAGTGTAGGGTATAGAGTGTAGAGTGTAGGGTATAGAGTGTAGAGTGTAGGGTATAGAGTGTAGGGTATAGAGTGTAGAGTGTAGGGTATAAAGTGTAGGGTATAGAGTGTAGGGTGTAGAGTGTAGGGTATAGAGTGTAGAGTGTAGGGTATAGAGTGTATGGTATAATGTGTAGGGTATAGAGTGTAGAGTGTAGGGTATAGAGTGTAGGGTATAGAGTGTAGGGTATAGAGTGTAGGGTATAGAGTGTAGAGTGTAGGGTATAGAGTGTAGAGTGTAGGGTATAGAGTGTAGGGTATAGAGTGTATGGTATAGAGTGTAGGGTATAGAGTGTAGGGTATAGAGTGTAGAGTGTAGGGTATAGAGTGTAGGGTATAGAGTGTAGAGTGTAGGGTATAGAGTGTAGGGTATAGAGTGTACGGTATAGAGTGTTGGGCTATAGAGTGTAGGGTATAGAGTGTAGGGTATAGAGTGTAGGGTATACAGTGTAGGGTATAAAGTGTAGAGTGTAGGGTATAGAGTGCATGGTATAGAGTGTAGGGTGTAGAGTGTATGGTATAGAGTGTACAGTATAGAGTGTATGGTATAGAGTGTAGAGTGTAGGGTATAGAGTGTATGGTATAGAGTGTAGGGTGTAGAGTGTATATTATAGAGTGTAGGGTACAGAGTGTAGAGTGTAGGGTATAGAGTGTAGGGTATAGAGTGTATGGTATAGAGTGTACGGTATAGAGTGTATGATATAGAGTGTATGGTATATAGTGTAGGGTATAGAGTGTTTGGTATAGAGTGTAAGGTATAGAGTGTAGAGAGTAGGGTATAGATTTTAGAGTGTAGAGTGTAGGGTATAGAGTGTAGGGTATAGAGTGTATAGAATAGAGTGTATAATATAGAGTGTAGGGTGTAGAGTGTAGGGTATAGAGTGTAGAGTGTGGGGTATAGAGTGTAGAGTGTAGGGTATAGAGTGTATGATATAGAGTGTAGGGTATAGAGTGTATGGTATAGATTGCAGGGTATAGAGTGTAGGGTGTAGATTGTAGGGTATAGAGTGTAGGGTATAGAGTGTAGAGTGTAGGGTATAGAGTGTAGAAAGTAGGGTATAGTGTGTAGGGTATGAAGTGTAGAGTGTAGGGTATAGAGTGTAGGGTATAGAGTGTAGATTGTATGGTATAGAGTGTAGGGGATAGAGTGTATAGTGTAGGGTGTAGAGTGTAGGGTATAGAGTGTAGGGTATAGAGTGTTGGGATATAGAGTGTAGGGTATAGAGTGTAGGGTATAAAGTGTAGAGTGTAGGGTATAGAGTGTAGTGTTTAGAGTGTATGTTATAGAGTGTAGGGTATAGAGTGTAGAGTGTAGGATATAGAGTGTAGAGTGTAGGGTATAGAGTGTAGGGTATATAGTGTAGGGTATAGAGTGTAGGGTATAGAGTGTAGGGTATAGAGTGTAGAGTGTAGGGTATAGAGTGTAGGGTATAGAGTGTAGAGTGTAGGGTATAGAGTGTAGGGTATAGAGTGTAGGGTATAGAGTGTATAGTGTAGGGTATAAAGTGTAGGGTATAGAGTGTAGGGTGTAGAGCAGGGGTCGGGAACCTATGGCTCGCGAGCCAGATATGGCTCTTTTGATGGCCGTATCTGGCTCGCAGACAGGGGGCCCGGGGCTGGCAAGTCAGACGCCCCTGGTCACCGCACTATGTCCGCCTCCTGCTCCCGCACACTTCCGTCACTTACTTCCAGGGGCGGATTATCAGAGGGTCAATATGGGCGGTAGCCCAGGGCCCAGTGGTCTGGGGGGGCCCTGGGCTACCGCAGATTAACCCTCTGATAATCATTTGTGAATGCCGGCCCGTGCCGGCCGCCGCCGCCGGCGTTTATGTGCCCCCCGGACCCGGTGGGCGGAGAGAGGGGGCCGCATCGGGCCCCTTCTCATCTGCTCACCGGGCCCCTTGCAGCGCTGCGGCGGTTTCCTATTGATGTGCGGGCGCGTGCCCGCACATCAATAGTTAACAACAACAGCCGCCAGCCAATTGGAGGCTGGCGGCTGATGTCGGCCGCAGCGCACACGTCGCCGGCGTCTGACGTCATTGTCAGTCGCCGGCGAGTGTGCGCTGCTGCAGGGAGCTCGCCGCCTGGAGCGCGGACAGGTGAGGAGACTGCTTGTTTTTTTTTTTTTTTTTTGGATCAGTTATCGGTGGACACACTGGGGGAGTGGGGGGCAATGCTGGAGGACACACTGGGGGGCAATGCTGGAGACACTGGGGCAGATTGGAGGACACACTGGGGGCAGTGCTGGAGACAGTGGGGCAGACTGGAGGACACACTGGGGGGCAAAGCTGGAAACACTGGGGCAGATTGGAGGACACACTGGGGGCAATGCTGGAGACAGTGGGGCAGATTGCTGGAGGACACACTGGGGGGCAATGCTGGGGGACACACTGGGGGCAATGCTGGAGACAGTGGGGCAGATTGCTGGAGACAGTGGGGCAGATTGCTGGAGACAGTGGGGCAGATTGCTGGAGACAGTGGGGCAGATTGCTGGAGACAGTGGGGCAGAATGCTGGAGACAGTGAGGCAGATTGGAGGACACACTGGGGGGGGCAATGCTGGAGACACTGGGGCAGATTGGAGGACACACTGGGGGCAATGCTGGAGACAGTGAGGCAGATTGGAGGACACACTGGGGGCAATGCTGGAGACAGTGGGGCAGATTGGAGGACACACTGGGGGCAGATTGCTGGAGACACTGGGGGCAGATTGCTGGAGACACTGGGGGCAGATTGCTGGAGACACTGGGGCAGATTGCTGGAGACACTGGGGCAGATTGCTGGAGACACTGGGGGCAGATTGCTGGAGACACTGGGGGCAGATTGCTGGAGACACTGGGGCAGATTGCTGGAGACACTGGGGCAGATTGCTGGAGACACTGGGGCAGATTGCTGGAGACACTGGGGCAAATGATTGCTGGACACACTGGGGCAATGCTGGATACACTGGGGCAATGCTGGAGACACTGGGCCAGATTGCTGGACACACTGGTGGTAATATGCTGGACACACTGGGGCAGATTGCTGGACACACTGTCTGGGGGCAATATGCTGGACATACTGGGGCAGATTGCTGGACACACTGGGGGTAATATGCTGGACACACTGGGGGTAATATGCTGGACACACTGGGGGCAGGACTGGAGGCATGGGCAGAATGTAGACACGGGGCATGATTGGAGACATGGGGCAGGATGGATACAATAATAAAATAGACAATTGACATAACTGACAATGCGTTGTGTGACATGTCCAACATTCCAGCTTCTTTCTTCTGCGAATGCCTCAAAGCTGGCATTCTCTCAACATCAGGTGGGAAGAATGCCAGCTTCCAGTCATGCGCAGGAAAAAGAAGAAGCCAGACTGCTGGACTGATGTCATGCATCGCAAGCTCACAATGTAAGTTATTTATTTAATTTTTTACTGCTAATTACCATTGTTTCAGTCCAGTTGTGGCTTTATACAGCAGGGAGGAGCATTCCTTGCTGTACTAAGTGAACATTACATAGTAACATAGTAACATAGTTAGTAAGGCCGAAAAAAGACATTTGTCCATCCAGTTCAGCCTATATTCCATCATAATAAATACCCAGATCTACGTCCTTCTACAGAACCTAATAATTGTATGATACAATATTGTTCTGCTCCAGGAAGACATCCAGGCCTCTCTTGAACCCCTCGACTGAGTTCGCCATCACCACCTCCTCAGGCAAGCAATTCCAGATTCTCACTGCCCTAACAGTAAAGAATCCTCTTCTATGTTGGTGGAAAAACCTGGGGCAAAACATTGGAGCGATTGATCTGTCAATGGCCCTTTAAACATATTGTACGGCTCTCGCGGAATTATATATCAAAATATGTGGCGTTTACGGCTCTCTTAGCCAAAAAGGTTCCTGACCCCTGGTGTAGAGTGTAGGGTGTAGAGTGTAGGATATAGAGTGTATGGTATAATGTGTAGGGTATAGAGTGTAGAGTGTAGGGTATAGAGTGTAGGGTATAGAGTATAGAGTGTAGGGTATAGAGTGTAGGGTATAGAGTGTAGAGTGTAGGGTATAGAGTGTAGAGTGTAGGGTATAGAGTGTAGGGTATAGAGTGTATGGTATAGAGTGTAGGGTACAGAGTGTATGATATATTGTGTATGGTATATAGTGTTTGGTATAGAGTGTAAGGTATAGAGTGTAGAGAGTAGGATATAGATTGTAGAGTGTAGAGTGTAGGGTATAGAGTGTATGGTATAGAGTGTATGGAATAGAGAGTATGGTATAGAGTGTAGGGTGTAGAGTGTAGGGTATAGAGTGTAGAGTGTGGGGTATAGAGTGTAGAGTGTAGGGTATATAGTGTATGATATAGAGTGTAGGGTATAGAGTGTAGATTGTATGGTATAGAGTGTAGGTATAGAGTGTATAGTGTAGGGTATAGAGTGTAGAGTGTAGGGTATAGAGTGTAGGGTATAGAGTGTAGGGTATAGAGTGTATGTTATAGAGTGTAGGGTGTAGAGTGTAGGGTATAGAGTGTAGGGTATAGAGTGTAGGGTATAGAGTGTAGGGTATAAAGTGTAGAGTGTAGGGTATAGAGTGTAGGGTTTAGAGTGTATGTTATAGAGTGTAGGGTATAGAGTGTAGAGTGTAGGATATAGAGTGTAGAGTGTAGGGTATAAAGTGTAGGGTATATAGTGTAGGGTATAGAGTGTAGGGTATAGAGTGTATGGTATAGAGTGTAGAGTGTAGGGTATAGAGTGTAGAAAGTAGGGTATAGTGTGTAGGGTATAGAGTGTAGAGTGTAGGGTATAGAGTGTAGATTGTATGGTATAGAGTGTAGGGTATAGAGTGTATAGTGTAGGGTATAGAGTGTAGAGTGTAGGGTATAGAGTGTAGGGTATAGAGTGTTGGGATATAGAGTGTAGGGTATAGAGTGTCGGGTATAGAGTGTAGGGTATAGATTGTAGGGTATAGAGTGTAGGGTATAGAGTATATAGTATAGGGTATAGAGTGTAGGGTATAGAGTGTAGAGTGTAGGGTATAGAGTGTAGGGTATAGAGTGTAGGGTATAGAGTGCAGGGTATAGAGTGTAGGGTATAGAGTGTAGAGTGTAGGGTATAGAGTGTAGAGTTTAGGGTATATAGTGTAGGGTATAGAGTGTAGGGTTTAGAGTGTATGGTATAGAGTGTAGGGTATAGAGTGTAGAGTGTAGGGTATAGAGTGTAGGATATAGAGTGTAGGGTATAGAGTGTATGGTATAGAGTGTACGGTATAGAGTGTACAGTGCAGGGTATAGAGTGTAGGGTATAGATTGTAGGGTATAGAGTGTATTGTATAGGGTATAGAGTGTATGGTGTAGAGTGTAGGGTATAGAGTGTATAGTGTAGGGTATAGAGTGTAGGGTATAGAGTGTATGGTATAGAGTGTAGGGTATAGAGTGTATGGTATAGAGTGTAGGGTATAGAGTGTAGAGTGTAGGGTATAGAGTGTAGGGTATAGAGTGTAGAGTGTAGGGTATAGAGTTTAGGGTATAGAGTGTATGGTGTAGAGTGTAGGGTATAGAGTGTAGGGTATAGAGTGTAGGGTATAGAGTGTATGGTATAGAGTGTAGGGATTAGAGTGTAGAGTGTAGGGTATAGAGTATATGGTATAGAGTGTAGGGTATAGAGTATAGAGTGTAGGGTATAGAGTGTAGGGTATAGAGTGTAGGGTATAGAGTGTATGGTATAGAGTGTAGGGAATAGAGTGTAGAGTGTAGGGTATAGAGTATATGGTATAGAGTGTAGGGAATAGAGTGTAGAGTGTAGGGTATAGAGTGTATGGTATAGAGTGTAGGGTATAGAGTGTAGAGGGTAGAGTGTAGGGTATAGAGTGTAGGGTATAGAGTGTAGAGTGTAGGGTATAGAGTGTAGGGTATAGAGTGTAGGGTGTAGAGTGTAGGGTATAGAGTGTAGGGTATAGAGTGTAGAGTGTAGGGTATAAAGTGTAGGGTATAGAGTGTAGGGTGTAGAGTGTAGGGTATAGAGTGTAGAGTGTAGGGTATAGAGTGTATGGTATAATGTGTAGGGTATAGAGTGTAGAGTGTAGGGTATAGAGTGTAGGGTATAGAGTATAGAGTGTAGGGTATAGAGTGTAGGGTATAGAGTGTAGAGTGTAGGGTATAGAGTGTAGAGTGTAGGGTATAGAGTGTAGGGTATAGAGTGTATGGTATAGAGTGTAGGGTATAGAGTGTAGGGTATAGAGTGTAGAGTGTAGGGTATAGAGTGTAGGGTATAGAGTGTAGAGTGTAGGGTATAGAGTGTAGGGTATAGAGTGTACGGTATAGAGTGTTGGGCTATAGAGTGTAGGGTATAGAGTGTAGGGTATAGAGTGTAGGGTATAGAGTGTAGGGTATACAGTGTAGGGTATAAAGTGTAGAGTGTAGGGTATAGAGTGTAGGGTATAGAGTGTAGGGTATAGAGTGTAGGGTATAGAGTGTAGGGTTTAGAGTGTATGGTATAGAGTGTAGGGTATAGAGTGTAGAGTGTAGGGTATAGAGTGTAGGGTATAGAGTGTAGGGTATAGAGTGTATGGTATAGAGTGTACGGTATAGAGTGTAGGGTATAAAGTGTAGGGTATAGTTTGTAGGGTATAGAGTGTAGAATGTAGGGTATAGAGTATAGGGTATAGAGTGTATGGTGTAGAGTGTAGGGTATAGAGTGTATAGTGTAGGGTATAGAGTGTAGGGTTTAGAGTGTAGGGTATTGAGTGTAGGGTATAGAGTGTAGAGTGTAGGGTATAGAGTGTATGGTATAGAGTGTAGGGTATAGAGTGTATGGTATAGAGTGTAGGGTATAGAGTGTAGAGGGTAGAGTGTAGGGTATAGAGTGTAGGGTATAGAGTGTAGGGTATAGAGTGTAGAGTGTAGGGTATAGAGTGTAGGGTATAGAGTGTAGGGTGTAGAGTGTAGGGTATAGAGTGTAGAGAGTAGGGTATAGATTTTAGAGTGTAGAGTGTAGGGTATAGAGTGTAGGGTATAGAGTGTATGGAATAGAGTGTATAATATAGAGTGTAGGGTGTAGAGTGTAGGGTATAGAGTGTAGAGTGTGGGGTATAGAGTGTAGAGTGTAGGGTATAGAGTGTATGATATAGAGTGTAGGGAATAGAGTGTATGGTATAGATTGCAGGGTATAGAGTGTAGGGTGTAGAGTGTAGGGTATAGAGTGTAGGGTATAGAGTGTATGGTATAGAGTGTATGGTATAGATTGTAGGGTATAGAGTGTAGGGTATAGAGTGTAGAGTGTAGGGTATAGAGTGTAGAGTGTAGGGTATAGAGTGTAGGGTATAGAGTGTATGGTATAGAGTAGGGTATAGAGTGTAGGGTATAGAGTGTAGAGTGTAGGGTATAGAGTGTAGAGTGTAGGGTATAGAGTGTAGGGTATAAAGAGTAGAGTGTAGGGTATAGAGTGTAGAGTGTAGGGTATGGAGTGTATGGTATAGAGTGTAGGGTATAGAGTGTAGAGTATAGAGTGTTGGGTATAGAGTGTAGAGTGTAGGGTATAGAGTGTAGGGTATATAGTGTAGGGTATAGAGTGTATGGTATACAGTGTAGAGTGTAGGGATTAGAGTGCAGGGTATAGAGTGTAGGGTGTAGAGTGTAGGGTATAGAGTGTAGGGTATAGAGTGTATGGTATAGAGTGTAGGGTATAGAGTGTTGGGTATAGATTGTAGGGTATAGAATGTAGAGTGTAGTGTATAGAGTATAGGGTATAGAGTGCATGGTGTAGAGTGTAGGGTATAGAGTGTATAGTGTAGGGTATAGAGTGCAGGGTATAGAGTGTATGGAATAGAGTGTATGGAATATAGTGTACGGTATAGAGTGTAGAGAGTAGGGTATAGAGTGTAGGGTATAGAGCGTAGGGTGTAGGGTATAGATTGTAGGGTATAGAGTGTAGGGTATAGAGTGTAGAGTGTAGGGTATAGAGTGCATGGTATAGAGTGTAGGGTGTAGAGTGTATGGTATAGAGTGTAGAGTGTAGGGTATAGAGTGTATGGTATAGAGTGTAGGGTGTAGAGTGTATAGTATAGAGTGTAAGGTACAGAGTGTAGAGTGTAGGGTATAGAGTGTAGGGTATAGAGTGTATGGTATAGAGTGTACGGTATAGAGTGTATGATATAGAGTGTATGGTATATAGTGTAGGGTATAGAGTGTTTGGTATAGAGTGTAAGGTATAGAGTGTAGAGAGTAGGGTATAGATTTTAGAGTGTAGAGTGTAGGGTATAGAGTGTAGGGTATAGAGTGTATGGAATAGAGTGTATAATATAGAGTGTAGGGTGTAGAGTGTAGGGTATAGAGTGTAGAGTGTGGGGTATAGAGTGTAGAGTGTAGGGTATAGAGTGTATGATATAGAGTGTAGGGTATAGAGTGTATGGTATAGATTGCAGGGTATAGAGTGTAGGGTGTAGAGTGTAGGGTATAGAGTGTAGGGTATAGAGTGTATGGTATAGAGTGTATGGTATAGATTGTAGGGTATAGAGTGTAGGGTATAGAGTGTAGAGTGTAGGGTATAGAGTGTAGAAAGTAGGGTATAGTGTGTAGGGTATGAAGTGTAGAGTGTAGGGTATAGAGTGTAGATTGTATGGTATAGAGTGTAGGGTATAGAGTGTAGAGTGTAGGGTGTAGAGTGTAGGGTATAGAGTGTAGGGTATAGAGTGTTGGGATATAGAGTGTAGGGTATTGAGTGTAGGGTATAGAGTGTAGGGTATAGATTGTAGGGTATAGAGTGTAGGGTATAGAGTGTAGGGTATAGAGTATATAGTGTAGGGTATAGAGTGTAGGGTATAGAGTGTAGAGTGTAGGGTATAGAGTGTAGGGTATAGAGTGTAGGGTATAGCGTGTAGGGTATAAAGTGTAGAGTGTAGGGTATAGAGTGTAGGGTATAGAGTGTAGGGTATAGAGTGTAGAGTGTAGGGTGTAGAGTGTAGGGTATAGAGTGTAAGGTATAGAGTGTAGGGTATAGAGTGTATGTTATAGAGTGTAGGGTGTAGAGTGTAGGGTATAGAGTGTAGGGTATAGAGTGTAGGGTATAGAGTGTAGGGTATAAAGTGTAGAGTGTAGGGTATAGAGTGTAGGGTTTAGAGTGTATGTTATAGAGTGTAGGGTATAGAGTGTAGAGTGTAGGATATAGAGTGTAGAGTGTAGGGTATAAAGTGTAGGGTATATAGTGTAGGGTATAGAGTGTAGGGTATAGAGTGTAGGGTATAGAGTGTATGGTATAGAGTGTAGAGTGTAGGGTATAGAGTGTAGAAAGTAGGGTATAGTGTGTAGGGTATAGAGTGTAGAGTGTAGGGTATAGAGTGTAGGGTATAGAGTGTAGATTGTATGGTATAGAGTGTAGGGTATAGAGTGTATAGTGTAGGGTATAGAGTGTAGAGTGTAGGGTATAGAGTGTAGGGTATAGAGTGTTGGGATATAGAGTGTAGGGTATAGAGTGTCGGGTATAGAGTGTAGGGTATAGATCGTAGGGTATAGAGTGTAGGGTATAGAGTATATAGTATAGGGTATAGAGTGTAGGGTATAGAGTGTAGAGTGTAGGGTATAGAGTGTAGGGTATAGAGTGTAGGGTATAGAGTGTAGGGTATATAGTGTAGAGTGTAGGGTATAGAGTGTAGGGTATAGAGTGTAGAGTGTAGGGTGTAGAGTGGAGAGTGTAGGGTATAGAGTGTAAGGTATGGAGTGTAGGGTATAGAGTGTATGTTATAGAGTGTAGGGTGTAGAGTGTAGGGTATAGAGTGTAGAAAGTAGGGTATAGTGTGTAGGGTATAGAGTGTAGGGTATAGAGTGTATGGTATAGAGTGTAGAGTGTAGGGTATAGAGTGTAGAAAGTAGGGTATAGATTTTAGAGTGTAGAGTGTAGGGTATAGAGTGTAGGGTATAGAGTGTATGGAATAGAGTGTATAATATAGAGTGTAGGGTGTAGAGTGTAGGGTATAGAGTGTAGAGTGTGGGGTATAGAGTGTAGAGTGTAGGGTATAGAGTGTATGATATAGAGTGTAGGGAATAGAGTGTATGGTATAGATTGCAGGGTATAGAGTGTAGGGTGTAGAGTGTAGGGTATAGAGTGTAGGGTATAGAGTGTATGGTATAGAGTGTATGGTATAGATTGTAGGGTATAGAGTGTAGGGTATAGAGTGTAGAGTGTAGGGTATAGAGTGTAGAGTGTAGGGTATAGAGTGTAGGGTATAGAGTGTATGGTATAGAGTAGGGTATAGAGTGTAGGGTATAGAGTGTAGAGTGTAGGGTATAGAGTGTAGAGTGTAGGGTATAGAGTGTAGGGTATAAAGAGTAGAGTGTAGGGTATAGAGTGTAGAGTGTAGGGTATGGAGTGTATGGTATAGAGTGTAGGGTATAGAGTGTAGAGTATAGAGTGTTGGGTATAGAGTGTAGAGTGTAGGGTATAGAGTGTAGGGTATATAGTGTAGGGTATAGAGTGTATGGTATACAGTGTAGAGTGTAGGGATTAGAGTGCAGGGTATAGAGTGTAGGGTGTAGAGTGTAGGGTATAGAGTGTAGGGTATAGAGTGTATGGTATAGAGTGTAGGGTATAGAGTGTTGGGTATAGATTGTAGGGTATAGAATGTAGAGTGTAGTGTATAGAGTATAGGGTATAGAGTGCATGGTGTAGAGTGTAGGGTATAGAGTGTATAGTGTAGGGTATAGAGTGCAGGGTATAGAGTGTATGGAATAGAGTGTATGGAATATAGTGTACGGTATAGAGTGTAGAGAGTAGGGTATAGAGTGTAGGGTATAGAGCGTAGGGTGTAGGGTATAGATTGTAGGGTATAGAGTGTAGGGTATAGAGTGTAGAGTGTAGGGTATAGAGTGCATGGTATAGAGTGTAGGGTGTAGAGTGTATGGTATAGAGTGTAGAGTGTAGGGTATAGAGTGTATTGTATAGAGTGTAGGGTGTAGAGTGTATAGTATAGAGTGTAAGGTACAGAGTGTAGAGTGTAGGGTATAGAGTGTAGGGTATAGAGTGTATGGTATAGAGTGTACGGTATAGAGTGTATGATATAGAGTGTATGGTATATAGTGTAGGGTATAGAGTGTTTGGTATAGAGTGTAAGGTATAGAGTGTAGAGAGTAGGGTATAGATTTTAGAGTGTAGAGTGTAGGGTATAGAGTGTAGGGTATAGAGTGTATGGAATAGAGTGTATAATATAGAGTGTAGGGTGTAGAGTGTAGGGTATAGAGTGTAGAGTGTGGGGTATAGAGTGTAGAGTGTAGGGTATAGAGTGTATGATATAGAGTGTAGGGTATAGAGTGTATGGTATAGATTGCAGGGTATAGAGTGTAGGGTGTAGAGTGTAGGGTATAGAGTGTAGGGTATAGAGTGTATGGTATAGAGTGTATGGTATAGATTGTAGGGTATAGAGTGTAGGGTATAGAGTGTAGAGTGTAGGGTATAGAGTGTAGAAAGTAGGGTATAGTGTGTAGGGTATGAAGTGTAGAGTGTAGGGTATAGAGTGTAGATTGTATGGTATAGAGTGTAGGGTATAGAGTGTAGAGTGTAGGGTGTAGAGTGTAGGGTATAGAGTGTAGGGTATAGAGTGTTGGGATATAGAGTGTAGGGTATTGAGTGTAGGGTATAGAGTGTAGGGTATAGATTGTAGGGTATAGAGTGTAGGGTATAGAGTGTAGGGTATAGAGTATATAGTGTAGGGTATAGAGTGTAGGGTATAGAGTGTAGAGTGTAGGGTATAGAGTGTAGGGTATAGAGTGTAGGGTATAGCGTGTAGGGTATAAAGTGTAGAGTGTAGGGTATAGAGTGTAGGGTATAGAGTGTAGGGTATAGAGTGTAGAGTGTAGGGTGTAGAGTGTAGGGTATAGAGTGTAAGGTATAGAGTGTAGGGTATAGAGTGTATGTTATAGAGTGTAGGGTGTAGAGTGTAGGGTATAGAGTGTAGGGTATAGAGTGTAGGGTATAGAGTGTAGGGTATAAAGTGTAGAGTGTAGGGTATAGAGTGTAGGGTTTAGAGTGTATGTTATAGAGTGTAGGGTATAGAGTGTAGAGTGTAGGATATAGAGTGTAGAGTGTAGGGTATAAAGTGTAGGGTATATAGTGTAGGGTATAGAGTGTAGGGTATAGAGTGTAGGGTATAGAGTGTATGGTATAGAGTGTAGGGTATAGAGTGTAGAAAGTAGGGTATAGTGTGTAGGGTATAGAATGTAGAGTGTAGGGTATAGAGTGTAGGGTATAGAGTGTAGATTGTATGGTATAGAGTGTAGGGTATAGAGTGTATAGTGTAGGGTATAGAGTGTAGAGTGTAGGGTATAGAGTGTAGGGTATAGAGTGTTGGGATATAGAGTGTAGGGTATAGAGTGTCGGGTATAGAGTGTAGGGTATAGATCGTAGGGTATAGAGTGTAGGGTATAGAGTATATAGTATAGGGTATAGAGTGTAGGGTATAGAGTGTAGAGTGTAGGGTATAGAGTGTAGGGTATAGAGTGTAGGGTATAGAGTGTAGGGTATATAGTGTAGAGTGTAGGGTATAGAGTGTAGGGTATAGAGTGTAGAGTGTAGGGTGTAGAGTGGAGAGTGTAGGGTATAGAGTGTAAGGTATGGAGTGTAGGGTATAGAGTGTATGTTATAGAGTGTAGGGTGTAGAGTGTAGGGTATAGAGTGTAGAAAGTAGGGTATAGTGTGTAGGGTATAGAGTGTAGGGTATAGAGTGTATGGTATAGAGTGTAGAGTGTAGGGTATAGAGTGTAGAAAGTAGGGTATAGATTTTAGAGTGTAGAGTGTAGGGTATAGAGTGTAGGGTATAGAGTGTATGGAATAGAGTGTATAATATAGAGTGTAGGGTGTAGAGTGTAGGGTATAGAGTGTAGAGTGTGGGGTATAGAGTGTAGAGTGTAGGGTATAGAGTGTATGATATAGAGTGTAGGGAATAGAGTGTATGGTATAGATTGCAGGGTATAGAGTGTAGGGTGTAGAGTGTAGGGTATAGAGTGTAGGGTATAGAGTGTATGGTATAGAGTGTATGGTATAGATTGTAGGGTATAGAGTGTAGGGTATAGAGTGTAGAGTGTAGGGTATAGAGTGTAGAGTGTAGGGTATAGAGTGTAGGGTATAGAGTGTATGGTATAGAGTAGGGTATAGAGTGTAGGGTATAGAGTGTAGAGTGTAGGGTATAGAGTGTAGAGTGTAGGGTATAGAGTGTAGGGTATAAAGAGTAGAGTGTAGGGTATAGAGTGTAGAGTGTAGGGTATGGAGTGTATGGTATAGAGTGTAGGGTATAGAGTGTAGAGTATAGAGTGTTGGGTATAGAGTGTAGAGTGTAGGGTATAGAGTGTAGGGTATATAGTGTAGGGTATAGAGTGTATGGTATACAGTGTAGAGTGTAGGGATTAGAGTGCAGGGTATAGAGTGTAGGGTGTAGAGTGTAGGGTATAGAGTGTAGGGTATAGAGTGTATGGTATAGAGTGTAGGGTATAGAGTGTTGGGTATAGATTGTAGGGTATAGAATGTAGAGTGTAGTGTATAGAGTATAGGGTATAGAGTGCATGGTGTAGAGTGTAGGGTATAGAGTGTATAGTGTAGGGTATAGAGTGCAGGGTATAGAGTGTATGGAATAGAGTGTATGGAATATAGTGTACGGTATAGAGTGTAGAGAGTAGGGTATAGAGTGTAGGGTATAGAGCGTAGGGTGTAGGGTATAGATTGTAGGGTATAGAGTGTAGGGTATAGAGTGTAGAGTGTAGGGTATAGAGTGCATGGTATAGAGTGTAGGGTGTAGAGTGTATGGTATAGAGTGTAGAGTGTAGGGTATAGAGTGTATTGTATAGAGTGTAGGGTGTAGAGTGTATAGTATAGAGTGTAAGGTACAGAGTGTAGAGTGTAGGGTATAGAGTGTAGGGTATAGAGTGTATGGTATAGAGTGTACGGTATAGAGTGTATGATATAGAGTGTATGGTATATAGTGTAGGGTATAGAGTGTTTTGTATAGAGTGTAAGGTATAGAGTGTAGAGAGTAGGGTATAGATTTTAGAGTGTAGAGTGTAGGGTATAGAGTGTAGGGTATAGAGTGTATGGAATAGAGTGTATAATATAGAGTGTAGGGTGTAGAGTGTAGGGTATAGAGTGTAGAGTGTGGGGTATAGAGTGTAGAGTGTAGGGTATAGAGTGTATGATATAGAGTGTAGGGTATAGAGTGTATGGTATAGATTGCAGGGTATAGAGTGTAGGGTGTAGAGTGTAGGGTATAGAGTGTAGGGTATAGAGTGTATGGTATAGAGTGTATGGTATAGATTGTAGGGTATAGAGTGTAGGGTATAGAGTGTAGAGTGTAGGGTATAGAGTGTAGAAAGTAGGGTATAGTGTGTAGGGTATGAAGTGTAGAGTGTAGGGTATAGAGTGTAGATTGTATGGTATAGAGTGTAGGGTATAGAGTGTAGAGTGTAGGGTGTAGAGTGTAGGGTATAGAGTGTAGGGTATAGAGTGTTGGGATATAGAGTGTAGGGTATAGAGTGTAGGATATAGAGTGTAGGGTATAGATTGTAGGGTATAGAGTGTAGGGTATAGAGTGTAGGGTATAGAGTATATAGTGTAGGGTATAGAGTGTAGGGTATAGAGTGTAGAGTGTAGGGTATAGAGTGTAGGGTATAGAGTGTAGGGTATAGCGTGTAGGGTATAAAGTGTAGAGTGTAGGGTATAGAGTGTAGGGTATAGAGTGTAGGGTATAGAGTGTAGAGTGTAGGGTGTAGAGTGTAGGGTATAGAGTGTAAGGTATAGAGTGTAGGGTATAGAGTGTATGTTATAGAGTGTAGGGTGTAGAGTGTAGCGTATAGAGTGTAGGGTATAGAGTGTAGGGTATAGAGTGTAGGGTATAAAGTGTAGAGTGTAGGGTATAGAGTGTAGGGTTTAGAGTGTATGTTATAGAGTGTAGGGTATAGAGTGTAGAGTGTAGGATATAGAGTGTAGAGTGTAGGGTATAAAGTGTAGGGTATATAGTGTAGGGTATAGAGTGTAGGGTATAGAGTGTAGGGTATAGAGTGTATGGTATAGAGTGTAGAGTGTAGGGTATAGAGTGTAGAAAGTAGGGTATAGTGTGTAGGGTTTAGAGTGTAGAGTGTAGGGTATAGAGTGTAGGGTATAGAGTGTAGATTGTATGGTATAGAGTGTAGGGTATAGAGTGTATAGTGTAGGGTATAGAGTGTAGAGTGTAGGGTATAGAGTGTAGGGTATAGAGTGTTGGGATATAGAGTGTAGGGTATAGAGTGTCGGGTATAGAGTGTAGGGTATAGATCGTAGGGTATAGAGTGTAGGGTATAGAGTATATAGTATAGGGTATAGAGTGTAGGGTATAGAGTGTAGAGTGTAGGGTATAGAGTGTAGGGTATAGAGTGTAGGGTATAGAGTGTAGGGTATATAGTGTAGAGTGTAGGGTATAGAGTGTAGGGTATAGAGTGTAGAGTGTAGGGTGTAGAGTGGAGAGTGTAGGGTATAGAGTGTAAGGTATGGAGTGTAGGGTATAGAGTGTATGTTATAGAGTGTAGGATGTAGAGTGTAGGGTATAGAGTGTAGAAAGTAGGGTATAGTGTGTAGGGTATAGAGTGTAGGGTATAGAGTGTATGGTATAGAGTGTAGAGTGTAGGGTATAGAGTGTAGAAAGTAGGGTATAGTGTGTAGGGTATAGAGTGTAGAGTGTAGGGTATAGAGTGTATGGTATGATGTGTAGGGTATAGAGTGTAGGGTGTAGAGTGTAGTGTATAGAGTGTAGGGTATAGAGTGTAGGGTATAGATTGTAGGGTATAGAGTGTAGAGTGTAGGTTATATAGTGTAGGGTATATAGTATAGAGTGTAGGGTATAGAGTGTAGGGTATAGAGTGTAGAGTGTAGGGTGTAGAGTGTAGGGTATAGAGTGTAGGGTATAGAGTGTATGGTATAGAGTGTAGGGTATAGAGTGTAGGGTATAGAGTGTAGAGTGTAGGGATTAGAGTGTAGGGTATAGAGTGTATTGTATAGAGTGTAGAGTGTAGGGTATAGAGTGTAGGGTATAGAGTGTACGGTATAGAGTGTTGGGCTATAGAGTGTAGGGTATAGAGTATAGGGTATAGAGTGTAGGGTATAGAGTGTAGGGTATACAGTGTAGGGTATAAAGTGTAGAGTGTAGGGTATAGAGTGTAGGGTATAGAGTGTAGGGTATAGAGTGTAGGGTATAGAGTGTAGAGTGTAGGGTATAGAGTGTAGAGTTTAGGGTATATAGTGTAGGGTATAGAGTGTAGGGTTTAGAGTGTATGGTATAGAGTGTAGGGTATAGAGTGTAGAGTGTAGGGTATAGAGTGTAGGATATAGAGTGTAGGGTATAGAGTGTACGGTATAGAGTGTACAGTGTAGGGTATAGAGTGTAGGGTATAGATTGTAGGGTATAGAGTGTATTGTATAGGGTATAGAGTGTATGGTGTAGAGTGTAGGGTATAGAGTGTAGAAAGTAGGGTATAGTGTGTAGGGTATAGAGTGTAGAGTGTAGGGTATAGAGTGTATGGTATGATGTGTAGGGTATAGAGTGTAGGGTGTAGAGTGTAGGGTATAGAGTGTAGGGTATAGAGTGTAGGGTATAGAGTGTAGGGTATAGAGTGTAGAGTGTAGGTTATATAGTGTAGGGTATAGAGTATAGAGTGTAGGGTATAGAGTGTAGGGTATAGAGTGTAGAGTGTAGGGTATAGAGTGTAGAGTGTAGGGTATAGAGTGTAGGGTATAGAGTGTATGGTATAGAGTGTAGGGTATAGAGTGTAGGGTATAGAGTGTAGAGTGTAGGGTATAGAGTGTAGAAAGTAGGGTATAGTGTGTAGGGTATAGAGTGTAGAGTGTAGGGTATAGAGTGTATGGTATGATGTGTAGGGTATAGAGTGTAGGGTGTAGAGTGTAGGGTATAGAGTGTAGGGTATAGAGTGTAGGGTATAGAGTGTAGGGTATAGAGTGTAGAGTGTAGGTTATATAGTGTAGGGTATAGAGTGTAGAGTGTAGGGTATAGAGTGTAGAGTGTAGGGTATAGAGTGTAGGGTATAGAGTGTTTGGTATAGAGTGTAGGGTATAGTGTGTAGGGTATAGAGTGTAGGGTATAGAGTGTATGGTATAGAGTGTAGAGTGTAGGGTATAGAGTGTAGAAAGTAGGGTATAGTGTGTAGGGTATAGAGTGTAGAGTGTAGGGTATAGAGTGTATGGTATGATGTGTAGGGTATAGAGTGTAGGGTGTAGAGTGTAGGGTATAGAGTGTAGGGTATAGAGTGTAGGGTATAGAGTGTAGAGTGTAGGTTATATAGTGTAGGGTATAGAGTATAGAGTGTAGGGTATAGAGTGTAGGGTATAGAGTGTAGAGTGTAGGGTATAGAGTGTAGAGTGTAGGGTATAGAGTGTAGGGTATAGAGTGTATGGTATAGAGTGTAGGGTATAGAGTGTAGGGTATAGAGTGTAGAGTGTAGGGTATAGAGTGTAGAAAGTAGGGTATAGTGTGTAGGGTATAGAGTGTAGAGTGTAGGGTATAGAGTGTATGGTATGATGTGTAGGGTATAGAGTGTAGGGTGTAGAGTGTAGGGTATAGAGTGTAGGGTATAGAGTGTAGGGTATAGAGTGTAGGGTATAGAGTGTAGAGTGTAGGTTATATAGTGTAGGGTATAGAGTGTAGAGTGTAGGGTATAGAGTGTAGGATATAGAGTGTAGGGTATAGAGTGTATGGTATAGAGTGTACGGTATAGAGTGTACAGTGCAGGGTATAGAGTGTAGGGTATAGATTGTAGGGTATAGAGTGTATTGTATAGGGTATAGAGTGTATGGTGTAGAGTGTAGGGTATAGAGTGTATAGTGTAGGGTATAGAGTGTAGGGTATAGAGTGTATGGTATAGAGTGTAGGGTATAGAGTGTATGGTATAGAGTGTAGGGTATAGAGTGTAGAGTGTAGGGTATAGAGTGTAGGGTATAGAGTGTAGAGTGTAGGGTATAGAGTTTAGGGTATAGAGTGTATGGTGTAGAGTGTAGGGTATAGAGTGTAGGGTATAGAGTGTAGGGTATAGAGTGTATGGTATAGAGTGTAGGGATTAGAGTGTAGAGTGTAGGGTATAGAGTATATGGTATAGAGTGTAGGGTATAGAGTATAGAGTGTAGGGTATAGAGTGTAGGGTATAGAGTGTAGGGTATAGAGTGTATGGTATAGAGTGTAGGGAATAGAGTGTAGAGTGTAGGGTATAGAGTATATGGTATAGAGTGTAGGGAATAGAGTGTAGGGTATAGAGTGTATGGTATAGAGTGTAGGGTATAGAGTGTAGAGGGTAGAGTGTAGGGTATAGAGTGTAGGGTATAGAGTGTAGAGTGTAGGGTATAGAGTGTAGGGTATAGAGTGTAGGGTGTAGAGTGTAGGGTATAGAGTGTAGGGTATAGAGTGTAGAGTGTAGGGTATAAAGTGTAGGGTATAGAGTGTAGGGTGTAGAGTGTAGGGTATAGAGTGTAGAGTGTAGGGTATAGAGTGTATGGTATAATGTGTAGGGTATAGAGTGTAGAGTGTAGGGTATAGAGTGTAGGGTATAGAGTATAGAGTGTAGGGTATAGAGTGTAGGGTATAGAGTGTAGAGTGTAGGGTATAGAGTGTAGAGTGTAGGGTATAGAGTGTAGGGTATAGAGTGTATGGTATAGAGTGTAGGGTATAGAGTGTAGGGTATAGAGTGTAGAGTGTAGGGTATAGAGTGTAGGGTATAGAGTGTAGAGTGTAGGGTATAGAGTGTAGGGTATAGAGTGTACGGTATAGAGTGTTGGGCTATAGAGTGTAGGGTATAGAGTGTAGGGTATAGAGTGTAGGGTATAGAGTGTAGGGTATACAGTGTAGGGTATAAAGTGTAGAGTGTAGGGTATAGAGTGTAGGGTATAGAGTGTAGGGTATAGAGTGTAGGGTATAGAGTGTAGGGTTTAGAGTGTATGGAATAGAGTGTAGGGTATAGAGTGTAGAGTGTAGGGTATAGAGTGTAGGGTATAGAGTGTAGGGTATAGAGTGTATGGTATAGAGTGTACGGTATTGAGTGTAGGGTATAAAGTGTAGGGTATAGTTTGTAGGGTATAGAGTGTAGAATGTAGGGTATAGAGTATAGGGTATAGAGTGTATGGTGTAGAGTGTAGGGTATAGAGTGTATAGTGTAGGGTATAGAGTGTAGGGTTTAGAGTGTAGGGTATTGAGTGTAGGGTATAGAGTGTAGAGTGTAGGGTATAGAGTGTATGGTATAGAGTGTAGGGTATAGAGTGTATGGTATAGAGTGTAGGGTATAGAGTGTAGAGGGTAGAGTGTAGGGTATAGAGTGTAGGGTATAGAGTGTAGGGTATAGAGTGTAGAGTGTAGGGTATAGAGTGTAGGGTATAGAGTGTAGGGTGTAGAGTGTAGGGTATAGAGTGTAGAGAGTAGGGTATAGATTTTAGAGTGTAGAGTGTAGGGTATAGAGTGTAGGGTATAGAGTGTATGGAATAGAGTGTATAATATAGAGTGTAGGGTGTAGAGTGTAGGGTATAGAGTGTAGAGTGTGGGGTATAGAGTGTAGAGTGTAGGGTATAGAGTGTATGATATAGAGTGTAGGGAATAGAGTGTATGGTATAGATTGCAGGGTATAGAGTGTAGGGTGTAGAGTGTAGGGTATAGAGTGTAGGGTATAGAGTGTATGGTATAGAGTGTATGGTATAGATTGTAGGGTATAGAGTGTAGGGTATAGAGTGTAGAGTGTAGGGTATAGAGTGTAGAGTGTAGGGTATAGAGTGTAGGGTATAGAGTGTATGGTATAGAGTAGGGTATAGAGTGTAGGGTATAGAGTGTAGAGTGTAGGGTATAGAGTGTAGAGTGTAGGGTATAGAGTGTAGGGTATAAAGAGTAGAGTGTAGGGTATAGAGTGTAGAGTGTAGGGTATGGAGTGTATGGTATAGAGTGTAGGGTATAGAGTGTAGAGTATAGAGTGTTGGGTATAGAGTGTAGAGTGTAGGGTATAGAGTGTAGGGTATATAGTGTAGGGTATAGAGTGTATGGTATACAGTGTAGAGTGTAGGGATTAGAGTGCAGGGTATAGAGTGTAGGGTGTAGAGTGTAGGGTATAGAGTGTAGGGTATAGAGTGTATGGTATAGAGTGTAGGGTATAGAGTGTTGGGTATAGATTGTAGGGTATAGAATGTAGAGTGTAGTGTATAGAGTATAGGGTATAGAGTGCATGGTGTAGAGTGTAGGGTATAGAGTGTATAGTGTAGGGTATAGAGTGCAGGGTATAGAGTGTATGGAATAGAGTGTATGGAATATAGTGTACGGTATAGAGTGTAGAGAGTAGGGTATAGAGTGTAGGGTATAGAGCGTAGGGTGTAGGGTATAGATTGTAGGGTATAGAGTGTAGGGTATAGAGTGTAGAGTGTAGGGTATAGAGTGCATGGTATAGAGTGTAGGGTGTAGAGTGTATGGTATAGAGTGTAGAGTGTAGGGTATAGAGTGTATGGTATAGAGTGTAGGGTGTAGAGTGTATAGTATAGAGTGTAAGGTACAGAGTGTAGAGTGTAGGGTATAGAGTGTAGGGTATAGAGTGTATGGTATAGAGTGTACGGTATAGAGTGTATGATATAGAGTGTATGGTATATAGTGTAGGGTATAGAGTGTTTGGTATAGAGTGTAAGGTATAGAGTGTAGAGAGTAGGGTATAGATTTTAGAGTGTAGAGTGTAGGGTATAGAGTGTAGGGTATAGAGTGTATGGAATAGAGTGTATAATATAGAGTGTAGGGTGTAGAGTGTAGGGTATAGAGTGTAGAGTGTGGGGTATAGAGTAGAGTGTAGGGTATAGAGTGTATGATATAGAGTGTAGGGTATAGAGTGTATGGTATAGATTGCAGGGTATAGAGTGTAGGGTGTAGAGTGTAGGGTATAGAGTGTAGGGTATAGAGTGTATGGTATAGAGTGTATGGTATAGATTGTAGGGTATAGAGTGTAGGGTATAGAGTGTAGAGTGTAGGGTATAGAGTGTAGAAAGTAGGGTATAGTGTGTAGGGTATGAAGTGTAGAGTGTAGGGTATAGAGTGTAGATTGTATGGTATAGAGTGTAGGGTATAGAGTGTAGAGTGTAGGGTGTAGAGTGTAGGGTATAGAGTGTAGGGTATAGAGTGTTGGGATATAGAGTGTAGGGTATTGAGTGTAGGGTATAGAGTGTAGGGTATAGATTGTAGGGTATAGAGTGTAGGGTATAGAGTGTAGGGTATAGAGTATATAGTGTAGGGTATAGAGTGTAGGGTATAGAGTGTAGAGTGTAGGGTATAGAGTGTAGGGTATAGAGTGTAGGGTATAGCGTGTAGGGTATAAAGTGTAGAGTGTAGGGTATAGAGTGTAGGGTATAGAGTGTAGGGTATAGAGTGTAGAGTGTAGGGTGTAGAGTGTAGGGTATAGAGTGTAAGGTATAGAGTGTAGGGTATAGAGTTTATGTTATAGAGTGTAGGGTGTAGAGTGTAGGGTATAGAGTGTAGGGTATAGAGTGTAGGGTATAGAGTGTAGGGTATAAAGTGTAGAGTGTAGGGTATAGAGTGTAGGGTTTAGAGTGTATGTTATAGAGTGTAGGGTATAGAGTGTAGAGTGTAGGATATAGAGTGTAGAGTGTAGGGTATAAAGTGTAGGGTATATAGTGTAGGGTATAGAGTGTAGGGTATAGAGTGTAGGGTATAGAGTGTAGGGTATAGAGTGTATGGTATAGAGTGTAGAGTGTAGGGTATAGAGTGTAGAAAGTAGGGTATAGTGTGTAGGGTATAGAGTGTAGAGTGTAGGGTATAGAGTGTAGGGTATAGAGTGTAGATTGTATGATATAGAGTGTAGGGTATAGAGTGTATAGTGTAGGGTATAGAGTGTAGAGTGTAGGGTATAGAGTGTAGGGTATAGAGTGTTGGGATATAGAGTGTAGGGTATAGAGTGTCGGGTATAGAGTGTAGGGTATAGATCGTAGGGTATAGAGTGTAGGGTATAGAGTATATAGTATAGGGTATAGAGTGTAGGGTATAGAGTGTAGAGTGTAGGGTATAGAGTGTAGGGTATAGAGTGTAGGGTATAGAGTGTAGGGTATATAGTGTAGAGTGTAGGGTATAGAGTGTAGGGTATAGAGTGTAGAGTGTAGGGTGTAGAGTGGAGAGTGTAGGGTATAGAGTGTAAGGTATGGAGTGTAGGGTATAGAGTGTATGTTATAGAGTGTAGGGTGTAGAGTGTAGGGTATAGAGTGTAGAAAGTAGGGTATAGTGTGTAGGGTATAGAGTGTAGGGTATAGAGTGTATGGTATAGAGTGTAGAGTGTAGGGTATAGAGTGTAGAAAGTAGGGTATAGATTTTAGAGTGTAGAGTGTAGGGTATAGAGTGTAGGGTATAGAGTGTATGGAATAGAGTGTATAATATAGAGTGTAGGGTGTAGAGTGTAGGGTATAGAGTGTAGAGTGTGGGGTATAGAGTGTAGAGTGTAGGGTATAGAGTGTATGATATAGAGTGTAGGGAATAGAGTGTATGGTATAGATTGCAGGGTATAGAGTGTAGGGTGTAGAGTGTAGGGTATAGAGTGTAGGGTATAGAGTGTATGGTATAGAGTGTATGGTATAGATTGTAGGGTATAGAGTGTAGGGTATAGAGTGTAGAGTGTAGGGTATAGAGTGTAGAGTGTAGGGTATAGAGTGTAGGGTATAGAGTGTATGGTATAGAGTAGGGTATAGAGTGTAGGGTATAGAGTGTAGAGTGTAGGGTATAGAGTGTAGAGTGTAGGGTATAGAGTGTAGGGTATAAAGAGTAGAGTGTAGGGTATAGAGTGTAGAGTGTAGGGTATGGAGTGTATGGTATAGAGTGTAGGGTATAGAGTGTAGAGTATAGAGTGTTGGGTATAGAGTGTAGAGTGTAGGGTATAGAGTGTAGGGTATATAGTGTAGGGTATAGAGTGTATGGTATACAGTGTAGAGTGTAGGGATTAGAGTGCAGGGTATAGAGTGTAGGGTGTAGAGTGTAGGGTATAGAGTGTAGGGTATAGAGTGTATGGTATAGAGTGTAGGGTATAGAGTGTTGGGTATAGATTGTAGGGTATAGAATGTAGAGTGTAGTGTATAGAGTATAGGGTATAGAGTGCATGGTGTAGAGTGTAGGGTATAGAGTGTATAGTGTAGGGTATAGAGTGCAGGGTATAGAGTGTATGGAATAGAGTGTATGGAATATAGTGTACGGTATAGAGTGTAGAGAGTAGGGTATAGAGTGTAGGGTATAGAGCGTAGGGTGTAGGGTATAGATTGTAGGGTATAGAGTGTAGGGTATAGAGTGTAGAGTGTAGGGTATAGAGTGCATGGTATAGAGTGTAGGGTGTAGAGTGTATGGTATAGAGTGTAGAGTGTAGGGTATAGAGTGTATTGTATAGAGTGTAGGGTGTAGAGTGTATAGTATAGAGTGTAAGGTACAGAGTGTAGAGTGTAGGGTATAGAGTGTAGGGTATAGAGTGTATGGTATAGAGTGTACGGTATAGAGTGTATGATATAGAGTGTATGGTATATAGTGTAGGGTATAGAGTGTTTGGTATAGAGTGTAAGGTATAGAGTGTAGAGAGTAGGGTATAGATTTTAGAGTGTAGAGTGTAGGGTATAGAGTGTAGGGTATAGAGTGTATGGAATAGAGTGTATAATATAGAGTGTAGGGTGTAGAGTGTAGGGTATAGAGTGTAGAGTGTGGGGTATAGAGTGTAGAGTGTAGGGTATAGAGTGTATGATATAGAGTGTAGGGTATAGAGTGTATGGTATAGATTGCAGGGTATAGAGTGTAGGGTGTAGAGTGTAGGGTATAGAGTGTAGGGTATAGAGTGTATGGTATAGAGTGTATGGTATAGATTGTAGGGTATAGAGTGTAGGGTATAGAGTGTAGAGTGTAGGGTATAGAGTGTAGAAAGTAGGGTATAGTGTGTAGGGTATGAAGTGTAGAGTGTAGGGTATAGAGTGTAGATTGTATGGTATAGAGTGTAGGGTATAGAGTGTAGAGTGTAGGGTGTAGAGTGTAGGGTATAGAGTGTAGGGTATAGAGTGTTGGGATATAGAGTGTAGGGTATAGAGTGTAGGGTATAGAGTGTAGGGTATAGATTGTAGGGTATAGAGTGTAGGGTATAGAGTGTAGGGTATAGAGTATATAGTGTAGGGTATAGAGTGTAGGGTATAGAGTGTAGAGTGTAGGGTATAGAGTGTAGGGTATAGAGTGTAGGGTATAGCGTGTAGGGTATAAAGTGTAGAGTGTAGGGTATAGAGTGTAGGGTATAGAGTGTAGGGTATAGAGTGTAGAGTGTAGGGTGTAGAGTGTAGGGTATAGAGTGTAAGGTATAGAGTGTAGGGTATAGAGTGTATGTTATAGAGTGTAGGGTGTAGAGTGTAGGGTATAGAGTGTAGGGTATAGAGTGTAGGGTATAGAGTGTAGGGTATAAAGTGTAGAGTGTAGGGTATAGAGTGTAGGGTTTAGAGTGTATGTTATAGAGTGTAGGGTATAGAGTGTAGAGTGTAGGATATAGAGTGTAGAGTGTAGGGTATAAAGTGTAGGGTATATAGTGTAGGGTATAGAGTGTAGGGTATAGAGTGTAGGGTATAGAGTGTATGGTATAGAGTGTAGAGTGTAGAATAGAGTGTAGAAAGTAGGGTATAGTGTGTAGGGTTTAGAGTGTAGAGTGTAGGGTATAGAGTGTAGGGTATAGAGTGTAGATTGTATGGTATAGAGTGTAGGGTATAGAGTGTATAGTGTAGGGTATAGAGTGTAGAGTGTAGGGTATAGAGTGTAGGGTATAGAGTGTTGGGATATAGAGTGTAGGGTATAGAGTGTCGGGTATAGAGTGTAGGGTATAGATCGTAGGGTATAGAGTGTAGGGTATAGAGTATATAGTATAGGGTATAGAGTGTAGGGTATAGAGTGTAGAGTGTAGGGTATAGAGTGTAGGGTATAGAGTGTAGGGTATAGAGTGTAGGGTATATAGTGTAGAGTGTAGGGTATAGAGTGTAGGGTATAGAGTGTAGAGTGTAGGGTGTAGAGTGGAGAGTGTAGGGTATAGAGTGTAAGGTATGGAGTGTAGGGTATAGAGTGTATGTTATAGAGTGTAGGGTGTAGAGTGTAGGGTATAGAGTGTAGAAAGTAGGGTATAGTGTGTAGGGTATAGAGTGTAGGGTATAGAGTGTATGGTATAGAGTGTAGAGTGTAGGGTATAGAGTGTAGAAAGTAGGGTATAGTGTGTAGGGTATAGAGTGTAGAGTGTAGGGTATAGAGTGTATGGTATGATGTGTAGGGTATAGAGTGTAGGGTGTAGAGTGTAGTGTATAGAGTGTAGGGTATAGAGTGTAGGGTATAGATTGTAGGGTATAGAGTGTAGAGTGTAGGTTATATAGTGTAGGGTATATAGTATAGAGTGTAGGGTATAGAGTGTAGGGTATAGAGTGTAGAGTGTAGGGTATAGAGTGTAGAGTGTAGGGTATAGAGTGTAGGGTATAGAGTGTATGGTATAGAGTGTAGGGTATAGAGTGTAGGGTATAGAGTGTAGAGTGTAGGGATTAGAGTGTAGGGTATAGAGTGTATTGTATAGAGTGTAGAGTGTAGGGTATAGAGTGTAGGGTATAGAGTGTACGGTATAGAGTGTTGGGCTATAGAGTGTAGGGTATAGAGTATAGGGTATAGAGTGTAGGGTATAGAGTGTAGGGTATACAGTGTAGGGTATAAAGTGTAGAGTGTAGGGTATAGAGTGTAGGGTATAGAGTGTAGGGTATAGAGTGTAGGGTATAGAGTGTAGAGTGTAGGGTATAGAGTGTAGAGTTTAGGGTATATAGTGTAGGGTATAGAGTGTAGGGTTTAGAGTGTATGGTATAGAGTGTAGGGTATAGAGTGTAGAGTGTAGGGTATAGAGTGTAGGATATAGAGTGTAGGGTATAGAGTGTATGGTATAGAGTGTACGGTATAGAGTGTACAGTGTAGGGTATAGAGTGTAGGGTATAGATTGTAGGGTATAGAGTGTATTGTATAGGGTATAGAGTGTATGGTGTAGAGTGTAGAGTGTAGGGTATAGAGTGTAGAAAGTAGGGTATAGTGTGTAGGGTATAGAGTGTAGAGTGTAGGGTATAGAGTGTATGGTATGATGTGTAGGGTATAGAGTGTAGGGTGTAGAGTGTAGGGTATAGAGTGTAGGGTATAGAGTGTAGGGTATAGAGTGTAGGGTATAGAGTGTAGAGTGTAGGTTATATAGTGTAGGGTATAGAGTATAGAGTGTAGGGTATAGAGTGTAGGGTATAGAGTGTAGAGTGTAGGGTATAGAGTGTAGAGTGTAGGGTATAGAGTGTAGGGTATAGAGTGTATGGTATAGAGTGTAGGGTGTAGAGTGTATAGTATAGAGTGTAAGGTACAGAGTGTAGAGTGTAGGGTATAGAGTGTAGGGTATAGAGTGTATGGTATAGAGTGTACGGTATAGAGTGTATGATATAGAGTGTATGGTATATAGTGTAGGGTATAGAGTGTTTGGTATAGAGTGTAAGGTATAGAGTGTAGAGAGTAGGGTATAGATTTTAGAGTGTAGAGTGTAGGGTATAGAGTGTAGGGTATAGAGTGTATGGAATAGAGTGTATAATATAGAGTGTAGGGTGTAGAGTGTAGGGTATAGAGTGTAGAGTGTGGGGTATAGAGTAGAGTGTAGGGTATAGAGTGTATGATATAGAGTGTAGGGTATAGAGTGTATGGTATAGATTGCAGGGTATAGAGTGTAGGGTGTAGAGTGTAGGGTATAGAGTGTAGGGTATAGAGTGTATGGTATAGAGTGTATGGTATAGATTGTAGGGTATAGAGTGTAGGGTATAGAGTGTAGAGTGTAGGGTATAGAGTGTAGAAAGTAGGGTATAGTGTGTAGGGTATGAAGTGTAGAGTGTAGGGTATAGAGTGTAGATTGTATGGTATAGAGTGTAGGGTATAGAGTGTAGAGTGTAGGGTGTAGAGTGTAGGGTATAGAGTGTAGGGTATAGAGTGTTGGGATATAGAGTGTAGGGTATTGAGTGTAGGGTATAGAGTGTAGGGTATAGATTGTAGGGTATAGAGTGTAGGGTATAGAGTGTAGGGTATAGAGTATATAGTGTAGGGTATAGAGTGTAGGGTATAGAGTGTAGAGTGTAGGGTATAGAGTGTAGGGTATAGAGTGTAGGGTATAGCGTGTAGGGTATAAAGTGTAGAGTGTAGGGTATAGAGTGTAGGGTATAGAGTGTAGGGTATAGAGTGTAGAGTGTAGGGTGTAGAGTGTAGGGTATAGAGTGTAAGGTATAGAGTGTAGGGTATAGAGTTTATGTTATAGAGTGTAGGGTGTAGAGTGTAGGGTATAGAGTGTAGGGTATAGAGTGTAGGGTATAGAGTGTAGGGTATAAAGTGTAGAGTGTAGGGTATAGAGTGTAGGGTTTAGAGTGTATGTTATAGAGTGTAGGGTATAGAGTGTAGAGTGTAGGATATAGAGTGTAGAGTGTAGGGTATAAAGTGTAGGGTATATAGTGTAGGGTATAGAGTGTAGGGTATAGAGTGTAGGGTATAGAGTGTAGGGTATAGAGTGTATGGTATAGAGTGTAGAGTGTAGGGTATAGAGTGTAGAAAGTAGGGTATAGTGTGTAGGGTATAGAGTGTAGAGTGTAGGGTATAGAGTGTAGGGTATAGAGTGTAGATTGTATGATATAGAGTGTAGGGTATAGAGTGTATAGTGTAGGGTATAGAGTGTAGAGTGTAGGGTATAGAGTGTAGGGTATAGAGTGTTGGGATATAGAGTGTAGGGTATAGAGTGTCGGGTATAGAGTGTAGGGTATAGATCGTAGGGTATAGAGTGTAGGGTATAGAGTATATAGTATAGGGTATAGAGTGTAGGGTATAGAGTGTAGAGTGTAGGGTATAGAGTGTAGGGTATAGAGTGTAGGGTATAGAGTGTAGGGTATATAGTGTAGAGTGTAGGGTATAGAGTGTAGGGTATAGAGTGTAGAGTGTAGGGTGTAGAGTGGAGAGTGTAGGGTATAGAGTGTAAGGTATGGAGTGTAGGGTATAGAGTGTATGTTATAGAGTGTAGGGTGTAGAGTGTAGGGTATAGAGTGTAGAAAGTAGGGTATAGTGTGTAGGGTATAGAGTGTAGGGTATAGAGTGTATGGTATAGAGTGTAGAGTGTAGGGTATAGAGTGTAGAAAGTAGGGTATAGATTTTAGAGTGTAGAGTGTAGGGTATAGAGTGTAGGGTATAGAGTGTATGGAATAGAGTGTATAATATAGAGTGTAGGGTGTAGAGTGTAGGGTATAGAGTGTAGAGTGTGGGGTATAGAGTGTAGAGTGTAGGGTATAGAGTGTATGATATAGAGTGTAGGGAATAGAGTGTATGGTATAGATTGCAGGGTATAGAGTGTAGGGTGTAGAGTGTAGGGTATAGAGTGTAGGGTATAGAGTGTATGGTATAGAGTGTATGGTATAGATTGTAGGGTATAGAGTGTAGGGTATAGAGTGTAGAGTGTAGGGTATAGAGTGTAGAGTGTAGGGTATAGAGTGTAGGGTATAGAGTGTATGGTATAGAGTAGGGTATAGAGTGTAGGGTATAGAGTGTAGAGTGTAGGGTATAGAGTGTAGAGTGTAGGGTATAGAGTGTAGGGTATAAAGAGTAGAGTGTAGGGTATAGAGTGTAGAGTGTAGGGTATGGAGTGTATGGTATAGAGTGTAGGGTATAGAGTGTAGAGTATAGAGTGTTGGGTATAGAGTGTAGAGTGTAGGGTATAGAGTGTAGGGTATATAGTGTAGGGTATAGAGTGTATGGTATACAGTGTAGAGTGTAGGGATTAGAGTGCAGGGTATAGAGTGTAGGGTGTAGAGTGTAGGGTATAGAGTGTAGGGTATAGAGTGTATGGTATAGAGTGTAGGGTATAGAGTGTTGGGTATAGATTGTAGGGTATAGAATGTAGAGTGTAGTGTATAGAGTATAGGGTATAGAGTGCATGGTGTAGAGTGTAGGGTATAGAGTGTATAGTGTAGGGTATAGAGTGCAGGGTATAGAGTGTATGGAATAGAGTGTATGGAATATAGTGTACGGTATAGAGTGTAGAGAGTAGGGTATAGAGTGTAGGGTATAGAGCGTAGGGTGTAGGGTATAGATTGTAGGGTATAGAGTGTAGGGTATAGAGTGTAGAGTGTAGGGTATAGAGTGCATGGTATAGAGTGTAGGGTGTAGAGTGTATGGTATAGAGTGTAGAGTGTAGGGTATAGAGTGTATTGTATAGAGTGTAGGGTGTAGAGTGTATAGTATAGAGTGTAAGGTACAGAGTGTAGAGTGTAGGGTATAGAGTGTAGGGTATAGAGTGTATGGTATAGAGTGTACGGTATAGAGTGTATGATATAGAGTGTATGGTATATAGTGTAGGGTATAGAGTGTTTGGTATAGAGTGTAAGGTATAGAGTGTAGAGAGTAGGGTATAGATTTTAGAGTGTAGAGTGTAGGGTATAGAGTGTAGGGTATAGAGTGTATGGAATAGAGTGTATAATATAGAGTGTAGGGTGTAGAGTGTAGGGTATAGAGTGTAGAGTGTGGGGTATAGAGTGTAGAGTGTAGGGTATAGAGTGTATGATATAGAGTGTAGGGTATAGAGTGTATGGTATAGATTGCAGGGTATAGAGTGTAGGGTGTAGAGTGTAGGGTATAGAGTGTAGGGTATAGAGTGTATGGTATAGAGTGTATGGTATAGATTGTAGGGTATAGAGTGTAGGGTATAGAGTGTAGAGTGTAGGGTATAGAGTGTAGAAAGTAGGGTATAGTGTGTAGGGTATGAAGTGTAGAGTGTAGGGTATAGAGTGTAGATTGTATGGTATAGAGTGTAGGGTATAGAGTGTAGAGTGTAGGGTGTAGAGTGTAGGGTATAGAGTGTAGGGTATAGAGTGTTGGGATATAGAGTGTAGGGTATAGAGTGTAGGGTATAGAGTGTAGGGTATAGATTGTAGGGTATAGAGTGTAGGGTATAGAGTGTAGGGTATAGAGTATATAGTGTAGGGTATAGAGTGTAGGGTATAGAGTGTAGAGTGTAGGGTATAGAGTGTAGGGTATAGAGTGTAGGGTATAGCGTGTAGGGTATAAAGTGTAGAGTGTAGGGTATAGAGTGTAGGGTATAGAGTGTAGGGTATAGAGTGTAGAGTGTAGGGTGTAGAGTGTAGGGTATAGAGTGTAAGGTATAGAGTGTAGGGTATAGAGTGTATGTTATAGAGTGTAGGGTGTAGAGTGTAGGGTATAGAGTGTAGGGTATAGAGTGTAGGGTATAGAGTGTAGGGTATAAAGTGTAGAGTGTAGGGTATAGAGTGTAGGGTTTAGAGTGTATGTTATAGAGTGTAGGGTATAGAGTGTAGAGTGTAGGATATAGAGTGTAGAGTGTAGGGTATAAAGTGTAGGGTATATAGTGTAGGGTATAGAGTGTAGGGTATAGAGTGTAGGGTATAGAGTGTATGGTATAGAGTGTAGAGTGTAGAATAGAGTGTAGAAAGTAGGGTATAGTGTGTAGGGTTTAGAGTGTAGAGTGTAGGGTATAGAGTGTAGGGTATAGAGTGTAGATTGTATGGTATAGAGTGTAGGGTATAGAGTGTATAGTGTAGGGTATAGAGTGTAGAGTGTAGGGTATAGAGTGTAGGGTATAGAGTGTTGGGATATAGAGTGTAGGGTATAGAGTGTCGGGTATAGAGTGTAGGGTATAGATCGTAGGGTATAGAGTGTAGGGTATAGAGTATATAGTATAGGGTATAGAGTGTAGGGTATAGAGTGTAGAGTGTAGGGTATAGAGTGTAGGGTATAGAGTGTAGGGTATAGAGTGTAGGGTATATAGTGTAGAGTGTAGGGTATAGAGTGTAGGGTATAGAGTGTAGAGTGTAGGGTGTAGAGTGGAGAGTGTAGGGTATAGAGTGTAAGGTATGGAGTGTAGGGTATAGAGTGTATGTTATAGAGTGTAGGGTGTAGAGTGTAGGGTATAGAGTGTAGAAAGTAGGGTATAGTGTGTAGGGTATAGAGTGTAGGGTATAGAGTGTATGGTATAGAGTGTAGAGTGTAGGGTATAGAGTGTAGAAAGTAGGGTATAGTGTGTAGGGTATAGAGTGTAGAGTGTAGGGTATAGAGTGTATGGTATGATGTGTAGGGTATAGAGTGTAGGGTGTAGAGTGTAGTGTATAGAGTGTAGGGTATAGAGTGTAGGGTATAGATTGTAGGGTATAGAGTGTAGAGTGTAGGTTATATAGTGTAGGGTATATAGTATAGAGTGTAGGGTATAGAGTGTAGGGTATAGAGTGTAGAGTGTAGGGTATAGAGTGTAGAGTGTAGGGTATAGAGTGTAGGGTATAGAGTGTATGGTATAGAGTGTAGGGTATAGAGTGTAGGGTATAGAGTGTAGAGTGTAGGGATTAGAGTGTAGGGTATAGAGTGTATTGTATAGAGTGTAGAGTGTAGGGTATAGAGTGTAGGGTATAGAGTGTACGGTATAGAGTGTTGGGCTATAGAGTGTAGGGTATAGAGTATAGGGTATAGAGTGTAGGGTATAGAGTGTAGGGTATACAGTGTAGGGTATAAAGTGTAGAGTGTAGGGTATAGAGTGTAGGGTATAGAGTGTAGGGTATAGAGTGTAGGGTATAGAGTGTAGAGTGTAGGGTATAGAGTGTAGAGTTTAGGGTATATAGTGTAGGGTATAGAGTGTAGGGTTTAGAGTGTATGGTATAGAGTGTAGGGTATAGAGTGTAGAGTGTAGGGTATAGAGTGTAGGATATAGAGTGTAGGGTATAGAGTGTATGGTATAGAGTGTACGGTATAGAGTGTACAGTGTAGGGTATAGAGTGTAGGGTATAGATTGTAGGGTATAGAGTGTATTGTATAGGGTATAGAGTGTATGGTGTAGAGTGTAGAGTGTAGGGTATAGAGTGTAGAAAGTAGGGTATAGTGTGTAGGGTATAGAGTGTAGAGTGTAGGGTATAGAGTGTATGGTATGATGTGTAGGGTATAGAGTGTAGGGTGTAGAGTGTAGGGTATAGAGTGTAGGGTATAGAGTGTAGGGTATAGAGTGTAGGGTATAGAGTGTAGAGTGTAGGTTATATAGTGTAGGGTATAGAGTATAGAGTGTAGGGTATAGAGTGTAGGGTATAGAGTGTAGAGTGTAGGGTATAGAGTGTAGAGTGTAGGGTATAGAGTGTAGGGTATAGAGTGTATGGTATAGAGTGTAGGGTATAGAGTGTAGGGTATAGAGTGTAGAGTGTAGGGTATAGAGTGTAGAAAGTAGGGTATAGTGTGTAGGGTATAGAGTGTAGAGTGTAGGGTATAGAGTGTATGGTATGATGTGTAGGGTATAGAGTGTAGGGTGTAGAGTGTAGGGTATAGAGTGTAGGGTATAGAGTGTAGGGTATAGAGTGTAGAGTGTAGGTTATATAGTGTAGGGTATAGAGTGTAGAGTGTAGGGTATAGAGTGTAGAGTGTAGGGTATAGAGTGTAGGGTATAGAGTGTTTGGTATAGAGTGTAGGGTATAGTGTGTAGGGTATAGAGTGTAGGGTATAGAGTGTATGGTATAGAGTGTAGAGTGTAGGGTATAGAGTGTAGAAAGTAGGGTATAGTGTGTAGGGTATAGAGTGTAGAGTGTAGGGTATAGAGTGTATGGTATGATGTGTAGGGTATAGAGTGTAGGGTGTAGAGTGTAGGGTATAGAGTGTAGGGTATAGAGTGTAGGGTATAGAGTGTAGGGTATAGAGTGTAGAGTGTAGGTTATATAGTGTAGGGTATAGAGTATAGAGTGTAGGGTATAGAGTGTAGGGTATAGAGTGTAGAGTGTAGGGTATAGAGTGTAGAGTGTAGGGTATAGAGTGTAGGGTATAGAGTGTATGGTATAGAGTGTAGGGTATAGAGTGTAGGGTATAGAGTGTAGAGTGTAGGGTATAGAGTGTAGAAAGTAGGGTATAGTGTGTAGGGTATAGAGTGTAGAGTGTAGGGTATAGAGTGTATGGTATGATGTGTAGGGTATAGAGTGTAGGGTGTAGAGTGTAGGGTATAGAGTGTAGGGTATAGAGTGTAGGGTATAGAGTGTAGGGTATAGAGTGTAGAGTGTAGGTTATATAGTGTAGGGTATAGAGTGTAGAGTGTAGGGTATAGAGTGTAGAGTGTAGGGTATAGAGTGTAGGGTATAGAGTGTTTGGTATAGAGTGTAGGGTATAGTGTGTAGGGTATAGAGTGTAGGGTATAGAGTGTATGGTATAGAGTGTAGAGTGTAGGGTATAGAGTGTAGAAAGTAGGGTATAGTGTGTAGGGTATAGAGTGTAGAGTGTAGGGTATAGAGTGTATGGTATGATGTGTAGGGTATAGAGTGTAGGGTGTAGAGTGTAGGGTATAGAGTGTAGGGTATAGAGTGTAGGGTATAGAGTGTAGGGTATAGAGTGTAGAGTGTAGGTTATATAGTGTAGGGTATAGAGTATAGAGTGTAGGGTATAGAGTGTAGGGTATAGAGTGTAGAGTGTAGGGTATAGAGTGTAGAGTGTAGGGTATAGAGTGTAGGGTATAGAGTGTATGGTATAGAGTGTAGGGTATAGAGTGTAGGGTATAGAGTGTAGAGTGTAGGGATTAGAGTGTAGGGTATAGAGTGTATTGTATAGAGTGTAGAGTGTAGGGTATAGAGTGTAGGGTATAGAGTGTACGGTATAGAGTGTTGGGCTATAGAGTGTAGGGTATAGAGTATAGGGTATAGAGTGTAGGGTATAGAGTGTAGGGTATACAGTGTAGGGTATAAAGTGTAGAGTGTAGGGTATAGAGTGTAGGGTATAGAGTGTAGGGTATAGAGTGTAGGGTATAGAGTGTAGAGTGTAGGGTATAGAGTGTAGAGTTTAGGGTATATAGTGTAGGGTATAGAGTGTAGGGTTTAGAGTGTATGGTATAGAGTGTAGGGTATAGAGTGTAGAGTGTAGGGTATAGAGTGTAGGATATAGAGTGTAGGGTATAGAGTGTATGGTATAGAGTGTACGGTATAGAGTGTACAGTGTAGGGTATAGAGTGTAGGGTATAGATTGTAGGGTATAGAGTGTATTGTATAGGGTATAGAGTGTATGGTGTAGAGTGTAGGGTATAGAGTGTATAGTGTAGGGTATAGAGTGTAGGGTGTAGGGTATAGAGTGTAGAGTGTAGGGTATAGAGTGTAGGGTATAGAGTGTATGGTATAGAGTAGGGTATAGAGTGTAGGGTATAGAGTGTAGAGTGTAGGGTATAGAGTGTAGAGTGTAGGGTATAGAGTGTAGGGTATAAAGAGTAGAGTGTAGGGTATAGAGTGTAGAGTGTAGGGTATGGAGTGTATGGTATAGAGTGTAGGGTATAGAGTGTAGAGTATAGAGTGTTGGGTATAGAGTGTAGAGTGTAGGGTATAGAGTGTAGGGTATATAGTGTAGGGTATAGAGTGTATGGTATACAGTGTAGAGTGTAGGGATTAGAGTGCAGGGTATAGAGTGTAGGGTGTAGAGTGTAGGGTATAGAGTGTAGGGTATAGAGTGTATGGTATAGAGTGTAGGGTATAGAGTGTTGGGTATAGATTGTAGGGTATAGAATGTAGAGTGTAGTGTATAGAGTATAGGGTATAGAGTGCATGGTGTAGAGTGTAGGGTATAGAGTGTATAGTGTAGGGTATAGAGTGCAGGGTATAGAGTGTATGGAATAGAGTGTATGGAATATAGTGTACGGTATAGAGTGTAGAGAGTAGGGTATAGAGTGTAGGGTATAGAGCGTAGGGTGTAGGGTATAGATTGTAGGGTATAGAGTGTAGGGTATAGAGTGTAGAGTGTAGGGTATAGAGTGCATGGTATAGAGTGTAGGGTGTAGAGTGTATGGTATAGAGTGTAGAGTGTAGGGTATAGAGTGTATTGTATAGAGTGTAGGGTGTAGAGTGTATAGTATAGAGTGTAAGGTACAGAGTGTAGAGTGTAGGGTATAGAGTGTAGGGTATAGAGTGTATGGTATAGAGTGTACGGTATAGAGTGTATGATATAGAGTGTATGGTATATAGTGTAGGGTATAGAGTGTTTGGTATAGAGTGTAAGGTATAGAGTGTAGAGAGTAGGGTATAGATTTTAGAGTGTAGAGTGTAGGGTATAGAGTGTAGGGTATAGAGTGTATGGAATAGAGTGTATAATATAGAGTGTAGGGTGTAGAGTGTAGGGTATAGAGTGTAGAGTGTGGGGTATAGAGTGTAGAGTGTAGGGTATAGAGTGTATGATATAGAGTGTAGGGTATAGAGTGTATGGTATAGATTGCAGGGTATAGAGTGTAGGGTGTAGAGTGTAGGGTATAGAGTGTAGGGTATAGAGTGTATGGTATAGAGTGTATGGTATAGATTGTAGGGTATAGAGTGTAGGGTATAGAGTGTAGAGTGTAGGGTATAGAGTGTAGAAAGTAGGGTATAGTGTGTAGGGTATGAAGTGTAGAGTGTAGGGTATAGAGTGTAGATTGTATGGTATAGAGTGTAGGGTATAGAGTGTAGAGTGTAGGGTGTAGAGTGTAGGGTATAGAGTGTAGGGTATAGAGTGTTGGGATATAGAGTGTAGGGTATAGAGTGTAGGGTATAGAGTGTAGGGTATAGAGTGTAGAGTGTAGGTTATATAGTGTAGGGTATAGAGTATAGAGTGTAGGGTATAGAGTGTAGGGTATAGAGTGTAGAGTGTAGGGTATAGAGTGTAGAGTGTAGGGTATAGAGTGTAGGGTATAGAGTGTATGGTATAGAGTGTAGGGTATAGAGTGTAGGGTATAGAGTGTAGAGTGTAGGGATTAGAGTGTAGGGTATAGAGTGTATTGTATAGAGTGTAGAGTGTAGGGTATAGAGTGTAGGGTATAGAGTGTACGGTATAGAGTGTTGGGCTATAGAGTGTAGGGTATAGAGTATAGGGTATAGAGTGTAGGGTATAGAGTGTAGGGTATACAGTGTAGGGTATAAAGTGTAGAGTGTAGGGTATAGAGTGTAGGGTATAGAGTGTAGGGTATAGAGTGTAGGGTATAGAGTGTAGAGTGTAGGGTATAGAGTGTAGAGTTTAGGGTATATAGTGTAGGGTATAGAGTGTAGGGTTTAGAGTGTATGGTATAGAGTGTAGGGTATAGAGTGTAGAGTGTAGGGTATAGAGTGTAGGATATAGAGTGTAGGGTATAGAGTGTATGGTATAGAGTGTACGGTATAGAGTGTACAGTGTAGGGTATAGAGTGTAGGGTATAGATTGTAGGGTATAGAGTGTATTGTATAGGGTATAGAGTGTATGGTGTAGAGTGTAGGGTATAGAGTGTATAGTGTAGGGTATAGAGTGTAGGGTGTAGGGTATAGAGTGTAGAGTGTAGGGTATAGAGTGTAGGGTATAGAGTGTATGGTATAGAGTAGGGTATAGAGTGTAGGGTATAGAGTGTAGAGTGTAGGGTATAGAGTGTAGAGTGTAGGGTATAGAGTGTAGGGTATAAAGAGTAGAGTGTAGGGTATAGAGTGTAGAGTGTAGGGTATGGAGTGTATGGTATAGAGTGTAGGGTATAGAGTGTAGAGTATAGAGTGTTGGGTATAGAGTGTAGAGTGTAGGGTATAGAGTGTAGGGTATATAGTGTAGGGTATAGAGTGTATGGTATACAGTGTAGAGTGTAGGGATTAGAGTGCAGGGTATAGAGTGTAGGGTGTAGAGTGTAGGGTATAGAGTGTAGGGTATAGAGTGTATGGTATAGAGTGTAGGGTATAGAGTGTTGGGTATAGATTGTAGGGTATAGAATGTAGAGTGTAGTGTATAGAGTATAGGGTATAGAGTGCATGGTGTAGAGTGTAGGGTATAGAGTGTATAGTGTAGGGTATAGAGTGCAGGGTATAGAGTGTATGGAATAGAGTGTATGGAATATAGTGTACGGTATAGAGTGTAGAGAGTAGGGTATAGAGTGTAGGGTATAGAGCGTAGGGTGTAGGGTATAGATTGTAGGGTATAGAGTGTAGGGTATAGAGTGTAGAGTGTAGGGTATAGAGTGCATGGTATAGAGTGTAGGGTGTAGAGTGTATGGTATAGAGTGTAGAGTGTAGGGTATAGAGTGTATTGTATAGAGTGTAGGGTGTAGAGTGTATAGTATAGAGTGTAAGGTACAGAGTGTAGAGTGTAGGGTATAGAGTGTAGGGTATAGAGTGTATGGTATAGAGTGTACGGTATAGAGTGTATGATATAGAGTGTATGGTATATAGTGTAGGGTATAGAGTGTTTGGTATAGAGTGTAAGGTATAGAGTGTAGAGAGTAGGGTATAGATTTTAGAGTGTAGAGTGTAGGGTATAGAGTGTAGGGTATAGAGTGTATGGAATAGAGTGTATAATATAGAGTGTAGGGTGTAGAGTGTAGGGTATAGAGTGTAGAGTGTGGGGTATAGAGTGTAGAGTGTAGGGTATAGAGTGTATGATATAGAGTGTAGGGTATAGAGTGTATGGTATAGATTGCAGGGTATAGAGTGTAGGGTGTAGAGTGTAGGGTATAGAGTGTAGGGTATAGAGTGTATGGTATAGAGTGTATGGTATAGATTGTAGGGTATAGAGTGTAGGGTATAGAGTGTAGAGTGTAGGGTATAGAGTGTAGAAAGTAGGGTATAGTGTGTAGGGTATGAAGTGTAGAGTGTAGGGTATAGAGTGTAGATTGTATGGTATAGAGTGTAGGGTATAGAGTGTAGAGTGTAGGGTGTAGAGTGTAGGGTATAGAGTGTAGGGTATAGAGTGTTGGGATATAGAGTGTAGGGTATAGAGTGTAGGGTATAGAGTGTAGGGTATAGATTGTAGGGTATAGAGTGTAGGGTATAGAGTGTAGGGTATAGAGTATATAGTGTAGGGTATAGAGTGTAGGGTATAGAGTGTAGAGTGTAGGGTATAGAGTGTAGGGTATAGAGTGTAGGGTATTGCGTGTAGGGTATAAAGTGTAGAGTGTAGGGTATAGAGTGTAGGGTATAGAGTGTAGGGTATAGAGTGTAGAGTGTAGGGTGTAGAGTGTAGGGTATAGAGTGTAAGGTATAGAGTGTAGGGTATAGAGTGTATGTTATAGAGTGTAGGGTGTAGAGTGTAGGGTATAGAGTGTAGGGTATAGAGTGTAGGGTATAGAGTGTAGGGTATAAAGTGTAGAGTGTAGGGTATAGAGTGTAGGGTTTAGAGTGTATGTTATAGAGTGTAGGGTATAGAGTGTAGAGTGTAGGATATAGAGTGTAGAGTGTAGGGTATAAAGTGTAGGGTATATAGTGTAGGGTATAGAGTGTAGGGTATAGAGTGTAGGGTATAGAGTGTATGGTATAGAGTGTAGAGTGTAGGGTATAGAGTGTAGAAAGTAGGGTATAGTGTGTAGGGTTTAGAGTGTAGAGTGTAGGGTATAGAGTGTAGGGTATAGAGTGTAGATTGTATGGTATAGAGTGTAGGGTATAGAGTGTATAGTGTAGGGTATAGAGTGTAGAGTGTAGGGTATAGAGTGTAGGGTATAGAGTGTTGGGATATAGAGTGTAGGGTATAGAGTGTCGGGTATAGAGTGTAGGGTATAGATCGTAGGGTATAGAGTGTAGGGTATAGAGTATATAGTATAGGGTATAGAGTGTAGGGTATAGAGTGTAGAGTGTAGGGTATAGAGTGTAGGGTATAGAGTGTAGGGTATAGAGTGTAGGGTATATAGTGTAGAGTGTAGGGTATAGAGTGTAGGGTATAGAGTGTAGAGTGTAGGGTGTAGAGTGGAGAGTGTAGGGTATAGAGTGTAAGGTATGGAGTGTAGGGTATAGAGTGTATGTTATAGAGTGTAGGGTGTAGAGTGTAGGGTATAGAGTGTAGAAAGTAGGGTATAGTGTGTAGGGTATAGAGTGTAGGGTATAGAGTGTATGGTATAGAGTGTAGAGTGTAGGGTATAGAGTGTAGAAAGTAGGGTATAGTGTGTAGGGTATAGAGTGTAGAGTGTAGGGTATAGAGTGTATGGTATGATGTGTAGGGTATAGAGTGTAGGGTGTAGAGTGTAGTGTATAGAGTGTAGGGTATAGAGTGTAGGGTATAGATTGTAGGGTATAGAGTGTAGAGTGTAGGTTATATAGTGTAGGGTATATAGTATAGAGTGTAGGGTATAGAGTGTAGGGTATAGAGTGTAGAGTGTAGGGTATAGAGTGTAGAGTGTAGGGTATAGAGTGTAGGGTATAGAGTGTATGGTATAGAGTGTAGGGTATAGAGTGTAGGGTATAGAGTGTAGAGTGTAGGGATTAGAGTGTAGGGTATAGAGTGTATTGTATAGAGTGTAGAGTGTAGGGTATAGAGTGTAGGGTATAGAGTGTACGGTATAGAGTGTTGGGCTATAGAGTGTAGGGTATAGAGTATAGGGTATAGAGTGTAGGGTATAGAGTGTAGGGTATACAGTGTAGGGTATAAAGTGTAGAGTGTAGGGTATAAAGTGTAGGGTATAGAGTGTAGGGTATAGAGTGTAGGGTATAGAGTGTAGAGTGTAGGGTATAGAGTGTAGAGTTTAGGGTATATAGTGTAGGGTATAGAGTGTAGGGTTTAGAGTGTATGGTATAGAGTGTAGGGTATAGAGTGTAGAGTGTAGGGTATAGAGTGTAGGATATAGAGTGTAGGGTATAGAGTGTATGGTATAGAGTGTACGGTATAGAGTGTACAGTGTAGGGTATAGAGTGTAGGGTATAGATTGTAGGGTATAGAGTGTATTGTATAGGGTATAGAGTGTATGGTGTAGAGTGTAGAGTGTAGGGTATAGAGTGTAGAAAGTAGGGTATAGTGTGTAGGGTATAGAGTGTAGAGTGTAGGGTATAGAGTGTATGGTATGATGTGTAGGGTATAGAGTGTAGGGTGTAGAGTGTAGGGTATAGAGTGTAGGGTATAGAGTGTAGGGTATAGAGTGTAGGGTATAGAGTGTAGAGTGTAGGTTATATAGTGTAGGGTATAGAGTATAGAGTGTAGGGTATAGAGTGTAGGGTATAGAGTGTAGAGTGTAGGGTATAGAGTGTAGAGTGTAGGGTATAGAGTGTAGGGTATAGAGTGTATGGTATAGAGTGTAGGGTATAGAGTGTAGGGTATAGAGTGTAGAGTGTAGGGTATAGAGTGTAGAAAGTAGGGTATAGTGTGTAGGGTATAGAGTGTAGAGTGTAGGGTATAGAGTGTATGGTATGATGTGTAGGGTATAGAGTGTAGGGTGTAGAGTGTAGGGTATAGAGTGTAGGGTATAGAGTGTAGGGTATAGAGTGTAGAGTGTAGGTTATATAGTGTAGGGTATAGAGTGTAGAGTGTAGGGTATAGAGTGTAGAGTGTAGGGTATAGAGTGTAGGGTATAGAGTGTTTGGTATAGAGTGTAGGGTATAGTGTGTAGGGTATAGAGTGTATGGTATAGAGTGTAGAGTGTAGGGTATAGAGTGTAGAAAGTAGGGTATAGTGTGTAGGGTATAGAGTGTAGAGTGTAGGGTATAGAGTGTATGGTATGATGTGTAGGGTATAGAGTGTAGGGTGTAGAGTGTAGGGTATAGAGTGTAGGGTATAGAGTGTAGGGTATAGAGTGTAGGGTATAGAGTGTAGAGTGTAGGTTATATAGTGTAGGGTATAGAGTATAAAGTGTAGGGTATAGAGTGTAGGGTATAGAGTGTAGAGTGTAGGGTATAGAGTGTAGAGTGTAGGGTATAGAGTGTAGGGTATAGAGTGTATGGTATAGAGTGTAGGGTATAGAGTGTAGGGTATAGAGTGTAGAGTGTAGGGTATAGAGTGTAGAAAGTAGGGTATAGTGTGTAGGGTATAGAGTGTAGAGTGTAGGGTATAGAGTGTATGGTATGATGTGTAGGGTATAGAGTGTAGGGTGTAGAGTGTAGGGTATAGAGTGTAGGGTATAGAGTGTAGGGTATAGAGTGTAGGGTATAGAGTGTAGAGTGTAGGTTATATAGTGTAGGGTATAGAGTGTAGAGTGTAGGGTATAGAGTGTAGAGTGTAGGGTATAGAGTGTAGGGTATAGAGTGTTTGGTATAGAGTGTAGGGTATAGTGTGTAGGGTATAGAGTGTAGGGTATAGAGTGTATGGTATAGAGTGTAGAGTGTAGGGTATAGAGTGTAGAAAGTAGGGTATAGTGTGTAGGGTATAGAGTGTAGAGTGTAGGGTATAGAGTGTATGGTATGATGTGTAGGGTATAGAGTGTAGGGTGTAGAGTGTAGGGTATAGAGTGTAGGGTATAGAGTGTAGGGTATAGAGTGTAGGGTATAGAGTGTAGAGTGTAGGTTATATAGTGTAGGGTATAGAGTATAGAGTGTAGGGTATAGAGTGTAGGGTATAGAGTGTAGAGTGTAGGGTATAGAGTGTAGAGTGTAGGGTATAGAGTGTAGGGTATAGAGTGTATGGTATAGAGTGTAGGGTATAGAGTGTAGGGTATAGAGTGTAGAGTGTAGGGATTAGAGTGTAGGGTATAGAGTGTATTGTATAGAGTGTAGAGTGTAGGGTATAGAGTGTAGGGTATAGAGTGTACGGTATAGAGTGTTGGGCTATAGAGTGTAGGGTATAGAGTATAGGGTATAGAGTGTAGGGTATAGAGTGTAGGGTATACAGTGTAGGGTATAAAGTGTAGAGTGTAGGGTATAGAGTGTAGGGTATAGAGTGTAGGGTATAGAGTGTAGGGTATAGAGTGTAGAGTGTAGGGTATAGAGTGTAGAGTTTAGGGTATGTAGTGTAGGGTATAGAGTGTAGGGTTTAGAGTGTATGGTATAGAGTGTAGGGTATAGAGTGTAGAGTGTAGGGTATAGAGTGTAGGATATAGAGTGTAGGGTATAGAGTGTATGGTATAGAGTGTACGGTATAGAGTGTACAGTGTAGGGTATAGAGTGTAGGGTATAGATTGTAGGGTATAGAGTGTATTGTATAGGGTATAGAGTGTATGGTGTAGAGTGTAGGGTATAGAGTGTATAGTGTAGGGTATAGAGTGTAGGGTATAGAGTGTATGGTATAGAGTGTAGGGTATAGAGTGTATGGTATAGAGTGTAGGGTATAGAGTGTAGAGTGTAGGGTATAGAGTGTAGGGTATAGAGTGTAGAGTGTAGGGTATAGAGTTTAGGGTATAGAGTGTATGGTGTAGAGTGTAGGGTATAGAGTGTAGGGTATAGAGTGTAGGGTATAGAGTGTATGGTATAGAGTGTAGGGAATAGAGTGTAGAGTGTAGGGTATAGAGTATATGGTATAGAGTGTAGGGTATAGAGTATAGAGTGTAGGGTATAGAGTGTAGGGTATAGAGTGTAGGGTATAGAGTGTAGGGTATAGAGTGTATGGTATAGAGTGTAGGGAATAGAGTGTAGAGTGTAGGGTATAGAGTATATGGTATAGAGTGTAGGGAATAGAGTGTAGGGTATAGAGTGTATGGTATAGAGTGTAGGGTATAGAGTGTAGAGGGTAGAGTGTAGGGTATAGAGTGTAGGGTATAGAGTGTAGGGTATAGAGTGTAGAGTGTAGGGTATAGAGTGTAGGGTATAGAGTGTAGGGTGTAGGGTATAGAGTGTATGGTATAATGTGTAGGGTATAGAGTGTAGAGTGTAGGGTATAAAGTGTAGGGTATAGAGTGTAGGGTGTAGAGTGTAGGGTATAGAGTGTAGAGTGTAGGGTATAGAGTGTATGGTATAATGTGTAGGGTATAGAGTGTAGAGTGTAGGGTATAGAGTGTAGGGTATAGAGTATAGAGTGTAGGGTATAGAGTGTAGGGTATAGAGTGTAGAGTGTAGGGTATAGAGTGTAGAGTGTAGGGTATAGAGTGTAGGGTATAGAGTGTATGGTATAGAGTGTAGGGTATAGAGTGTAGGGTATACAGTGTAGAGTGTAGGGTATAGAGTGTAGGGTATAGAGTGTAGAGTGTAGGATATAGAGTGTAGGGTATAGAGTGTACGGTATAGAGTGTTGGGCTATAGAGTGTAGGGTATAGAGTGTAGGGTATAGAGTGTAGGGTATAGAGTGTAGGGTATACAGTGTAGGGTATAAAGTGTAGAGTGTAGGGTATAGAGTGTAGGGTATAGAGTGTAGGGTATAGAGTGTAGGGTTTAGAGTGTATGGTATAGAGTGTAGGGTATAGAGTGTAGAGTGTAGGGTATAGAGTGTAAGGTATAGAGTGTAGGGTATAGAGTGTATGGTATAGAGTGTACGGTATAGAGTGTAGAGTGTAGGGTATAAAGTGTAGGGTATAGATTGTAGGGTATAGAGTGTAGAATGTAGGGTATTGAGTATAGGGTATAGAGTGTATGGTGTAGAGTGTAGGGTATAGAGTGTATAGTGTAGGGTATAGAGTGTAGGGTTTAGAGTGTAGGGTATTGAGTGTAGGGTATAGAGTGTAGAGTGTAGGGTATAGAGTGTATGGTATAGAGTGTAGGGTATAGAGTGTAGAGGGTAGAGTGTAGGGTATAGAGTGTAGGGTATAGAGTGTAGAGGGTAGAGTGTAGGGTATAGAGTGTAGGGTATAGAGTGTAGGGTATAGAGTGTAGAGTGTAGGGTATAGAGTGTAGGGTATAGAGTGTAGGGTGTAGAGTGTAGGGTATAGAGTGTAGAGAGTAGGGTATAGATTTTAGAGTGTAGAGTGTAGGGTATAAAGTGCAAGGTATAGAGTGTATGGAATAGAGTGTATAATATAGAGTGTAGGGTGTAGAGTGTAGGGTATAGAGTGTAGAGTGTGGGGTATAGAGTGTAGAGTGTAGGGTATAGAGTGTGTGATATAGAGTGTAGGGAATAGAGTGTATGGTATAGATTGCAGGGTATAGAGTGTAGGGTGTAGAGTGTAGGGTATAGAGTGTAGGGTATAGAGTGTATGGTATAGAGTGTATGGTATAGATTGTAGGGTATAGAGTGTAGGGTATAGAGTGTAGAGTGTAGGGTATAGAGTGTAGAGTGTAGGGTATAGAGTGTAGGGTATAGAGTGTATGGTATAGAGTAGGGTATAGAGTGTAGGGTATAGAGTGTAGAGTGTAGGGTGTAGAGTGTAGGGTATAGAGTGTAGGGTATAAAGAGTAGAGTGTAGGGTATAGAGTGTAGAGTGTAGGGTATGGAGTGTATGGTATAGAGTGTAGGGTATAGAGTGTAGAGTATAGAGTGTTGGGTATAGAGTGTAGAGTGTAGGGTATAGAGTGTAGGGTATATAGTGTAGGGTATAGAGTGTATGGTATACAGTGTAGAGTGTAGGGATTAGAGTGCAGGGTATAGAGTTTAGGGTGTAGAGTGTAGGGTATAGAGTGTAGGGTATAGAGTGTATGGTATAGAGTGTAGGGTATAGAGTGTTGGGTATAGATTGTAGGGTATAGAATGTAGAGTGTAGTGTATAGAGTATAGGGTATAGAGTGCATGGTGTAGAGTGTAGGGTATAGAGTATATAGTGTAGGGTATAGAGTGCAGGGTATAGAGTGTATGGAATAGAGTGTATGGAATATAGTGTACGGTATAGAGTGTAGAGAGTAGGGTATAGAGTGTAGGGTATAGAGCGTAGGGTGTAGGGTATAGATTGTAGGGTATAGAGTGTAGGGTATAGAGTGTAGAGTGTAGGGTATAGAGTGCATGGTATAGAGTGTAGGGTGTAGAGTGTATGGTATAGAGTGTAGAGTGTAGGGTATAGAGTGTATGGTATAGAGTGTAGGGTGTAGAGTGTATAGTATAGAGTGTAGGGTACAGAGTGTAGAGTGTAGGGTATAGAGTGTAGGGTATAGAGTGTATGGTATAGAGTGTACGGTATAGAGTGTATGATGTAGAGTGTATGGTATATAGTGTAGGGTATAGAGTGTTTGGTATAGAGTGTAAGGTATAGAGTGTAGAGAGTAGGGTATAGATTTTAGAGTGTAGAGTGTAGGGTATAGAGTGTAGGGTATAGAGTGTATGGAATAGAGTGTATAATATAGAGTGTAGGGTGTAGAGTGTAGGGTATAGAGTGTAGAGTGTGGGGTATAGAGTGTAGAGTGTAGGGTATAGAGTGTATGATATAGAGTGTAGGGTATAGAGTGTATGGTATAGATTGCAGGGTATATAGTGTAGGGTGTAGAGTGTAGGGTATAGAGTGTAGGGTATAGAGTGTATGGTATAGAGTGTATGGTATAGATTGTAGGGTATAGAGTGTAGGGTATAGAGTGTAGAGTGTAGGGTATAGAGTGTAGAAAGTAGGGTATAGTGTGTAGGGTATGAAGTGTAGAGTGTAGGGTATAGAGTGTAGATTGTATGGTGTAGAGTGTAGGGTATAGAGTGTAGAGTGTAGGGTGTAGAGTGTAGGGTATAGAGTGTTGGGATATAGAGTGTAGGGTATAGAGTGTAGGGTATAGATTGTAGGGTATAGAGTGTAGGGTATAGAGTGTAGGGTATAGAGTATATAGTGTAGGGTATAGAGTGTAGGGTATAGAGTGTAGAGTGTAGGGTATAGAGTGTAGGGTATAGAGTGTAGGGTATAGCGTGTAGGGTATAAAGTGTAGGGTATAGAGTGTAGGGTATAGAGTGTAGGGTATAGAGTGTAGAGTGTAGGGTGTAGAGTGTAGGGTATAGAGTGTAAGGTATAGAGTGTAGGGTATAGAGTGTATGTTATAGAGTGTAGGGTGTAGAGTGTAGGGTATAGAGTGTAGGGTATAGAGTGTAGGGTATAAAGTGTAGAGTGTAGGGTATAGAGTGTAGGGTTTAGAGTGTATGTTATAGAGTGTAGAGTGTAGGGTATAGAGTGTAGGGTATAAAGTGTAGAGTGTAGGGTATAGAGTGTAGGGTATAGAGTGTATGGTATAGAGTGTAGGGTATAGAGTGTAGGGTATAGAGTGTAGAGTGTAGGGATTAGAGTGTAGGGTATAGAGTGTATTGTATAGAGTGTAGAGTGTAGGGTATAGAGTGTAGGGTATAGAGTGTACGGTATAGAGTGTTGGGCTATAGAGTGTAGGGTATAGAGTATAGGGTATAGAGTGTAGGGTATAGAGTGTAGGGTATACAGTGTAGGGTATAAAGTGTAGAGTGTAGGGTATAGAGTGTAGGGTATAGAGTGTAGGGTATAGAGTGTAGACTGTAGGGTATAGAGTGTAGAGTTTAGGGTATATAGTGTAGGGTATAGAGTGTAGGGTTTAGAGTGTATGGTATAGAGTGTAGGGTATAGAGTGTAGAGTGTAGGGTATAGAGTGTAGGATATAGAGTGTAGGGTATAGAGTGTATGCTATAGAGTGTACGGTATAGAGTGTACAGTGTAGGGTATAGAGTGTAGGGTATAGATTGTAGGGTATAGAGTGTATTGTATAGGGTATAGAGTGTATGGTGTAGAGTGTAGGGTATAGAGTGTATAGTGTAGGGTATAGAGTGTAGGGTATAGAGTGTATGGTATAGAGTGTAGGGTATAGAGTGTATGGTATAGAGTGTAGGGTATAGAGTGTAGAGTGTAGGGTATAGAGTGTAGGGTATAGAGTGTAGAGTGTAGGGTATAGAGTTTAGGGTATAGAGTGTATGGTGTAGAGTGTAGGGTATAGAGTGTAGGGTATAGAGTGTAGGGTATAGAGTGTATGGTATAGAGTGTAGGGAATAGAGTGTAGAGTGTAGGGTATAGAGTATATGGTATAGAGTGTAGGGTATAGAGTATAGAGTGTAGGGTATAGAGTGTAGGGTATAGAGTGTAGGGTATAGAGTGTAGGGTATAGAGTGTATGGTATAGAGTGTAGGGAATAGAGTGTAGAGTGTAGGGTATAGAGTATATGGTATAGAGTGTAGGGAATAGAGTGTAGGGTATAGAGTGTATGGTATAGAGTGTAGGGTATAGAGTGTAGAGGGTAGAGTGTAGGGTATAGAGTGTAGGGTATAGAGTGTAGGGTATAGAGTGTAGAGTGTAGGGTATAGAGTGTAGGGTATAGAGTGTAGGGTGTAGGGTATAGAGTGTATGGTATAATGTGTAGGGTATAGAGTGTAGAGTGTAGGGTATAAAGTGTAGGGTATAGAGTGTAGGGTGTAGAGTGTAGGGTATAGAGTGTAGAGTGTAGGGTATAGAGTGTATGGTATAATGTGTAGGGTATAGAGTGTAGACTGTAGGGTATAGAGTGTAGGGTATAGAGTATTGAGTGTAGGGTATAGAGTGTAGGGTATAGAGTGTAGAGTGTAGGGTATAGAGTGTAGAGTGTAGGGTATAGAGTGTAGGGTATAGAGTGTATGGTATAGAGTGTAGGGTATAGAGTGTAGGGTATAGAGTGTAGAGTGTAGGGTATAGAGTGTAGGGTATAGAGTGTAGAGTGTAGGGTATAGAGTGTAGGGTATAGAGTGTACGGTATAGAGTGTTGGGCTATAGAGTGTAGGGTATAGAGTGTAGGGTATAGAGTGTAGGGTATAGAGTGTAGGGTATACAGTGTAGGGTATAAAGTGTAGAGTGTAGGGTATAGAGTGTAGGGTATAGAGTGTAGGGTATAGAGTGTAGGGTTTAGAGTGTATGGTATAGAGTGTAGGGTATAGAGTGTAGAGTGTAGGGTATAGAGTGTAGGGTATAGAGTGTAGGGTATAGAGTGTATGGTATAGAGTGTACGGTATAGAGTGTAGAGTGTAGGGTATAAAGTGTAGGGTATAGATTGTAGGGTATAGAGTGTAGAATGTAGGGTATAGAGTATAGGGTATAGAGTGTATGGTGTAGAGTGTAGGGTATAGAGTGTATAGTGTAGGGTATAGAGTGTAGGGTTTAGAGTGTAGGGTATTGAGTGTAGGGTATAGAGTGTAGAGTGTAGGGTATAGAGTGTATGGTATAGAGTGTAGGGTATAGAGTGTAGAGGGTAGAGTGTAGGGTATAGAGTGTAGGGTATAGAGTGTAGAGGGTAGAGTGTAGGGTATAGAGTGTAGGGTATAGAGTGTAGGGTATAGAGTGTAGAGTGTAGGGTATAGAGTGTAGGGTATAGAGTGTAGGGTGTAGAGTGTAGGGTATAGAGTGTAGAGAGTAGGGTATAGATTTTAGAGTGTAGAGTGTAGGGTATAAAGTGCAAGGTATAGAGTGTATGGAATAGAGTGTATAATATAGAGTGTAGGGTGTAGAGTGTAGGGTATAGAGTGTAGAGTGTGGGGTATAGAGTGTAGAGTGTAGGGTATAGAGTGTGTGATATAGAGTGTAGGGAATAGAGTGTATGGTATAGATTGCAGGGTATAGAGTGTAGGGTGTAGAGTGTAGGGTATAGAGTGTAGGGTATAGAGTGTATGGTATAGAGTGTATGGTATAGATTGTAGGGTATAGAGTGTAGGGTATAGAGTGTAGAGTGTAGGGTATAGAGTGTAGAGTGTAGGGTATAGAGTGTAGGGTATAGAGTGTATGGTATAGAGTAGGGTATAGAGTGTAGGGTATAGAGTGTAGAGTGTAGGGTATAGAGTGTAGAGTGTAGGGTATAGAGTGTAGGGTATAAAGAGTAGAGTGTAGGGTATAGAGTGTAGAGTGTAGGGTATGGAGTGTATGGTATAGAGTGTAGGGTATAGAGTGTAGAGTATAGAGTGTTGGGTATAGAGTGTAGAGTGTAGGGTATAGAGTGTAGGGTATATAGTGTAGGGTATAGAGTGTATGGTATACAGTGTAGAGTGTAGGGATTAGAGTGCAGGGTATAGAGTGTAGGGTGTAGAGTGTAGGGTATAGAGTGTAGGGTATAGAGTGTATGGTATAGAGTGTAGGGTATAGAGTGTTGGGTATAGATTGTAGGGTATAGAATGTAGAGTGTAGTGTATAGAGTATAGGGTATAGAGTGCATGGTGTAGAGTGTAGGGTATAGAGTGTATAGTGTAGGGTATAGAGTGCAGGGTATAGAGTGTATGGAATAGAGTGTATGGAATATAGTGTACGGTATAGAGTGTAGAGAGTAGGGTATAGAGTGTAGGGTATAGAGCGTAGGGTGTAGGGTATAGATTGTAGGGTATAGAGTGTAGGGTATAGAGTGTAGAGTGTAGGGTATAGAGTGCATGGTATAGAGTGTAGGGTGTAGAGTGTATGGTATAGAGTGTAGAGTGTAGGGTATAGAGTGTATGGTATAGAGTGTAGGGTGTAGAGTGTATAGTATAGAGTGTAGGGTACAGAGTGTAGAGTGTAGGGTATAGAGTGTAGGGTATAGAGTGTATGGTATAGAGTGTACGGTATAGAGTGTATGATATAGAGTGTATGGTATATAGTGTAGGGTATAGAGTGTTTGGTATAGAGTGTAAGGTATAGAGTGTAGAGAGTAGGGTATAGATTTTAGAGTGTAGAGTGTAGGGTATAGAGTGTAGGGTATAGAGTGTATGGAATAGAGTGTATAATATAGAGTGTAGGGTGTAGAGTGTAGGGTATAGAGTGTAGAGTGTGGGGTATAGAGTGTAGAGTGTAGGGTATAGAGTGTATGATATAGAGTGTAGGGTATAGAGTGTATGGTATAGATTGCAGGGTATAGAGTGTAGGGTGTAGAGTGTAGGGTATAGAGTGTAGGGTATAGAGTGTATGGTATAGAGTGTATGGTATAGATTGTAGGGTATAGAGTGTAGGGTATAGAGTGTAGAGTGTAGGGTATAGAGTGTAGAAAGTAGGGTATAGTGTGTAGGGTATGAAGTGTAGAGTGTAGGGTATAGAGTGTAGATTGTATGGTATAGAGTGTAGGGTATAGAGTGTAGAGTGTAGGGTGTAGAGTGTAGGGTATAGAGTGTTGGGATATAGAGTGTAGGGTATAGAGTGTAGGGTATAGATTGTAGGGTATAGAGTGTAGGGTATAGAGTGTAGGGTATAGAGTATATAGTGTAGGGTATAGAGTGTAGGGTATAGAGTGTAGAGTGTAGGGTATAGAGTGTTGGGTATAGAGTGTAGGGTATAGCGTGTAGGGTATAAAGTGTAGAGTGTAGGGTATAGAGTGTAGGGTATAGAGTGTAGGGTATAGAGTGTAGAGTGTAGGGTGTAGAGTGTAGGGTATAGAGTGTAAGGTATAGAGTGTAGGGTATAGAGTGTATGTTATAGAGTGTAGGGTGTAGAGTGTAGGGTATAGAGTGTAGGGTATAGAGTGTAGGGTATAGAGTGTAGGGTATAAAGTGTAGAGTGTAGGGTATAGAGTGTAGGGTTTAGAGTGTATGTTATAGAGTGTAGGGTATAGAGTGTAGAGTGTAGGATATAGAGTGTAGAGTGTAGGGTATAAAGTGTAGGGTATATAGTGTAGGGTATAGAGTGTAGGGTATAGAGTGTATGGTATAGAGTGTAGGGTATAGAGTGTAGAAAGTAGGGTATAGTGTGTAGGGTATAGAGTGTAGAGTGTAGGGTATAGAGTGTAGGGTATAGAGTGTAGATTGTATGGTATAGAGTGTAGGGTATAGAGTGTATAGTGTAGGGTATAGAGTGTAGAGTGTAGGGTATAGAGTGTAGGGTATAGAGTGTTGGGATATAGAGTGTAGGGTATAGAGTGTCGGGTATAGAGTGTAGGGTATAGATTGTAGGGTATAGAGTGTAGGGTATGGAGTATATAGTATAGGGTATAGAGTGTAGGGTATAGAGTGTAGAGTGTAGGGTATAGAGTGTAGGGTATAGAGTGTAGGGTATATAGTGTAGAGTGTAGGGTATAGAGTGTAGGGTATAGAGTGTAGAGTGTAGGGTGTAGAGTGGAGAGTGTAGGGTATAGAGTGTAAGGTATAGAGTGTAGGGTATAGAGTGTATGTTATAGAGTGTAGGGTGTAGAGTGTAGGGTATAGAGTGTAGAAAGTAGGGTATAGTGTGTAGGGTATAGAGTGTAGGGTATAGAGTGTATGGTATAGAGTGTAGAGTGTAGGGTATAGAGTGTAGAAAGTAGGGTATAGTGTGTAGGGTATAGAGTGTAGAGTGTAGGGTATAGAGTGTATGGTATGATGTGTAGGGTATAGAGTGTAGGGTGTATAGTGTAGGGTATAGAGTGTAGGGTATAGAGTGTAGGGTATAGAGTGTAGGGTATAGAGTGTAGAGTGTAGGTTATATAGTGTAGGGTATAGAGTATAGAGTGTAGGGTATAGAGTGTAGGGTATAGAGTGTAGAGTGTAGGGTATAGAGTGTAGAGTGTAGGGTATAGAGTGTAGGGTATAGAGTGTATGGTATAGAGTGTAGGGTATAGAGTGTAGGGTATAGAGTGTAGAGTGTAGGGTATAGAGTGTAGGGTATAGAGTGTACGGTATAGAGTGTTGGGCTATAGAGTGTAGGGTATAGAGTATAGGGTATAGAGTGTAGGGTATAGAGTGTAGGGTATACAGTGTAGGGTATAAAGTGTAGAGTGTAGGGTATAGAGTGTAGGGTATAGAGTGTAGGGTATAGAGTGTAGGGTATAGAGTGTAGAGTGTAGGGTATAGAGTGTAGAGTTTAGGGTATTTAGTGTAGGGTATAGAGTGTAGGGTTTAGAGTGTATGGTATAGAGTGTAGGGTATAGAGTGTAGAGTGTAGGGTATAGAGTGTAGGATATAGAGTGTAGGGTATAGAGTGTATGGTATAGAGTGTACGGTATAGAGTGTACAGTGTAGGGTATAGAGTGTAGGGTATAGATTGTAGGGTATAGAGTGTATTGTATAGGGTATAGAGTGTATGGTGTAGAGTGTAGGGTATAGAGTGTATAGTGTAGGGTATAGAGTGTAGGGTATAGAGTGTATGGTATAGAGTGTAGGGTATAGAGTGTATGGTATAGAGTGTAGGGTATAGAGTGTAGAGTGTAGGGTATAGAGTGTAAGGTATAGAGTGTAGAGTGTAGGGTATAGAGTTTAGGGTATAGAGTGTATGGTGTAGAGTGTAGGGTATAGAGTGTAGGGTATAGAGTGTAGGGTATAGAGTGTATGGTATAGAGTGTAGGGAATAGAGTGTAGAGTGTAGGGTATAGAGTATATGGTATAGAGTGTAGGGTATAGAGTATAGAGTGTAGGGTATAGAGTGTAGGGTATAGAGTGTAGGGTATAGAGTGTAGGGTATAGAGTGTATGGTATAGAGTGTAGGGAATAGAGTGTAGAGTGTAGGGTATAGAGTATATGGTATAGAGTGTAGGGAATAGAGTGTAGAGTGTAGGGTATAGAGTGTATGGTATAGAGTGTAGGGTATAGAGTGTAGAGGGTAGAGTGTAGGGTATAGAGTGTAGGGTATAGAGTGTAGGGTATAGAGTGTAGAGTGTAGGGTATAGAGTGTAGGGTATAGAGTGTAGGGTGTAGAGTGTAGGGTATAGAGTGTAGGGTATAGAGTGTAGAGTGTAGGGTATAAAGTGTAGGGTATAGAGTGTAGCGTGTAGAGTGTAGGGTATAGAGTGTAGAGTGTAGGGTATAGAGTGTATGGTATAATGTGTAGGGTATGGAGTGTAGAGTGTAGGGTATAGAGTGTAGGGTATAGAGTATAGAGTGTAGGGTATAGAGTGTAGGGTATAGAGTGTAGAGTGTAGGGTATAGAGTGTAGAGTGTAGGGTATAGAGTGTAGGGTATAGAGTGTATGGTATAGAGTGTAGGGTATAGAGTGTAGGGTATAGAGTGTAGAGTGTAGGGTATAGAGTGTAGGGTATAGAGTGTAGAGTGTAGGGTATAGAGTGTAGGGTATAGAGTGTACGGTATAGAGTGTTGGGCTATAGAGTGTAGGGTATAGAGTGTAGGGTATAGAGTGTAGGGTATAGAGTGTAGGGTATACAGTGTAGGGTTTAGAGTGTATGGTATAGAGTGTAGGGTATAGAGTGTATTGTGTAGGGTATAGAGTGTAGGGTATAGAGTGTAGGGTATAGAGTGTATGGTATAGAGTGTACGGTATAGAGTGTAGAGTGTAGGGTATAAAGTGTAGGGTATAGATTGTAGGGTATAGAGTGTAGAATGTAGGGTATAGAGTATAGGGTATAGAGTGTATGGTGTAGAGTGTAGGGTATAGAGTGTATAGTGTAGGGTATAGAGTGTAGGGTTTAGAGTGTAGGGTATTGAGTGTAGGGTATAGAGTGTAGAGTGTAGGGTATAGAGTGTATGGTATAGAGTGTAGGGTATAGAGTGTATGGTATAGAGTGTAGGGTATAGAGTGTAGAGGGTAGAGTGTAGGGTATAGAGTGTAGGGTATAGAGTGTAGGGTATAGAGTGTAGAGTGTAGGGTATAGAGTGTAGGGTGTAGAGTGTAGGGTATAGAGTGTAGGGTATAGAGTGTAGAGTGTAGGGTATAAAGTGTAGGGTATAGAGTGTAGGTTATAGAGTGTAGGGTATAGAGTGTAGGGTATAGAGTATATGATATAGAGTGTAGGGTATAGAGTGTAGAGTGTAGGATATAGAGTGTAGAGTGTAGGGTATAAAGTGTAGGGTATATAGTGTAGGGTATAGAGTGTATGGTATAGAGTGTAGAGTGTAGGGTATAGAGTGTAGAAAGTAGGGTATAGTGTGAAGGGTATAGAGTGTAGAGTGTAGGGTATAGAGTGTAGGGTATAGAGTGTAGATTGTATGGTATAGAGTGTAGGGTATAGAGTGTATAGTGTAGGGTATAGAGTGTAGGGTATAGAGTGTAGGGTATAGAGTGTTGGGATATAGAGTGTAGGGTATAGAGTGTCGGGTATAGAGTGTAGGGTATAGATTGTAGGGTATAGAGTGTAGGGTATAGAGTGTAGGGTATAGAGTATATAGTGTAGGGTATAGAGTGTAGGGTATAGAGTGTAGAGTGTAGGGTATAGAGTGTAGGGTATAGAGTGTAGGGTATAGAGTGTAGGGTATAAAGTGTAGAGTGTAGGGTATAGAGTGTAGGGTATAGAGTGTAGAGTGTAGGGTGTAGAGTGGAGAGTGTAGGGTATAGAGTGTAAGGTATAGAGTGTAGGGTATAGAGTGTATGTTATAGAGTGTAGGGTATAGAGTGTAGAGTGTAGGGTATAGAGTGTAGAAAGTAGGGTATAGTGTGTAGGGTATAGAGTGTAGGGTATAGAGTGTATGGTATAGAGTGTATGGTATAGAGTGTAGAAAGTAGGGTATAGTGTGTAGGGTATAGAGTGTAGGGTATAGAGTGTAGGGTATAGAGTGTAGGGTATAGAGTGTAGGGTATAGAGTGTACGGTATAGAGTGTATGATATATTGTGTATGGTATATAGTGTTTGGTATAGAGTGTAAGGTATAGAGTGTAGAGAGTAGGATATAGATTGTAGAGTGTAGAGTGTAGGGTATAGAGTGTATGGTATAGAGTGTTTGGAATAGATAGTATGGTATAGAGTGTAGGGTGTAGAGTGTAGGGTATAGAGTGTAGAGTGTGGGGTATAGAGTGTAGAGTGTAGGGTATAAAGTGTAGGGTATATAGTGTAGGGTATAGAGTGTAGGGTATAGAGTGTAGGGTATAGAGTGTATGGTATAGAGTGTAGAGTGTAGGGTATAGAGTGTAGAAAGTAGGGTATAGTGTGTAGGGTATAGAGTGTAGAGTGTAGGGTATAAAGTGTAGGGTATAGATTGTAGGGTATAGAGTGTAGAATGTAGGGTATAGAGTATAGGGTATAGAGTGTATGGTGTAGAGTGTAGGGTATAGAGTGTATAGTGTAGGGTATAGAGTGTAGGGTTTAGAGTGTAGGGTATTGAGTGTAGGGTATAGAGTGTAGAGTGTAGGGTATAGAGTGTATGGTATAGAGTGTAGGGTATAGAGTGTATGGTATAGAGTGTAGGGTATAGAGTGTAGAGGGTAGAGTGTAGGGTATAGAGTGTAGGGTATAGAGTGTAGGGTATAGAGTGTAGAGTGTAGGGTATAGAGTGTAGGGTGTAGAGTGTAGGGTATAGAGTGTAGGGTATAGAGTGTAGAGTGTAGGGTATAAAGTGTAGGGTATAGAGTGTAGGTTATAGAGTGTAGGGTATAGAGTGTAGGGTATAGAGTATATGATATAGAGTGTAGGGTATAGAGTGTAGAGTGTAGGATATAGAGTGTAGAGTGTAGGGTATAAAGTGTAGGGTATATAGTGTAACATAGTAACATAGTAACATAGTTAGTAAGGCCGAAAAAAGACATTTGTCCATCCAGTTCAGCCTATATTCCATCATAATAAATCCCCAGATCTACGTCCTTCTACAGAACCTAATAATTGTATGATACAATATTGTTCTGCTCCAGGAAGACATCCAGGCCTCTCTTGAACCCCTCGACTGAGTTCGCCATCACCACCTCCTCAGGCAAGCAATTCCAGATTCTCACTGCCCTAACAGTAAAGAATCCTCTTCTATGTTGGTGGAAAAACCTTCTCTCCTCCAGACGCAAAGAATGCCCCCTTGTGCCCGTCACCTTCCTTGGTATAAACAGATCCTCAGCGAGATATTTGTATTGTCCCCTTATATACTTATACATGGTTATTAGATCGCCCCTCAGTCGTCTTTTTTCTAGACTAAATAATCCTAATTTCGCTAATCTATCTGGGTATTGTAGTTCTCCCATCCCCTTTATTAATTTTGTTGCCCTCCTTTGTACTCTCTCTAGTTCCATTATATCCTTCCTGAGCACCGGTGCCCAAAACTGGACACAGTACTCCATGTGCGGTCTAACTAGGGATTTGTACAGAGGCAGTATAATGCTCTCATCATGTGTATCCAGACCTCTTTTAATGCACCCCATGATCCTGTTTGCCTTGGCAGCTGCTGCCTGGCACTGGCTGCTCCAGGTAAGTTTATCATTAACTAGGATCCCCAAGTCCTTCTCCCTGTCAGATTTACCCAGTGGTTTCCCGTTCAGTGTGTAATGGTGATATTGATTCCCTCTTCCCATGTGTATAACCTTACATTTATCATTGTTAAACCTCATCTGCCACCTTTCAGCCCAAGTTTCCAACTTATCCAGATCCATCTGTAGCAGAATACTATCTTCTCTTGTATTAACTGCTTTACATAGTTTTGTATCATCTGCAAATATCGATATTTTACTGTGTAAACCTTCTACCAGATCATTAATGAATATGTTGAAGAGAACAGGTCCCAATACTGACCCCTGCGGTACCCCACTGGTCACAGCGACCCAGTTAGAGACTATACCATTTATAACCACCCTCTGCTTTCTATCACTAAGCCAGTTACTAACCCATTTACACACATTTTCCCCCAGACCAAGCATTCTCATTTTGTGTACCAACCTCTTGTGCGGCACGGTATCAAACGCTTTGGAAAAATCGAGATATACCACGTCCAATGACTCACCGTGGTCCAGTCTATAGCTTACCTCTTCATAAAAACTGATTAGATTGGTTTGACAGGAGCGATTTCTCATAAACCCATGCTGATATGGAGTTAAACAGTTATTCTCATTGAGATAATCCAGAATAACATCCCTCAGAAACCCTTCAAATATTTTACCAACAATAGAGGTTAGACTTACTGGCCTATAATTTCCAGGTTCACTTTTAGAGCCCTTTTTGAATATTGGCACCACATTTGCTATGCGCCAGTCCTGCGGAACAGACCCTGTTGCTATAGAGTCACTAAAAATAAGAAATAATGGTTTATCTATTACATTACTTAGTTCTCTTAGTACTCGTGGGTGTATGCCATCCGGACCCGGAGATTTATCTATTTTAATCTTATTTAGCCGGTTTCGCACCTCTTCTTGGGTTAGATTGGTGACCCTTAATATAGGGTTTTCATTGTTTCTTGGGATTTCACCTAGCATTTCATTTTCCACCGTGAATACCGTGGAGAAGAAGGTGTTTAATATGTTAGCTTTTTCCTCGTCATCTACAACCATTCTTTCCTCACTATTTTTTAAGGGGCCTACATTTTCAGTTTTTATTCTTTTACTATTGATATAGTTGAAGAACAGTTTGGGATTAGTTTTACTCTCCTTAGCAATGTGCTTCTCTGTTTCCTTTTTGGCAGCTTTAATTAGTTTTTTAGATAAAGTATTTTTCTCCCTATAGTTTTTTAGAGCTTCAATGGTGCCATCCTGCTTTAGTAGTGCAAATGCTTTCTTTTTACTGTTAATTGCCTGTCTTACTTCTTTGTTTAGCCACATTGGGTTTTTCCTATTTCTAGTCCTTTTATTCCCACAAGGTATAAACCGCTTACACTGCCTATTTAGGATGTTCTTAAACATTTCCCATTTATTATCTGTATTCTCATTTCTGAGGATATTGTCCCAGTCTACCAGATTAAGGGCATCTCTAAGCTGTTCAAACTTTGCCTTCCTAAAGTTCAATGTTTTTGTGACTCCCTGACAAGTCCCCCTAGTGAAAGACAGGTGAAACTGCACAATATTGTGGTCGCTATTTCCTAAATGCCCAACCACCTGCAGATTTGTTATTCTGTCAGGTCTATTAGATAGTATTAGGTCTAAAAGTGCTGCTCCTCTGGTTGGATTCTGCACCAATTGTGAAAGATAATTTTTCTTGGTTATTAGCAGAAACCTGTTGCCTTTATGGGTTTCACAGGTTTCTGTTTCCCAGTTAATATCCGGGTAGTTAAAGTCCCCCATAACCAGGACCTCATTATGGGTTGCAGCTTCATCTATCTGCTTTAGAAGTAGACTTTCCATGCTTTCTGTTATATTTGGGGGTTTGTAACAGACCCCAATGAGAATTTTGTTACCATTTTTCCCTCCATGAATTTCAACCCATATGGACTCGACATCCTCATTCCCTTCGCTAATATCCTCCCTTAAAGTGGACTTTAGACAAGACTTTACATAGAGACAAACCCCTCCTCCTCTCCGATTTTTACGATCCTTTCTAAACAGACTGTAACCCTGTAAGTTAACTGCCCAGTCATAGCTTTCATCTAACCATGTCTCGGTTATTCCCACTATGTCAAAGTTACCTGTAGATATTTCTGCTTCTAGTTCTTCCATCTTGTTTGTCAGGCTTCTGGCGTTTGCGAGCATGCAGTTTAGAGGATTTTGTTTTGTTCCAATCTCCTCACTGTGGATTGTTTTAGAAATGTTCTTACCTCCCTTCTGAGTATGTTTTCCTGGGTCGTCTTTGTTCGAGTCTAATGTTTTTCTTCCCGTCCCCTCTTCTTCTAGTTTAACGCCCTCCTGATGAGTGTAGCGAGTCTTCTGGCGAATGTGTGTTTCCCAGGTTTGTTGAGGTGTAGTCCGTCTCTGGCGAGGAGTCCATCATACCAGTAATTCACACCGTGGTCCAGGAATCCAAATCCTTGTTGTCTGCACCATCGTCTTAGCCAGTTGTTTGCATCAAGGATCCTGTTCCATCTCCTGGTGCCATGCCCATCTACTGGAAGGATAGAAGAAAAAACTACCTGTGCATCCAGTTCCTTTACTTTCTTCCCCAACTCTTCAAAGTCCTTGCAGATTGTCGGTAGGTCCTTCCTTGCCGTGTCATTGGTGCCAACATGTATCAGAAGAAATGGGTGGACGTCCTTGGAGCTGAAGAGCTTTGGTATCCTATCGGTCACATCCTTGATCATCGCACCTGGAAGGCAGCATACTTCTCTTGCAGTTATGTCCGGTCTGCAGATGGCTGCTTCGGTGCCTCTCAGTAGTGAGTCTCCCACCACCACCACTCTTCGTTGCTTCTTGGCTGTACTTTTTGCTGTCACTTGTTGCTGTGTGCCCTTTTCTTTTTTGCTTGCTGGTATTGCTTCATTCTTAGGTGTGCCATCTTCATCCTCTACAAAGATTTGATATCGGTTCTTCAGTTGTGTGGTTGGTGATTTCTCCATGGTCTTCTTGCTTCTTTTGGTCACATGCTTCCACTCATCTGCTTTTGGAGGTTCTCTGACACTTTTTGCACCTTCTGTGACCAGTAGAGATGCTTCTGTTCTGTCTAGAAAGTCTTCATTCTCTTTGATGAGTTTCAAAGTTGCTATTCTTTCTTCCAGACCCCGCACCTTTTCTTCTAAAAGTGTAGGGTATAGAGTGTATGGTATAGAGTGTAGAGTGTAGGGTATAGAGTGTAGAAAGTAGGGTATAGTGTGAAGGGTATAGAGTGTAGAGTGTAGGGTATAGAGTGTAGGGTATAGAGTGTAGATTGTATGGTATAGAGTGTAGGGTATAGAGTGTATAGTGTAGGGTATAGAGTGTAGGGTATAGAGTGTAGGGTATAGAGTGTTGGGATATAGAGTGTAGGGTATAGAGTGTCGGGTATAGAGTGTAGGGTATAGATTGTAGGGTATAGAGTGTAGGGTATAGAGTGTAGGGTATAGAGTATATAGTGTAGGGTATAGAGTGTAGGGTATAGAGTGTAGAGTGTAGGGTATAGAGTGTAGGGTATAGAGTGTAGGGTATAGAGTGTAGGGTATAAAGTGTAGAGTGTAGGGTATAGAGTGTAGGGTATAGAGTGTAGAGTGTAGGGTGTAGAGTGGAGAGTGTAGGGTATAGAGTGTAAGGTATAGAGTGTAGGGTATAGAGTGTATGTTATAGAGTGTAGGGTATAGAGTGTAGAGTGTAGGGTATAGAGTGTAGAAAGTAGGGTATAGTGTGTAGGGTATAGAGTGTAGGGTATAGAGTGTATGGTATAGAGTGTATGGTATAGAGTGTAGAAAGTAGGGTATAGTGTGTAGGGTATAGAGTGTAGGGTATAGAGTGTAGGGTATAGAGTGTAGGGTATAGAGTGTAGGGTATAGAGTGTACGGTATAGAGTGTATGATATATTGTGTATGGTATATAGTGTTTGGTATAGAGTGTAAGGTATAGAGTGTAGAGAGTAGGATATAGATTGTAGAGTGTAGAGTGTAGGGTATAGAGTGTATGGTATAGAGTGTTTGGAATAGATAGTATGGTATAGAGTGTAGGGTGTAGAGTGTAGGGTATAGAGTGTAGAGTGTGGGGTATAGAGTGTAGAGTGTAGGGTATAAAGTGTAGGGTATATAGTGTAGGGTATAGAGTGTAGGGTATAGAGTGTAGGGTATAGAGTGTATGGTATAGAGTGTAGAGTGTAGGGTATAGAGTGTAGAAAGTAGGGTATAGTGTGTAGGGTATAGAGTGTAGAGTGTAGGGTATAGAGTGTAGGGTATAGAGTGTAGATTGTATGGTATAGAGTGTAGGGTATAGAGTGTATAGTGTAGGGTATAGAGTGTAGAGTGTAGGGTATAGAGTGTCGGGTATAGAGTGTTGGGATATAGAGTGTAGGGTATAGAGTGTCGGGTATAGAGTGTAGGGTATAGATTGTAGGGTATAGAGTGTAGGGTATAGAGTATATAGTATAGGGTATAGAGTGTAGGGTATAGAGTGTAGAGTGTAGGGTATAGAGTGTAGGGTATAGAGTGTAGAGTGTAGGGTATAGAGTTTAGGGTATAGAGTGTATGGTGTAGAGTGTAGGGTATAGAGTGTAGGGTATAGAGTGTAGGGTATAGAGTGTATGGTATAGAGTGTAGGGAATAGAGTGTAGAGTGTAGGGTATAGAGTATATGGTATAGAGTGTAGGGTATAGAGTATAGAGTGTAGGGTATAGAGTGTAGGGTATAGAGTGTAGGGTATAGAGTGTAGGGTATAGAGTGTATGGTATAGAGTGTAGGGAATAGAGTGTAGAGTGTAGGGTATAGAGTATATGGTATAGAGTGTAGGGAATAGAGTGTAGGGTATAGAGTGTATGGTATAGAGTGTAGGGTATAGAGTGTAGAGGGTAGAGTGTAGGGTATAGAGTGTAGGGTATAGAGTGTAGGGTATAGAGTGTAGAGTGTAGGGTATAGAGTGTAGGGTATAGAGTGTAGGGTGTAGGGTATAGAGTGTATGGTATAATGTGTAGGGTATAGAGTGTAGAGTGTAGGGTATAAAGTGTAGGGTATAGAGTGTAGGGTGTAGAGTGTAGGGTATAGAGTGTAGAGTGTAGGGTATAGAGTGTATGGTATAATGTGTAGGGTATAGAGTGTAGAGTGTAGGGTATAGAGTGTAGGGTATAGAGTATAGAGTGTAGGGTATAGAGTGTAGGGTATAGAGTGTAGAGTGTAGGGTATAGAGTGTAGAGTGTAGGGTATAGAGTGTAGGGTATAGAGTGTATGGTATAGAGTGTAGGGTATAGAGTGTAGGGTATAGAGTGTAGGGTATAGAGTGTATGGTATAGAGTGTACGGTATAGAGTGTAGAGTGTAGGGTATAAAGTGTAGGGTATAGATTGTAGGGTATAGAGTGTAGAATGTAGGGTATAGAGTATAGGGTATAGAGTGTATGGTGTAGAGTGTAGGGTATAGAGTGTATAGTGTAGGGTATAGAGTGTAGGGTTTAGAGTGTAGGGTATTGAGTGTAGGGTATAGAGTGTAGAGTGTAGGGTATAGAGTGTATGGTATAGAGTGTAGGGTATAGAGTGTATGGTATAGAGTGTAGGGTATAGAGTGTAGAGGGTAGAGTGTAGGGTATAGAGTGTAGGGTATAGAGTGTAGGGTATAGAGTGTAGAGTGTAGGGTATAGAGTGTAGGGTGTAGAGTGTAGGGTATAGAGTGTAGGGTATAGAGTGTAGAGTGTAGGGTATAAAGTGTAGGGTATAGAGTGTAGGTTATAGAGTGTAGGGTATAGAGTGTAGGGTATAGAGTATATGATATAGAGTGTAGGGTATAGAGTGTAGAGTGTAGGATATAGAGTGTAGAGTGTAGGGTATAAAGTGTAGGGTATATAGTGTAGGGTATAGAGTGTATGGTATAGAGTGTAGAGTGTAGGGTATAGAGTGTAGAAAGTAGGGTATAGTGTGAAGGGTATAGAGTGTAGAGTGTAGGGTATAGAGTGTAGGGTATAGAGTGTAGATTGTATGGTATAGAGTGTAGGGTATAGAGTGTATAGTGTAGGGTATAGAGTGTAGGGTATAGAGTGTAGGGTATAGAGTGTTGGGATATAGAGTGTAGGGTATAGAGTGTCGGGTATAGAGTGTAGGGTATAGATTGTAGGGTATAGAGTGTAGGGTATAGAGTGTAGGGTATAGAGTATATAGTGTAGGGTATAGAGTGTAGGGTATAGAGTGTAGAGTGTAGGGTATAGAGTGTAGGGTATAGAGTGTAGGGTATAGAGTGTAGGGTATAAAGTGTAGAGTGTAGGGTATAGAGTGTAGGGTATAGAGTGTAGAGTGTAGGGTGTAGAGTGGAGAGTGTAGGGTATAGAGTGTAAGGTATAGAGTGTAGGGTATAGAGTGTATGTTATAGAGTGTAGGGTATAGAGTGTAGAGTGTAGGGTATAGAGTGTAGAAAGTAGGGTATAGTGTGTAGGGTATAGAGTGTAGGGTATAGAGTGTATGGTATAGAGTGTATGGTATAGAGTGTAGAAAGTAGGGTATAGTGTGTAGGGTATAGAGTGTAGGGTATAGAGTGTAGGGTATAGAGTGTAGGGTATAGAGTGTAGGGTATAGAGTGTACGGTATAGAGTGTATGATATATTGTGTATGGTATATAGTGTTTGGTATAGAGTGTAAGGTATAGAGTGTAGAGAGTAGGATATAGATTGTAGAGTGTAGAGTGTAGGGTATAGAGTGTATGGTATAGAGTGTTTGGAATAGATAGTATGGTATAGAGTGTAGGGTGTAGAGTGTAGGGTATAGAGTGTAGAGTGTGGGGTATAGAGTGTAGAGTGTAGGGTATAAAGTGTAGGGTATATAGTGTAGGGTATAGAGTGTAGGGTATAGAGTGTAGGGTATAGAGTGTATGGTATAGAGTGTAGAGTGTAGGGTATAGAGTGTAGAAAGTAGGGTATAGTGTGTAGGGTATAGAGTGTAGAGTGTAGGGTATAGAGTGTAGGGTATAGAGTGTAGATTGTATGGTATAGAGTGTAGGGTATAGAGTGTATAGTGTAGGGTATAGAGTGTAGAGTGTAGGGTATAGAGTGTCGGGTATAGAGTGTTGGGATATAGAGTGTAGGGTATAGAGTGTCGGGTATAGAGTGTAGGGTATAGATTGTAGGGTATAGAGTGTAGGGTATAGAGTATATAGTATAGGGTATAGAGTGTAGGGTATAGAGTGTAGAGTGTAGGGTATAGAGTGTAGGGTATAGAGTGTAGAGTGTAGGGTATAGAGTTTAGGGTATAGAGTGTATGGTGTAGAGTGTAGGGTATAGAGTGTAGGGTATAGAGTGTAGGGTATAGAGTGTATGGTATAGAGTGTAGGGAATAGAGTGTAGAGTGTAGGGTATAGAGTATATGGTATAGAGTGTAGGGTATAGAGTATAGAGTGTAGGGTATAGAGTGTAGGGTATAGAGTGTAGGGTATAGAGTGTAGGGTATAGAGTGTATGGTATAGAGTGTAGGGAATAGAGTGTAGAGTGTAGGGTATAGAGTATATGGTATAGAGTGTAGGGAATAGAGTGTAGGGTATAGAGTGTATGGTATAGAGTGTAGGGTATAGAGTGTAGAGGGTAGAGTGTAGGGTATAGAGTGTAGGGTATAGAGTGTAGGGTATAGAGTGTAGAGTGTAGGGTATAGAGTGTAGGGTATAGAGTGTAGGGTGTAGGGTATAGAGTGTATGGTATAATGTGTAGGGTATAGAGTGTAGAGTGTAGGGTATAAAGTGTAGGGTATAGAGTGTAGGGTGTAGAGTGTAGGGTATAGAGTGTAGAGTGTAGGGTATAGAGTGTATGGTATAATGTGTAGGGTATAGAGTGTAGAGTGTAGGGTATAGAGTGTAGGGTATAGAGTATAGAGTGTAGGGTATAGAGTGTAGGGTATAGAGTGTAGAGTGTAGGGTATAGAGTGTAGAGTGTAGGGTATAGAGTGTAGGGTATAGAGTGTATGGTATAGAGTGTAGGGTATAGAGTGTAGGGTATAGAGTGTAGAGTGTAGGGTATAGAGTGTAGGGTATAGAGTGTAGAGTGTAGGGTATAGAGTGTAGGGTATAGAGTGTACGGTATAGAGTGTTGGGCTATAGAGTGTAGGGTATAGAGTGTAGGGTATAGAGTGTAGGGTATAGAGTGTAGGGTATACAGTGTAGGGTATAAAGTGTAGAGTGTAGGGTATAGAGTGTAGGGTATAGAGTGTAGGGTATAGAGTGTAGGGTTTAGAGTGTATGGTATAGAGTGTAGGGTATAGAGTGTAGAGTGTAGGGTATAGAGTGTAGGGTATAGAGTGTAGGGTATAGAGTGTATGGTATAGAGTGTACGGTATAGAGTGTAGAGTGTAGGGTATAAAGTGTAGGGTATAGATTGTAGGGTATAGAGTGTAGAATGTAGGGTATAGAGTATAGGGTATAGAGTGTATGGTGTAGAGTGTAGGGTATAGAGTGTATAGTGTAGGGTATAGAGTGTAGGGTTTAGAGTGTAGGGTATTGAGTGTAGGGTATAGAGTGTAGAGTGTAGGGTATAGAGTGTATGGTATAGAGTGTAGGGTATAGAGTGTAGAGGGTAGAGTGTAGGGTATAGAGTGTAGGGTATAGAGTGTAGAGGGTAGAGTGTAGGGTATAGAGTGTAGGGTATAGAGTGTAGGGTATAGAGTGTAGAGTGTAGGGTATAGAGTGTAGGGTATAGAGTGTAGGGTGTAGAGTGTAGGGTATAGAGTGTAGAGAGTAGGGTATAGATTTTAGAGTGTAGAGTGTAGGGTATAAAGTGCAAGGTATAGAGTGTATGGAATAGAGTGTATAATATAGAGTGTAGGGTGTAGAGTGTAGGGTATAGAGTGTAGAGTGTGGGGTATAGAGTGTAGAGTGTAGGGTATAGAGTGTGTGATATAGAGTGTAGGGAATAGAGTGTATGGTATAGATTGCAGGGTATAGAGTGTAGGGTGTAGAGTGTAGGGTATAGAGTGTAGGGTATAGAGTGTATGGTATAGAGTGTATGGTATAGATTGTAGGGTATAGAGTGTAGGGTATAGAGTGTAGAGTGTAGGGTATAGAGTGTAGAGTGTAGGGTATAGAGTGTAGGGTATAGAGTGTGTGGTATAGAGTAGGGTATAGAGTGTAGGGTATAGAGTGTAGAGTGTAGGGTATAGAGTGTAGAGTGTAGGGTATAGAGTGTAGGGTATAAAGAGTAGAGTGTAGGGTATAGAGTGTAGAGTGTAGGGTATGGAGTGTATGGTATAGAGTGTAGGGTATAGAGTGTAGAGTATAGAGTGTTGGGTATAGAGTGTAGAGTGTAGGGTATAGAGTGTAGGGTATATAGTGTAGGGTATAGAGTGTATGGTATACAGTGTAGAGTGTAGGGATTAGAGTGCAGGGTATAGAGTGTAGGGTGTAGAGTGTAGGGTATAGAGTGTAGGGTATAGAGTGTATGGTATAGAGTGTAGGGTATAGAGTGTTGGGTATAGATTGTAGGGTATAGAATGTAGAGTGTAGTGTATAGAGTATAGGGTATAGAGTGCATGGTGTAGAGTGTAGGGTATAGAGTGTATAGTGTAGGGTATAGAGTGCAGGGTATAGAGTGTATGGAATAGAGTGTATGGAATATAGTGTACGGTATAGAGTGTAGAGAGTAGGGTATAGAGTGTAGGGTATAGAGCGTAGGGTGTAGGGTATAGATTGTAGGGTATAGAGTGTAGGGTATAGAGTGTAGAGTGTAGGGTATAGAGTGCATGGTATAGAGTGTAGGGTGTAGAGTGTATGGTATAGAGTGTAGAGTGTAGGGTATAGAGTGTATGGTATAGAGTGTAGGGTGTAGAGTGTATAGTATAGAGTGTAGGGTACAGAGTGTAGAGTGTAGGGTATAGAGTGTAGGGTATAGAGTGTATGGTATAGAGTGTACGGTATAGAGTGTATGATATAGAGTGTATGGTATATAGTGTAGGGTATAGAGTGTTTGGTACAGAGTGTAAGGTATAGAGTGTAGAGAGTAGGGTATAGATTTTAGAGTGTAGAGTGTAGGGTATAGAGTGTAGGGTATAGAGTGTATGGAATAGAGTGTATAATATAGAGTGTAGGGTGTAGAGTGTAGGGTATAGAGTGTAGAGTGTGGGGTATAGAGTGTAGAGTGTAGGGTATAGAGTGTATGATATAGAGTGTAGGGTATAGAGTGTATGGTATAGATTGCAGGGTATAGAGTGTAGGGTGTAGAGTGTAGGGTATAGAGTGTAGGGTATAGAGTGTATGGTATAGAGTGTATGGTATAGATTGTAGGGTATAGAGTGTAGGGTATAGAGTGTAGAGTGTAGGGTATAGAGTGTAGAAAGTAGGGTATAGTGTGTAGGGTATGAAGTGTAGAGTGTAGGGTATAGAGTGTAGATTGTATGGTATAGAGTGTAGGGTATAGAGTGTAGAGTGTAGGGTGTAGAGTGTAGGGTATAGAGTGTTGGGATATAGAGTGTAGGGTATAGAGTGTAGGGTATAGATTGTAGGGTATAGAGTGTAGGGTATAGAGTGTAGGGTATAGAGTATATAGTGTAGGGTATAGAGTGTAGGGTATAGAGTGTAGAGTGTAGGGTATAGAGTGTTGGGTATAGAGTGTAGGGTATAGCGTGTAGGGTATAAAGTGTAGAGTGTAGGGTATAGAGTGTAGGGTATAGAGTGTAGGGTATAGAGTGTAGAGTGTAGGGTGTAGAGTGTAGGGTATAGAGTGTAAGGTATAGAGTGTAGGGTATAGAGTGTATGTTATAGAGTGTAGGGTGTAGAGTGTAGGGTATAGAGTGTAGGGTATAGAGTGTAGGGTATAGAGTGTAGGGTATAAAGTGTAGAGTGTAGGGTATAGAGTGTAGGGTTTAGAGTGTATGTTATAGAGTGTAGGGTATAGAGTGTAGAGTGTAGGATATAGAGTGTAGAGTGTAGGGTATAAAGTGTAGGGTATATAGTGTAGGGTATAGAGTGTAGGGTATAGAGTGTAGGGTATAGAGTGTATGGTATAGAGTGTAGGGTATAGAGTGTAGAAAGTAGGGTATAGTGTGTAGGGTATAGAGTGTAGAGTGTAGGGTATAGAGTGTAGGGTATAGAGTGTAGATTGTATGGTATAGAGTGTAGGGTATAGAGTGTATAGTGTAGGGTATAGAGTGTAGAGTGTAGGGTATAGAGTGTAGGGTATAGAGTGTTGGGATATAGAGTGTAGGGTATAGAGTGTCGGGTATAGAGTGTAGGGTATAGATTGTAGGGTATAGAGTGTAGGGTATAGAGTATATAGTATAGGGTATAGAGTGTAGGGTATAGAGTGTAGAGTGTAGGGTATAGAGTGTAGGGTATAGAGTGTAGGGTATAGAGTGTAGGGTATATAGTGTAGAGTGTAGGGTATAGAGTGTAGGGTATAGAGTGTAGAGTGTAGGGTGTAGAGTGGAGAGTGTAGGGTATAGAGTGTAAGGTATAGAGTGTAGGGTATAGAGTGTATGTTATAGAGTGTAGGGTGTAGAGTGTAGGGTATAGAGTGTAGAAAGTAGGGTATAGTGTGTAGGGTATAGAGTGTAGGGTATAGAGTGTATGGTATAGAGTGTAGAGTGTAGGGTATAGAGTGTAGAAAGTAGGGTATAGTGTGTAGGGTATAGAGTGTAGAGTGTAGGGTATAGAGTGTATGGTATGATGTGTAGGGTATAGAGTGTAGGGTGTATAGTGTAGGGTATAGAGTGTAGGGTATAGAGTGTAGGGTATAGAGTGTAGGGTATAGAGTGTAGAGTGTAGGTTATATAGTGTAGGGTATAGAGTATAGAGTGTAGGGTATAGAGTGTAGGGTATAGAGTGTAGAGTGTAGGGTATAGAGTGTAGAGTGTAGGGTATAGAGTGTAGGGTATAGAGTGTATGGTATAGAGTGTAGGGTATAGAGTGTAGGGTATAGAGTGTAGAGTGTAGGGTATAGAGTGTAGGGTATAGAGTGTACGGTATAGAGTGTTGGGCTATAGAGTGTAGGGTATAGAGTATAGGGTATAGAGTGTAGGGTATAGAGTGTAGGGTATACAGTGTAGGGTATAAAGTGTAGAGTGTAGGGTATAGAGTGTAGGGTATAGAGTGTAGGGTATAGAGTGTAGGGTATAGAGTGTAGAGTGTAGGGTATAGAGTGTAGAGTTTAGGGTATTTAGTGTAGGGTATAGAGTGTAGGGTTTAGAGTGTATGGTATAGAGTGTAGGGTATAGAGTGTAGAGTGTAGGGTATAGAGTGTAGGATATAGAGTGTAGGGTATAGAGTGTATGGTATAGAGTGTACGGTATAGAGTGTACAGTGTAGGGTATAGAGTGTAGGGTATAGATTGTAGGGTATAGAGTGTATTGTATAGGGTATAGAGTGTATGGTGTAGAGTGTAGGGTATAGAGTGTATAGTGTAGGGTATAGAGTGTAGGGTATAGAGTGTATGGTATAGAGTGTAGGGTATAGAGTGTATGGTATAGAGTGTAGGGTATAGAGTGTAGAGTGTAGGGTATAGAGTGTAAGGTATAGAGTGTAGAGTGTAGGGTATAGAGTTTAGGGTATAGAGTGTATGGTGTAGAGTGTAGGGTATAGAGTGTAGGGTATAGAGTGTAGGGTATAGAGTGTATGGTATAGAGTGTAGGGAATAGAGTGTAGAGTGTAGGGTATAGAGTATATGGTATAGAGTGTAGGGTATAGAGTATAGAGTGTAGGGTATAGAGTGTAGGGTATAGAGTGTAGGGTATAGAGTGTAGGGTATAGAGTGTATGGTATAGAGTGTAGGGAATAGAGTGTAGAGTGTAGGGTATAGAGTATATGGTATAGAGTGTAGGGAATAGAGTGTAGAGTGTAGGGTATAGAGTGTATGGTATAGAGTGTAGGGTATAGAGTGTAGAGGGTAGAGTGTAGGGTATAGAGTGTAGGGTATAGAGTGTAGGGTATAGAGTGTAGAGTGTAGGGTATAGAGTGTAGGGTATAGAGTGTAGGGTGTAGAGTGTAGGGTATAGAGTGTAGGGTATAGAGTGTAGAGTGTAGGGTATAAAGTGTAGGGTATAGAGTGTAGCGTGTAGAGTGTAGGGTATAGAGTGTAGAGTGTAGGGTATAGAGTGTATGGTATAATGTGTAGGGTATGGAGTGTAGAGTGTAGGGTATAGAGTGTAGGGTATAGAGTATAGAGTGTAGGGTATAGAGTGTAGGGTATAGAGTGTAGAGTGTAGGGTATAGAGTGTAGAGTGTAGGGTATAGAGTGTAGGGTATAGAGTGTATGGTATAGAGTGTAGGGTATAGAGTGTAGGGTATAGAGTGTAGAGTGTAGGGTATAGAGTGTAGGGTATAGAGTGTAGAGTGTAGGGTATAGAGTGTAGGGTATAGAGTGTACGGTATAGAGTGTTGGGCTATAGAGTGTAGGGTATAGAGTGTAGGGTATAGAGTGTAGGGTATAGAGTGTAGGGTATACAGTGTAGGGTTTAGAGTGTATGGTATAGAGTGTAGGGTATAGAGTGTATAGTGTAGGGTATAGAGTGTAGGGTATAGAGTGTAGGGTATAGAGTGTATGGTATAGAGTGTACGGTATAGAGTGTAGAGTGTAGGGTATAAAGTGTAGGGTATAGATTGTAGGGTATAGAGTGTAGAATGTAGGGTATAGAGTATAGGGTATAGAGTGTATGGTGTAGAGTGTAGGGTATAGAGTGTATAGTGTAGGGTATAGAGTGTAGGGTTTAGAGTGTAGGGTATTGAGTGTAGGGTATAGAGTGTAGAGTGTAGGGTATAGAGTGTATGGTATAGAGTGTAGGGTATAGAGTGTATGGTATAGAGTGTAGGGTATAGAGTGTAGAGGGTAGAGTGTAGGGTATAGAGTGTAGGGTATAGAGTGTAGGGTATAGAGTGTAGAGTGTAGGGTATAGAGTGTAGGGTATAGAGTGTAGGGTGTAGAGTGTAGGGTATAGAGTGTAGGGTATAGAGTGTAGAGTGTAGGGTATAAAGTGTAGGGTATAGAGTGTAGGTTATAGAGTGTAGGGTATAGAGTGTAGGGTATAGAGTATATGATATAGAGTGTAGGGTATAGAGTGTAGAGTGTAGGATATAGAGTGTAGAGTGTAGGGTATAAAGTGTAGGGTATATAGTGTAGGGTATAGAGTGTATGGTATAGAGTGTAGAGTGTAGGGTATAGAGTGTAGAAAGTAGGGTATAGTGTGAAGGGTATAGAGTGTAGAGTGTAGGGTATAGAGTGTAGGGTATAGAGTGTAGATTGTATGGTATAGAGTGTAGGGTATAGAGTGTATAGTGTAGGGTATAGAGTGTAGAGTGTAGGGTATAGAGTGTAGGGTATAGAGTGTTGGGATATAGAGTGTAGGGTATAGAGTGTCGGGTATAGAGTGTAGGGTATAGATTGTAGGGTATAGAGTGTAGGGTATAGAGTGTAGGGTATAGAGTATATAGTGTAGGGTATAGAGTGTAGGGTATAGAGTGTAGAGTGTAGGGTATAGAGTGTAGGGTATAGAGTGTAGGGTATAGAGTGTAGGGTATAAAGTGTAGAGTGTAGGGTATAGAGTGTAGGGTATAGAGTGTAGAGTGTAGGGTGTAGAGTGGAGAGTGTAGGGTATAGAGTGTAAGGTATAGAGTGTAGGGTATAGAGTGTATGTTATAGAGTGTAGGGTATAGAGTGTAGAGTGTAGGGTATAGAGTGTAGAAAGTAGGGTATAGTGTGTAGGGTATAGAGTGTAGGGTATAGAGTGTATGGTATAGAGTGTATGGTATAGAGTGTAGAAAGTAGGGTATAGTGTGTAGGGTATAGAGTGTAGGGTATAGAGTGTAGGGTATAGAGTGTAGGGTATAGAGTGTAGGGTATAGAGTGTACGGTATAGAGTGTATGATATATTGTGTATGGTATATAGTGTTTGGTATAGAGTGTAAGGTATAGAGTGTAGAGAGTAGGATATAGATTGTAGAGTGTAGAGTGTAGGGTATAGAGTGTATGGTATAGAGTGTATGGAATAGATAGTATGGTATAGAGTGTAGGGTGTAGAGTGTAGGGTATAGAGTGTAGAGTGTGGGGTATAGAGTGTAGAGTGTAGGGTATAAAGTGTAGGGTATATAGTGTAGGGTATAGAGTGTAGGGTATAGAGTGTAGGGTATAGAGTGTATGGTATAGAGTGTAGAGTGTAGGGTATAGAGTGTAGAAAGTAGGGTATAGTGTGTAGGGTATAGAGTGTAGAGTGTAGGGTATAGAGTGTAGGGTATAGAGTGTAGATTGTATGGTATAGAGTGTAGGGTATAGAGTGTATAGTGTAGGGTATAGAGTGTAGAGTGTAGGGTATAGAGTGTCGGGTATAGAGTGTTGGGATATAGAGTGTAGGGTATAGAGTGTCGGGTATAGAGTGTAGGGTATAGATTGTAGGGTATAGAGTGTAGGGTATAGAGTATATAGTATAGGGTATAGAGTGTAGGGTATAGAGTGTAGAGTGTAGGGTATAGAGTGTAGGGTATAGAGTGTAGGGTATAGAGTGTAGGGTATATAGTGTAGAGTGTAGGGTATAGAGTGTAGGGTATAGAGTGTAGAGTGTAGGGTGTAGAGTGGAGAGTGTAGGGTATAGAGTGTAAGGTATAGAGTGTAGGGTATAGAGTGTATGTTATAGAGTGTAGGGTGTAGAGTGTAGGGTATAGAGTGTAGAAAGTAGGGTATAGTGTGTAGGGTATAGAGTGTAGGGTATAGAGTGTATGGTATAGAGTGTAGAGTGTAGGGTATAGAGTGTAGAAAGTAGGGTATAGTGTGTAGGGTATAGAGTGTAGAGTGTAGGGTATAGAGTGTATGGTATGATGTGTAGGGTATAGAGTGTAGGGTGTATAGTGTAGGGTATAGAGTGTAGGGTATAGAGTGTAGGGTATAGAGTGTAGGGTATAGAGTGTAGAGTGTAGGTTATATAGTGTAGGGTATAGAGTATAGAGTGTAGGGTATAGAGTGTAGAGTGTAGGGTATAGAGTGTAGGGTATAGAGTGTATGGTATAGAGTGTAGGGTATAGAGTGTAGGGTATAGAGTGTAGAGTGTAGGGTATAGAGTGTAGGGTATAGAGTGTACGGTATAGAGTGTTGGGCTATAGAGTGTAGGGTATAGAGTATAGGGTATAGAGTGTAGGGTATAGAGTGTAGGGTATACAGTGTAGGGTATAAAGTGTAGAGTGTAGGGTATAGAGTGTAGGGTATAGAGTGTAGGGTATAGAGTGTAGGGTATAGAGTGTAGAGTGTAGGGTATAGAGTGTAGAGTTTAGGGTATTTAGTGTAGGGTATAGAGTGTAGGGTTTAGAGTGTATGGTATAGAGTGTAGGGTATAGAGTGTAGAGTGTAGGGTATAGAGTGTAGGATATAGAGTGTAGGGTATAGAGTGTATGGTATAGAGTGTACGGTATAGAGTGTACAGTGTAGGGTATAGAGTGTAGGGTATAGATTGTAGGGTATAGAGTGTATTGTATAGGGTATAGAGTGTATGGTGTAGAGTGTAGGGTATAGAGTGTATTGTGTAGGGTATAGAGTGTAGGGTATAGAGTGTATGGTATAGAGTGTAGGGTATAGAGTGTATGGTATAGAGTGTAGGGTATAGAGTGTAGAGTGTAGGGTATAGAGTGTAAGGTATAGAGTGTAGAGTGTAGGGTATAGAGTTTAGGGTATAGAGTGTATGGTGTAGAGTGTAGGGTATAGAGTGTAGGGTATAGAGTGTAGGGTATAGAGTGTATGGTATAGAGTGTAGGGAATAGAGTGTAGAGTGTAGGGTATAGAGTATATGGTATAGAGTGTAGGGTATAGAGTATAGAATGTAGGGTATAGAGTGTAGGGTATAGAGTGTAGGGTATAGAGTGTAGGGTATAGAGTGTATGGTATAGAGTGTAGGGAATAGAGTGTAGAGTGTAGGGTATAGAGTATATGGTATAGAGTGTAGGGAATAGAGTGTAGAGTGTAGGGTATAGAGTGTATGGTATAGAGTGTAGGGTATAGAGTGTAGAGGGTAGAGTGTAGGGTATAGAGTGTAGGGTATAGAGTGTAGGGTATAGAGTGTAGAGTGTAGGGTATAGAGTGTAGGGTATAGAGTGTAGGGTGTAGAGTGTAGGGTATAGAGTGTAGAGTGTAGGGTATAGAGTGTAGAGTTTAGGGTATTTAGTGTAGGGTATAGAGTGTAGGGTTTAGAGTGTATGGTGTAGAGTGTAGGGTATAGAGTGTATTGTGTAGGGTATAGAGTGTAGGGTATAGAGTGTATGGTATAGAGTGTAGGGTATAGAGTGTATGGTATAGAGTGTAGGGTATAGAGTGTAGAGTGTAGGGTATAGAGTGTAAGGTATAGAGTGTAGAGTGTAGGGTATAGAGTTTAGGGTATAGAGTGTATGGTGTAGAGTGTAGGGTATAGAGTGTAGGGTATAGAGTGTAGGGTATAGAGTGTATGGTATAGAGTGTAGGGAATAGAGTGTAGAGTGTAGGGTATAGAGTATATGGTATAGAGTGTAGGGTATAGAGTATAGAATGTAGGGTATAGAGTGTAGGGTATAGAGTGTAGGGTATAGAGTGTAGGGTATAGAGTGTATGGTATAGAGTGTAGGGAATAGAGTGTAGAGTGTAGGGTATAGAGTATATGGTATAGAGTGTAGGGAATAGAGTGTAGAGTGTAGGGTATAGAGTGTATGGTATAGAGTGTAGGGTATAGAGTGTAGAGGGTAGAGTGTAGGGTATATAGTGTAGGGTATAGAGTGTAGGGTATAGAGTGTAGAGTGTAGGGTATAGAGTGTAGGGTATAGAGTGTAGGGTGTAGAGTGTAGGGTATAGAGTGTAGAGTGTAGGGTATAGAGTGTAGAGTTTAGGGTATTTAGTGTAGGGTATAGAGTGTAGGGTTTAGAGTGTATGGTATAGAGTGTAGGGTATAGAGTGTAGAGTGTAGGGTATAGAGTGTAGGATATAGAGTGTAGGGTATAGAGTGTATGGTATAGAGTGTACGGTATAGAGTGTACAGTGTAGGGTATAGAGTGTAGGGTATAGATTGTAGGGTATAGAGTGTATTGTATAGGGTATAGAGTGTATGGTGTAGAGTGTAGGGTATAGAGTGTATTGTGTAGGGTATAGAGTGTAGAGTGTAGGGTATAGAGTGTAGGGTATAGAGTGTATGGTATAGAGTGTAGGGTATAGAGTGTAGGGTATAGAGTGTAGAGTGTAGGGATTAGAGTGTAGGGTATAGAGTGTATTGTATAGAGTGTAGAGTGTAGGGTATAGAGTGTAGGGTATAGAGTGTACGGTATAGAGTGTTGGGCTATAGAGTGTAGGGTATAGAGTATAGGGTATAGAGTGTAGGGTATAGAGTGTAGGGTATACAGTGTAGGGTATAAAGTGTAGAGTGTAGGGTATAGAGTGTAGGGTATAGAGTGTAGGGTATAGAGTGTAGGGTATAGAGTGTAGAGTGTAGGGTATAGAGTGTAGAGTTTAGGGTATATAGTGTAGGGTATAGAGTGTAGGGTTTAGAGTGTATGGTATAGAGTGTAGGGTATAGAGTGTAGAGTGTAGGGTATAGAGTGTAGGATATAGAGTGTAGGGTATAGAGTGTATGGTATAGAGTGTACGGTATAGAGTGTACAGTGTAGGGTATAGAGTGTAGGGTATAGATTGTAGGGTATAGAGTGTATTGTATAGGGTATAGAGTGTATGGTGTAGAGTGTAGGGTATAGAGTGTATAGTGTAGGGTATAGAGTGTAGGGTATAGAGTGTATGGTATAGAGTGTAGGGTATAGAGTGTATGGTATAGAGTGTAGGGTATAGAGTGTAGAGTGTAGGGTATAGAGTGTAGGGTATAGAGTGTAGAGTGTAGGGTATAGAGTTTAGGGTATAGAGTGTATGGTGTAGAGTGTAGGGTATAGAGTGTAGGGTATAGAGTGTAGGGTATAGAGTGTATGGTATAGAGTGTAGGGAATAGAGTGTAGAGTGTAGGGTATAGAGTATATGGTATAGAGTGTAGGGTATAGAGTATAGAGTGTAGGGTATAGAGTGTAGGGTATAGAGTGTAGGGTATAGAGTGTAGGGTATAGAGTGTATGGTATAGAGTGTAGGGAATAGAGTGTAGAGGGTAGAGTGTAGGGTATAGAGTGTAGGGTATAGAGTGTAGGGTATAGAGTGTAGAGTGTAGGGTATAGAGTGTAGGGTATAGAGTGTAGGGTGTAGGGTATAGAGTGTATGGTATAATGTGTAGGGTATAGAGTGTAGAGTGTAGGGTATAAAGTGTAGGGTATAGAGTGTAGGGTGTAGAGTGTAGGGTATAGAGTGTAGAGTGTAGGGTATAGAGTGTATGGTATAATGTGTAGGGTATAGAGTGTAGAGTGTAGGGTATAGAGTGTAGGGTATAGAGTATAGAGTGTAGGGTATAGAGTGTAGGGTATAGAGTGTAGAGTGTAGGGTATAGAGTGTAGAGTGTAGGGTATAGAGTGTAGGGTATAGAGTGTATGGTATAGAGTGTAGGGTATAGAGTGTAGGGTATAGAGTGTAGAGTGTAGGGTATAGAGTGTAGGGTATAGAGTGTAGAGTGTAGGGTATAGAGTGTAGGGTATAGAGTGTACGGTATAGAGTGTTGGGCTATAGAGTGTAGGGTATAGAGTGTAGGGTATAGAGTGTAGGGTATAGAGTGTAGGGTATACAGTGTAGGGTATAAAGTGTAGAGTGTAGGGTATAGAGTGTAGGGTATAGAGTGTAGGGTATAGAGTGTAGGGTTTAGAGTGTATGGTATAGAGTGTAGGGTATAGAGTGTAGAGTGTAGGGTATAGAGTGTAGGGTATAGAGTGTAGGGTATAGAGTGTATGGTATAGAGTGTACGGTATAGAGTGTAGAGTGTAGGGTATAAAGTGTAGGGTATAGATTGTAGGGTATAGAGTGTAGAATGTAGGGTATAGAGTATAGGGTATAGAGTGTATGGTGTAGAGTGTAGGGTATAGAGTGTATAGTGTAGGGTATAGAGTGTAGGGTTTAGAGTGTAGGGTATTGAGTGTAGGGTATAGAGTGTAGAGTGTAGGGTATAGAGTGTATGGTATAGAGTGTAGGGTATAGAGTGTAGAGGGTAGAGTGTAGGGTATAGAGTGTAGGGTATAGAGTGTAGAGGGTAGAGTGTAGGGTATAGAGTGTAGGGTATAGAGTGTAGGGTATAGAGTGTAGAGTGTAGGGTATAGAGTGTAGGGTATAGAGTGTAGGGTGTAGAGTGTAGGGTATAGAGTGTAGAGAGTAGGGTATAGATTTTAGAGTGTAGAGTGTAGGGTATAAAGTGCAAGGTATAGAGTGTATGGAATAGAGTGTATAATATAGAGTGTAGGGTGTAGAGTGTAGGGTATAGAGTGTAGAGTGTGGGGTATAGAGTGTAGAGTGTAGGGTATAGAGTGTGTGATATAGAGTGTAGGGAATAGAGTGTATGGTATAGATTGCAGGGTATAGAGTGTAGGGTGTAGAGTGTAGGGTATAGAGTGTAGGGTATAGAGTGTATGGTATAGAGTGTATGGTATAGATTGTAGGGTATAGAGTGTAGGGTATAGAGTGTAGAGTGTAGGGTGTAGGGTATAGAGTGTAGGGTATAGAGTGTATGGTATAGAGTAGGGTATAGAGTGTAGGGTATAGAGTGTAGAGTGTAGGGTGTAGAGTGTAGGGTATAGAGTGTAGGGTATAAAGAGTAGAGTGTAGGGTATAGAGTGTAGAGTGTAGGGTATGGAGTGTATGGTATAGAGTGTAGGGTATAGAGTGTAGAGTATAGAGTGTTGGGTATAGAGTGTAGAGTGTAGGGTATAGAGTGTAGGGTATATAGTGTAGGGTATAGAGTGTATGGTATACAGTGTAGAGTGTAGGGATTAGAGTGCAGGGTATAGAGTGTAGGGTGTAGAGTGTAGGGTATAGAGTGTAGGGTATAGAGTGTATGGTATAGAGTGTAGGGTATAGAGTGTTGGGTGTAGATTGTAGGGTATAGAATGTAGAGTGTAGTGTATAGAGTATAGGGTATAGAGTGCATGGTGTAGAGTGTAGGGTATAGAGTGTATAGTGTAGGGTATAGAGTGCAGGGTATAGAGTGTATGGAATAGAGTGTATGGAATATAGTGTACGGTATAGAGTGTAGAGAGTAGGGTATAGAGTGTAGGGTATAGAGCGTAGGGTGTAGGGTATAGATTGTAGGGTATAGAGTGTAGGGTATAGAGTGTAGAGTGTAGGGTATAGAGTGCATGGTATAGAGTGTAGGGTGTAGAGTGTATGGTATAGAGTGTAGAGTGTAGGGTATAGAGTGTATGGTATAGAGTGTAGGGTGTAGAGTGTATAGTATAGAGTGTAGGGTACAGAGTGTAGAGTGTAGGGTATAGAGTGTAGGGTATAGAGTGTATGGTATAGAGTGTACGGTATAGAGTGTATGATATAGAGTGTATGGTATATAGTGTAGGGTATAGAGTGTTTGGTATAGAGTGTAAGGTATAGAGTGTAGAGAGTAGGGTATAGATTTTAGAGTGTAGAGTGTAGGGTATAGAGTGTAGGGTATAGAGTGTATGGAATAGAGTGTATAATATAGAGTGTAGGGTGTAGAGTGTAGGGTATAGAGTGTAGAGTGTGGGGTATAGAGTGTAGAGTGTAGGGTATAGAGTGTATGATATAGAGTGTAGGGTATAGAGTGTATGGTATAGATTGCAGGGTATAGAGTGTAGGGTGTAGAGTGTAGGGTATAGAGTGTAGGGTATAGAGTGTATGGTATAGAGTGTATGGTATAGATTGTAGGGTATAGATTGTAGGGTATAGAGTGTAGAGTGTAGGGTATAGAGTGTAGAAAGTAGGGTATAGTGTGTAGGGTATGAAGTGTAGAGTGTAGGGTATAGAGTGTAGATTGTATGGTATAGAGTGTAGGGTATAGAGTGTAGAGTGTAGGGTGTAGAGTGTAGGGTATAGAGTGTTGGGATATAGAGTGTAGGGTATAGAGTGTAGGGTATAGATTGTAGGGTATAGAGTGTAGGGTATAGAGTGTAGGGTATAGAGTATATAGTGTAGGGTATAGAGTGTAGGGTATAGAGTGTAGAGTGTAGGGTATAGAGTGTAGGGTATAGAGTGTAGGGTATAGCGTGTAGGGTATAAAGTGTAGAGTGTAGGGTATAGAGTGTAGGGTATAGAGTGTAGGGTATAGAGTGTAGAGTGTAGGGTGTAGAGTGTAGGGTATAGAGTGTAAGGTATAGAGTGTAGGGTATAGAGTGTATGTTATAGAGTGTAGGGTGTAGAGTGTAGGGTATAGAGTGTAGGGTATAGAGTGTAGGGTATAGAGTGTAGGGTATGAAGTGTAGAGTATAGGGTATAGAGTGTAGGGTTTAGAGTGTATGTTATAGAGTGTAGGGTATAGAGTGTAGAGTGTAGGATATAGAGTGTAGAGTGTAGGGTATAAAGTGTAGGGTATATAGTGTAGGGTATAGAGTGTAGGGTATAGAGTGTAGGGTATAGAGTGTATGGTATAGAGTGTAGAGTGTAGGGTATAGAGTGTAGAAAGTAGGGTATAGTGTGTAGGGTATAGAGTGTAGAGTGTAGGGTATAGAGTGTAGGGTATAGAGTGTAGATTGTATGGTATAGAGTGTAGGGTATAGAGTGTATAGTGTAGGGTATAGAGTGTAGAGTGTAGGGTATAGAGTGTAGGGTATAGAGTGTTGGGATATAGAGTGTAGGGTATAGAGTGTCGGGTATAGAGTGTAGGGTATAGATTGTAGGGTATAGAGTGTAGGGTGTAGAGTATATAGTATAGGGTATAGAGTGTAGGGTATAGAGTGTAGAGTGTAGGGTATAGAGTGTAGGGTATAGAGTGTAGGGTATAGAGTGTAGGGTATATAGTGTAGAGTGTAGGGTATAGAGTGTAGGGTATAGAGTGTAGAGTGTAGGGTGTAGAGTGGAGAGTGTAGGGTATAGAGTGTAAGGTATAGAGTGTAGGGTATAGAGTGTATGTTATAGAGTGTAGGGTGTAGAGTGTAGGGTATAGAGTGTAGAAAGTAGGGTATAGTGTGTAGGGTATAGAGTGTAGGGTATAGAGTGTATGGTATAGAGTGTAGAGTGTAGGGTATAGAGTGTAGAAAGTAGGGTATAGTGTGTAGGGTATAGAGTGTAGAGTGTAGGGTATAGAGTGTATGGTATGATGTGTAGGGTATAGAGTGTAGGGTGTATAGTGTAGGGTATAGAGTGTAGGGTATAGAGTGTAGGGTATAGAGTGTAGGGTATAGAGTGTAGAGTGTAGGTTATATAGTGTAGGGTATAGAGTATAGAGTGTAGGGTATAGAGTGTAGGGTATAGAGTGTAGAGTGTAGGGTATAGAGTGTAGAGTGTAGGGTATAGAGTGTAGGGTATAGAGTGTATGGTATAGAGTGTAGGGTATAGAGTGTAGGGTATAGAGTGTAGAGTGTAGGGTATAGAGTGTAGGGTATAGAGTGTACGGTATAGAGTGTTGGGCTATAGAGTGTAGGGTATACAGTGTAGGGTATAAAGTGTAGAGTGTAGGGTATAGAGTGTAGGGTATAGAGTGTAGGGTATAGAGTGTAGGGTATAGAGTGTAGAGTGTAGGGTATAGAGTGTAGAGTTTAGGGTATTTAGTGTAGGGTATAGAGTGTAGGGTTTAGAGTGTATGGTATAGAGTGTAGGGTATAGAGTGTAGAGTGTAGGGTATAGAGTGTAGGATATAGAGTGTAGGGTATAGAGTGTATGGTATAGAGTGTACGGTATAGAGTGTACAGTGTAGGGTATAGAGTGTAGGGTATAGATTGTAGGGTATAGAGTGTATTGTATAGGGTATAGAGTGTATGGTGTAGAGTGTAGGGTATAGAGTGTATAGTGTAGGGTATAGAGTGTAGGGTATAGAGTGTATGGTATAGAGTGTAGGGTATAGAGTGTATGGTATAGAGTGTAGGGTATAGAGTGTAGAGTGTAGGGTATAGAGTGTAAGGTATAGAGTGTAGAGTGTAGGGTATAGAGTTTAGGGTATAGAGTGTATGGTGTAGAGTGTAGGGTATAGAGTGTAGGGTATAGAGTGTAGGGTATAGAGTGTATGGTATAGAGTGTAGGGAATAGAGTGTAGAGTGTAGGGTATAGAGTATATGGTATAGAGTGTAGGGTATAGAGTATAGAGTGTAGGATATAGAGTGTAGGGTATAGAGTGTAGGGTATAGAGTGTAGGGTATAGAGTGTATGGTATAGAGTGTAGGGAATAGAGTGTAGAGTGTAGGGTATAGAGTATATGGTATAGAGTGTAGAGTGTAGGGTATAGAGTGTATGGTATAGAGTGTAGGGTATAGAGTGTAGAGGGTAGAGTGTAGGGTATAGAGTGTAGGGTATAGAGTGTAGGGTATAGAGTGTAGAGTGTAGGGTATAGAGTGTAGGGTATAGAGTGTAGGGTGTAGAGTGTAGGGTATAGAGTGTAGGGTATAGAGTGTAGAGTGTAGGGTATAAAGTGTAGGGTATAGAGTGTAGGGTGTAGAGTGTAGGGTATAGAGTGTAGAGTGTAGGGTATAGAGTGTATGGTATAATGTGTAGGGTATGGAGTGTAGAGTGTAGGGTATAGAGTGTAGGGTATAGAGTATAGAGTGTAGGGTATAGAGTGTAGGGTATAGAGTGTAGAGTGTAGGGTATAGAGTGTAGAGTGTAGGGTATAGAGTGTAGGGTATAGAGTGTATGGTATAGAGTGTAGGGTATAGAGTGTAGGGTATAGAGTGTAGAGTGTAGGGTATAGAGTGTAGGGTATAGAGTGTACGGTATAGAGTGTTGGGCTATAGAGTGTAGGGTATAGAGTGTAGGGTATAGAGTGTAGGGTATAGAGTGTAGGGTATACAGTGTAGGGTTTAGAGTGTATGGTATAGAGTGTAGGGTATAGAGTGTATAGTGTAGGGTATAGAGTGTAGGGTATAGAGTGTAGGGTATAGAGTGTATGGTATAGAGTGTACGGTATAGAGTGTAGAGTGTAGGGTATAAAGTGTAGGGTATAGATTGTAGGGTATAGAGTGTAGAATGTAGGGTATAGAGTATAGGGTATAGAGTGTATGGTGTAGAGTGTAGGGTATAGAGTGTATAGTGTAGGGTATAGAGTGTAGGGTTTAGAGTGTAGGGTATTGAGTGTAGGGTATAGAGTGTAGAGTGTAGGGTATAGAGTGTATGGTATAGAGTGTAGGGTATAGAGTGTATGGTATAGAGTGTAGGGTATAGAGTGTAGAGGGTAGAGTGTAGGGTATAGAGTGTAGGGTATAGAGTGTAGGGTATAGAGTGTAGAGTGTAGGGTATAGAGTGTAGGGTATAGAGTGTAGGGTGTAGAGTGTAGGGTATAGAGTGTAGGGTTTAGAGTGTAGAGTGTAGGGTATAAAGTGTAGGGTATAGAGTGTAGGTTATAGAGTGTAGGGTATAGAGTGTAGGGTATAGAGTATATGATATAGAGTGTAGGGTATAGAGTGTAGAGTGTAGGATATAGAGTGTAGAGTGTAGGGTATAAAGTGTAGGGTATATAGTGTAGGGTATAGAGTGTATGGTATAGAGTGTAGAGTGTAGGGTATAGAGTGTAGAAAGTAGGGTATAGTGTGAAGATTATAGAGTGTAGAGTGTAGGGTATAGAGTGTAGGGTATAGAGTGTAGATTGTATGGTATAGAGTGTAGGGTATAGAGTGTATAGTGTAGGGTATAGAGTGTAGAGTGTAGGGTATAGAGTGTAGGGTATAGAGTGTAGGGTATAGAGTATATAGTGTAGGGTATAGAGTGTAGGGTATAGAGTGTAGAGTGTAGGGTATAGAGTGTAGGGTATAGAGTGTCGGGTATAGAGTGTAGGGTATAGATTGTAGGGTATAGAGTGTAGGGTATAGAGTGTAGGGTATAGAGTATATAGTGTAGGGTATAGAGTGTAGGGTATAGAGTGTAGAGTGTAGGGTATAGAGTGTAGGGTATAGAGTGTAGGGTATAGAGTGTAGGGTATAAAGTGTAGAGTGTAGGGTATAGAGTGTAGGGTATAGAGTGTAGAGTGTAGGGTGTAGAGTGGAGAGTGTAGGGTATAGAGTGTAAGGTATAGAGTGTAGGGTATAGAGTGTATGTTATAGAGTGTAGGGTATAGAGTGTAGAGTGTAGGGTATAGAGTGTAGAAAGTAGGGTATAGTGTGTAGGGTATAGAGTGTAGGGTATAGAGTGTATGGTATAGAGTGTATGGTATAGAGTGTAGAAAGTAGGGTATAGTGTGTAGGGTATAGAGTGTAGGGTATAGAGTGTAGGGTATAGAGTGTAGGGTATAGAGTGTAGGGTATAGAGTGTACGGTATAGAGTGTATGATATATTGTGTATGGTATATAGAGTGTAGGGTATAGAGTGTATGGTATAGAGTGTATGGAATAGATAGTATGGTATAGAGTGTAGGGTGTAGAGTGTAGGGTATAGAGTGTAGAGTGTGGGGTATAGAGTGTAGAGTGTAGGGTATAAAGTGTAGGGTATATAGTGTAGGGTATAGAGTGTAGGGTATAGAGTGTAGGGTATAGAGTGTATGGTATAGAGTGTAGAGTGTAGGGTATAGAGTGTAGAAAGTAGGTTATAGTGTGTAGGGTATAGAGTGTAGAGTGTAGGGTATAGAGTGTAGGGTATAGAGTGTAGATTGTATGGTATAGAGTGTAGGGTATAGAGTGTATAGTGTAGGGTATAGAGTGTAGAGTGTAGGGTATAGAGTGTAGGGTATAGAGTGTTGGGATATAGAGTGTAGGGTATAGAGTGTCGGGTATAGAGTGTAGGGTATAGATTGTAGGGTATAGAGTGTAGGGTATAGAGTATATAGTATAGGGTATAGAGTGTAGGGTATAGAGTGTAGAGTGTAGGGTATAGAGTGTAGGGTATAGAGTGTAGGGTATAGAGTGTAGGGTATATAGTGTAGAGTGTAGGGTATAGAGTGTAGGGTATAGAGTGTAGAGTGTAGGGTGTAGAGTGGAGAGTGTAGGGTATAGAGTGTAAGGTATAGAGTGTAGGGTATAGAGTGTATGTTATAGAGTGTAGGGTGTAGAGTGTAGGGTATAGAGTGTAGAAAGTAGGGTATAGTGTGTAGGGTATAGAGTGTAGGGTATAGAGTGTATGGTATAGAGTGTAGAGTGTAGGGTATAGAGTGTAGAAAGTAGGGTATAGTGTGTAGGGTATAGAGTGTAGAGTGTAGGGTATAGAGTGTATGGTATGATGTGTAGGGTATAGAGTGTAGGGTGTATAGTGTAGGGTATAGAGTGTAGGGTATAGAGTGTAGGGTATAGAGTGTAGGGTATAGAGTGTAGAGTGTAGGTTATATAGTGTAGGGTATAGAGTATAGAGTGTAGGGTATAGAGTGTAGAGTGTAGGGTATAGAGTGTAGGGTATAGAGTGTATGGTATAGAGTGTAGGGTATAGAGTGTAGGGTATAGAGTGTAGAGTGTAGGGTATAGAGTGTAGGGTATACAGTGTAGGGTATAAAGTGTAGAGTGTAGGGTATAGAGTGTAGGGTATAGAGTGTAGGGTATAGAGTGTAGGGTATAGAGTGTAGAGTGTAGGGTATAGAGTGTAGAGTTTAGGGTATTTAGTGTAGGGTATAGAGTGTAGGGTTTAGAGTGTATGGTATAGAGTGTAGGGTATAGAGTGTAGAGTGTAGGGTATAGAGTGTAGGATATAGAGTGTAGGGTATAGAGTGTATGGTATAGAGTGTACGGTATAGAGTGTACAGTGTAGGGTATAGAGTGTAGGGTATAGATTGTAGGGTATAGAGTGTATTGTATAGGGTATAGAGTGTATGGTGTAGAGTGTAGGGTATAGAGTGTATTGTGTAGGGTATAGAGTGTAGGGTATAGAGTGTATGGTATAGAGTGTAGGGTATAGAGTGTATGGTATAGAGTGTAGGGTATAGAGTGTAGAGTGTAGGGTATAGAGTGTAAGGTATAGAGTGTAGAGTGTAGGGTATAGAGTTTAGGGTATAGAGTGTATGGTGTAGAGTGTAGGGTATAGAGTGTAGGGTATAGAGTGTAGGGTATAGAGTGTATGGTATAGAGTGTAGGGAATAGAGTGTAGAGTGTAGGGTATAGAGTATATGGTATAGAGTGTAGGGTATAGAGTATAGAGTGTAGGGTATAGAGTGTAGGGTATAGAGTGTAGGGTATAGAGTGTAGGGTATAGAGTGTATGGTATAGAGTGTAGGGAATAGAGTGTAGAGTGTAGGGTATAGAGTATATGGTATAGAGTGTAGGGAATAGAGTGTAGAGTGTAGGGTATAGAGTGTATGGTATAGAGTGTAGGGTATAGAGTGTAGAGGGTAGAGTGTAGGGTATAGAGTGTAGGGTATAGAGTGTAGGGTATAGAGTGTAGAGTGTAGGGTATAGAGTGTAGGGTATAGAGTGTAGGGTGTAGAGTGTAGGGTATAGAGTGTAGAGTGTAGGGTATAGAGTGTAGAGTTTAGGGTATTTAGTGTAGGGTATAGAGTGTAGGGTTTAGAGTGTATGGTATAGAGTGTAGGGTATAGAGTGTAGAGTGTAGGGTATAGAGTGTAGGATATAGAGTGTAGGGTATAGAGTGTATGGTATAGAGTGTACGGTATAGAGTGTACAGTGTAGGGTATAGAGTGTAGGGTATAGATTGTAGGGTATAGAGTGTATTGTATAGGGTATAGAGTGTATGGTGTAGAGTGTAGGGTATAGAGTGTATTGTGTAGGGTATAGAGTGTAGGGTATAGAGTGTATGGTATAGAGTGTAGGGTATAGAGTGTATGGTATAGAGTGTAGGGTATAGAGTGTAGAGTGTAGGGTATAGAGTGTAAGGTATAGAGTGTAGAGTGTAGGGTATAGAGTTTAGGGTATAGAGTGTATGGTGTAGAGTGTAGGGTATAGAGTGTAGGGTATAGAGTGTAGGGTATAGAGTGTATGGTATAGAGTGTAGGGAATAGAGTGTAGAGTGTAGGGTATAGAGTATATGGTATAGAGTGTAGGGTATAGAGTATAGAGTGTAGGGTATAGAGTGTAGGGTATAGAGTGTAGGGTATAGAGTGTAGGGTATAGAGTGTATGGTATAGAGTGTAGGGAATAGAGTGTAGAGTGTAGGGTATAGAGTATATGGTATAGAGTGTAGGGAATAGAGTGTAGAGTGTAGGGTATAGAGTGTATGGTATAGAGTGTAGGGTATAGAGTGTAGAGGGTAGAGTGTAGGGTATAGAGTGTTGGGTATAGAGTGTAGGGTATAGAGTGTAGAGTGTAGGGTATAGAGTGTAGGGTATAGAGTGTAGGGTGTAGAGTGTAGGGTATAGAGTGTAGGGTACAGAGTGTAGAGTGTAGGGTATAATGTGTAGGGTATAGAGTGTAGGGTGTAGAGTGTAGGGTATAGAGTGTAGAGTGTAGGGTATAGAGTGTATGGTATAATGTGTAGGGTATGGAGTGTAGAGTGTAGGGTATAGAGTGTAGGGTATAGAGTATAGAGTGTAGGGTATAGAGTGTAGGGTATAGAGTGTAGAGTGTAGGGTATAGAGTGTAGAGTGTAGGGTATAGAGTGTAGGGTATAGAGTGTATGGTATAGAGTGTAGGGTATAGAGTGTAGGGTATAGAGTGTAGAGTGTAGGGTATAGAGTGTAGGGTATAGAGTGTAGAGTGTAGGGTATAGAGTGTAGGGTATAGAGTGTACGGTATAGAGTGTTGGGCTATAGAGTGTAGGGTATAGAGTATAGGGTATAGAGTGTAGGGTATAGAGTGTAGGGTATACAGTGTAGGGTATAAAGTGTAGAGTGTAGGGTATAGAGTGTAGGGTGTAGAGTGTAGGGTGTAGAGTGGAGAGTGTAGGGTATAGAGTGTAAGGTATAGAGTGTAGGGTATAGAGTGTATGTTATAGAGTGTAGGGTATAGAGTGTAGAGTGTAGGGTATAGAGTGTAGAAAGTAGGGTATAGTGTGTAGGGTATAGAGTGTAGGGTATAGAGTGTATGGTATAGAGTGTATGGTATAGAGTGTAGAAAGTAGGGTATAGTGTGTAGGGTATAGAGTGTAGGGTATAGAGTGTAGGGTATAGAGTGTAGGGTATAGAGTGTAGGGTATAGAGTGTACGGTATAGAGTGTATGATATATTGTGTATGGTATATAGTGTTTGGTATAGAGTGTAAGGTATAGAGTGTAGAGAGTAGGATATAGATTGTAGAGTGTAGAGTGTAGGGTATAGAGTGTATGGTATAGAGTGTATGGAATAGATAGTATGGTATAGAGTGTAGGGTGTAGAGTGTAGGGTATAGAGTGTAGAGTGTGGGGTATAGAGTGTAGAGTGTAGGGTATAAAGTGTAGGGTATATAGTGTAGGGTATAGAGTGTAGGGTATAGAGTGTAGGGTATAGAGTGTATGGTATAGAGTGTAGAGTGTAGGTTATAGAGTGTAGAAAGTAGGGTATAGTGTGTAGGGTATAGAGTGTAGAGTGTAGGGTATAGAGTGTAGGGTATAGAGTGTAGATTGCATGGTATAGAGTGTAGGGTATAGAGTGTATAGTGTAGGGTATAGAGTGTAGAGTGTAGGGTATAGAGTGTAGGGTATAGAGTGTTGGGATATAGAGTGTAGGGTATAGAGTGTCGGGTATAGACTGTAGGGTATAGATTGTAGGGTATAGAGTGTAGGGTATAGAGTATATAGTATAGGGTATAGAGTGTAGGGTATAGAGTGTAGAGTGTAGGGTATAGAGTGTAGGGTATAGAGTGTAGGGTATAGAGTGTAGGGTATATAGTGTAGAGTGTAGGGTATAGAGTGTAGGGTATAGAGTGTAGAGTGTAGGGTGTAGAGTGGAGAGTGTAGGGTATAGAGTGTAAGGTATAGACTGTAGGGTATAGAGTGTATGTTATAGAGTGTAGGGTGTAGAGTGTAGGGTATAGAGTGTAGAAAGTAGGGTATAGTGTGTAGGGTATAGAGTGTAGGGTATAGAGTGTATGGTATAGAGTGTAGAGTGTAGGGTATAGAGTGTAGAAAGTAGGGTATAGTGTGTAGGGTATAGAGTGTAGAGTGTAGGGTATAGAGTGTATGGTATGATGTGTAGGGTATAGAGTGTAGGGTGTATAGTGTAGGGTATAGAGTGTAGGGTATAGAGTGTAGGGTATAGAGTGTAGGGTATAGAGTGTAGAGTGTAGGTTATATAGTGTAGGGTATAGAGTATAGAGTGTAGGGTATAGAGTGTAGGGTATAGAGTGTAGAGTGTAGGGTATAGAGTGTAGAGTGTAGGGTATAGAGTGTAGGGTATAGAGTTTATGGTATAGAGTGTAGGGTATAGAGTGTAGGGTATAGAGTGTAGAGTGTAGGGTATAGAGTGTAGGGTATAGAGTGTACGGTATAGAGTGTTGGGCTATAGAGTGTAGGGTATAGAGTATAGGGTATAGAGTGTAGGGTATAGAGTGTAGGGTATACAGTGTAGGGTATAAAGTGTAGAGTGTAGGGTATAGAGTGTAGGGTATAGAGTGTAGGGTATAGAGTGTAGGGTATAGAGTGTAGAGTGTAGGGTATAGAGTGTAGAGTTTAGGGTATTTAGTGTAGGGTATAGAGTGTAGGGTTTAGAGTGTATGGTATAGAGTGTAGGGTATAGAGTGTAGAGTGTAGGGTATAGAGTGTAGGATATAGAGTGTAGGGTATAGAGTGTATGGTATAGAGTGTACGGTATAGAGTGTACAGTGTAGGGTATAGAGTGTAGGGTATAGATTGTAGGGTATAGAGTGTATTGTATAGGGTATAGAGTGTATGGTGTAGAGTGTAGGGTATAGAGTGTATAGTGTAGGGTATAGAGTGTAGGGTATAGAGTGTATGGTATAGAGTGTAGGGTATAGAGTGTATGGTATAGAGTGTAGGGTATAGAGTGTAGAGTGTAGGGTATAGAGTGTAAGGTATAGAGTGTAGAGTGTAGGGTATAGAGTTTAGGGTATAGAGTGTATGGTGTAGAGTGTAGGGTATAGAGTGTAGGGTATAGAGTGTAGGGTATAGAGTGTATGGTATAGAGTGTAGGGAATAGAGTGTAGAGTGTAGGGTATAGAGTATATGGTATAGAGTGTAGGGTATAGAGTATAGAGTGTAGGGTATAGAGTGTAGGGTATAGAGTGTAGGGTATAGAGTGTAGGGTATAGAGTGTATGGTATAGAGTGTAGGGAATAGAGTGTAGAGTGTAGGGTATAGAGTATATGGTATAGAGTGTAGGGAATAGAGTGTAGAGTGTAGGGTATAGAGTGTATGGTATAGAGTGTAGGGTATAGAGTGTAGAGGGTAGAGTGTAGGGTATAGAGTGTAGGGTATAGAGTGTAGAGTGTAGGGTATAGAGTGTAGGGTATAGAGTGTAGGGTGTAGAGTGTAGGGTATAGAGTGTAGGGTACAGAGTGTAGAGTGTAGGGTATAAAGTGTAGGGTATAGAGTGTAGGGTGTAGAGTGTAGGGTATAGAGTGTAGAGTGTAGGGTATAGAGTGTATGGTATAATGTGTAGGGTATGGAGTGTAGAGTGTAGGGTATAGAGTGTAGGGTATAGAGTATAGAGTGTAGGGTATAGAGTGTAGGGTATAGAGTGTAGAGTGTAGGGTATAGAGTGTAGAGTGTAGGGTATAGAGTGTAGGGTATAGAGTGTATGGTATAGAGTGTAGGGTATAGAGTGTAGGGTATAGAGTGTAGAGTGTAGGGTATAGAGTGTAGGGTATAGAGTGTAGAGTGTAGGGTATAGAGTGTAGGGTATAGAGTGTACGGTATAGAGTGTTGGGCTATAGAGTGTAGGGTATAGAGTGTAGGGTATAGAGTGTAGGGTATAGAGTGTAGGGTATACAGTGTAGGGTTTAGAGTGTATGGTATAGAGTGTAGGGTATAGAGTGTATAGTGTAGGGTATAGAGTGTAGGGTATAGAGTGTAGGGTATAGAGTGTATGGTATAGAGTGTACGGTATAGAGTGTAGAGTGTAGGGTATAAAGTGTAGGGTATAGATTGTAGGGTATAGAGTGTAGAATGTAGGGTATAGAGTATAGGGTATAGAGTGTATGGTGTAGAGTGTAGGGTATAGAGTGTATAGTGTAGGGTATAGAGTGTAGGGTTTAGAGTGTAGGGTATTGAGTGTAGGGTATAGAGTGTAGAGTGTAGGGTATAGAGTGTATGGTATAGAGTGTAGGGTATAGAGTGTATGGTATAGAGTGTAGGGTATAGAGTGTAGAGGGTAGAGTGTAGGGTATAGAGTGTAGGGTATAGAGTGTAGGGTATAGAGTGTAGAGTGTAGGGTATAGAGTGTAGGGTATAGAGTGTAGTGTGTAGAGTGTAGGGTATAGAGTGTAGGGTATAGAGTGTAGAGTGTAGGGTATAAAGTGTAGGGTATAGAGTGTAGGTTATAGAGTGTAGGGTATAGAGTGTAGGGTATAGAGTATATGATATAGAGTGTAGGGTATAGAGTGTAGAGTGTAGGATATAGAGTGTAGAGTGTAGGGTATAAAGTGTAGGGTATATAGTGTAGGGTATAGAGTGTATGGTATAGAGTGTAGAGTGTAGGGTATAGAGTGTAGAAAGTAGGGTATAGTGTGTATGGTATAGAGTGTAGGGTATAGAGTGTATGGTATAGAGTGTAGGGTATAGAGTGTAGAGGGTAGAGTGTAGGGTATAGAGTGTAGGGTATAGAGTGTAGGGTATAGAGTGTAGAGTGTAGGGTATAGAGTGTAGGGTATAGAGTGTAGGGTATAGAGTGTAGGGTATACAGTGTAGGGTATAAAGTGTAGAGTGTAGGGTATAGAGTGTAGGGTGTAGAGTGTAGGGTGTAGAGTGGAGAGTGTAGGGTATAGAGTGTAAGGTATAGAGTGTAGGGTATAGAGTGTAGAGTGTAGGGTATAGAGTGTAGGGTATAGAGTGTAGGGTATAGAGTGTAGGGTATACAGTGTAGGGTATAAAGTGTAGAGTGTAGGGTTTAGAGTGTAGGGTATTGAGTGTAGGGTATAGAGTGTAGAGTGTAGGGTATAGAGTGTATGGTATAGAGTGTAGGGTATAGAGTGTATGGTATAGAGTGTAGGGTATAGAGTGTAGAGGGTAGAGTGTAGGGTATAGAGTGTAGGGTATAGAGTGTAGGGTATAGAGTGTAGAGTGTAGGGTATAGAGTGTAGGGTATAGAGTGTAGGGTATAGAGTGTAGGGTATACAGTGTAGGGTATAAAGTGTAGAGTGTAGGGTATAGAGTGTAGGGTGTAGAGTGTAGGGTGTAGAGTGGAGAGTGTAGGGTATAGAGTGTAAGGTATAGAGTGTAGGGTATAGAGTGTATGTTATAGAGTGTAGGGTATAGAGTGTAGAGTGTAGGGTATAGAGTGTAGAAAGTAGGGTATAGTGTGTAGGGTATAGAGTGTAGGGTATAGAGTGTATGGTATAGAGTGTATGGTATAGAGTGTAGAAAGTAGGGTATAGTGTGTAGGGTATAGAGTGTAGGGTATAGAGTGTAGGGTATAGAGTGTAGGGTATAGAGTGTAGGGTATAGAGTGTACGGTATAGAGTGTATGATATATTGTGTATGGTATATAGTGTTTGGTATAGAGTGTAAGGTATAGAGTGTAGAGAGTAGGATATAGATTGTAGAGTGTAGAGTGTAGGGTATAGAGTGTATGGTATAGAGTGTATGGAATAGATAGTATGGTATAGAGTGTAGGGTGTAGAGTGTAGGGTATAGAGTGTAGAGTGTGGGGTATAGAGTGTAGAGTGTAGGGTATAAAGTGTAGGGTATATAGTGTAGGGTATAGAGTGTAGGGTATAGAGTGTAGGGTATAGAGTGTATGGTATAGAGTGTAGAGTGTAGGTTATAGAGTGTAGAAAGTAGGGTATAGTGTGTAGGGTATAGAGTGTAGAGTGTAGGGTATAGAGTGTAGGGTATAGAGTGTAGATTGCATGGTATAGAGTGTAGGGTATAGAGTGTATAGTGTAGGGTATAGAGTGTAGAGTGTAGGGTATAGAGTGTAGGGTATAGAGTGTTGGGATATAGAGTGTAGGGTATAGAGTGTCGGGTATAGACTGTAGGGTATAGATTGTAGGGTATAGAGTGTAGGGTATAGAGTATATAGTATAGGGTATAGAGTGTAGGGTATAGAGTGTAGAGTGTAGGGTATAGAGTGTAGGGTATAGAGTGTAGGGTATAGAGTGTAGGGTATATAGTGTAGAGTGTAGGGTATAGAGTGTAGGGTATAGAGTGTAGAGTGTAGGGTGTAGAGTGGAGAGTGTAGGGTATAGAGTGTAAGGTATAGACTGTAGGGTATAGAGTGTATGTTATAGAGTGTAGGGTGTAGAGTGTAGGGTATAGAGTGTAGAAAGTAGGGTATAGTGTGTAGGGTATAGAGTGTAGGGTATAGAGTGTATGGTATAGAGTGTAGAGTGTAGGGTATAGAGTGTAGAAAGTAGGGTATAGTGTGTAGGGTATAGAGTGTAGAGTGTAGGGTATAGAGTGTATGGTATGATGTGTAGGGTATAGAGTGTAGGGTGTATAGTGTAGGGTATAGAGTGTAGGGTATAGAGTGTAGGGTATAGAGTGTAGGGTATAGAGTGTAGAGTGTAGGTTATATAGTGTAGGGTATAGAGTATAGAGTGTAGGGTATAGAGTGTAGGGTATAGAGTGTAGAGTGTAGGGTATAGAGTGTAGAGTGTAGGGTATAGAGTGTAGGGTATAGAGTTTATGGTATAGAGTGTAGGGTATAGAGTGTAGGGTATAGAGTGTAGAGTGTAGGGTATAGAGTGTAGGGTATAGAGTGTACGGTATAGAGTGTTGGGCTATAGAGTGTAGGGTATAGAGTATAGGGTATAGAGTGTAGGGTATAGAGTGTAGGGTATACAGTGTAGGGTATAAAGTGTAGAGTGTAGGGTATAGAGTGTAGGGTATAGAGTGTAGGGTATAGAGTGTAGGGTATAGAGTGTAGAGTGTAGGGTATAGAGTGTAGAGTTTAGGGTATTTAGTGTAGGGTATAGAGTGTAGGGTTTAGAGTGTATGGTATAGAGTGTAGGGTATAGAGTGTAGAGTGTAGGGTATAGAGTGTAGGATATAGAGTGTAGGGTATAGAGTGTATGGTATAGAGTGTACGGTATAGAGTGTACAGTGTAGGGTATAGAGTGTAGGGTATAGATTGTAGGGTATAGAGTGTATTGTATAGGGTATAGAGTGTATGGTGTAGAGTGTAGGGTATAGAGTGTATAGTGTAGGGTATAGAGTGTAGGGTATAGAGTGTATGGTATAGAGTGTAGGGTATAGAGTGTATGGTATAGAGTGTAGGGTATAGAGTGTAGAGTGTAGGGTATAGAGTGTAAGGTATAGAGTGTAGAGTGTAGGGTATAGAGTTTAGGGTATAGAGTGTATGGTGTAGAGTGTAGGGTATAGAGTGTAGGGTATAGAGTGTAGGGTATAGAGTGTATGGTATAGAGTGTAGGGAATAGAGTGTAGAGTGTAGGGTATAGAGTATATGGTATAGAGTGTAGGGTATAGAGTATAGAGTGTAGGGTATAGAGTGTAGGGTATAGAGTGTAGGGTATAGAGTGTAGGGTATAGAGTGTATGGTATAGAGTGTAGGGAATAGAGTGTAGAGTGTAGGGTATAGAGTATATGGTATAGAGTGTAGGGAATAGAGTGTAGAGTGTAGGGTATAGAGTGTATGGTATAGAGTGTAGGGTATAGAGTGTAGAGGGTAGAGTGTAGGGTATAGAGTGTAGGGTATAGAGTGTAGAGTGTAGGGTATAGAGTGTAGGGTATAGAGTGTAGGGTGTAGAGTGTAGGGTATAGAGTGTAGGGTACAGAGTGTAGAGTGTAGGGTATAAAGTGTAGGGTATAGAGTGTAGGGTGTAGAGTGTAGGGTATAGAGTGTAGAGTGTAGGGTATAGAGTGTATGGTATAATGTGTAGGGTATGGAGTGTAGAGTGTAGGGTATAGAGTGTAGGGTATAGAGTATAGAGTGTAGGGTATAGAGTGTAGGGTATAGAGTGTAGAGTGTAGGGTATAGAGTGTAGAGTGTAGGGTATAGAGTGTAGGGTATAGAGTGTATGGTATAGAGTGTAGGGTATAGAGTGTAGGGTATAGAGTGTAGAGTGTAGGGTATAGAGTGTAGGGTATAGAGTGTAGAGTGTAGGGTATAGAGTGTAGGGTATAGAGTGTACGGTATAGAGTGTTGGGCTATAGAGTGTAGGGTATAGAGTGTAGGGTATAGAGTGTAGGGTATAGAGTGTAGGGTATACAGTGTAGGGTTTAGAGTGTATGGTATAGAGTGTAGGGTATAGAGTGTATAGTGTAGGGTATAGAGTGTAGGGTATAGAGTGTAGGGTATAGAGTGTATGGTATAGAGTGTACGGTATAGAGTGTAGAGTGTAGGGTATAAAGTGTAGGGTATAGATTGTAGGGTATAGAGTGTAGAATGTAGGGTATAGAGTATAGGGTATAGAGTGTATGGTGTAGAGTGTAGGGTATAGAGTGTATAGTGTAGGGTATAGAGTGTAGGGTTTAGAGTGTAGGGTATTGAGTGTAGGGTATAGAGTGTAGAGTGTAGGGTATAGAGTGTATGGTATAGAGTGTAGGGTATAGAGTGTATGGTATAGAGTGTAGGGTATAGAGTGTAGAGGGTAGAGTGTAGGGTATAGAGTGTAGGGTATAGAGTGTAGGGTATAGAGTGTAGAGTGTAGGGTATAGAGTGTAGGGTATAGAGTGTAGTGTGTAGAGTGTAGGGTATAGAGTGTAGGGTATAGAGTGTAGAGTGTAGGGTATAAAGTGTAGGGTATAGAGTGTAGGTTATAGAGTGTAGGGTATAGAGTGTAGGGTATAGAGTATATGATATAGAGTGTAGGGTATAGAGTGTAGAGTGTAGGATATAGAGTGTAGAGTGTAGGGTATAAAGTGTAGGGTATATAGTGTAGGGTATAGAGTGTATGGTATAGAGTGTAGAGTGTAGGGTATAGAGTGTAGAAAGTAGGGTATAGTGTGTAGGGTATAGAGTGTAGAGTGTAGGGTATAGAGTGTAGGGTATAGAGTGTAGATTGTATGGTATAGAGTGTAGGGTATAGAGTGTATAGTGTAGGGTATAGAGTGTAGAGTGTAGGGTATAGAGTGTAGGGTATAGAGTGTTGGGATATAGAGTGTAGGGTATAGAGTGTCGGGTATAGAGTGTAGGGTATAGATTGTAGGGTATAGAGTGTAGGGTATAGAGTGTAGGGTATAGAGTATATAGTGTAGGGTATAGAGTGTAGGGTATAGAGTGTAGAGTGTAGGGTATAGAGTGTAGGGTATAGAGTGTAGGGTATAGAGTGTAGGGTATAAAGTGTAGAGTGTAGGGTATAGAGTGTAGGGTATAGAGTGTAGAGTGTAGGGTGTAGAGTGGAGAGTGTAGGGTATAGAGTGTAAGGTATAGAGTGTAGGGTATAGAGTGTATGTTATAGAGTGTAGGGTATAGAGTGTAGAGTGTAGGGTATAGAGTGTAGAAAGTAGGGTATAGTGTGTAGGGTATAGAGTGTAGGGTATAGAGTGTATGGTATAGAGTGTATGGTATAGAGTGTAGAAAGTAGGGTATAGTGTGTAGGGTATAGAGTGTAGGGTATAGAGTGTAGGGTATAGAGTGTAGGGTATAGAGTGTAGGGTATAGAGTGTACGGTATAGAGTGTATGATATATTGTGTATGGTATATAGTGTTTGGTATAGAGTGTAAGGTATAGAGTGTAGAGAGTAGGATATAGATTGTAGAGTGTAGAGTGTAGGGTATAGAGTGTATGGTATAGAGTGTATGGAATAGATAGTATGGTATAGAGTGTAGGGTGTAGAGTGTAGGGTATAGAGTGTAGAGTGTGGGGTATAGAGTGTAGAGTGTAGGGTATATAGTGTATGATATAGAGTGTAGGGTATAGAGTGTAGATTGTATGGTATAGAGTGTAGGGTATAGAGTGTATAGTGTAGGGTGTAGAGTGTAGGATATAGAGTGTAGGGTATAGAGTGTTGGGATATAGAGTGTAGGGTATAGAGTGTAGGGTATAGAGTGTAGGGTATAGATTGTAGGGTATAGAGTGTAGGTATAGAGTATATAGTGTAGGGTATAGAGTGTAGGGTATAGAGTGTAGAGTTTAGGGTATAGAGTGTAGGGTATAGAGTGTAGGGTATAGAGTGTTGGGTATAAAGTGTAGAGTGTAGGGTATAGAGTGTAGGGTATAGAGTGTAGAGTGTAGGGTGTAGAGTGGAGAGTGTAAGGTATAGAGTGTAGGGTATAGAGTGTATGTTATAGAGTGTAGGGTATAGAGTGTAGAGTGTAGGGTATAGAGTGTAGGGTATAGAGTGTAGGGTATAAAGTGTAGAGTGTAGGGTATAGAGTGTAGGGTTTAGAGTGTATGTTATAGAGTGTAGGGTATAGAGTGTAGAGTGTAGGATATAGAGTGTAGAGTGTAGGGTATAGAGTGTAGGGTATATAGTGTAGGGTATAGAGTGTAGAGTGTAGGGTATAGAGTGTAGGGTATAGAGTGTAGAGTGTAGGGTATAGAGTGTATGGTATAGAGTGTAGGGTGTAGAGTGTATGGTATAGAGTGTAGGGTATAGAGTGTAGAGTGTAGAGTATAGAGTGTAGGGTGTAGAGTGTAGGGTATAGAGTGTAGGGTGTAGAGTGTAGAGTGTAGGGTATAAAGTGTAGGGTATAGAGTGTAGGGTGTAGAGTGTAGGGTATAGAGTGTAGAGTGTAGGGTATAGAGTGTATGGTATAATGTGTAGGGCATAGAGTGTAGGGTGTAGAGTGTAGGGTGCAGAGTGTAGGGTATAGAGTGTAGGGTATAGAGTGTAGAGTGTAGGGTATATAGTGTAGGGTATAGAGTATAGAGTGTAGGGTATAGAGTGTAGGGTATAGAGTGTAGAGTGTAGGGTATAGAGTGTAGAGTGTAGGGTATAGAGTGTAGGGTATAGAGTGTATGGTATAGAGTAGGGTATAGAGTGTAGGCTATAGAGTGTAGAGTGTAGGGTATAGAGTGTAGAGTGTAGGGTATAGAGTATAGGGTATAAAGAGTAGAGTGTAGGGTATAGAGTGTAGAGTGTAGGGTATGAAGTGTATGGTATATAGTGTAGGGTATAGAGTGTAGAGTATAGAGTGTTGGGTATAGAGTGTAGAGTGTAGGGTATAGAGTGTAGGGTATATAGTGTAGGGTATAGAGTGTATGGTATACAGTGTAGAGTGTAGGGATTAGAGTGTAGGGTATAGAGTGTAGGGTGTAGAGTGTAGGGTATAGAGTGTAGGGTATAGAGTGTATGGTATAGAGTGTAGGGTATAGAGTGTTGGGTATAGATTGTAGGGTATAGAATGTAGAGTGTAGTGTATAGAGTATAGGGTATAGAGTGTATGGTGTAGAGTGTAGGGTATAGAGTGTATAGTGTAGGGTATAGAGTGCAGGGTATAGAGTGTATGGAATAGAGTGTATGGAATATAGTGTACGGTGTAGAGAGTAGGGTATAGAGTGTTGGGTATAGAGCGTAGGGTGTAGGGTATAGATTGTAGGGTATAGAGTGTAGGGTATAGAGTGTAGAGTGTAGGGTATAGAGTGCATGGTATAGAGTGTAGGGTGTAGAGTGTATAGTATAAAGTGTAGGGTACAGAGTGTAGAGTGTAGGGTATGGAGTGTAGGGTATAGAGTGTACGGTATAGAGTGTATGATATAGAGTGTATGGTATATAGTGTAGGGTATAGAGTGTTTGGTATAGAGTGTAAGGTATAGAGTGTAGAGAGTAGGGTATAGATTTTAGAGTGTAGAGTGTAGGGTATAGAGTGTAGGGTATAGAGTGTATGGAATAGAGTGTATAATATAGAGTGTAGGGTGTAGAGTGTAGGGTATAGAGTGTAGAGTGTGGGGTATAGAGTGTAGAGTGTAGGGTATAGAGTGTATGATATAGAGTGTAGGGTATAGAGTGTATGGTATAGATTGCAGGGTATAGAGTGTAGGGTGTAGAGTGTAGGGTATAGAGTGTAGGGTATAGAGTGTATGGTATAGAGTGTATGGTATAGATTGTAGGGTATAGAGTGTAGGGTATAGAGTGTAGAAAGTAGGGTATAGTGTGTAGGGTAGGGTATAGAGTGTAGGGTATAGAGTGTAGATTGTATGGTATAGAGTGTAGGGTATAGAGTGTATAGTGTAGGGTGTAGAGTGTAGGGTATAGAGTGTAGGGTATAGAGTGTTGGGATATAGAGTGTAGGGTATAGAGTGTAGGGTATAGATTGTAGGGTATAGAGTGTAGGGTATAGAGTATATAGTGTACGGTATAGAGTGTAGGGTATAGAGTGTAGAGTGTAGGGTATAGAGTGTAGGGTATAGAGTGTAGGGTATAGAGTGTAGGGTATAAAGTGTAGAGTGTAGGGTATAGAGTGTAGGGTATAGAGTGTAAGATATAGAGTGTAGGGTATAGAGTGTATGTTATAGAGTGTAGGGTATAGAGTGTAGAGTGTAGGGTATAGAGTGTAGGGTATAGAGTGTAGGGTATAAAGTGTAGAGTGTAGGGTATAGAGTGTAGGGTTTAGAGTGTATGTTATAGAGTGTAGGGTATAGAGTGTAGAGTGTAGGATATAGAGTGTAGAGTGTAGGGTATAAAGTGTAGGGTATATAGTGTAGGGTATAGAGTGTAGGGTATAGAGTGTAGGGTATAGAGTGTATGGTATAGAGTGTAGAGTGTAGGGTATAGAGTGTAGAAAGTAGGGTATAGTGTGTAGGGTATAGAGTGTAGAGTGTAGGGTATAGAGTGTAGGGTATAGAGTGTAGATTGTATGGTATAGAGTGTAGGGTATAGAGTGTATAGTGTAGGGTATAGATTGTAGAGTGTAGGGTATAGAGTGTAGGGTATAGAGTGTTGGGATATAGAGTGTAGGGTATAGAGTGTAGGGTATAGAGTGTAGTGTATAGATTTTAGGGTATAGAGTGTAGGGTATAGAGTGTAGGGTATAGAGTATATAGTGTAGGGTATAGAGTGTAGGGTATAGAGTGTAGGGTATAAAGTGTAGAGGGTAGGGTATAGAGTGTAGGGTATAGAGTGTAGGGTGTAGAGTGGAGAGTGTAAGGTATAGAGTGTAAGGTATAGAGTGTAGGGTATAGAGTGTATGTTATAGAGTGTAGGGTATAGAGTGTAGGGTATAGAGTGTAGGGTATAGAGTGTAGGGTATAAAGTGTAGAGTGTAGGGTATAGAGTGTAGGGCATAGAGTGTAGAGTGTAGGATATAGAGTGTAGAGTGTAGGGTATAGAGTGTAGGGTATATATTGTAGGGTATAGATTGTAGGGTATAGAGTGTAGGGTATAGAGTGTAGAGTGTAGGGTATAGAGTGTAGGGTATAGAGTGTAGAGTGTAGGGTATAGAGTGTATGGTATAGAGTGTAGGGTGTAGAGTGCATGGTATAGAGTGTAGGGTATAGAGTGTAGAGTGTAGGGTATAGAGTGTAGGGTGTAGAGTGTAGGGTATAGAGTGTAGGGTGTAGAGTGTAGGGTATAAAGTGTAGGGTATAGAGTGTAGGGTGTAGAGTGTAGGGTATAGAGTGTAGAGTGTAGGGTATAGAGTGTATGGTATGATGTGTAGGGTATAGAGTGTAGGGTGTACAGTGTAGGGTATAGAGTGTAGGGTATAGAGTGTAGGGTATAGAGTGTAGGGTATAGAGTGTAGAGTGTAGGTTATATAGTGTAGGGTATAGAGTATAGAGTGTAGGGTATAGAGTGTAGGGTATAGAGTGTAGAGTGTAGGGTATAGAGTGTAGAGTGTAGGGTATAGAGTGTAGGGTATAGAGTGTAGGGTATAGAGTGTAGAGTATAGAGTGTAGAGTGTAGGGATTAGAGTGTAGGGTATAGAGTGTATTGTATAGAGTGTAGAGTGTAGGGTGTAGAGTGTAGGGTATAGAGTGTAGGGTATAGAGTGTATGGTATAGAGTGTATGGTATAGATTGTAGGGTATAGAGTGTAGGGTATAGAGTGTAGAGTGTAGGGTATAGAGTGTAGAAAGTAGGGTATAGTGTGTAGGGTTTGAAGTGTAGAGTGTAGGGTATAGAGTGTAGGGTATAGAGTGTAGATTGTATGGTATAGAGTGTAGGGTATAGAGTGTATAGTGTAGGGTGTAGAGTGTAGGGTATAGAGTGTAGGGTATAGAGTGTTGGGATATAGAGTGTAGGGTATAGAGTGTAGTGTATAGATTGTAGGGTATAGAGTGTAGGGTATAGAGTGTAGGGTATAGAGTATATAGTGTACGGTATAGAGTGTAGGGTATAGAGTGTAGAGTGTAGGGTATAGAGTGTAGGGTATAGAGTGTAGGGTATAGAGTGTAGGGTATAAAGTGTAGAGTGTAGGGTATAGAGTGTAGGGTATAGAGTGTAGGGTATAGAGTGTAGGGTATAGAGTGTAGAGTGTAGGGTGTAGAGTGTAGGGTATAGAGTGTAAGATATAGAGTGTAGGGTATAGAGTGTATGTTATAGAGTGTAGGGTATAGAGTGTAGAGTGTAGGGTATAGAGTGTAGGGTATAGAGTGTAGGGTATAAAGTGTAGAGTGTAGGGTATAGAGTGTAGGGTTTAGAGTGTATGTTATAGAGTGTAGGGTATAGAGTGTAGAGTGTAGGATATAGAGTGTAGAGTGTAGGGTATAAAGTGTAGGGTATATAGTGTAGGGTATAGAGTGTAGGGTATAGAGTGTAGGGTATAGAGTGTATGGTATAGAGTGTAGAGTGTAGGGTATAGAGTGTAGAAAGTAGGGTATAGTGTGTAGGGTATAGAGTGTAGAGTGTAGGGTATAGAGTGTAGGGTATAGAGTGTAGATTGTATGGTATAGAGTGTAGGGTATAGAGTGTATAGTGTAGGGTATAGAGTGTAGAGTGTAGGGTATAGAGTGTAGGGTATAGAGTGTTGGGATATAGAGTGTAGGGTATAGAGTGTAGGGTATAGAGTGTAGTGTATAGATTTTAGGGTATAGAGTGTAGGGTATAGAGTGTAGGGTATAGAGTATATAGTGTAGGGTATAGAGTGTAGGGTATAGAGCGTAGAGTTTAGGGTATAGAGTGTAGGGTATAGAGTGTAGGGTATAGAGTGTAGGGTATAAAGTGTAGAGGGTAGGGTATAGAGTGTAGGGTATAGAGTGTAGGGTGTAGAGTGGAGAGTGTAAGGTATAGAGTGTAAGGTATAGAGTGTAGGGTATAGAGTGTATGTTATAGAGTGTAGGGTATAGAGTGTAGGGTATAGAGTGTAGGGTATAGAGTGTAGGGTATAAAGTGTAGAGTGTAGGGTATAGAGTGTAGGGTATAGAGTGTAGAGTGTAGGATATAGAGTGTAGAGTGTAGGGTATAGAGTGTAGGGTATATAGTGTAGGGTATAGATTGTAGGGTATAGAGTGTAGGGTATAGAGTGTAGAGTGTAGGGTATAGAGTGTAGGGTATAGAGTGTAGAGTGTAGGGTATAGAGTGTATGGTATAGAGTGTAGGGTGTAGAGTGCATGGTATAGAGTGTAGGGTATAGAGTGTAGAGTGTAGGGTATAGAGTGTAGGGTGTAGAGTGTAGGGTATAGAGTGTAGGGTGTAGAGTGTAGGGTATAAAGTGTAGGGTATAGAGTGTAGGGTGTAGAGTGTAGGGTATAGAGTGTAGAGTGTAGGGTATAGAGTGTATGGTATGATGTGTAGGGTATAGAGTGTAGGGTGTACAGTGTAGGGTATAGAGTGTAGGGTATAGAGTGTAGGGTATAGAGTGTAGGGTATAGAGTGTACAGTGTAGGTTATATAGTGTAGGGTATAGAGTATAGAGTGTAGGGTATAGAGTGTAGGGTATAGAGTGTAGAGTGTAGGGTATAGAGTGTAGAGTGTAGGGTATAGAGTGTATGGTATAGAGTGTAGGGTATAGAGTGTAGAGTATAGAGTGTAGAGTGTAGGGATTAGAGTGTAGGGTATAGAGTGTATTGTATAGAGTGTAGAGTGTAGGGTATAGAGTGTAGGGTATAGAGTGTACGGTATAGAGTGTTGGGCTATAGAGTGTAGGGTATAGAGTATAGGGTATAGAGTGTAGGGTATAGAGTGTAGGGTATACAGTGTAGGGTATAAAGTGTAGAGTGTAGGGTATAGAGTGTAGGGTATAGAGTGTAGAGTGTAGGGTGTAGAGTTTAGGGTATAGAGTGTAGGGTATAGAGTGTAGGGTATAAAGTGTAGAGTGTAGGGTATAGAGTGTAGGGTATAGAGTGTAGAGTGTAGGATATAGAGTGTAGAGTGTAGGGTTTAGAGTGTATGGTATAGAGTGTAGGGTATAGAGTGTAGAGTGTAGGGTATAGAGTGTAGGATATAGCGTGTAGGGTATAGAGTGTATGGTATAGAGTGTACGGTATAGAGTGTACAGTGTAGGGTATAGAGTGTAGGGTATAGATTGTAGGGTATAGAGTGTATTGTATAGGGTATAGAGTGTATGGTGTAGAGTGTAGGGTATAGAGTGTATAGTGTAGGGTATAGAGTGTAGGGTATAGAGTGTATGGTATACAGTGTAGGGTATAGAGTGTATGGTATAGAGTGTAGGGTATAGAGTGTAGAGTGTAGGGTATAGAGTGTAGGGTATAGAGTGTAGAGTGTAGGGTATAGAGTTTAGGGTATAGAGTGTATGGTGTAGAGTGTAGGGTATAGAGTGTAGGGTATAGAGTGTAGGGTATAGAGTGTATGGTATAGAGTGTAGGGAATAGAGTGTGGAGTGTAGGGTATAGAGTATATGGTATAGAGTGTAGGGTATAGAGTGTAGGGTATAGAGTGTAGGGTATAGAGTGTAGGGTATAGAGTGTAGGGTATAGAGTGTATGGTATAGAGTGTAGGGAATAGAGTGTAGAGTGTAGGGTATAGAGTATATGGTATAGAGTGTAGGGAATAGAGTGTAGAGTGTAGGGTATAGAGTGTATGGTATAGAGTGTAGGGTATAGAGTGTAGAGGGTAGAGTGTAGGGTATAGAGTGTAGGGTATAGAGTGTAGGGTATAGAGTGTAGAGTGTAGGGTATAGAGTGTAGAAAGTAGGGTATAGTGTGTAGGGTATAGAGTGTAGAGTGTAGGGTATAGAGTGTATGGTATGATGTGTAGGGTATAGAGTGTAGGGTGTAGAGTGTAGTGTATAGAGTGTAGGGTATAGAGTGTAGGGTATAGATTGTAGGGTATAGAGTGTAGAGTGTAGGTTATATAGTGTAGGGTATATAGTATAGAGTGTAGGGTATAGAGTGTAGGGTATAGAGTGTAGAGTGTAGGGTATAGAGTGTAGAGTGTAGGGTATAGAGTGTAATGTATAGAGTGTATGGTATAGAGTGTAGGGTATAGAGTGTAGGGTATAGAGTGTAGAGTGTAGGGATTAGAGTGTAGGGTATAGAGTGTATTGTATAGAGTGTAGAGTGTAGGGTATAGAGTGTAGGGTATAGAGTGTACGGTATAGAGTGTTGGGCTATAGAGTGTAGGGTATAGAGTATAGGGTATAGAGTGTAGGGTATAGAGTGTAGGGTATACAGTGTAGGGTATAAAGTGTAGAGTGTAGGGTATAGAGTGTAGGGTATAGAGTGTAGGGTATAGAGTGTAGGGTATAGAGTGTAGAGTGTAGGGTATAGAGTGTAGAGTTTAGGGTATATAGTGTAGGGTATAGAGTGTAGGGTTTAGAGTGTATGGTATAGAGTGTAGGGTATAGAGTGTAGAGTGTAGGGTATAGAGTGTAGGATATAGAGTGTAGGGTATAGAGTGTATGGTACAGAGTGTACGGTATAGAGTGTACAGTGTAGGGTATAGAGTGTAGGGTATAGATTGTAGGGTATAGAGTGTATTGTATAGGGTATAGAGTGTATGGTGTAGAGTGTAGAGTGTAGGGTATAGAGTGTAGAAAGTAGGGTATAGTGTGTAGGGTATAGAGTGTAGAGTGTAGGGTATAGAGTGTATGGTATGATGTGTAGGGTATAGAGTGTAGGGTGTAGAGTGTAGGGTATAGAGTGTAGGGTATAGAGTGTAGGGTATAGAGTGTAGGGTATAGAGTGTAGAGTGTAGGTTATATAGTGTAGGGTATAGAGTATAGAGTGTAGGGTATAGAGTGTAGGGTATAGAGTGTAGAGTGTAGGGTATAGAGTGTAGAGTGTAGGGTATAGAGTGTAGGGTATAGAGTGTATGGTATAGAGTGTAGGGTATAGAGTGTAGGGTATAGAGTGTAGAGTGTAGGGTATAGAGTGTAGAAAGTAGGGTATAGTGTGTAGGGTATAGAGTGTAGAGTGTAGGGTATAGAGTGTATGGTATGATGTGTAGGGTATAGAGTGTAGGGTGTAGAGTGTAGGGTATAGAGTGTAGGGTATAGAGTGTAGGGTATAGAGTGTAGGGTATAGAGTGTAGAGTGTAGGTTATATAGTGTAGGGTATAGAGTGTAGGGTATAGAGTGTAGAGTGTAGGGTATAGAGTGTAGGGTATAGAGTGTTTGGTATAGAGTGTAGGGTATAGTGTGTAGGGTATAGAGTGTAGGGTATAGAGTGTATGGTATAGAGTGTAGAGTGTAGGGTATAGAGTGTAGAAAGTAGGGTATAGTGTGTAGGGTATAGAGTGTAGAGTGTAGGGTATAGAGTGTATGGTATGATGTGTAGGGTATAGAGTGTAGGGTGTAGAGTGTAGGGTATAGAGTGTAGGGTATAGAGTGTAGGGTATAGAGTATAGGGTATAGAGTGTAGAGTGTAGGTTATATAGTGTAGGGTATAGAGTGTAGGGTATAGAGTGTAGAGTGTAGGGTATAGAGTGTAGAGTGTAGGGTATAGAGTGTAGGGTATAGAGTGTATGGTATAGAGTGTAGGGTATAGAGTGTAGGGTATAGAGTGTAGAGTGTAGGGATTAGAGTGTAGGGTATAGAGTGTATTGTATAGAGTGTAGAGTGTAGGGTATAGAGTGTAGGGTATAGAGTGTACGGTATAGAGTGTTGGGCTATAGAGTGTAGGGTATAGAGTATAGGGTATAGAGTGTAGGGTATAGAGTGTAGGGTATACAGTGTAGGGTATAAAGTGTAGAGTGTAGGGTATAGAGTGTAGGGTATAGAGTGTAGGGTATAGAGTGTATTGTATAGGGTATAGAGTGTATGGTGTAGAGTGTAGGGTATAGAGTGTATAGTGTAGGGTATAGAGTGTAGGGTATAGAGTGTATGGTATAGAGTGTAGGGTATAGAGTGTATGGTATAGAGTGTAGGGTATAGAGTGTAGAGTGTAGGGTATAGAGTGTAGGGTATAGAGTGTAGAGTGTAGGGTATAGAGTTTAGGGTATAGAGTGTATGGTGTAGAGTGTAGGGTATAGAGTGTAGGGTATAGAGTGTATGGTATAGAGTGTAGGGAATAGAGTGTAGAGTGTAGGGTATAGAGTATATGGTATAGAGTGTAGGGAATAGAGTGTAGAGTGTAGGGTATAGAGTATATGGTATAGAGTGTAGGGAATAGAGTGTAGGGTATAGAGTGTATGGTATAGAGTGTAGGGTATAGAGTGTAGAGGGTAGAGTGTAGGGTATAGAGTGTAGGGTATAGAGTGTAGGGTATAGAGTGTAGAGTGTAGGGTATAGAGTGTAGGGTATAGAGTGTAGGGTGTAGGGTATAGAGTGTATGGTATAATGTGTAGGGTATAGAGTGTAGAGTGTAGGGTATAAAGTGTAGGGTATAGAGTGTAGGGTGTAGAGTGTAGGGTATAGAGTGTAGAGTGTAGGGTATAGAGTGTATGGTATAATGTGTAGGGTATAGAATGTAGAGTGTAGGGTATAGAGTGTAGGGTATAGAGTATAGAGTGTAGGGTATAGAGTGTAGGGTATAGAGTGTAGAGTGTAGGGTATAGAGTGTAGAGTGTAGGGTATAGAGTGTAGGGTATAGAGTGTATGGTATAGAGTGTAGGGTATAGAGTGTAGGGTATAGAGTGTAGAGTGTAGGGTATAGAGTGTAGGGTATAGAGTGTAGAGTGTAGGGTATAGAGTGTAGGGTATAGAGTGTACGGTATAGAGTGTTGGGCTATAGAGTGTAGGGTATAGAGTGTAGGGTATAGAGTGTAGGGTATACAGTGTAGGGTATAAAGTGTAGAGTGTAGGGTATAGAGTGTAGGGTATAGAGTGTAGGGTATAGAGTGTAGGGTTTAGAGTGTATGGTATAGAGTGTAGGGTATAGAGTGTAGAGTGTAGGGTATAGAGTGTAGGGTATAGAGTGTAGGGTATAGAGTGTATGGTATAGAGTGTACGGTATAGAGTGTAGAGTGTAGGGTATAAAGTGTAGGGTATAGATTGTAGGGTATAGAGTGTAGAATGTAGGGTATAGAGTATAGGGTATAGAGTGTATGGTGTAGAGTGTAGGGTATAGAGTGTATAGTGTAGGGTATAGAGTGTAGGGTTTAGAGTGTAGGGTATTGAGTGTAGGGTATAGAGTGTAGAGTGTAGGGTATAGAGTGTATGGTATAGAGTGTAGGGTATAGAGTGTAGAGGGTAGAGTGTAGGGTATAGAGTGTAGGGTATAGAGTGTAGAGGGTAGAGTGTAGGGTATAGAGTGTAGGGTATAGAGTGTAGGGTATAGAGTGTAGAGTGTAGGGTATAGAGTGTAGGGTATAGAGTGTAGGGTGTAGAGTGTAGGGTATAGAGTGTAGAGAGTAGGGTATAGATTTTAGAGTGTAGAGTGTAGGGTATAAAGTGCAAGGTATAGAGTGTATGGAATAGAGTGTACAATATAGAGTGTAGGGTGTAGAGTGTAGGGTATAGAGTGTAGAGTGTAGGGTATAGAGTGTAGAGTGTAGGGTATAGAGTGTGTGATATAGAGTGTAGGGAATAGAGTGTATGGTATAGATTGCAGGGTATAGAGTGTAGGGTGTAGAGTGTAGGGTATAGAGTGTAGGGTATAGAGTGTATGGTATAGAGTGTATGGTATAGATTGTAGGGTATAGAGTGTAGGGTATAGAGTGTAGAGTGTAGGGTATAGAGTGTAGAGTGTAGGGTATAGAGTGTAGGGTATAGAGTGTATGGTATAGAGTAGGGTATAGAGTGTAGGGTATAGAGTGTAGAGTGTAGGGTATAGAGTGTAGAGTGTAGGGTATAGAGTGTAGGGTATAAAGAGTAGAGTGTAGGGTATAGAGTGTAGAGTGTAGGGTATGGAGTGTATGGTATAGAGTGTAGGGTATAGAGTGTAGAGTATAGAGTGTTGGGTATAGAGTGTAGAGTGTAGGGTATAGAGTGTAGGGTATATAGTGTAGGGTATAGAGTGTATGGTATACAGTGTAGAGTGTAGGGATTAGAGTGCAGGGTATAGAGTGTAGGGTGTAGAGTGTAGGGTATAGAGTGTAGGGTATAGAGTGTATGGTATAGAGTGTAGGGTATAGAGTGTTGGGTATAGATTGTAGGGTATAGAATGTAGAGTGTAGTGTATAGAGTATAGGGTATAGAGTGCATGGTGTAGAGTGTAGGGTATAGAGTGTATAGTGTAGGGTATAGAGTGCAGGGTATAGAGTGTATGGAATAGAGTGTATGGAATATAGTGTACGGTATAGAGTGTAGAGAGTAGGGTATAGAGTGTAGGGTATAGAGCGTAGGGTGTAGGGTATAGATTGTAGGGTATAGAGTGTAGGGTATAGAGTGTAGAGTGTAGGGTATAGAGTGCATGGTATAGAGTGTAGGGTGTAGAGTGTATGGTATAGAGTGTAGAGTGTAGGGTATAGAGTGTATGGTATAGAGTGTAGGGTGTAGAGTGTATAGTATAGAGTGTAGGGTACAGAGTGTAGAGTGTAGGGTATAGAGTGTAGGGTATAGAGTGTATGGTATAGAGTGTACGGTATAGAGTGTATGATATAGAGTGTATGGTATATAGTGTAGGGTATAGAGTGTTTGGTATAGAGTGTAAGGTATAGAGTGTAGAGAGTAGGGTATAGATTTTAGAGTGTAGAGTGTAGGGTATAGAGTGTAGGGTATAGAGTGTATGGAATAGAGTGTATAATATAGAGTGTAGGGTGTAGAGTGTAGGGTATAGAGTGTAGAGTGTGGGGTATAGAGTGTAGAGTGTAGGGTATAGAGTGTATGATATAGAGTGTAGGGTATAGAGTGTATGGTATAGATTGCAGGGTATAGAGTGTAGGGTGTAGAGTGTAGGGTATAGAGTGTAGGGTATAGAGTGTATGGTATAGAGTGTATGGTATAGATTGTAGGGTATAGAGTGTAGGGTATAGAGTGTAGAGTGTAGGGTATAGAGTGTAGAAAGTAGGGTATAGTGTGTAGGGTATGAAGTGTAGAGTGTAGGGTATAGAGTGTAGATTGTATGGTATAGAGTGTAGGGTATAGAGTGTAGAGTGTAGGGTGTAGAGTGTAGGGTATAGAGTGTTGGGATATAGAGTGTAGGGTATAGAGTGTAGGGTATAGATTGTAGGGTATAGAGTGTAGGGTATAGAGTCTAGGGTATAGAGTATATAGTGTAGGGTATAGAGTGTAGGGTATAGAGTGTAGAGTGTAGGGTATAGAGTGTAGGGTATAGAGTGTAGGGCATAGAGTGTAGAGTGTAGGGTGTAGAGTGTAGGGTATAGAGTGTAAGGTATAGAGTGTAGGGTATAGAGTGTATGTTATAGAGTGTAGGGTGTAGAGTGTAGGGTATAGAGTGTAGGGTATAGAGTGTAGGGTATAGAGTGTAGGGTATAAAGTGTAGAGTGTAGGGTATAGAGTGTAGGGTTTAGAGTGTATGTTATAGAGTGTAGGGTATAGAGTGTAGAGTGTAGGATATAGAGTGTAGAGTGTAGGGTATAAAGTGTAGGGTATATAGTGTAGGGTATAGAGTGTAGGGTATAGAGTGTAGGGTATAGAGTGTATGGTATAGAGTGTAGAGTGTAGGGTATAGAGTGTAGAAAGTAGGGTATAGTGTGTAGGGTATAGAGTGTAGAGTGTAGGGTATAGAGTGTAGGGTATAGAGTGTAGATTGTATGGTATAGAGTGTAGGGTATAGAGTGTATAGTGTAGGGTATAGAGTGTAGAGTGTAGGGTATAGAGTGTAGGGTATAGAGTGTTGGGATATAGAGTGTAGGGTATAGAGTGTCGGGTATAGAGTGTAGGGTATAGATTGTAGGGTATAGAGTGTAGGGTATAGAGTATATAGTATAGGGTATAGAGTGTAGGGTATAGAGTGTAGAGTGTAGGGTATAGAGTGTAGGGTATAGAGTGTAGGGTATAGAGTGTAGGGTATATAGTGTAGAGTGTAGGGTATAGAGTGTAGGGTATAGAGTGTAGAGTGTAGGGTGTAGAGTGGAGAGTGTAGGGTATAGAGTGTAAGGTATAGAGTGTAGGGTATAGAGTGTATGTTATAGAGTGTAGGGTGTAGAGTGTAGGGTATAGAGTGTAGAAAGTAGGGTATAGTGTGTAGGGTATAGAGTGTAGGGTATAGAGTGTATGGTATAGAGTGTAGAGTGTAGGGTATAGAGTGTAGAAAGTAGGGTATAGTGTGTAGGGTATAGAGTGTAGAGTGTAGGGTATAGAGTGTATGGTATGATGTGTAGGGTATAGAGTGTAGGGTGTATAGTGTAGGGTATAGAGTGTAGGGTATAGAGTGTAGGGTATATAGTGTAGGGTATAGAGTATAGAGTGTAGGGTATAGAGTGTAGGGTATAGAGTGTAGAGTGTAGGGTATAGAGTGTAGAGTGTAGGGTATAGAGTGTAGGGTATAGAGTGTATGGTATAGAGTGTAGGGTATAGAGTGTAGGGTATAGAGTGTAGAGTGTAGGGTATAGAGTGTAGGGTATAGAGTGTACGGTATAGAGTGTTGGGCTATAGAGTGTAGGGTATAGAGTATAGGGTATAGAGTGTAGGGTATAGAGTGTAGGGTATACAGTGTAGGGTATAAAGTGTAGAGTGTAGGGTATAGAGTGTAGGGTATAGAGTGTAGGGTATAGAGTGTAGGGTATAGAGTGTAGAGTGTAGGGTATAGAGTGTAGAGTTTAGGGTATTTAGTGTAGGGTATAGAGTGTAGGGTTTAGAGTGTATGGTATAGAGTGTAGGGTATAGAGTGTAGAGTGTAGGGTATAGAGTGTAGGATATAGAGTGTAGGGTATAGAGTGTATGGTATAGAGTGTACGGTATAGAGTGTACAGTGTAGGGTATAGAGTGTAGGGTATAGATTGTAGGGTATAGAGTGTATTGTATAGGGTATAGAGTGTATGGTGTAGAGTGTAGGGTATAGAGTGTATAGTGTAGGGTATAGAGTGTAGGGTATAGAGTGTATGGTATAGAGTGTAGGGTATAGAGTGTATGGTATAGAGTGTAGGGTATAGAGTGTAGAGTGTAGGGTATAGAGTGTAAGGTATAGAGTGTAGGGTATAGAGTTTAGGGTATAGAGTGTATGGTGTAGAGTGTAGGGTATAGAGTGTAGGGTATAGAGTGTAGGGTATAGAGTGTATGGTATAGAGTGTAGGGAATAGAGTGTAGAGTGTAGGGTATAGAGTATATGGTATAGAGTGTAGGGTATAGAGTATAGAGTGTAGGGTATAGAGTGTAGGGTATAGAGTGTAGGGTATAGAGTGTAGGGTATAGAGTGTATGGTATAGAGTGTAGGGAATAGAGTGTAGAGTGTAGGGTATAGAGTATATGGTATAGAGTGTAGGGAATAGAGTGTAGAGTGTAGGGTATAGAGTGTATGGTATAGAGTGTAGGGTATAGAGTGTAGAGGGTAGAGTGTAGGGTATAGAGTGTAGGGTATAGAGTGTAGGGTATAGAGTGTAGAGTGTAGGGTATAGAGTGTAGGGTATAGAGTGTAGGGTGTAGAGTGTAGGGTATAGAGTGTAGGGTATAGAGTGTAGAGTGTAGGGTATAAAGTGTAGGGTATAGAGTGTAGGGTGTAGAGTGTAGGGTATAGAGTGTAGAGTGTAGGGTGTAGAGTGTATGGTATAATGTGTAGGGTATGGAGTGTAGAGTGTAGGGTATAGAGTGTAGGGTATAGAGTATAGAGTGTAGGGTATAGAGTGTAGGGTATAGAGTGTAGAGTGTAGGGTATAGAGTGTAGAGTGTAGGGTATAGAGTGTAGGGTATAGAGTGTATGGTATAGAGTGTAGGGTATAGAGTGTAGGGTATAGAGTGTAGAGTGTAGGGTATAGAGTGTAGGGTATACAGTGTAGAGTGTAGGGTATAGAGTGTAGGGTATAGAGTGTACGGTATAGAGTGTTGGGCTATAGAGTGTAGGGTATAGAGTGTAGGGTATAGAGTGTAGGGTATACAGTGTAGGGTTTAGAGTGTATGGTATAGAGTGTAGGGTATAGAGTGTATAGTGTAGGGTATAGAGTGTAGGGTATAGAGTGTAGGGTATAGAGTGTATGGTATAGAGTGTACGGTATAGAGTGTAGAATGTAGGGTATAGAGTATAGGGTATAGAGTGTATGGTGTAGAGTGTAGGGTATAGAGTGTATAGTGTAGGGTATAGAGTGTAGGGTTTAGAGTGTAGGGTATAGAGTGTATAGTGTAGGGTATAGAGTGTAGGGTATAGAGTGTAGGGTATAGAGTGTAGGGTATACAGTGTAGGGTTTAGAGTGTAGGGTATAGATTGTAGGGTATAGAGTGTAGAATGTAGGGTATAGAGTATAGGGTATAGAGTGTATGGTGTAGAGTGTAGGGTATAGAGTGTATAGTGTAGGGTATAGAGTGTAGGGTTTAGAGTGTAGGGTATTGAGTGTAGGGTATAAAGTGTAGAGTGTAGGGTATAGAGTGTAGGGTATAGAGTGTAGAGTGTAGGGTATAGAGTGTAGGGTATAGAGTGTAGGGTATAGAGTGTAGGGTATAGAGTGTAGGGTTTAGAGTGTATGGTATAGAGTGTAGGGTATAGAGTGTATAGTGTAGGGTATAGAGTGTAGGGTATAGAGTGTAGGGTATAGAGTGTATGGTATAGAGTGTACGGTATAGAGTGTAGAGTGTAGGGTATAAAGTGTAGGGTATAGATTGTAGGGTATAGAGTGTAGAATGTAGGGTATAGAGTATAGGGTATAAAGTGTATGGTGTAGAGTGTAGGGTATAGAGTGTATAGTGTAGGGTATAGAGTGTAGGGTTTAGAGTGTAGGGTATTGAGTGTAGGGTATAGAGTGTAGAGTGTAGGGTATAGAGTGTATGGTATAGAGTGTAGGGTATAGAGTGTATGGTATAGAGTGTAGGGTATAGAGTGTAGAGGGTAGAGTGTAGGGTATAGAGTGTAGGGTATAGAGTGTAGGGTATAGAGTGTAGAGTGTAGGGTATAGAGTGTAGGGTATAGAGTGTAGGGTGTAGAGTGTAGGGTATAGAGTGTAGGGTATAGAGTGTAGAGTGTAGGGTATAAAGTGTAGGGTATAGAGTGTAGGTTATAGAGTGTAGGGTATAGAGTGTAGGGTATAGAGTGTAGGGTATAGAGTGTAGAGTGTAGGATATAGAGTGTAGAGTGTAGGGTATAAAGTGTAGGGTATATAGTGTAGGGTATAGAGTGTATGGTATAGAGTGTAGAGTGTAGGGTATAGAGTGTAGAAAGTAGGGTATAGTGTGTAGGGTATAGAGTGTAGAGTGTAGGGTATAGAGTGTAGGGTATAGAGTGTAGATTGTATGGTATAGAAGCAAGAAGACCATGGAGAAATCACCAACCACACAACTGAAGAACCGATATCAAATCTTTGTAGAGGATGAAGATGGCACACCTTAGAATGAAGCAATACCAGCAAGCAAAAAAGAAAAGGGCACACAGCAACAAGTGACAGCAAAAAGTACAGCCAAGAAGCAACGAAGAGTGGTGGTGGTGGGAGACTGACTACTGAGAGGCACAGAAGCAGCCATCTGCAGACCGGACATAACTGCAAGAGAAGTATGCTGCCTTCCAGGTGCGATGATCAAGGATGTGACCGATAGGATACCAAAGCTCTTCAGCTCCAAGGACGTCCACCCATTTCTTCTGATACATGTTGGCACCAATGACACGGCAAGGAAGGACCTACCGACAATCTGCAAGGACTTTGAAGAGTTGGGGAAGAAAGTAAAGGAACTGGATGCACAGGTAGTTTTTTCTTCTATCCTTCCAGTAGACGGGCATGGCACCAGGAGATGGAACATGATCCTTGATGCAAACAACTGGCTAAGACGATGGTGCAGACAACAAGGATTCGGATTCCTGGACCACGGTGTGAATTACTGGTATGATGGACTCCTCGCCAGAGACGGACTACACCTCAACAAACCTGGGAAACACACATTCGCCAGAAGACTCGCTACACTCATCAGGAGGGCGTTAAACTAGAAGAAGAGGGTACGGGAAGAAAAACATTAGACTTGAACAAAGACGACCCAGGAAAACATACTCAGAAGGGAGGTAAGAACATTTCTAAAACAATCCACAGTGAGGAGATTGGAACAAAACAAAATCCTCTAAACTGCATGCTCGCAAACGCCAGAAGCCTGACAAACAAGATGGAAGAACTAGAAGCAGAAATATCTACAGGTAACTTTGACATAGTGGGAATAACCGAGACATGGTTAGATGAAAGCTATGACTGGGCAGTTAACTTACAGGGTTACAGTCTGTTTAGAAAGGATCGTAAAAATCGGAGAGGAGGAGGGGTTTGTCTCTATGTAAAGTCTTGTCTAAAGTCCACTTTAAGGGAGGATATTAGCGAAGGGAATGAGGATGTCGAGTCCATATGGGTTGAAATTCATGGAGGGAAAAATGGTAACAAAATTCTCATTGGGGTCTGTTACAAACCCCCAAATATAACAGAAAGCATGGAAAGTCTACTTCTAAAGCAGATAGATGAAGCTGCAACCCATAATGAGGTCCTGGTTATGGGGGACTTTAACTACCCGGATATTAACTGGGAAACAGAAACCTGTGAAACCCATAAAGGCAACAGGTTTCTGCTAATAACCAAGAAAAATTATCTTTCACAATTGGTGCAGAATCCAACCAGAGGAGCAGCACTTTTAGACCTAATACTATCTAATAGACCTGACAGAATAACAAATCTGCAGGTGGTTGGGCATTTAGGAAATAGCGACCACAATATTGTGCAGTTTCACCTGTCTTTCACTAGGGGGACTTGTCAGGGAGTCACAAAAACATTGAACTTTAGGAAGGCAAAGTTTGAACAGCTTAGAGATGCCCTTAATCTGGTAGACTGGGACAATATCCTCAGAAATGAGAATACAGATAATAAATGGGAAATGTTTAAGAACATCCTAAATAGGCAGTGTAAGCGGTTTATACCTTGTGGGAATAAAAGGACTAGAAATAGGAAAAACCCAATGTGGCTAAACAAAGAAGTAAGACAGGCAATTAACAGTAAAAAGAAAGCATTTGCACTACTAAAGCAGGATGGCACCATTGAAGCTCTAAAAAACTATAGGGAGAAAAATACTTTATCTAAAAAACTAATTAAAGCTGCCAAAAAGGAAACAGAGAAGCACATTGCTAAGGAGAGTAAAACTAATCCCAAACTGTTCTTCAACTATATCAATAGTAAAAGAATAAAAACTGAAAATGTAGGCCCCTTAAAAAATAGTGAGGAAAGAATGGTTGTAGATGACGAGGAAAAAGCTAACATATTAAACACCTTCTTCTCCACGGTATTCACGGTGGAAAATGAAATGCTAGGTGAAATCCCAAGAAACAATGAAAACCCTATATTAAGGGTCACCAACCTAACCCAAGAAGAGGTGCAAAACCGGCTAAATAAGATTAAAATAGATAAATCTCCGGGTCCGGATGGCATACACCCACGAGTACTAAGAGAACTAAGTAATGTAATAGATAAACCATTATTTCTTATTTTTAGTGACTCTATAGCGACAGGGTCTGTTCCGCAGGACTGGCGCATAGCAAATGTGGTGCCAATATTCAAAAAGGGCTCTAAAAGTGAACCTGGAAATTATAGGCCAGTAAGTCTAACCTCTATTGTTGGTAAAATATTTGAAGGGTTTCTGAGGGAGGTTATTCTGGATTATCTCAATGAGAATAACTGTTTAACTCCATATCAGCATGGGTTTATGAGAAATCGCTCCTGTCAAACCAATCTAATCAGTTTTTATGAAGAGGTAAGCTATAGGCTGGACCACGGTGAGTCATTGGACGTGGTATATCTCGATTTTTCCAAAGCGTTTGATACCGTGCCGCACAAGAGGTTGGTACACAAAATGAGAATGCTTGGTCTGGGGGAAAATGTGTATAAATGGGTTAGTAACTGGCTTAGTGATAGAAAGCAGAGGGTGGTTATAAATGGTATAGTCTCTAACTGGGTCGCTGTGACCAGTGGGGTACCGCAGGGGTCAGTATTGGGACCTGTTCTCTTCAACATATTCATTAATGATCTGGTAGAAGGTTTACACAGTAAAATATCGATATTTGCAGATGATACAAAACTATGTAAAGCAGTTAATACAAGAGAAGATAGTATTCTGCTACAGATGGATCTGGATAAGTTGGAAACTTGGGCTGAAAGGTGGCAGATGAGGTTTAACAATGATAAATGTAAGGTTATACACATGGGAAGAGGGAATCAATATCACCATTACACACTGAACGGGAAACCACTGGGTAAATCTGACAGGGAGAAGGACTTGGGGATCCTAGTTAATGATAAACTTACCTGGAGCAGCCAGTGCCAGGCAGCAGCTGCCAAGGCAAACAGGATCATGGGGTGCATTAAAAGAGGTCTGGATACACATGATGAGAGCATTATACTGCCTCTGTACAAATCCCTAGTTAGACCGCACATGGAGTACTGTGTCCAGTTTTGGGCACCGGTGCTCAGGAAGGATATAATGGAACTAGAGAGAGTACAAAGGAGGGCAACAAAATTAATAAAGGGGATGGGAGAACTACAATACCCAGATAGATTAGCGAAATTAGGATTATTTAGTCTAGAAAAAAGACGACTGAGGGGCGATCTAATAACCATGTATAAGTATATAAGGGGACAATACAAATATCTCGCTGAGGATCTGTTTATACCAAGGAAGGTGACGGGCACAAGGGGGCATTCTTTGCGTCTGGAGGAGAGAAGGTTTTTCCATCAACATAGAAGAGGATTCTTTACTGTTAGGGCAGTGAGAATCTGGAATTGCTTGCCTGAGGAGGTGGTGATGGCGAACTCAGTCGAGGGGTTCAAGAGAGGCCTGGATGTCTTCCTGGAGCAGAACAATATTGTATCATACAATTATTAGGTTCTGTAGAAGGACGTAGATCTGGGTATTTATTTATTATGATGGAATATAGGCTGAACTGGATGGACAAATGTCTTTTTTCGGCCTTACTAACTATGTTACTATGTTACTATGTATAGAGTGTAGGGTATAGAGTGTATAGTGAAGGGTATAGAGTGTAGAGTGTAGGGTATAGAGTGTAGGGTATAGAGTGTTGGGATATAGAGTGTAGGGTATAGAGTGTCGGGTATAGAGTGTAGGGTATAGATTGTAGGGTATAGAGTGTAGGGTATAGAGTGTAGGGTATAGAGTATATAGTGTAGGGTATAGAGTGTAGGGTATAGAGTGTAGAGTGTAGGGTATAGAGTGTAGGGTATAGAGTGTAGGGTATAGAGTGTAGGGTATAAAGTGTAGAGTGTAGGGTATAGAGTGTATGGTATAGAGTGTACGGTATAGAGTGTAGAGTGTAGGGTATAAAGTGTAGCGTATAGATTGTAGGGTATAGAGTGTAGAATGTAGGGTATAGAGTATAGGGTACAGAGTGTATGGTGTAGAGTGTAGGGTATAGAGTGTATAGTGTAGGGTATAGAGTGTAGGGTTTAGAGTGTAGGGTATTGAGTGTAGGGTATAGAGTGTAGAGTGTAGGGTATAGAGTGTATGGTATAGAGTGTAGGGTATAGAGTGTATGGTATAGAGTGTAGGGTATAGAGTGTAGAGGGTAGAGTGTAGGGTATAGAGTGTAGGGTATAGAGTGTAGAGTGTAGGGTATAGAGTGTAGGGTATAGAGTGTAGGGTGTAGAGTGTAGGGTATAGAGTGTAGGGTATAGAGTGTAGAGTGTAGGGTATAAAGTGTAGGGTATAGAGTGTAGGTTATAGAGTGTAGGGTATAGAGTGTAGGGTATAGAGTGTAGGGTATAGAGTGTAGAGTGTAGGATATAGAGTGTAGGGTATAAAGTGTAGGGTATATAGTGTAGGGTATAGAGTGTATGGTATAGAGTGTAGAGTGTAGGGTATAGAGTGTAGAAAGTAGGGTATAGTGTGTAGGGTATAGAGTGTAGAGTGTAGGGTATAGAGTGTAGGGTATAGAGTGTAGATTGTATGGTATATAGTGTAGGGTATAGAGTGTATAGTGTAGGGTATAGAGTGTAGAGTGTAGGGTATAGAGTGTAGGGTATAAAATGTTGGGATATAGAGTGTAGGGTATAGAGTGTCGGGTATAGAGTGTAGGGTATAGATTGTAGGGTATAGAGTGTAGGGTATAGAGTGTAGGGTATAGAGTATATAGTGTAGGGTATAGAGTGTAGGGTATAAAGTGTAGAGTGTAGGGTATAGAGTGTAGGGTATAGAGTGTAGGGTATAGAGTGTAGGGTATAAAGTGTAGAGTGTAGGGTATAGAGTGTAGGGTATAGAGGGTAGAGTGTAGGGTGTAGAGTGGAGAGTGTAGGGTATAGAGTGTAAGGTATAGAGTGTAGGGTATAGAGTGTATGTTATAGAGTGTAGGGTATAGAGTGTAGAGTGTAGGGTATAGAGTGTAGAAAGTAGGGTATAGTGTGTAGGGTATAGAGTGTAGGGTATAGAGTGTATGGTATAGAGTGTATGGTATAGAGTGTAGAAAGTAGGGTATAGTGTGTAGGGTATAGAGTGTAGGGTATAGAGTGTAGGGTATAGAGTGTAGGGTATAGAGTGTAGGGTATAGAGTGTACGGTATAGAGTGTATGATATATTGTGTATGGTATATAGTGTTTGGTATAGAGTGTAAGGTATAGAGTGTAGAGAGTAGGATATAGATTGTAGAGTGTAGAGTGTAGGGTATAGAGTGTATGGTATAGAGTGTATGGAATAGATAGTATGGTATAGAGTGTAGGGTGTAGAGTGTAGGGTATAGAGTGTAGAGTGTGGGGTATAGAGTGTAGAGTGTAGGGTATATAGTGTATGATATAGAGTGTAGGGTATAGAGTGTAGATTGTATGGTATAGAGTGTAGGGTATAGAGTGTATAGTGTAGGGTGTAGAGTGTAGGGTATAGAGTGTAGGGTATAGAGTGTTGGGATATAGAGTGTAGGGTATAGAGTGTAGGGTATAGAGTGTAGGGTATAGATTGTAGGGTATAGAGTGTAGGGTATAGAGTATATAGTGTAGGGTATAGAGTGTAGGGTATAGAGTGTAGAGTTTAGGGTATAGAGTGTAGGGTATAGAGTGTAGGGTATAGAGTGTTGGGTATAAAGTGTAGAATGTAGGGTATAGAGTGTAGGGTATAGAGTGTAGAGTGTAGGGTGTAGAGTGGAGAGTGTAAGGTATAGAGTGTAGGGTATAGAGTGTATGTTATAGAGTGTAGGGTATAGAGTGTAGAGTGTAGGGTATAGAGTGTAGGGTATAGAGTGTAGGGTATAAAGTGTAGAGTGTAGGGTATAGAGTGTAGGGTTTAGAGTGTATGTTATAGAGTGTAGGGTATAGAGTGTAGAGTGTAGGATATAGAGTGTAGAGTGTAGGGTATAGAGTGTAGGGTATATAGTGTAGGGTATAGAGTGTAGAGTGTAGGGTATAGAGTGTAGGGTATAGAGTGTAGGGTATAGAGTGTATGGTATAGAGTGTAGGGTGTAGAGTGTATGGTATAGAGTGTAGGGTATAGAGTGTAGAGTGTAGGGTATAGAGTGTAGGGTGTAGAGTGTAGGGTATAGAGTGTAGGGTATAGAGTGTAGAGTGTAGGGTATAAAGTGTAGGGTATAGAGTGTAGGGTGTAGAGTGTAGGGTATAGAGTGTAGAGTGTAGGGTATAGAGTGTATGGTATAATGTGTAGGGCATAGAGTGTAGGGTGTAGAGTGTAGGGTGCAGAGTGTAGGGTATAGAGTGTAGGGTATAGAGTGTAGAGTGTAGGGTATATAGTGTAGGGTATAGAGTATAGAGTGTAGGGTATAGAGTGTAGGGTATAGAGTGTAGAGTGTAGGGTATAGAGTGTAGAGTGTAGGGTATAGAGTGTATGGTATAGAGTAGGGTATAGAGTGTAGGCTATAGAGTGTAGAGTGTAGGGTATAGAGTGTAGAGTGTAGGGTATAGAGTGTAGGGTATAAAGAGTAGAGTGTAGGGTATAGAGTGTAGAGTGTAGGGTATGGAGTGTATGGTATATAGTGTAGGGTATAGAGTGTAGAGTATAGAGTGTTGGGTATAGAGTGTAGAGTGTAGGGTATAGAGTGTAGGGTATATAGTGTATGGTATACAGTGTAGAGTGTAGGGATTAGAGTGTAGGGTATAGAGTGTAGGGTGTAGAGTGTAGGGTATAGAGTGTAGGGTATAGAGTGTATGGTATAGAGTGTAGGGTATAGAGTGTTGGGTATAGATTGTAGGGTATAGAATGTAGAGTGTAGTGTATAGAGTATAGGGTATAGAGTGTATGGTGTAGAGTGTAGGGTATAGAGTGTATAGTGTAGGGTATAGAGTGCAGGGTATAGAGTGTATGGAATAGAGTGTATGGAATATAGTGTACGGTGTAGAGAGTAGGGTATAGAGTGTAGGGTATAGAGCGTAGGGTGTAGGGTATAGATTGTAGGGTATAGAGTGTAGGGTATAGAGTGTAGAGTGTAGGGTATAGAGTGCATGGTATAGAGTGTAGGGTGTAGAGTGTATAGTATAGAGTGTAGGGTACAGAGTGTAGAGTGTAGGGTATGGAGTGTAGGGTATAGAGTGTACGGTATAGAGTGTATGATATAGAGTGTATGGTATATAGTGTAGGGTATAGAGTGTTTGGTATAGAGTGTAAGGTATAGAGTGTAGAGAGTAGGGTATAGATTTTAGAGTGTAGAGTGTAGGGTATAGAGTGTAGGGTATAGAGTGTATGGAATAGAGTGTATAATATAGAGTGTAGGGTGTAGAGTGTAGGGTATAGAGTGTAGAGTGTGGGGTATAGAGTGTAGAGTGTAGGGTATAGAGTGTATGATATAGAGTGTAGGGTATAGAGTGTATGGTATAGATTGCAGGGTATAGAGTGTAGGGTGTAGAGTGTAGGGTATAGAGTGTAGGGTATAGAGTGTATGGTATAGAGTGTATGGTATAGATTGTAGGGTATAGAGTGTAGGGTATAGAGTGTAGAGTGTAGGGTATAGAGTGTAGAAAGTAGGGTATAGTGTGTAGGGTATGAAGTGTAGAGTGTAGTGTATAGAGTGTAGGGTTTAGAGTGTAGATTGTATGGTATAGATTGTAGGGTATAGAGTGTATAGTGTAGGGTGTAGAGTGTAGGGTATAGAGTGTAGGGTATAGAGTGTTGGGATATAGAGTGTAGGGTATAGAGTGTAGGGTATAGATTGTAGGGTATAGAGTGTAGGGTATAGAGTGTAGGGTATAGAGTATATAGTGTGCGGTTTAGAGTGTAGGGTATAGAGTGTAGAGTGTAGGGTATAGAGTGTAGGGTATAGAGTGTAGGGTATAGAGTGTAGGGTATAAAGTGTAGAGTGTAGGGTATAGAGTGTAGGGTATAGAGTGTAAGGTATAGAGTGTAGAGTGTAGGGTGTAGAGTGTAGGGTATAGAGTGTAAGATATAGAGTGTAGGGTATAGAGTGTATGTTATAGAGTGTAGGGTATAGAGTGTAGGGTATAGAGTGTAGGGTATAGAGTGTAGGGTATAAAGTGTAGAGTGTAGGGTATAGAGTGTAGGGTTTAGAGTGTATGTTATAGAGTGTAGGGTATAGAGTGTAGAGTGTAGGATATAGAGTGTAGAGTGTAGGGTATAAAGTGTAGGGTATATAGTGTAGGGTATAGAGTGTAGGGTATAGAGTGTATGGTATAGAGTGTAGAGTGTAGGGTATAGAGTGTAGAGTGTAGGGTATAGAGTGTAGGGTATAGAGTGTAGATTGTATGGTATAGAGTGTAGGGTATAGAGTGTATAGTGTAGGGTATAGAGTGTAGAGTGTAGGGTATAGAGTGTAGGGTATAGAGTGTTGGGATATAGAGTGTAGGGTATAGAGTGTAGGGTATAGAGTGTAGTGTATAGATTTTAGGGTATAGAGTGTAGGGTATAGAGTGTAGGGTATAGAGTATATAGTGTAGGGTATAGAGTGTAGGGTATAGAGCGTAGAGTTTAGGGTATAGAGTGTAGGGTATAGAGTGTAGGGTATAGAGTGTAGGGTATAAAGTGTAGAGGGTAGGGTATAGAGTGTAGGGTATAGAGTGTAGGGTGTAGAGTGGAGAGTGTAAGGTATAGAGTGTAAGGTATAGAGTGTAGGGTATAGAGTGTATGTTATAGAGTGTAGGGTATAGAGTGTAGGGTATAGAGTGTAGGGTATAGAGTGTAGGGTATAGAGTGTAGGGTATAAAGTGTAGAGTGTAGGGTATAGAGTGTAGGGTATAGAGTGTAGAGTGTAGGATATAGAGTGTAGAGTGTAGGGTATAGAGTGTAGGGTATATAGTGTAGGGTATAGATTGTAGGGTATAGAGTGTAGGGTATAGAGTGTAGAGTGTAGGGTATAGAGTGTAGGGTATAGAGTGTAGAGTGTAGGGTATAGAGTGTATGGTATAGAGTGTAGGGTGTAGAGTGCATGGTATAGAGTGTAGGGTATAGAGTGTAGAGTGTAGGGTATAGAGTGTAGGGTGTAGAGTGTAGGGTATAGAGTGTAGGGTGTAGAGTGTAGGGTATAAAGTGTAGGGTATAGAGTGTAGAGTGTAGAGTGTAGGGTATAGAGTGTATGGTATGATGTGTAGGGTATAGAGTGTAGGGTGTACAGTGTAGGGTATAGAGTGTAGGGTATAGAGTGTAGGGTATAGAGTGTAGGGTATAGAGTGTAGAGTGTAGGTTATATAGTGTAGGGTATAGAGTATAGAGTGTAGGGTATAGAGTGTAGGGTATAGAGTGTAGAGTGTAGGGTATAGAGTGTAGAGTGTAGGGTATAGAGTGTAGGGTATAGAGTGTATGGTATAGAGTGTAGGGTATAGAGTGTAGAGTATAGAGTGTAGAGTGTAGGGATTAGAGTGTAGGGTATAGAGTGTATTGTATAGAGTGTAGAGTGTAGGGTATAGAGTGTAGGGTATAGAGTGTACGGTATAGAGTGTTGGGCTATAGAGTGTAGGGTATAGAGTATAGGGTATAGAGTGTAGGGTATAGAGTGTAGGGTATACAGTGTAGGGTATAAAGTGTAGAGTGTAGGGTATAAAGTGTAGGGTATAGAGTGTAGGGTATAGAGTGTAGGGTATAGAGTGTAGAGTGTAGGGTGTAGAGTTTAGGGTATAGAGTGTAGGGTATAGAGTGTAGGGTATAAAGTGTAGAGTGTAGGGTATAGAGTGTAGGGTATAGAGTGTAGAGTGTAGGATATAGAGTGTAGAGTGTAGGGTTTAGAGTGTATGGTATAGAGTGTAGGATATAGCGTGTAGGGTATAGAGTGTATGGTATAGAGTGTACGGTATAGAGTGTACAGTGTAGGGTATAGAGTGTAGGGTATAGATTGTAGGGTATAGAGTGTATTGTATAGGGTATAGAGTGTATGGTGAAGAGTGTAGGGTATAGAGTGTATAGTGTAGGGTATAGAGTGTAGGGTATAGAGTGTATGGTATACAGTGTAGGGTATAGAGTGTATGGTATAGAGTGTAGGGTATAGAGTGTAGAGTGTAGGGTATAGAGTGTAGGGTATAGAGTGTAGAGTGTAGGGTATAGAGTTTAGGGTATAGAGTGTATGGTGTAGAGTTTAGGGTATAGAGTGTAGGGTATAGAGTGTAGGGTATAGAGTGTATGGTATAGAGTGTAGGGAATAGAGTGTGGAGTGTAGGGTATAGAGTATATGGTATAGAGTGTAGGGAATAGAGTGTGGAGTGTAGGGTATAGAGTGTAGGGTATAGAGTGTAGGGTATAGAGTGTATGGTATAGAGTGTAGGGAATAGAGTGTAGAGTGTAGGGTATAGAGTATATGGTATAGAGTGTAGGGAATAGAGTGTAGAGTGTAGGGTATAGAGTGTATGGTATAGAGTGTAGGGTATAGAGTGTAGAGGGTATAGTGTAGGGTATAGAGTGTAGGGTATAGAGTGTAGGGTATAGAGTGTAGAGTGTAGGGTATAGAGTGTAGGGTATAGAGTGTAGGGTGTAGAGTGTAGGGTATAGAGTGTAGGGTATAGAGTGTAGAGTGTAGGGTATAAAGTGTAGGGTATAGAGTGTAGGGTGTAGAGTGTAGGGTATAGAGTGTAGAGTGTAGGGTATAGAGTGTATGGTATAATGTGTAGGGTATAGAGTGTAGAGTGTAGGGTATAGAGTGTAGGGTATAGAGTATAGAGTGTAGGGTATAGAGTGTAGGGTATAGAGTGTAGAGTGTAGGGTATAGAGTGTAGAGTGTAGGGTATAGAGTGTAGGGTATAGAGTGTATGGTATAGAGTGTAGGGTATAGAGTGTAGGGTATAGAGTGTAGAGTGTAGGGTATAGAGTGTAGGGTATAGAGTGTAGAGTGTAGGGTATAGAGTGTAGGGTATAGAGTGTACGGTATAGAGTGTTGGGCTATAGAGTGTAGGGTATAGAGTGTAGGGTATAGAGTGTAGGGTATAGAGTGTAGGGTATAGAGTGTAGGGTATAGAGTGTAGGGTTTAGAGTGTATGGTATAGAGTGTAGGGTATAGAGTGTAGAGTGTAGGGTATAGAGTGTAGGGTATAGAGTGTAGGGTATAGAGTGTATGGTATAGAGTGTACGGTATAGAGTGTAGAGTGTAGGGTATAAAGTGTAGGGTATAGATTGTAGGGTATAGAGTGTAGAATGTAGGGTATAGAGTATAGGGTATAGAGTGTATGGTGTAGAGTGTAGGGTATAGAGTGTATAGTGTAGGGTATAGAGTGTAGGGTTTAGAGTGTAGGGTATTGAGTGTAGGGTATAGAGTGTAGAGTGTAGGGTATAGAGTGTATGGTATAGAGTGTAGGGTATAGAGTGTATGGTATAGAGTGTAGGTTATAGAGTGTTGAGGGTAGAGTGTAGGGTATAGAGTGTAGGGTATAGAGTGTAGGGTATAGAGTGTAGAGTGTAGGGTATAGAGTGTAGGGTATAGAGTGTAGGGTGTAGATTGTAGGGTATAGAGTGTAGGGTATAGAGTGTAGAGTGTAGGGTATAAAGTGTAGGGTATAGAGTGTAGGGTATAGAGTGTAGGGTATAGAGTGTAGGGTATAGAGTGTAGGGTATAGAGTGTAGGGTTTAGAGTGTATGGTATAGAGTGTAGGGTATAGAGTGTAGAGTGTAGGGTATAGAGTGTAGGGTATAGAGTGTAGGGTGTAGAGTGTAGGGTATAGAGTGTAGGGTATAGAGTGTAGAGTGTAGGGTATAAAGTGTAGGGTATAGAGTGTAGGGTATAGAGTGTAGGGTGTAGAGTGTAGGGTATAGAGTGTAGAGTGTAGGGTATAGAGTGTATGGTATAATGTGTAGGGTATAGAGTGTAGAGTGTAGGGTATAGAGTGTAGGGTATAGAGTATAGAGTGTAGGGTATAGAGTGTAGGGTATAGAGTGTAGAGTGTAGGGTATAGAGTGTAGAGTGTAGGGTATAGAGTGTAGGGTATAGAGTGTATGGTATAGAGTGTAGGGTATAGAGTGTAGGGTATAGAGTGTAGAGTGTAGGGTATAGAGTGTAGGGTATAGAGCGTAGAGTTTAGGGTATAGAGTGTAGGGTATAGAGTGTAGGGTATAGAGTGTAGGGTATAAAGTGTAGAGGGTAGGGTATAGAGTGTAGGGTATAGAGTGTAGGGTGTAGAGTGGAGAGTGTAAGGTATAGAGTGTAAGGTATAGAGTGTAGGGTATAGAGTGTATGTTATAGAGTGTAGGGTATAGAGTGTAGGGTATAGAGTGTAGGGTATAGAGTGTAGGGTATAGAGTGTAGGGTATAAAGTGTAGAGTGTAGGGTATAGAGTGTAGGGTATAGAGTGTAGAGTGTAGGATATAGAGTGTAGAGTGTAGGGTATAGAGTGTAGGGTATATAGTGTAGGGTATAGATTGTAGGGTATAGAGTGTAGGGTATAGAGTGTAGAGTGTAGGGTATAGAGTGTAGGGTATAGAGTGTAGAGTGTAGGGTATAGAGTGTATGGTATAGAGTGTAGGGTGTAGAGTGCATGGTATAGAGTGTAGGGTATAGAGTGTAGAGTGTAGGGTATAGAGTGTAGGGTGTAGAGTGTAGGGTATAGAGTGTAGGGTGTAGAGTGTAGGGTATAAAGTGTAGGGTATAGAGTGTAGAGTGTAGAGTGTAGGGTATAGAGTGTATGGTATGATGTGTAGGGTATAGAGTGTAGGGTGTACAGTGTAGGGTATAGAGTGTAGGGTATAGAGTGTAGGGTATAGAGTGTAGGGTATAGAGTGTAGAGTGTAGGTTATATAGTGTAGGGTATAGAGTATAGAGTGTAGGGTATAGAGTGTAGGGTATAGAGTGTAGAGTGTAGGGTATAGAGTGTAGAGTGTAGGGTATAGAGTGTAGGGTATAGAGTGTATGGTATAGAGTGTAGGGTATAGAGTGTAGAGTATAGAGTGTAGAGTGTAGGGATTAGAGTGTAGGGTATAGAGTGTATTGTATAGAGTGTAGAGTGTAGGGTATAGAGTGTAGGGTATAGAGTGTACGGTATAGAGTGTTGGGCTATAGAGTGTAGGCTATAGAGTATAGGGTATAGAGTGTAGGGTATAGAGTGTAGGGTATACAGTGTAGGGTATAAAGTGTAGAGTGTAGGGTATAAAGTGTAGGGTATAGAGTGTAGGGTATAGAGTGTAGGGTATAGAGTGTAGAGTGTAGGGTGTAGAGTTTAGGGTATAGAGTGTAGGGTATAGAGTGTAGGGTATAAAGTGTAGAGTGTAGGGTATAGAGTGTAGGGTATAGAGTGTAGAGTGTAGGATATAGAGTGTAGAGTGTAGGGTTTAGAGTGTATGGTATAGAGTGTAGGATATAGCGTGTAGGGTATAGAGTGTATGGTATAGAGTGTACGGTATAGAGTGTACAGTGTAGGGTATAGAGTGTAGGGTATAGATTGTAGGGTATAGAGTGTATTGTATAGGGTATAGAGTGTATGGTGTAGAGTGTAGGGTATAGAGTGTATAGTGTAGGGTATAGAGTGTAGGGTATAGAGTGTATGGTATACAGTGTAGGGTATAGAGTGTATGGTATAGAGTGTAGGGTATAGAGTGTAGAGTGTAGGGTATAGAGTGTAGGGTATAGAGTGTAGAGTGTAGGGTATAGAGTTTAGGGTATAGAGTGTATGGTGTAGAGTTTAGGGTATAGAGTGTAGGGTATAGAGTGTAGGGTATAGAGTGTATGGTATAGAGTGTAGGGAATAGAGTGTGGAGTGTAGGGTATAGAGTATATGGTATAGAGTGTAGGGAATAGAGTGTGGAGTGTAGGGTATAGAGTGTAGGGTATAGAGTGTAGGGTATAGAGTGTATGGTATAGAGTGTAGGGAATAGAGTGTAGAGTGTAGGGTATAGAGTATATGGTATAGAGTGTAGGGAATAGAGTGTAGAGTGTAGGGTATAGAGTGTATGGTATAGAGTGTAGGGTATAGAGTGTAGAGGGTAGAGTGTAGGGTATAGAGTGTAGGGTATAGAGTGTAGGGTATAGAGTGTAGAGTGTAGGGTATAGAGTGTAGGGTATAGAGTGTAGGGTGTAGAGTGTAGGGTATAGAGTGTAGGGTATAGAGTGTAGAGTGTAGGGTATAAAGTGTAGGGTATAGAGTGTAGGGTGTAGAGTGTAGGGTATAGAGTGTAGAGTGTAGGGTATAGAGTGTATGGTATAATGTGTAGGGTATAGAGTGTAGAGTGTAGGGTATAGAGTGTAGGGTATAGAGTATAGAGTGTAGGGTATAGAGTGTAGGGTATAGAGTGTAGAGTGTAGGGTATAGAGTGTAGAGTGTAGGGTATAGAGTGTAGGGTATAGAGTGTATGGTATAGAGTGTAGGGTATAGAGTGTAGGGTATAGAGTGTAGAGTGTAGGGTATAGAGTGTAGGGTATAGAGTGTAGAGTGTAGGGTATAGAGTGTAGGGTATAGAGTGTACGGTATAGAGTGTTGGGCTATAGAGTGTAGGGTATAGAGTGTAGGGTATAGAGTGTAGGGTATAGAGTGTAGGGTATAGAGTGTAGGGTATAGAGTGTAGGGTTTAGAGTGTATGGTATAGAGTGTAGGGTATAGAGTGTAGAGTGTAGGGTATAGAGTGTAGGGTATAGAGTGTAGGGTATAGAGTGTATGGTATAGAGTGTACGGTATAGAGTGTAGAGTGTAGGGTATAAAGTGTAGGGTATAGATTGTAGGGTATAGAGTGTAGAATGTAGGGTATAGAGTATAGGGTATAGAGTGTATGGTGTAGAGTGTAGGGTATAGAGTGTATAGTGTAGGGTATAGAGTGTAGGGTTTAGAGTGTAGGGTATTGAGTGTAGGGTATAGAGTGTAGAGTGTAGGGTATAGAGTGTATGGTATAGAGTGTAGGGTATAGAGTGTATGGTATAGAGTGTAGGTTATAGAGTGTTGAGGGTAGAGTGTAGGGTATAGAGTGTAGGGTATAGAGTGTAGGGTATAGAGTGTAGAGTGTAGGGTATAGAGTGTAGGGTATAGAGTGTAGGGTGTAGAGTGTAGGGTATAGAGTGTAGGGTATAGAGTGTAGAGTGTAGGGTATAAAGTGTAGGGTATAGAGTGTAGGGTATAGAGTGTAGGGTATAGAGTGTAGGGTATAGAGTGTAGGGTATAGAGTGTAGGGTTTAGAGTGTATGGTATAGAGTGTAGGGTATAGAGTGTAGAGTGTAGGGTATAGAGTGTAGGGTATAGAGTGTAGGGTGTAGAGTGTAGGGTATAGAGTGTAGGGTATAGAGTGTAGAGTGTAGGGTATAAAGTGTAGGGTATAGAGTGTAGGGTATAGAGTGTAGGGTGTAGAGTGTAGGGTATAGAGTGTAGAGTGTAGGGTATAGAGTGTATGGTATAATGTGTAGGGTATAGAGTGTAGAGTGTAGGGTATAGAGTGTAGGGTATAGAGTATAGAGTGTAGGGTATAGAGTGTAGGGTATAGAGTGTAGAGTGTAGGGTATAGAGTGTAGAGTGTAGGGTATAGAGTGTAGGGTATAGAGTGTATGGTATAGAGTGTAGGGTATAGAGTGTAGGGTATAGAGTGTAGAGTGTAGGGTATAGAGTGTAGGGTATAGAGTGTAGAGTGTAGGGTATAGAGTGTAGGGTATAGAGTGTACGGTATAGAGTGTTGGGCTATAGAGTGTAGGGTATAGAGTGTAGGGTATAGAGTGTAGGGTATAGAGTGTAGGGTATAGAGTGTAGGGTTTAGAGTGTATGGTATAGAGTGTAGGGTATAGAGTGTAGAGTGTAGGGTATAGAGTGTAGGGTATAGAGTGTAGGGTATAGAGTGTATGGTATAGAGTGTACGGTATAGAGTGTAGAGTGTAGGGTATAAAGTGTAGGGTATAGATTGTAGGGTATAGAGTGTAGAATGTAGGGTATAGAGTATAGGGTATAGAGTGTATGGTGTAGAGTGTAGGGTATAGAGTGTATAGTGTAGGGTATAGAGTGTAGGGTTTAGAGTGTAGGGTATTGAGTGTAGGGTATAGAGTGTAGGGTATAGAGTGTATGGTATAGAGTGTAGGGTAAAGAGTGTATGGTATAGAGTGTAGGGTATAGAGTGTTGAGGGTAGAGTGTAGGGTATAGAGTGTAGGGTATAGAGTGTAGGGTATAGAGTGTAGTGTGTAGGGTATAGAGTGTAGGGTATAGAGTGTAGGGTGTAGAGTGTAGGGTATAGAGTGTAGGGTATAGAGTGTAGAGTGTAGGGTATAAAGTGTAGGGTATAGAGTGTAGGGTATAGAGTGTAGGGTATAGAGTGTAGGGTATAGAGTGTAGGGTATAGAGTATATGGTATAGAGTGTAGGGTATAGAGTGTAGGGTGTAGGATATAGAGTGTAGAGTGTAGGGTATAAAGTGTAGGGTATATAGTGTAGGGTATAGAGTGTATGGTATAGAGTGTAGAGTGTAGGGTATAGAGTGTAGAAAGTAGGGTATAGTGTGTAGGGTATAGAGTGTAGAGTGTAGGGTATAGAGTGTAGGGTATAGAGTGTAGATTGTATGGTATAGAGTGTAGGGTATAGAGTGTATAGTGTAGGGTATAGAGTGTAGAGTGTAGGGTATAGAGTGTAGGGTATAGAGTGTTGGGATATAGAGTGTAGGGTATAGAGTGTCGGGTATAGAGTGTAGGGTATAGATTGTAGGGTATAGAGTGTAGGGTATAGAGTGTAGGGTATAGAGTATATAGTGTAGGGTATAGAGTGTAGGGTATAGAGTGTAGAGTGTAGGGTATAGAGTGTAGGGTATAGAGTGTAGGGTATAGAGTGTAGGGTATAAAGTGTAGAGTGTAGGGTATAGAGTGTAGGGTATAGAGTGTAGAGTGTAGGGTGTAGAGTGGAGAGTGTAGGGTATAGAGTGTAAGGTATAGAGTGTAGGGTATAGAGTGTATGTTATAGAGTGTAGGGTATAGAGTGTAGAGTGTAGGGTATAGAGAGTAGAAAGTAGGGTATAGTGTGTAGGGTATAGAGTGTAGTGTATAGAGTGTATGGTATAGAGTGTATGGTATAGAGTGTAGAAAGTAGGGTATAGTGTGTAGGGTATAGAGTGTAGGGTATAGAGTGTAGGGTATAGAGTGTAGGGTATAGAGTGTACGGTATAGAGTGTATGATATATTGTGTATGGTATATAGTGTTTGGTATAGAGTGTAAGGTATAGAGTGTAGAGAGTAGGATATAGATTGTAGAGTGTAGAGTGTAGGGTATAGAGTGTATGGTATAGAGTGTATGGAATAGAGAGTATGGTATAGAGTGTAGGGTGTAGAGTGTAGGGTATAGAGTGTAGAGTGTGGGGTATAGAGTGCAGAGTGTAGGGTATATAGTGTATGATATAGAGTGTAACATAGTAACATAGTAACATAGTAACATAGTTAGTAAGGCCGAAAAAAGACATTTGTCCATCCAGTTCAGCCTATATTCCATCATAATAAATACCCAGTGTAGGGTATAGAGTGTAGATTGTATGGTATAGAGTGTAGGGTATAGAGTGTATAGTGTAGGGTATAGAGTGTAGAGTGTAGGGTATAGAGTGTAGGGTATAGAGTGTTGGGATATAGAGTGTAGGGTATAGAGTGTAGGGTATAGAGTGTAGGGTATAGAGTATATAGTGTAGGGTATAGAGTGTAGGGTATAGACTGTAGAGTTTAAGGTATTGAGTGTAGGGTATAGAGTGTAGGGTATAGAGTGTAGGGTATAAAGTGTAGAGTGTAGGGTATAGAGTGTAGGGTATAGAGTGTAGAGTGTAGGGTGTAGAGTGGAGAGTGTAAGGTATAGAGTGTAGGGTATAGAGTGTATGTTATAGAGTGTAGGGTATAGAGTGTAGAGTGTAGGGTATAGAGTGTAGGGTATAGAGTGTAGGGTATAAAGTGTAGAGTGTAGGGTATAGAGTGTAGGGTTTAGAGTGTATGTTATAGAGTGTAGGGTATATTGTGTAGAGTGTAGGATATAGAGTGTAGAGTGTAGGGTATAGAGTGTAGGGTATATAGTGTAGGGTATAGAGTGTAGAGTGTAGGGTATAGAGTGTAGGGTATAGAGTGTAGAGTGTAGGGTATAGAGTGTATGGTATAGAGTGTAGGGTGTAGAGTGTATGGTATAGAGTGTAGGGTATAGAGTGTAGAGTGTAGGGTATAGAGTGTAGGGTGTAGAGTGTAGGGTATAGAGTGTAGGGTATAGAGTGTAGAGTGTAGGGTATAAAGTGTAGGGTATAGAGTGTAGGGAGTAGAGTGTAGGGTATAGAGTGTAGAGTGTAGGGTATAGAGTGTATGGTATAATGTGTAGGGCATAGAGTGTAGGGTGTAGAGTGTAGGGTACAGAGTGTAGGGTATAGAGTGTAGGGTATAGAGTGTAGAGTGTAGGGTATATAGTGTAGGGTATAGAGTATAGAGTGTAGGGTATAGAGCGTAGGGTATAGAGTGTAGAGTGTAGGGTATAGAGTGTAGAGTGTATGGTATAGAGTGTAGGGTATAGAGTGTATGGTATAGAGTAGGGTATAGAGTGTAGGGTATAGAGTGTAGAGTGTAGGGTATAGAGTGTAGGGTATAAAGAGTAGAGTGTAGGGTATAGAGTGTAGAGTGTAGGGTATGGAGTGTATGGTATAGAGTGTAGGGTATAGAGTGTAGAGTATAGAGTGTTGGGTATAGAGTGTAGAGTGTAGGGTATAGAGTGTAGGGTATATAGTGTAGGGTATAGAGTGTATGGTATACAGTGTAGAGTGTAGGGATTAGAGTGTAGGGTATAGAGTGTAGGGTGTAGAGTGTAGGGTATAGAGTGTAGGGTATAGAGTGTATGGTATAGAGTGTAGGGTATAGAGTGTTGGGTATAGATTGTAGGGTATAGAATGTAGAGTGTAGTGTATAGAGTATAGGGTATAGAGTGTATGGTGTAGAGTGTAGGGTATAGAGTGTATAGTGTAGGGTATAGAGTGCAGGGTATAGAGTGTATGGAATAGAGTGTATGGAATATAGTGTACGGTGTAGAGAGTAGGGTATAGAGTGTAGGGTATAAAGCGTAGGGTGTAGGGTATAGATTGTAGGGTATAGAGTGTAGGGTATAGAGTGTAGAGTGTAGGGTATAGAGTGCATGGTATAGAGTGTACAGTATAGAGTGTATGGTATAGAGTGTAGAGTGTAGGGTATAGAGTGTATGGTATAGAGTGTAGGGTGTAGAGTGTATAGTATAGAGTGTAGGGTACAGAGTGTAGAGTGTAGGGTATAGAGTGTAGGGTATAGAGTGTAGGGTATAGAGTGTATGGTATAGAGTGTAGGGTATAAAGTGTAGAGTGTAGGGTATAGAGTGTAGGGTTTAGAGTGTATGTTATAGAGTGTAGGGTATATTGTGTAGAGTGTAGGATATAGAGTGTAGAGTGTAGGGTATAGAGTGTAGGGTATAGAGTGTAGGGTATAAAGTGTAGAGTGTAGGGTATAGAGTGTAGGGTTTAGAGTGTATGTTATAGAGTGTAGGGTATATTGTGTAGAGTGTAGGATATAGAGTATAGAGTGTATGGTATAGAGTGTAGAGTGTAGGGTATAGAGTGTATGGTATAGAGTGTAGGGTGTAGAGTGTATAGTATAGAGTGTAGGGTACAGAGTGTAGAGTGTAGGGTATAGAGTGTAGGGTATAGAGTGTAGGGTATAGAGTGTATGGTATAGAGTGTAGGGTATAAAGTGTAGAGTGTAGGGTATAGAGTGTAGGGTTTAGAGTGTATGTTATAGAGTGTAGGGTATATTGTGTAGAGTGTAGGGTATAGAGTGTAGAGTGTAGGGTATAGAGTGTAGGGTATAGAGTGTAGGGTATAAAGTGTAGAGTGTAGGGTATAGAGTGTAGGGTTTAGAGTGTATGTTATAGAGTGTAGGGTATATTGTGTAGAGTGTAGGATATAGAGTGTAGAGTGTAGGGTATAGAGTGTAGGGTATATAGTGTAGGGTATAGAGTGTAGAGTGTAGGGTATAGAGTGTAGGGTATAGAGTGTAGAGTGTAGGGTATAGAGTGTATGGTATAGAGTGTAGGGTGTAGAGTGTATGGTATAGAGTGTAGGGTATAGAGTGTAGAGTGTAGGGTATAGAGTGTAGGGTGTAGAGTGTAGGGTATAGAGTGTAGGGTATAGAGTGTAGAGTGTAGGGTATAAAGTGTAGGGTATAGAGTGTAGGGAGTAGAGTGTAGGGTATAGAGTGTAGAGTGTAGGGTATAGAGTGTATGGTATAATGTGTAGGGCATAGAGTGTAGGGTGTAGAGTGTAGGGTACAGAGTGTAGGGTATAGAGTGTAGGGTATAGAGTGTAGAGTGTAGGGTATATAGTGTAGGGTATAGAGTATAGAGTGTAGGGTATAGAGTGTAGGGTATAGAGTGTAGAGTGTAGGGTATAGAGTGTAGAGTGTATGGTATAGAGTGTAGGGTATAGAGTGTATGGTATAGAGTAGGGTATAGAGTGTAGGGTATAGAGTGTAGAGTGTAGGGTATAGAGTGTAGAGTGTAGGGTATAGAGTGTAGGGTATAAAGAGTAGAGTGTAGGGTATAGAGTGTAGAGTGTAGGGTATGGAGTGTATGGTATAGAGTGTAGGGTATAGAGTGTAGAGTATAGAGTGTTGGGTATAGAGTGTAGAGTGTAGGGTATAGAGTGTAGGGTATATAGTGTAGGGTATAGAGTGTATGGTATACAGTGTAGAGTGTAGGGATTAGAGTGTAGGGTATAGAGTGTAGGGTGTAGAGTGTAGGGTATAGAGTGTAGGGTATAGAGTGTATGGTATAGAGTGTAGGGTATAGAGTGTTGGGTATAGATTGTAGGGTATAGAATGTAGAGTGTAGTGTATAGAGTATAGGGTATAGAGTGTATGGTGTAGAGTGTAGGGTATAGAGTGTATAGTGTAGGGTATAGAGTGCAGGGTATAGAGTGTATGGAATAGAGTGTATGGAATATAGTGTACGGTGTAGAGAGTAGGGTATAGAGTGTAGGGTATAAAGCGTAGGGTGTAGGGTATAGATTGTAGGGTATAGAGTGTAGGGTATAGAGTGTAGAGTGTAGGGTATAGAGTGCATGGTATAGAGTGTACAGTATAGAGTGTATGGTATAGAGTGTAGAGTGTAGGGTATAGAGTGTATGGTATAGAGTGTAGGGTGTAGAGTGTATAGTATAGAGTGTAGGGTACAGAGTGTAGAGTGTAGGGTATAGAGTGTAGGGTATAGAGTGTAGGGTATAGAGTGTATGGTATAGAGTGTACGGTATAGAGTGTATGATATAGAGTGTATGGTATATAGTGTAGGGTATAGAGTGTTTGGTATAGAGTGTAAGGTATAGAGTGTAGAGAGTAGGGTATAGATTTTAGAGTGTAGAATGTAGGGTATAGAGTGTAGGGTATAGAGTGTATGGAATAGAGTGTATAATATAGAGTGTAGGGTGTAGATTGTAGGGTATAGAGTGTAGAATGTGGGATATAGAGTGTAGAGTGTAGGGTATAGAGTGTATGATATAGAGTGTAGGGTATAGAGTGTATGGTATAGATTGCAGGGTATAGAGTGTATGGTATAGAGTGTATGGTATAGATTGTAGGGTATAGAGTGTAGGGTATAGAGTGTAGAGTGTAGGGTATAGAGTGTAGAAAGTAGGGTATAGTGTGTAGGGTATGAAGTGTAGAGTGTAGGGTATAGAGTGTAGGGTATAGAGTGTAGATTGTATGGTATAGAGTGTAGGGTATAGAGTGTATAGTGTAGGGTGTAGAATGTAGGGTATAGAGTGTAGGGTATAGAGTGTTGGGATATAGAGTGTAGGGTATAGAGTGTAGGGTATAGATTGTAGGGTATAGAGTGTAGGGTATAGAGTGTAGGGTATAGAGTATATAGTGTAGGGTATAGAGTGTAGGGTATAGAGTGTAGAGTGTAGGGTATAGAGTGTAGGGTATAGAGTGTAGGGTATAGAGTGTAGGGTATAGAGTGTAGAGTGTAGGGTGTAGAGTGTAGGGTATAGAGTGTAAGATATAGAGTGTAGGGTATAGAGTGTATGTTATAGAGTGTAGGGTATAGAGTGTAGAGTGTAGGGTATAGAGTGTAGGGTATAGAGTGTAGGGTATAGAGTGTAGGGTATAAAGTGTAGAGTGTAGGGTATAGAGTGTAGGGTTTAGAGTGTATGTTATAGAGTGTAGGGTATAGAGTGTAGAGTGTAGGATATAGAGTGTAGAGTGTAGGGTATAAAGTGTAGGGTATATAGTGTAGGGTATAGAGTGTAGGGTATAGAGTGTAGGGTATAGAGTGTATGGTATAGAGTGTAGAGTGTAGGGTATAGAGTGTAGAAAGTAGGGTATAGTGTGTAGGGTATAGAGTGTAGAGTGTAGGGTATAGAGTGTAGGGTATAGAGTGTAGATTGTATGGTATAGAGTGTAGGGTATAGAGTGTATAGTGTAGGGTATAGAGTGTAGAGTGTAGGGTATAGAGTGTAGGGTACAGAGTGTTGGGATATAGAGTGTAGGGTATAGAGTGTCGGGTATAGAGTGTAGGGTATAGATTGTAGGGTATAGAGTGTAGGGTATAGAGTATATAGTATAGGGTATAGAGTGTAGGGTATAGAGCGTAGAGTGTAGGGTATAGAGTGTAGGGTATAGAGTGTAGGGTATAGAGTGTAGGGTATATAGTGTAGAGTGTAGGGTATAGATTGTAGGGTATAGAGTGTAGAGTGTAGGGTGTAGAGTGGAGAGTGTAGGGTATAGAGTGTAAGGTATAGAGTGTAGGGTATAGAGTGTATGTTATAGAGTGTAGGGTGTAGAGTGTAGGGTATAGAGTGTAGAAAGTAGGGTATAGTATGTAGGGTATAGAGTGTAGGGTATAGAGTGTATGGTATAGAGTGTAGAGTGTAGGGTATAGAGTGTAGAAAGTAGGGTATAGTGTGTAGGGTATAGAGTGTAGAGTGTAGGGTATAGAGTGTAGGGTATAGAGTGTAGATTGTATGGTATAGAGTGTAGGGTATAGAGTGTATAGTGTAGGGTATAGAGTGTAGAGTGTAGGGTATAGAGTGTAGGGTATAGAGTGTTGGGATATAGAGTGTAGGGTATAGAGTGTAGGGTATAGAGTGTAGTGTATAGATTTTAGGGTATAGAGTGTAGGGTATAGAGTGTAGGGTATAGAGTATATAGTGTAGGGTATAGAGTGTAGGGTATAGAGTGTAGAGTTTAGGGTATAGAGTGTAGGGTATAGAGTGTAGGGTATAGAGTGTAGGGTATAAAGTGTAGAGTGTAGGGTATAGAGTGTAGGGTATAGAGTGTAGGGTGTAGAGTGGAGAGTGTAAGGTATAGAGTGTAAGGTATAGAGTGTAGGGTATAGAGTGTATGTTATAGAGTGTAGGGTATAGAGTGTAGAGTGTAGGGTATGGAGTGTAGGGTATAGAGTGTAGGGTATAGAGTGTAGGGTATAAAGTGTAGAGTGTAGGGTATAGAGTGTAGGGTATAGAGTGTAGAGTGTAGGATATAGAGTGTAGAGTGTAGGGTATAGAGTGTAGGGTATAGATTGTAGGGTATAGAGTGTAGAGTGTAGGGATTAGAGTGTAGGGTATAGAGTGTAGGGTGTAGAGTGTAGGGTATAGAGTGTAGGGTATAGAGTGTATGGTATAGAGTGTAGGGTATAGAGTGTTGGGTATAGATTGTAGGGTATAGAATGTAGAGTGTAGTGTATAGAGTATAGGGTATAGAGTGTATGGTGTAGAGTGTAGGGTATAGAGTGTATAGTGTAGGGTATAGAGTGCAGGGTATAGAGTGTATGGAATAGAGTGTATGGAATATAGTGTACGGTGTAGAGAGTAGGGTATAGAGTGTAGGGTATAAAGCGTAGGGTGTAGGGTATAGATTGTAGGGTATAGAGTGTAGGGTATAGAGTGTAGAGTGTAGGGTATAGAGTGCATGGTATAGCGTGTACAGTATAGAGTGTATGGTATAGAGTGTAGAGTGTAGGGTATAGAGTGTATGGTATAGAGTGTAGGGTGTAGAGTGTATAGTATAGAGTGTAGGGTACAGAGTGTAGAGTGTAGGGTATAGAGTGTAGGGTATAGAGTGTAGGGTATAGAGTGTATGGTATAGAGTGTACGGTATAGAGTGTATGATATAGAGTGTATGGTATATAGTGTAGGGTATAGAGTGTTTGGTATAGAGTGAAAGGTATAGAGTGTAGAGAGTAGGGTATAGATTTTAGAGTGTAGAATGTAGGGTATAGAGTGTAGGGTTTAGAGTGTATGGTATAGAGTGTAGGGTATAGAGTGTAGAGTGTAGGGTATAGAGTGTAGGGTATAGAGTGTAGGGTATAGAGTGTATGGTATAGAGTGTACGGTATAGAGTGTAGAGTGTAGGGTATAAAGTGTAGGGTATAGATTGTAGGGTATAGAGTGTAGAATGTAGGGTATAGAGTATAGGGTATAGAGTGTATGGTGTAGAGTGTAGGGTATAGAGTGTATAGTGTAGGGTATAGAGTGTAGGGTTTAGAGTGTAGGGTATTGAGTGTAGGGTATAGAGTGTAGAGTGTAGGGTATAGAGTGTATGGTATAGAGTGTAGGGTATAGAGTGTATGGTATAGAGTGTAGGGTATAGAGTGTTGAGGGTAGAGTGTAGGGTATAGAGTGTAGGGTATAGAGTGTAGGGTATAGAGTGTAGAGTGTAGGGTATAGAGTGTAGGGTATAGAGTGTAGGGTGTAGAGTGTAGGGTATAGAGTGTAGGGTATAGAGTGTAGAGTGTAGGGTATAAAGTGTAGGGTATAGAGTGTAGGGTATAGAGTGTAGGGTATAGAGTGTAGGGTATAGAGTGTAGGGTATAGAGTGTAGGGTTTAGAGTGTATGGTATAGAGTGTAGGGTATAGAGTGTAGAGTGTAGGGTATAGAGTGTAGGGTATAGAGTGTAGGGTGTAGAGTGTAGGGTATAGAGTGTAGGGTATAGAGTGTAGAGTGTAGGGTATAAAGTGTAGGGTATAGAGTGTAGGGTATAGAGTGTAGGGTGTAGAGTGTAGGGTATAGAGTGTAGAGTGTAGGGTATAGAGTGTATGGTATAATGTGTAGGGTATAGAGTGTAGAGTGTAGGGTATAGAGTGTAGGGTATAGAGTATAGAGTGTAGGGTATAGAGTGTAGGGTATAGAGTGTAGAGTGTAGGGTATAGAGTGTAGAGTGTAGGGTATAGAGTGTAGGGTATAGAGTGTATGGTATAGAGTGTAGGGTATAGAGTGTAGGGTATAGAGTGTAGAGTGTAGGGTATAGAGTGTAGGGTATAGAGTGTAGAGTGTAGGGTATAGAGTGTAGGGTATAGAGTGTACGGTATAGAGTGTTGGGCTATAGAGTGTAGGGTATAGAGTGTAGGGTATAGAGTGTAGGGTATAGAGTGTAGGGTATAGAGTGTAGGGTTTAGAGTGTATGGTATAGAGTGTAGGGTATAGAGTGTAGAGTGTAGGGTATAGAGTGTAGGGTATAGAGTGTAGGGTATAGAGTGTATTGTATAGAGTGTACGGTATAGAGTGTAGAGTGTAGGGTATAAAGTGTAGGGTATAGATTGTAGGGTATAGAGTGTAGAATGTAGGGTATAGAGTATAGGGTATAGAGTGTATGGTGTAGAGTGTAGGGTATAGAGTGTATAGTGTAGGGTATAGAGTGTAGGGTTTAGAGTGTAGGGTATTGAGTGTAGGGTATAGAGTGTAGGGTATAGAGTGTATGGTATAGAGTGTAGGGTAAAGAGTGTATGGTATAGAGTGTAGGGTATAGAGTGTTGAGGGTAGAGTGTAGGGTATAGAGTGTAGGGTATAGAGTGTAGGGTATAGAGTGTAGAGTGTAGGGTATAGAGTGTAGGGTATAGAGTGTAGGGTGTAGAGTGTAGGGTATAGAGTGTAGGGTATAGAGTGTAGAGTGTAGGGTATAGAGTGTAGGGTATAGAGTGTAGGGTATAGAGTGTAGGGTATAGAGTGTAGGGTATAGAGTATATGGTATAGAGTGTAGGGTATAGAGTGTAGGGTGTAGGATATAGAGTGTAGAGTGTAGGGTATAAAGTGTAGGGTATATAGTGTAGGGTATAGAGTGTATGGTATAGAGTGTAGAGTGTAGGGTATAGAGTGTAGAAAGTAGGGTATAGTGTGTAGGGTATAGAGTGTAGAGTGTAGGGTATAGAGTGTAGGGTATAGAGTGTAGATTGTATGGTATAGAGTGTAGGGTATAGAGTGTATAGTGTAGGGTATAGAGTGTAGAGTGTAGGGTATAGAGTGTAGGGTATAGAGTGTTGGGATATAGAGTGTAGGGTATAGAGTGTCGGGTATAGAGTGTAGGGTATAGATTGTAGGGTATAGAGTGTAGGGTATAGTGTAGGGTATAGAGTATATAGTGTAGGGTATAGAGTGTAGGGTATAGAGTGTAGAGTGTAGGGTATAGAGTGTAGGGTATAGAGTGTAGGGTATAGAGTGTAGGGTATAAAGTGTAGAGTGTAGGGTATAGAGTGTAGGGTATAGAGTGTAGGGTGTATAGTGGAGAGTGTAGGGTATAGAGTGTAAGGTATAGAGTGTAGGGTATAGAGTGTATGTTATAGAGTGTAGGGTATAGAGTGTAGAGTGTAGGGTATAGAGAGTAGAAAGTAGGGTATAGTGTGTAGGGTATAGAGTGTAGTGTATAGAGTGTATGGTATAGAGTGTATGGTATAGAGTGTAGAAAGTAGGGTATAGTGTGTAGGGTATAGAGTGTAGGGTATAGAGTGTAGGGTATAGAGTGTAGGGTATAGAGTGTACGGTATAGAGTGTATGATATATTGTGTATGGTATATAGTGTTTGGTATAGAGTGTAAGGTATAGAGTGTAGAGAGTAGGATATAGATTGTAGAGTGTAGGGTATAGAGTGTATGGTATAGAGTGTATGGAATAGAGAGTATGGTATAGAGTGTAGGGTGTAGAGTGTAGGGTATAGAGTGTAGAGTGTGGGGTATAGAGTGTAGAGTGTAGGGTATATAGTGTATGATATAGAGTGTAGGGTATAGAGTGTAGATTGTATGGTATAGAGTGTAGGGTATAGAGTGTATAGTGTAGGGTATAGAGTGTAGAGTGTAGGGTATAGAGTGTAGGGTATAGAGTGTTGGGATATAGAGTGTAGGGTATAGAGTGTAGGGTATAGAGTGTAGGGTATAGAGTATATAGTGTAGGGTATAGAGTGTAGGGTATAGACTGTAGAGTTTAGGGTATAGAGTGTAGGGTATAGAGTGTAGGGTATAAAGTGTAGAGTGTAGGGTATAGAGTGTAGGGTATAGAGTGTAGAGTGTAGGGTGGAGAGTGGAGAGTGTAAGGTATAGAGTGTAGGGTATAGAGTGTATGTTATAGAGTGTAGGGTATAGAGTGTAGAGTGTAGGGTATAGAGTGTAGGGTATAGAGTGTAGGGTATAAAGTGTAGAGTGTAGGGTATAGAGTGTAGGGTTTAGAGTGTATGTTATAGAGTGTAGGGTATATTGTGTAGAGTGTAGGATATAGAGTGTAGAGTGTAGGGTATAGAGTGTAGGGTATATAGTGTAGGGTATAGAGTGTAGAGTGTAGGGTATAGAGTGTAGGGTATAGAGTGTAGAGTGTAGGGTATAGAGTGTATGGTATAGAGTGTAGGGTGTAGAGTGTATGGTATAGAGTGTAGGGTATAGAGTGTAGAGTGTAGGGTATAGAGTGTAGGGTGTAGAGTGTAGGGTATAGAGTGTAGGGTATAGAGTGTAGAGTGTAGGGTATAAAGTGTAGGGTATAGAGTGTAGGGTGTAGAGTGTAGGGTATAGAGTGTAGAGTGTAGGGTATAGAGTGTATGGTATAATGTGTAGGGCATAGAGTGTAGGGTGTAGAGTGTAGGGTACAGAGTGTAGGGTATAGAGTGTAGGGTATAGAGTGTAGAGTGTAGGGTATATAGTGTAGGGTATAGAGTATAGAGTGTAGGGTATAGAGTGTAGGGTATAGAGTGTAGAGTGTAGGGTATAGAGTGTAGAGTGTATGGTATAGAGTGTAGGGTATAGAGTGTATGGTATAGAGTAGGGTATAGAGTGTAGGGTATAGAGTGTAGAGTGTAGGGTATAGAGTGTAGAGTGTAGGGTATAGAGTGTAGGGTATAAAGAGTAGAGTGTAGGGTATAGAGTGTAGAGTGTAGGGTATGGAGTGTATGGTATAGAGTGTAGGGTATAGAGTGTAGAGTATAGAGTGTTGGGTATAGAGTGTAGAGTGTAGGGTATAGAGTGTAGGGTATATAGTGTAGGGTATAGAGTGTATGGTATACAGTGTAGAGTGTAGGGATTAGAGTGTAGGGTATAGAGTGTAGGGTGTAGAGTGTAGGGTATAGAGTGTAGGGTATAGAGTGTATGGTATAGAGTGTAGGGTATAGAGTGTTGGGTATAGATTGTAGGGTATAGAATGTAGAGTGTAGTGTATAGAGTATAGGGTATAGAGTGTATGGTGTAGAGTGTAGGGTATAGAGTGTATAGTGTAGGGTATAGAGTGCAGGGTATAGAGTGTATGGAATAGAGTGTATGGAATATAGTGTACGGTGTAGAGAGTAGGGTATAGAGTGTAGGGTATAAAGCGTAGGGTGTAGGGTATAGATTGTAGGGTATAGAGTGTAGGGTATAGAGTGTAGAGTGTAGGGTATAGAGTGCATGGTATAGAGTGTACAGTATAGAGTGTATGGTATAGAGTGTAGAGTGTAGGGTATAGAGTGTATGGTATAGAGTGTAGGGTGTAGAGTGTATAGTATAGAGTGTAGGGTACAGAGTGTAGAGTGTAGGGTATAGAGTGTAGGGTATAGAGTGTAGGGTATAGAGTGTATGGTATAGAGTGTACGGTATAGAGTGTATGATATAGAGTGTATGGTATATAGTGTAGGGTATAGAGTGTTTGGTATAGAGTGTAAGGTATAGAGTGTAGAGAGTAGGGTATAGATTTTAGAGTGTAGAATGTAGGGTATAGAGTGTAGGGTATAGAGTGTATGGAATAGAGTGTATAATATAGAGTGTAGGGTGTAGAGTGTAGGGTATAGAGTGTAGAGTGTGGGATATAGAGTGTAGAGTGTAGGGTATAGAGTGTATGATATAGAGTGTAGGGTATAGAGTGTATGGTATAGATTGCAGGGTATAGAGTGTAGGGTGTAGAGTGTAGGGTATAGAGTGTAGGGTATAGAGTGTATGGTATAGAGTGTATGGTATAGATTGTAGGGTATAGAGTGTAGGGTATAGAGTGTAGAGTGTAGGGTATAGAGTGTAGAAAGTAGGGTATAGTGTGTAGGGTATGAAGTGTAGAGTGTAGGGTATAGAGTGTAGGGTATAGAGTGTAGATTGTATGGTATAGAGTGTAGGGTATAGAGTGTATAGTGTAGGGTGTAGAATGTAGGGTATAGAGTGTAGGGTATAGAGTGTTGGGATATAGAGTGTAGGGTATAGAGTGTAGGGTATAGATTGTAGGGTATAGAGTGTAGGGTATAGAGTGTAGGGTATAGAGTATATAGTGTAGGGTATAGAGTGTAGGGTATAGAGTGTAGAGTGTAGGGTATAGAGTGTAGGGTATAGAGTGTAGGGTATAGAGTGTAGGGTATAGAGTGTAGGGTATAGAGTGTAGAGTGTAGGGTATAGAGTGTAAGATATAGAGTGTAGGGTATAGAGTGTATGTTATAGAGTGTAGGTTATAGAGTGTAGAGTGTAGGGTATAGAGTGTAGGGTATAGAGTGTAGGGTATAGAGTGTAGGGTATAAAGTGTAGAGTGTAGGGTATAGAGTGTAGGGTTTAGAGTGTATGTTATAGAGTGTAGGGTATAGAGTGTAGAGTGTAGGATATAGAGTGTAGAGTGTAGGGTATAAAGTGTAGGGTATATAGTGTAGGGTATAGAGTGTAGGGTATAGAGTGTAGGGTATAGAGTGTATGGTATAGAGTGTAGAGTGTAGGGTATAGAGTGTAGAAAGTAGGGTATAGTGTGTAGGGTATAGAGTGTAGAGTGTAGGGTATAGAGTGTAGGATATAGAGTGTAGATTGTATGGTATAGAGTGTAGGGTATAGAGTGTATAGTGTAGGGTATAGAGTGTAGAGTGTAGGGTATAGAGTGTAGGGTATAGAGTGTTGGGATATAGAGTGTAGGGTATAGAGTGTCGGGTATAGAGTGTAGGGTATAGATTGTAGGGTATAGAGTGTAGGGTATAGAGTATATAGTATAGGGTATAGAGTGTAGGGTATAGAGCGTAGAGTGTAGGGTATAGAGTGTAGGGTATAGAGTGTAGGGTATAGAGTGTAGGGTATATAGTGTAGAGTGTAGGGTATAGATTGTAGGGTATAGAGTGTAGAGTGTAGGGTGTAGAGTGGAGAGTGTAGGGTATAGAGTGTAAGCTATAGAGTGTAGGGTATAGAGTGTATGTTATAGAGTGTAGGGTGTAGAGTGTAGGGTATAGAGTGTAGAAAGTAGGGTATAGTGTGTAGGGTATAGAGTGTAGGGTATAGAGTGTATGGTATAGAGTGTAGAGTGTAGGGTATAGAGTGTAGAAAGTAGGGTATAGTGTGTAGGGTATAGAGTGTAGAGTGTAGGGTATAGAGTGTAGGGTATAGAGTGTAGATTGTATGGTATAGAGTGTAGGGTATAGAGTGTATAGTGTAGGGTATAGAGTGTAGAGTGTAGGGTATAGAGTGTAGGGTATAGAGTGTTGGGATATAGAGTGTAGGGTATAGAGTGTAGGGTATAGAGTGTAGTGTATAGATTTTAGGGTATAGAGTGTAGGGTATAGAGTGTAGGGTATAAAGTATATAGTGTAGGGTATAGAGTGTAGGGTATAGAGTGTAGAGTTTAGGGTATAGAGTGTAGGGTATAGAGTGTAGGGTATAGAGTGTAGGGTATAAAGTGTAGAGTGTAGGGTATAGAGTGTAGGGTATAGAGTGTAGGGTGTAGAGTGGAGAGTGTAAGGTATAGAGTGTAAGGTATAGAGTGTAGGGTATAGAGTGTATGTTATAGAGTGTAGGGTATAGAGTGTAGAGTGTAGGGTATGGAGTGTAGGGTATAGAGTGTAGGGTATAGAGTGTAGGGTATAAAGTGTAGAGTGTAGGGTATAGAGTGTAGGGTATAGAGTGTAGAGTGTAGGATATAGAGTGTAGAGTGTAGGGTATAGAGTGTAGGGTATATAGTGTAGGGTATAGATTGTAGGGTATACAGTGTAGAGTGTAGGGATTAGAGTGTAGGGTATAGAGTGTAGGGTGTAGAGTGTAGGGTATAGAGTGTAGGGTATAGAGTGTATGGTATAGAGTGTAGGGTATAGAGTGTTGGGTATAGATTGTAGGGTATAGAATGTAGAGTGTAGTGTATAGAGTATAGGGTATAGAGTGTATGGTGTAGAGTGTAGGGTATAGAGTGTATAGTGTAGGGTATAGAGTGCAGGGTATAGAGTGTATGGAATAGAGTGTATGGAATATAGTGTACGGTGTAGAGAGTAGGGTATAGAGTGTAGGGTATAAAGCGTAGGGTGTAGGGTATAGATTGTAGGGTATAGAGTGTAGGGTATAGAGTGTAGAGTGTAGGGTATAGAGTGCATGGTATAGAGTGTACAGTATAGAGTGTATGGTATAGAGTGTAGAGTGTAGGGTATAGAGTGTATGGTATAGAGTGTAGGGTGTAGAGTGTATAGTATAGAGTGTAGGGTACAGAGTGTAGAGTGTAGGGTATAGAGTGTAGGGTATAGAGTGTAGGGTATAGAGTGTTTGGTATAGAGTGTAAGGTATAGAGTGTAGAGAGTAGGGTATAGATTTTAGAGTGTAGAATGTAGGGTATAGAGTGTAGGGTATAGAGTGTATGGAATAGAGTGTATAATATAGAGTGTAGGGTGTAGAGTGTAGGGTATAGAGTGTAGAGTGTGGGATATAGAGTGTAGAGTGTAGGGTATAGAGTGTATGATATAGAGTGTAGGGTATATTGTGTATGGTATAGATTGCAGGGTGTAGAGTGTAGGGTGTAGAGTGTAGGGTATAGAGTGTAGGGTATAGAGTGTATGGTATAGAGTGTATGGTATAGATTGTAGGGTATAGAGTGTAGGGTATAGAGTGTAGAGTGTAGGGTATAGAGTGTAGAAAGTAGGGTATAGTGTGTAGGGTATGAAGTGTATAGTAACATAGTAACATAGTTACTATGTTACTATGTTACTATGTTACTAAGTGTAGAGTGTAGGGTATAGAGTGTAGGGTTTAGAGTGTATGTTATAGAGTGTAGGGTATAGAGTGTAGAGTGTAGGATATAGAGTGTAGAGTGTAGGGTATAAAGTGTAGGGTATATAGTGTAGGGTATAGAGTGTAGGGTATAGAGTGTAGGGTATAGAGTGTATGGTATAGAGTGTAGAGTGTAGGGTATAGAGTGTAGAAAGTAGGGTATAGTGTGTAGGGTATAGAGTGTAGAGTGTAGGGTATAGAGTGTAGGGTATAGAGTGTAGATTGTATGGTATAGAGTGTAGGGTATAGAGTGTATAGTGTAGGGTATAGATTGTAGAGTGTAGGGTATAGAGTGTAGGGTATAGAGTGTTGGGATATAGAGTGTAGGGTATAGAGTGTCGGGTATAGAGTGTAGGGTATAGATTGTAGGGTATAGAGTGTAGGGTATAGAGTATATAGTATAGGGTATAGAGTGTAGGGTATAGAGCGTAGAGTGTAGGGTATAGAGTGTAGGGTATAGAGTGTAGGGTATAGAGTGTAGGGTATATAGTGTAGAGTGTAGGGTATAGAGTGTAGGGTATAGAGTGTAGAGTGTAGGGTGTAGAGTGGAGAGTGTAGGGTATAGAGTGTATGTTATAGAGTGTAGGGTGTAGAGTGTAGGGTATAGAGTGTAGAAAGTAGGGTATAGTGTGTAGGGTATAGAGTGTAGGGTATAGAGTGTATGGTATAGAGTGTAGAGTGTAGGGTATAGAGTGTAGAAAGTAGGGTATAGTGTGTAGGGTATAGAGTGTAGAGTGTAGGGTATAGAGTGTAGGGTATAGAGTGTAGATTGTATGGTATAGAGTGTAGGGTATAGAGTGTATAGTGTAGGGTATAGAGTGTAGAGTGTAGGGTATAGAGTGTAGGGTATAGAGTGTTGGGATATAGAGTGTAGGGTATAGAGTGTAGGGTATAGAGTGTAGTGTATAGATTTTAGGGTATAGAGTGTAGGGTATAGAGTGTAGGGTATAGAGTATATAGTGTAGGGTATAGAGTGTAGGGTATAGAGTGTAGAGTTTAGGGTATAGAGTGTAGGGTATAGAGTGTAGGGTATAGAGTGTAGGGTATAAAGTGTAGAGTGTAGGGTATAGAGTGTAGGGTATAGAGTGTAGAGTGGAGAGTGTAAGGTATAGAGTGTAAGGTATAGAGTGTAGGGTATAGAGTGTATGTTATAGAGTGTAGGGTAGAGAGTGTAGAGTGTAGGGTATGGAGTGTAGGGTATAAAGTGTAGAGTGTAGGGTATAGAGTGTAGGGTATAGAGTGTAGAGTGTAGGATATAGAGTGTAGAGTGTAGGGTATAGAGTGTAGGGTATATAGTGTAGGGTATAGATTGTAGGGTATAGAGTGTAGGGTATAGAGTGTAGAGTGTAGGGTATAGAGTGTAGGGTGTAGAGTGTAGGGTATAGAGTGTATGGTATAGAGTGTAGGGTGTAGAGTGCATGGTATAGAGTGTAGGGTATAGAGTGTAGAGTGTAGGGTATAGAGTGTAGGGTGTAGAGTGTAGGGTATAGAGTGTAGGGTGTACAGTGTAGGGTATAAAGTGTAGGGTATAGAGTGTAGGATGTAGAGTGTAGGGTATAGAGTGTAGGGTATAGAGTGTATGGTATGATGTGTAGGGTATAGAGTGTAGGGTGTAGAGTGTAGGGTATAGAGTGTAGGGTATAGAGTGTAGGGTATAGAGTGTAGGGTATAGAGTGTAGAGTGTAGGTTATATAGTGTAGGGTATAGAGTATAGAGTGTAGGGTATAGAGTGTAGGGTATAGAGTGTAGAGTGTAGAGTGTAGGGTATAGAGTGTAGAGTGTAGGGTATAGAGTGTAGGGTATAGAGTGTATGGTATAGAGTGTAGGGTATAGAGTGTAGGGTATAGAGTGTAGAGTGTAGGGATTAGAGTGTATGGTATAGAGTGTATTGTATAGAGTGTAGAGTGTAGGGTATAGAGTGTAGAGTATAGAGTGTACGGTATAGAGTGTTGGGCTATAGAGTGTAGGGTATAGAGTATAGGGTATAGAGTGTAGGGTATAGAGTGTAGGGTATACAGTGTAGGGTATAAAGTGTAGAGTGTAGGGTATAGAGTGTAGGGTATAGAGTGTAGGTTATAGAGTGTAGGGTATAGAGTGTAGAGTGTAGGGTGTAGAGTTTAGGGTATAGAGTGTAGGGTATAGAGTGTAGGGTTTAGAGTGTAGGGTATAGAGTGTAGAGTGTAGGGTATAGAGTGTAGGATATAGAGTGTAAGGTATAGAGTGTATGGTATAGAGTGTACGGTATAGAGTGTACAGTGTAGGGTATAGAGTGTAGGGTATAGATTGTAGGGTATAGAGTGTATTGTATAGGGTATAGAGTGTATGGTGTAGAGTGTAGGGTATAGAGTGTATAGTGTAGGGTATAGAGTGTAGGGTATAGAGTGTATGGTATAGAGTGTAGGGTATAGAGTGTAGAGTGTAGGGTATAGAGTGTAGGGTATAGAGTGTACGGTATAGAGTGTTGGGCTATAGAGTGTAGGGTATAGAGTGTAGGGTATAGAGTGTAGGGTATAGAGTGTAGGGTATACAGTGTAGGGTATAAAGTGTAGAGTGTAGGGTATAGAGTGTAGGGTATAGAGTGTAGGGTATAGAGTGTAGGGTATAGAGTGTAGGGTTTAGAGTGTATGGTATAGAGTGTAGGGTATAGAGTGTAGAGTGTAGGGTATAGAGTGTAGGGTATAGAGTGTAGGGTATAGAGTGTATGGTATAGAGTGTACGGTATAGAGTGTAGAGTGTAAGGTATAAAGTGTAGGGTATAGACTGTAGGGTATAGAGTGTAGAATGTAGGGTATAGAGTATAGGGTATAGAGTGTATGGTGTAGAGTGTAGGGTATAGAGTGTATAGTGTAGGGTATAGAGTGTAGGGTTTAGAGTGTAGGGTATTGAGTGTAGGGTATAGAGTGTAGAGTGTAGGGTATAGAGTGTATGGTATAGAGTGTAGGGTATAGAGTGTATGGTATAGAGTGTAGGGTATAGAGTGTAGAGGGTAGAGTGTAGGGTATAGAGTGTAGGGTATAGAGTGTAGGGTATAGAGTGTAGAGTGTAGAGTATAGAGTGTAGGGTATAGAGTGTAGGGTGTAGAGTGTAGGGTATAGAGTGTAGGGTATAGAGTGTAGAGTGTAGGGTATAAAGTGTAGGGTATAGAGTGTAGGGTGTAGAGTGTAGGTTGTAGAGTGTAGGGTATAGAGTGTATGGTATAATGTGTAGGGTATAGAGTGTAGAGTGTAGGGTATAGAGTGTAGGGTATAGAGTATAGAGTGTAGGGTATAGAGTGTAGGGTATAGAGTGTAGAGTGTAGGGTATAGAGTGTAGAGTGTAGGGTATAGAGTGTAGGGTATAGAGTGTATGGTATAGAGTGTAGGGTACAGAGTGTATGATATATTGTGTATGGTATATAGTGTTTGGTATAGAGTGTAAGGTATAGAGTGTAGAGAGTAGGATATAGATTGTAGAGTGTTGAGTGTAGGGTATAGAGTGTATGGTATAGAGTGTATGGAATAGAGAGTATGGTATAGAGTGTAGGGTGTAGAGTGTAGGGTATAGAGTGTAGGGTATAGAGTGTAGAGTGTGGGGTATAGAGTGTAGAGTGTAGGGTATATAGTGAATGATATAGAGTGTAGGGTATAGAGTGTAGATTGTATGGTATAGAGTGTAGGTATAGAGTGTATAGTGTAGGGTATAGAGTGTAGAGTGTAGGGTATAGAGTGTAGGGTATAGAGTGTTGGGATATAGAGTGTAGGGTATAGAGTGTAGGGTATAGAGTGTAGGGTATAGATTGTAGGGTATAGAGTGTAGGGTATAGAGTGTAGGGTATAGAGTATATAGTGTAGGGTATAGAGTGTAGGGTATAGAGTGTAGAGTTTAGGGTATAGAGTGTAGGGTATAGAGTGTAAGGTATAGAGTGTAGGGTATAAAGTGTAGAGTGTAGGGTATAGAGTGTAGGGTATAGAGTGTAGAGTGTAGGGTGTAGAGTGGAGAGTGTAAGGCATAGAGTGTAGGGTATAGAGTGTATGTTATAGAGTGTAGGGTATAGAGTGTAGAGTGTAGGGTATAGAGTGTAGGGTATAGAGTGTAGGGTATAAAGTGTAGAGTGTTTGGTATAGAGTGTAGGGTTTAGAGTGTATGTTATAGAGTGTAGGGTATAGAGTGTAGAGTGTAGGATATAGAGTGTAGAGTGTAGGGTATAGAGTGTAGGGTATATAGTGTAGGGTATAGAGTGTAGGGTATAGAGTGTAGGGTATAGAGTGTACAGTGTAGGGTATAGAGTGTAGGGTATAGAGTGTAGAGTGTAGGGTATAGAGTGTATGGTATAGAGTGTAGGGTGTAGAGTGTATGGTATAGAGTGTAGGGTATAGAGTGTAGAGTGTAGGGTATAGAGTGTAGGGTGTAGAGTGTAGGGTATAGAGTGTAGGGTATAGAGTGTAGAGTGTAGGGTATAAAGTGTAGGGTATAGAGTCTAGGGTGTAGAGTGTAGGGTATAGAGTGTAGAGTGTAGGGTATAGAGTGTATGGTATAATATGTAGGGTATAGAGTGTAGGGTGTAGGGTGTAGGGTACAGAGTGTAGGGTATAGAGTGTAGGGTATAGAGTGTAGAGTGTAGGGTATATAGTGTAGGGTATAGAGTATAGAGTGTAGGGTATAGAGTGTAGGGTATAGAGAGTAGAGTGTAGAGTGTAGGGTATAGAGTGTAGAGTGTAGGGTATAGAGTGTAGGGTATAGAGTGTATGGTATAGAGTAGAATATAGAGTGTAGGGTATAGAGTGTAGAGTGGAGGGTATAGAGTGTAGAGTGTAGGGTATAGAGTGTAGGGTATAAAGAGTAGAGTGTAGGGTATAGAGTGTAGAGTGTAGGGTATGGAGTGTATGGTATAGAGTGTAGGGTATAGAGTGTAGAGTATAGAGTGTTGGGTATAGAGTGTAGAGTGTAGGGTATAGAGTGTAGGGTATATAGTGTAGGGTATAGAGTGTATGGTATACAGTGTAGAGTGTAGGGATTAGAGTGTAGGGTATAGAGTGTAGGGTGTAGAGTGTAGTGTATAGAGTATAGGGTATAGAGTGTATGGTGTAGAGTGTAGGGTATAGAGTGTATAGTGTAGGGTATAGAGTGCAGGGTATAGAGTGTATGGAATAGAGTGTATGGAATATAGTGTACGGTATAGAGTGTAGAGAGTAGGGTATAGAGTGTAGGGTATAGAGCGTAGGGTGTAGGGTATAGATTGTAGGGTATAGAGTGTAGAGTGTAGGGTATAGAGTGCATGGTATAGAGTGTAGGGTGTAGAGTGTATGGTATAGAGTGTACAGTATAGAGTGTATGGTATAGAGTGTAGAGTGTAGGGTATAGAGTGTATGGTATAGAGTGTACGGTGTAGAGTGTATAGTATAGAGTGTAGGGTACAGAGTGTAGAGTGTAGGGTATAGAGTGTAGGGTATAGAGTATATGGTATAGAGTGTACGGTATAGAGTGTATGATATAGAGTGTATGGTATATAGTGTAGGGTATAGAGTGTTTGGTATAGAGTGTAAGGTATAGAGTGTAGAGAGTAGGGTATAGATTTTAGAGTGTAGAGTGTAGGGTATAGAGTGTAGGGTATAGAGTGTATGGAATAGAGTGTATAATATAGAGTGTAGGGTGTAGAGTGTAGGGTATAGAGTGTAGAGTGTGGGGTATAGAGTGTAGAGTGTAGGGTATAGAGTGTATGATATAGAGTGTAGGGTATAGAGTGTATGGTATAGATTGCAGGGTATAGAGTGTAGGGTGTAGAGTGTAGGGTATAGAGTGTAGGGTATAGAGTGTATGGTATAGAGTGTATGGTATAGATTGTAGGGTATAGAGTGTAGAGTGTAGGGTATAGAGTGTAGAAAGTTGGGTATAGTGTGTAGGGTATGAAGTGTAGAGTGTACAGTATAGAGTGTAGGGTATAGAGTGTAGATTGTATGGTATAGAGTGTAGGGTATAGAGTGTATAGTGTAGGGTGTAGAGTGTAGGGTATAGAGTGTAGGGTATAGAGTGTAGGGTATAGAGTGTAGGGTATAAAGTGTAGAGTGTAGGGTATAGAGTGTAGGGTTTAGAGTGTATGTTATAGAGTGTAGGGTATAGAGTGTAGAGTGTAGGATATAGAGTGTAGAGTGTAGGGTATAGAGTGTAGGGTATATAGTGTACGGTATAGAGTGTAGGGTATAGAGTGTAGGGTATAGAGTGTAGAGTGTAGGGTATAGAGTGAAGGGTATAGAGTGTAGAGTGTAGGGTATAGAGTGTATGGTATAGAGTGTAGGGTGTAGAGTGTATGGTATAGAGTGTAGGGTATAGAGTGTAGAGTGTAGGGTATAGAGTGTAGGGTGTAGAGTGTAGGGTATAGAGTGTAGGGTATAGAGTGTAGAGTGTAGGGTATAAAGTGTAGGGTATAGAGTCTAGGGTGTAGAGTGTAGGGTATAGAGTGTAGAGTGTAGGGTATAGAGTGTATGGTATAATGTGTAGGGTATAGAGTGTAGGGTGTAGAGTGTAGGGTACAGAGTGTAGGGTATAGAGTGTAGGGTATAGAGTGTAGAGTGTAGGGTATATAGTGTAGGGTATAGAGTATAGAGTGTAGGGTATAGAGTGTAGGGTATAGAGTGTAGAGTGTAGAGTGTAGGGTATAGAGTGTAGAGTGTAGGGTATAGAGTGTAGGGTATAGAGTGTATGGTATAGAGTGTAGGGTATAGAGTGTATGGTATAGAGTAGGGTATAGAGTGTAGGGTATAGAGTGTGGAGTGTAGGGTATAGAGTGTAGAGTGTAGGGTATAGAGTGTAGGGTATAAAGAGTAGAGTGTATGGTATAGAGTGTAGAGTGTAGGGTATAGAGTGTATGGTATAGAGTGTATGGTATAGATTGTAGGGTATAGAGTGTAGGGTATAGAGTGTAGAGTGTAGGGTATAGAGTGTAGAAAGTAGGGTATAATGTGTAGGGTATGAAGTGTAGAGTGTAGGGTATAGATTGTAGATTGTATGGTATAGAGTGTAGGTTATAGAGTGTATAGTGTAGGGTGTAGAGTGTTGGGATATAGAGTGTAGGGTATAGAGTGTAGGGTATAGAGTGTAGGGTATAGATTGTAGGGTATAGAGTGTAGGGTATAGAGTGTAGGGCATAGAGTATATAGTGTAGGGTGTAGAGTGTAGGGTATAGAGTGTAGAGTGTAGGGTATAGAGTGTAGGGTATAGAGTGTAGGGTATAGAGTGTAGGGTATAAAGTGTAGAGTGTAGGGTATAGAGTGTAGGGTATAGAGTGTAGGGTATAGAGTGTAGGGTATAGAGTGTAGAGTGTAGGGTGTAGAGTGTAGGGTATAGAGTGTAAGGTATAGAGTGTAGGGTATAGAGTGTATGTTATAGAGTGTAGGGTATAGAGTGTAGGGTATAGAGTGTAGGGTATAGAGTGTAGGGTATAAAGTGTAGAGTGTAGGGTATAGAGTGTAGGGTTTAGAGTGTATGTTATAGAGTGTAGGGTATAGAGTGTAGAGTGTAGGATATAGAGTGTAGAGTGTAGGGTTTAAAGTTTAGGGTATATAGTGTAGGGTATAGAGTGTAGGGTATAGAGTGTAGGGTATAGAGTGTAGGGTATAGATTGTAGGGTATAGAGTGTAGGGTATAGAGTATATAGTATAGGGTATAGAGTGTAGGGTATAGAGTGTAGAGTGTAGGGTATAGAGTGTAGAGTGTAGGGTATAGAGTGTAGGGTATAGAGTGTATGGTATAGAGTGTAGGGTATAGAGTGTATGGTATAGAGTAGGGTATAGAGTGTAGGGTATAGAGTGTGGAGTGTAGGGTATAGAGTGTAGAGTGTATGGTATAGAGTGTAGGGTATAAAGAGTAGAGTGTATGGTATAGAGTGTAGAGTGTAGGGTATAGAGTGTATGGTATAGAGTGTATGGTATAGATTGTAGGGTATAGAGTGTAGGGTATAGAGTGTAGAGTGTAGGGTATAGAGTGTAGAAAGTAGGGTATAGTGTGTAGGGTATGAAGTGTAGAGTGTAGGGTATAGAGTGTAGGGTATAGAGTGTAGATTGTATGGTATAGAGTGTAGGTTATAGAGTGTATAGTGTAGGGTGTAGAGTGTAGGGTATAGAGTGTAGGGTATAGAGTGTTGGGATATAGAGTGTAGGGTATAGAGTGTAGGGTATAGAGTGTAGGGTATAGATTGTAGGGTATAGAGTGTAGGGTATAGAGTGTAGGGCATAGAGTATATAGTGTAGGGTATAGAGTGTAGGGTATAGAGTGTAGAGTGTAGGGTATAGAGTGTAGGGTATAGAGTGTAGGGTATAGAGTGTAGGGTATAAAGTGTAGAGTGTAGGGTATAGAGTGTAGGGTATAGAGTGTAGGGTATAGAGTGTAGGGTATAGAGTGTAGAGTGTAGGGTGTAGAGTGTAGGGTATAGAGTGTAAGGTATAGAGTGTAGGGTATAGAGTGTATGTTATAGAGTGTAGGGTATAGAGTGTAGGGTATAGAGTGTAGGGTATAAAGTGTAGAGTGTAGGGTATAGAGTGTAGGGTTTAGAGTGTATGTTATAGAGTGTAGGGTATAGAGTGTAGAGTGTAGGATATAGAGTGTAGAGTGTAGGGTATAAAGTGTAGGGTATATAGTGTAGGGTATAGAGTGTAGGGTATAGAGTGTAGGGTATAGAGTGTATGGTATAGAGTGTAGAGTGTAGGGTATAGAGTGTAGAAAGTAGGGTATAGTGTGTAGGGTATAGAGTGTAGAGTGTAGGGTATAGAGTGTAGGGTATAGAGTGTAGATTGTATGGTATAGAGTGTAGGGTATAGAGTGTATAGTGTAGGGTATAGAGTGTAGAGTGTAGGTTATAGAGTGTAGGGTATAGAGTGTTGGGATATAGAGTGTAGGGTATAGAGTGTCGGGTATAGAGTGTAGGGTATAGATTGTAGGGTATAGAGTGTAGGGTATAGAGTGTAGGGTATATAGTGTAGAGTGTAGGGTATAGAGTGTAGGGTATAGAGTGTAGAGTGTAGGGTGTAGAGTGGAGAGTGTAGGGTATAGAGTGTAAGGTATAGAGTGTAGGGTATAGAGTGTATGTTATAGAGTGTAGGGTGTAGAGTGTTGGGATATAGAGTGTAGGGTATAGAGTGTCGGGTATAGAGTGTAGGGTATAGATTGTAGGGTATATAGTATAGGGTATAGAGTGTAGGGTATAGAGTGTAGAGTGTAGGGTATAGAGTGTAGGGTATAGAGTGTAGGGTATAGAGTGTAGGGTATATAGTGTAGAGTGTAGGGTATAGAGTGTAGGGTATAGAGTGTAGAGTGTAGGGTGTAGAGTGGAGAGTGTAGGGTATAGAGTGTAAGGTATAGAGTGTAGGGTATAGAGTGTATGTTATAGAGTGTAGGGTGTAGAGTGTACGGTATAGAGTGTAGAAAGTAGGGTATAGTGTGTAGGGTATAGAGTGTAGGGTATAGAGTGTATGGTATAGAGTGTAGAGTGTAGGGTATAGAGTGTAGAAAGTAGGGTATAGTGTGTAGGGTATAGAGTGTAGAGTGTAGGGTATAGAGTGTAGGGTATAGAGTGTAGATTGTATGGTATAGAGTGTAGGGTATAGAGTGTATAGTGTAGGGTATAGAGTGTAGAGTGTAGGGTATAGAGTGTAGGGTATAGAGTGTTGGGATATAGAGTGTAGGGTATAGAGTGTAGGGTATAGAGTGTAGTGTATAGATTTTAGGGTATAGAGTGTAGGGTATAGAGTATATAGTGTAGGGTATAGAGTGTAGAGTTTAGGGTATAGAGTGTATGGTATAGAGTGTAGGGTGTAGAGTGCATGGTATAGAGTGTAGGGTATAGAGTGTAGAGTGTAGGGTATAGAGTGTAGGGTGTAGAGTGTAGGGTATAGAGTGTAGGGTATAGAGTATATAGTGTAGGGTATAGAGTGTAGGGTATAGAGTGTAGGGTGTAGAGTGGAGAGTGTAAGGTATAGAGTGTAAGGTATAGAGTGTAGGGTATAGAGTGTATGTAATAGAGTGTAGGGTATAGAGTGTAGAGTGTAGGGTATAGAGTGTAGGGTATAGAGTGTAGGGTATAGAGTGTAGGGTATAAAGTGTAGAGTGTAGGGTATAGAGTGTAGGGTATAGAGTGTAGAGTGTAGGATATAGAGTGTAGAGTGTAGGGTATAGAGTGTAGGGTATATTGTGTAGGGTATAGATTGTAGGGTATAGAGTGTAGGGTATAGAGTGTAGAGTGTAGGGTATAGAGTGTAGGGTATAGAGTGTAGAGTGTAGGGTATATAGTGTATGGTATAGAGTGTAGGGTGTAGAGTGCATGGTATAGAGTGTAGGGTATAGAGTGTAGAGTGTAGGGTATAGAGTGTAGGGTATAGAGTGTAGGGTGTAGAGTGTAGGGTATAGAGTGTAGAGTGTAGGGTATAGAGTGTATGGTATAATGTGTAGGGTATGGAGTGTAGGGTGTAGAGTGTAGGGTATAGAGTGTAGGGTATAGAGTGTAGGGTATAGAGTGTAGGGTATAGAGTGTAGAGTGTAGGTTATATAGTGTAGGGTATAGAGTATAGAGTGTAGGGTATAGAGTGTAGGGTGTAGAGTGGAGAGTGTAGGGTATAGAGTGTAAGGTATAGAGTGTAGGGTATAGAGTGTATGTTATAGAGTGTAGGGTGTAGAGTGTAGGGTATAGAGTGTAGAAAGTAGGGTATAGTGTGTAGGGTATAGAGTGTAGGGTATAGAGTGTATGGTATATAATGTAGGGTATAGAGTGTAGGGTATAGAGTGTAGAGTGTAGGGATTAGAGTGTAGGGTATAGAGTGTATTGTATAGAGTGTAGAGTGTAGGGTATAGAGTGTACGGTATAGAGTGTTGGGCTATAGAGTGTAGGGTATAGAGTATAGGGTATAGAGTGTAGGGTATAGAGTGTAGGGTATACAGTGTAGGGTATAAAGTGTAGAGTGTAGGGTATAGAGTGTAGGGTATAGAGTGTAGGGTATAGAGTGTAGGGTATAGAGTGTAGAGTGTAGAGTGTAGGGTATAGAGTGTAGAGTTTAGGGTATAGAGTGTAGGGTATAGAGTGTAGGGTTTAGAGTGTATGGTATAGAGTGTAGGGTATAGAGTGTAGAGTGTAGGGTATAGAGTGTAGGATATAGAGTGTAGGGTATAGAGTGTATGGTATAGAGTGTACGGTATAGAGTGTACAGTGTAGGGTATAGAGTGTAGGGTATAGATTGTAGGGTATAGAGTGTATTGTATAGGGTATAGAGTGTATGGTGTAGAGTGTAGGTTATAGAGTGTATAGTGTAGGGTATAGAGTGTAGGGTATAGAGTGTATGGTATAGAGTGTAGGGTATAGAGTGTATGGTATAGAGTGTAGGGTATAGAGTGTAGAGTGTAGGGTATAGAGTGTAGGGTATAGAGTGTAGAGTGTAGGGTATAGAGTTTAGGGTATAGAGTGTATGGTGTAGAGTGTAGGGTATAGAGTGTAGGGTATAGAGTGTAGGGTATAGAGTGTATGGTATAGAGTGTAGGGAATAGAGTGTAGAGTGTAGGGTATAGAGTATATGGTATAGAGTGTAGGGTATAGAGTGTAGAGTATAGAGTGTAGGGTATAGAGTGTAGGGTATAGAGTGTAGGGTATAGCGTGTATGGTATAGAGTGTAGGGAATAGAGTGTAGAGTGTAGGGTATAGAGTGTATGGTATAGAGTGTAGGGTATAGAGTGTAGAGGGTAGAGTGTAGGGTATAGAGTGTAGGGTATAGAGTGTAGGGTATAGAGTGTAGAGTGTAGGGTATAGAGTGTAGGGTATAGAGTGTAGGGTGTAGAGTGTAGGGTATAGAGTGTAGGGTATAGAGTGTAGAGTGTAGGGTATAAAGTGTAGGGTATAGAGTGTAGGGCGTAGAGTGTAGGGTATAGAGTGTAGAGTGTAGGGTATAGAGTGTATAGTATAATGTGTAGGGTATAGAGTGTAGAGTGTAGGGTATAGAGTGTAGGGTATAGAGTATAGAGTGTAGGGTATAGAGTGTATGGTATAGAGTGTAGAGTGAAGGGTGTAGAGTGTAGGGTATAGAGTGTAGGGTATAGAGTGTATGGTATAGAGTGTAGGGTACAGAGTGTAGGGTATAGAGTGTAGAGTGTAGGGATTAGAGTGTAGGGTATAGAGTGTAGGGTATAGAGTGTAGAGTGTAGGGTATAGAGTGTAGGGTATAGAGTGTACGGTATAGAGTGTTGGGCTATAGAGTGTAGGGTATAGAGTGTAGGGTATAGAGTGTAGGGTATACAGTGTAGGGTATAAAGTGTAGAGTGTAGGGTATAGAGTGTAGGGTATAGAGTGTAGGGTATAGAGTGTAGGGTATAGAGTGTAGAGTATAGAGTGTAGAGTTTAGGGTATAGAGTGTAGGGTATAGAGTGTAGGGTTTAGAGTGTATGGTATAGAGTGTAGGGTATAGAGTGTAGAGTGTAGGGTATAGAGTGTAGGGTATAGAGTGTAGGGTATAGAGTGTATGGTATAGAGTGTACGGTATAGAGTGTAGAGTGTAGGGTATAGAGTGTAGGGTATAAAGTGTAGGGTGTAGATTGTAGGGTATAGAGTGTAGAATGTAGGGTATAGAGTATAGGGTATAGAGTGTATGGTGTAGAGTGTAAGGTATAGAGTGTATAGTGTAGGGTATAGAGTGTAGGGTTTAGAGTGTAGGGTATTGAGTGTAGGGTATAGAGTGTAGAGTGTAGGGTATAGAGTGTATGGTATAGAGTGTAGGGTATAGAGTGTAGGGTATAGAGTGTAGGGTATAGAGTGTAGAGTGTAGGGTATTGAGTTTAGGGTATAGAGTGTATGGTGTAGAGTGTAGGGTATAGAGTGTAGGGTATAGAGTGTATGGTATAGAGTGTAGGGAATAGAGTGTAGAGTTTAGGGTATAGAGTATATGGTATAGAGTGTAGCGTATAGAGTGTAGAGTATAGAGTGTAGGGTATAGAGTGTAGGGTATAGAGTGTATGGTATAGAGTGTAGGGAATAGAGTGTAGAGTGTAGGGTATAGAGTGTATGGTATAGAGTGTAGGGTATAGAGTGTAGAGGGTAGAGTGTAGGGTATAGAGTGTAGGGTATAGAGTGTAGGGTATAGAGTGTAGAGTGTAGGGTATAGAGTGTAGGGTATAGAGTGTAGGGTGTAGAGTGTAGGGTATAGAGTGTAGGGTGTAGAGTGTAGGGTATAAAGTGTAGGGTATAGAGTGTAGGGTGTAGAGTGTAGGGTATAGAGTGTAGAGTGTAGGGTATAGAGTGTATGGTATAATGTGTAGGGTATAGACTGTAGAGTGTAGGGTATAGAGTGTAGGGTATAGAGTATAGAGTGTACGGTATAGAGTGTAGGGTATAGAGTGTAGAGTGTAGGGTATAGAGTTTAGAGTGTAGGGTATAGAGTGTAGGGTATAGAGTGTATGGTATAGAGTGTAGGGTATAGAGTGTAGGGTATATAGTGTAGAGTGTAGGGATTAGAGTGTAGGGTATAGAGTGTAGGGTATAGAGTGTACGGTATAGTGTGTTGGGCTATAGAGTGGAGGGTATAGAGTGTAGGGTATAGAGTGTAGGGTGTACAGTGTAGGGTATAAAGTGTAGAGTGTAGGGTATAGAGTGTAGGGTATAGAGTGGAGGGTATAGAGTGTAGGGTATAGAGTGTAGAGTGTAGGGTATAGAGTGTAGAGTTTAGGGTATAGAGTGTAGGGTATAGAGTGTAGGGTTTAGAGTGTATGGTATAGAGTGTAGGGTATAGAGTGTATAGTGTAGGGTATAGAGTGTAGGGTATAGAGTGTAGGGTATAGAGTGTATGGTATAGAGTGTACGATATAGAGTGTAGAGTGTAGGGTATAGAGTGTAGGGTATAAAGTGTAGGGTATAGATTGTAGGGTATAGAGTGTAGAATGTAGGGTATAGAGTATAGGGTATAGAGTGTATGGTGTAGAGTGTAGGGTATAGAGTGTATAGTGTAGGGTATAGAGTGTAGGGTTTAGAGTGTAGGGTATTGAGTGTAGGGTATGGAGTGTAGAGTGTAGGATATAGAGTGTATGGTATAGAGTGTAGGGTATAGAGTGTATGGTATAGAGTGTAGGGTATAGAGTGTAGAGGGTAGAGTGTAGGGTATAGAGTGTAGGGTATAGAGTGTAGGGTATAGAGTGTAGAGTGTAGGGTATAGAGTGTAGGGTATAGAGTGTAGGGTGTAGAGTGTAGGGTATAGAGTGTAGGGTTTAGAGTGTAGAGTGTAGGGTATAAAGTGTAGGGTATAGAGTGTAGGGTGTAGAGTGTAGGGTATAGAGTGTAGAGTGTAGGGTATAGAGTGTATAGTATAATGTGTAGGGTATAGAGTGTAGAGTGTAGGGTATAGAGTGTAGGGTATAGAGTATAGAGTGTAGGGTATAGAGTGTATGGTATAGAGTGTAGAGTGAAGGGTGTAGAGTGTAGGGTATAGAGTGTAGGGTATAGAGTGTATGGTATAGAGTGTAGGGTACAGAGTGTAGGGTATAGAGTGTAGAGTGTAGGGATTAGAGTGTAGGGTATAGAGTGTAGGGTATAGAGTGTAGAGTGTAGGGTATAGAGTGTAGGGTATAGAGTGTACGGTATAGAGTGTTGGGCTATAGAGTGTAGGGTATAGAGTGTAGGGTATAGAGTGTAGGGTATACAGTGTAGGGTATAAAGTGTAGAGTGTAGGGTATAGAGTGTAGGGTATAGAGTGTAGGGTATAGAGTGTAGGGTATAGAGTGTAGAGTATAGAGTGTAGAGTTTAGGGTATAGAGTGTAGGGTATAGAGTGTAGGGTTTAGAGTGTATGGTATAGAGTGTAGGGTATAGAGTGTAGAGTGTAGGGTATAGAGTGTAGGGTATAGAGTGTAGGGTATAGAGTGTATGGTATAGAGTGTACGGTATAGAGTGTAGAGTGTAGGGTATAGAGTGTAGGGTATAAAGTGTAGGGTGTAGATTGTAGGGTATAGAGTGTAGAATGTAGGGTATAGAGTGTAGGGTATAGAGTGTAGGGTTTAGAGTGTAGGGTATTGAGTGTAGGGTATAGAGTGTAGAGTGTAGGGTATAGAGTGTATGGTATAGAGTGTAGGGTATAGAGTGTAGGGTATAGAGTGTAGGGTATAGAGTGTAGAGTGTAGGGTATTGAGTTTAGGGTATAGAGTGTATGGTGTAGAGTGTAGGGTATAGAGTGTAGGGTATAGAGTGTATGGTATAGAGTGTAGGGAATAGAGTGTAGAGTTTAGGGTATAGAGTATATGGTATAGAGTGTAGCGTATAGAGTGTAGAGTATAGAGTGTAGGGTATAGAGTGTAGGGTATAGAGTGTATGGTATAGAGTGTAGGGAATAGAGTGTAGAGTGTAGGGTATAGAGTGTATGGTATAGAGTGTAGGGTATAGAGTGTAGAGGGTAGAGTGTAGGGTATAGAGTGTAGGGTATAGAGTGTAGGGTATAGAGTGTAGAGTGTAGGGTATAGAGTGTAGGGTATAGAGTGTAGGGTGTAGAGTGTAGGGTATAGAGTGTAGGGTGTAGAGTGTAGGGTATAAAGTGTAGGGTATAGAGTGTAGGGTGTAGAGTGTAGGGTATAGAGTGTAGAGTGTGGGGTATAGAGTGTATGGTATAATGTGTAGGGTATAGAGTGTAGAGTGTAGGGTATAGAGTGTAGGGTATAGAGTATAGAGTGTACGGTATAGAGTGTAGGGTATAGAGTGTAGAGTGTAGGGTATAGAGTTTAGAGTGTAGGGTATAGTGTAGGGTATAGAGTGTATGGTATAGAGTGTAGGGTATAGAGTGTAGGGTATATAGTGTAGAGTGTAGGGATTAGAGTGTAGGGTATAGAGTGTAGGGTATATAGTGTAGAGTGTAGGGTATAGAGTGTAGGGTATAGAGTGTACGGTATAGTGTGTTGGGCTATAGAGTGTAGGGTATAGAGTGTAGGGTATAGAGTGTAGGGTGTACAGTGTAGGGTATAAAGTGTAGAGTGTAGGGTATAGAGTGTAGGGTATAGAGTGTAGGGTATAGAGTGTAGGGTATAGAGTGTAGAGTGTAGGGTATAGAGTGTAGAGTTTAGGGTATAGAGTGTAGGGTATAGAGTGTAGGGTTTAGAGTGTATGGTATAGAGTGTAGGGTATAGAGTGTATAGTGTAGGGTATAGAGTGTAGGGTATAGAGTGTAGGGTATAGAGTGTATGGTATAGAGTGTACGATATAGAGTGTAGAGTGTAGGGTATAGAGTGTAGGGTATAAAGTGTAGGGTATAGATTGTAGGGTATAGAGTGTAGAATGTAGGGTATAGAGTATAGGGTATAGAGTGTATGGTGTAGAGTGTAGGGTATAGAGTGTATAGTGTAGGGTATAGAGTGTAGGGTTTAGAGTGTAGGGTATTGAGTGTAGGGTATGGAGTGTAGAGTGTAGGGTATAGAGTGTATGGTATAGAGTGTAGGGTATAGAGTGTATGGTATAGAGTGTAGGGTATAGAGTGTAGAGGGTAGAGTGTAGGGTATAGAGTGTAGGGTATAGAGTGTAGAGTGTAGGGTATAGAGTGTAGGGTATAGAGTGTAGGGTGTACAGTGTAGGGTATAGAGTGTAGGTTATAGAGTGTAGAGTGTAGGGTATAAAGTGTAGGGTATAGAGTGTAGGGTGTAGAGTGTAGGGTATAGAATGTAGAGTGTAGGGTATAGAGTGTATGGTATAATGTGTAGGGTATAGAGTGTAGAGTGTAGGGTATAGAGTGTAGGGTATAGAGTATAGAGTGTAGGGTATAGAGTGTAGGGTATAGAGTGTAGAGTGTAGGGTATAGAGTGTAGAGTGTAGGGTATAGAGTGTAGGGTATAGAGTGTATGGTATAGAGTGTAGGGTATAGAGTGTAGGGTATAGAGTGTAGAGTGTAGGGATTAGAGTGTAGGGTATAGAGTGTAGGGTATAGAGTGTAGAGTGTAGGGTATAGAGTGTAGGGTATAGAGTGTACGGTATAGAGTGTTGGGCTATAGAGTGTAGGGTATAGAGTGTAGGGTATAGAGTGTAGAGTATAGAGTGTAGGGTATACAGTGTAGGGTATAAAATGTAGAGTGTAGGGTATAGAGTGTAGGGTATAGAGTGTAGGGTATAGAGTGTAGGGTATAGAGTGTAGAGTGTAGGGTATAGAGTGTATAGTGTAGGGTATAGAGTGTAGGATTTAGAGTGTAGGGTATTGAGTGTAGGGTACAGAGTGTAGAGTGTAGGGTATAGAGTGTATGGTATAGAGTGTAGGGTATAGAGTGTAGGGTATAGAGTGTAGAGTGTAGGGTATAGAGTTTAGGGTATAGAGTGTAGGGTATAGAGTGTAGAGTGTAGGGTATAGAGTGTAGGGTATAGAGTGTATGGTATAGAGTGTAGGGTATAGAGTGTAGGGTATAGAGTGTAGAGTGTAGGGATTAGAGTGTAGGGTATAGAGTGTAGGGTATAGAGTGTAGAGTGTAGGGTATAGAGTGTAGGGTATAGAGTGTACGGTATAGAGTGTTGGGCTATAGAGTGTAGGGTATAGAGTGTAGGGTATGGAGTGTAGAGTATAGAGTGTAGGGTATACAGTGTAGGGTATAAAGTGTAGAGTGTAGGGTATAGAGTGTAGGGTATAGAGTGTAGGGTATAGAGTGTAGGGTATAGAGTGTAGAGTGTAGGGTATAGAGTGTAGGGTATAAAGTGTAGGGTATAGATTGTAGGGTATAGAGTGTAGAATGTAGGGTATAGAGTATAGGGTATAGAGTGTATGGTGTAGAGTGTAGGGTTTAGAGTGTAGGGTATTGAGTGTAGGGTACAGAGTGTAGAGTGTAGGGTATAGAGTGTATGGTATAGAGTGTAGGGTATAGAGTGTAGGGTATAGAGTGTAGGGTATAGAGTGTAGAGTGTAGGGTATAGAGTTTAGGGTATAGAGTGTATGGTATAGAGTGTAGAGTGTAGGGTATAGAGTGTATAGTGTAGGGTATAGAGTGTAGGGTATAGAGTGTAGGGTATAGAGTGTATGGTATAGAGTGTAGGGAATAGAGTGTAGAGTGTAGGGTATAGAGTGTATGGTATAGAGTGTAGGGTATAGAGTGTAGAGTATAGAGTGTAGGGTATAGAGTGTAGGGTATAGAGTGTAGGGCATAGAATGTATGGTATAGAGTGTAGGGAATAGAGTGTAGAGTGTAGGGTATAGAGTGTATGGTATAGAGGGTAGGGTATAGAGTGTAGAGGGTAGAGTGTAGGGTATAGAGTGTAGGGTATAGAGTGTAGGGTATAGAGTGTAGAGTGTAGGGTATAGAGTGTAGGGTATAGAGTGTAGGGTATAGAGTGTAGAGTGTAGGGATTAGAGTGTAGGGTATAGAGTGTAGAGTGTAGGGTATAGAGTGTAGAGTATAGAGTATAGAGTGTAGGGTATAGATTGTAGGGTATAGAGTGTAAAGTGTAGAGTATAGAGTGTAGAGTGTAGGGTATAGAGTGTAGGGTATAGAACGTAGGGTGTAGGGTATAGAGTGTAGGGTATAGAGTGTAGGGTATAGAGTGTAGAGTGTAGAGTATAGAGTGTATGGTATAGAGTGTAGGGTGTAGAGTGTAGGGTATAGAGTGTAGAGTGTAGGGTATAGAGTGTAGGGTATATAGTGTATGGTATACAGTGTAGAGTGTAGGGTATAGAGTGTATATTGTAGGGTATAGAGTGTAGGGTATAGAGTGTATGGTATAGAGTGTAGGGTATAGAGTGTAGAGTGTAGGGTATAGAGTGTAGGGTATAGTGTGTAGGGTATAGAGTGTAGGGTATAGGATGTAGGTTATAGAGTGTAGGGTATAGGGTGCTAGGGTATAGAGTATAGAGTGCAGGGTATAGAGTGTAGGGTATATAGTGTAGAGTATAGAGTGTAGGGTATAGAGTGTAGGGTGTAGAGTGTAGAGTGTAGGGTATAGAGTGTAGGGTATAGAGTGTAGGGTATAGAGTGTAGGGTATAGAGTGTAGGGTATAGAGTGTAGGGTATAGAGTGTAGAGTGTAGGGTATAGAGTGTAGGGTATAGAGTGTAGGGTATAGAGTGTAGAGTGTAGGGTATAGAGTGTAGGGTATAGAGTGTAGGGTATATAGTGTAGGGTATAGAGTGTAGAGTGTAGGGTATAGAGTGTAGGGTATAGAGTGTATGGAATAGAGTTTAGAGTGTAGAGTGTAGGGTATAGAGTGTAGGGTATAGAGTGTATGGTATAGAGTGTAGGGTATAGAGTGTGGGGTATAGAGTGTAGGGTATAGAGTGTAGAGTGTAGGGATTAGAGTGTAGGGTATAGAGTGTAGGATATAGAGTGTATGGAATAGAGTGTAGGGTATAGAGTGAAGAGTGTAGGGTATAGAGCGTAGGGTGTAGGGTATAGAGTGTAGGGTATGGAGTGTAGGGTATAGAGTGTAGGGTATAGAGCGTAGGGTGTAGGGTGTAGAGTGTAGGGTATAGAGTGTAGGTTATAGAGTGTAGAGTGTAGGGCATAGAGTGTATGGTATAGAGTGTAGGGTGTAGAGTGTATAGTATAGAGTGTAGGGTATAGATTGTATGGTATAGAGTTTAGAGTGTAGGGTATAGAGTGTAGAATATAGAGTGTAGAGTGTAGGGTATAGAGTGTAGGGTATAGAGTGTAGGGTATAGAGTGTACGGTATAGAGCGTATGATATAGAGTGTATGGTATATAGTGTAGGGTATAGAGTGTTTGGTATAGAGTGTAAGGTATAGAGTGTAGAGAGTATGGTATAGATTTTAGAGTGTAGAGTGTAGGGTATAGAGTGTAGGGTATAGAGTGTATGGAATAGAGTGTATTGTATAGAGTGTAGGGTGTAGAGTGTAGGGTATAGAGTGTAGAGTGTGGGGTATAGAGTGTAGAGTGTAGGGTATAGAGTGTATGATATAGAGTGTAGGGTATAGAGTGTATGGTATAGATTGCAGGGTATAAAGTGTAGGGTATAGAGTGTAGGGTATAGAGTGTAGAGTGTAGGGTATAGAGTGTAGGGTATAGAGTGTATGGTATAGAGTGTATGGTATAGATTGTAGGGTATAGAGTGTAGAGTATAGAGTGTAGAGTGTAGGGTATAGAGTGTAGAAAGTAGGGTATAGTGTGTAGGGCATAGAGTGTAGAGTGTAGGGTATAGAGTGTAGGGTATAGAGTGTAGATTGTATGGTATAGAGTGTAGGGTATAGAGTGTATAGTGTAGAGTATAGAGTATAGAGTGTAGGGTATAGAGTGTAGGGTATAGCGTGTAAGGTATAGAGTGTAGGGTATAGAGTATATAGTGTAGGGTATAGAGTGTAGGGTATAGAGTGTAGAGTGTAGGGTATAGAGTGTAGGGTATAGAGTGTAGGGTATAAAGTGTAGAGTGTAGGGTATAGAGTGTAGGGTATAGAGTGTAGAGTGTAGGGTGTAGAGTGTAGAGTGTAGGGTATAGAGTGTAAGGTATAGAGTGTAGGGTATAGAGTATATGTTATAGAGTGTAGGGTATAGAATGTAGAGTGTAGGGTATAGAGTGTAGGGTATAGAGTGTAGGGTATAGAGTGTAGGGTATAGAGTGTAGGGTATAAAGTGTAGAGTGTAGGGTATAGAGTGTAGGGTATAGAGTGTAGGGTATAGAGTGTATGGTATAGATTGTATGGTATAGAGTGTAGAGTGTAGGGTATAGAGTGTAGGGTATAGAGTGTAGGGTATATATTGTAGGGTATAGAGTGTAGAGTGTAGGGCATAGAGTGTAGGGTATAGAGTGTATGGTGTAGAGTGTAGGGTATAGAGTGTATAGTGTAGGGTATAGAGTGTAGGGTATAGAGTGTAGGGTATAGAGTGTATGGTATAGAGTGTACAGTATAGAGTGTATGGTATAGAGTGTAGAGTGTAGGGTATAGAGTGTAGTGTGTAGAGTGTATGGTATAGTGTGTAGGGTACAGAGTGTAGAGTGTAGGGTATAGAGTGTAGGGTATAGAGTGTAGGGTATAGAGTGTAGGGTGTAGAGTGTAGGGTATAGAGTGTAGGGTATAGAGTGTAGAGTGTAGGGTATAAAGTGTAGGGTATAGAGTGTAGGGTATAGAGTGTAGGGTATAGAGTGTAGGGTATAGAGTGTAGGGTATAGAGTATATGGTATAGAGTGTAGGGTATAGAGTGTAGGGTGTAGGATATAGAGTGTAGAGTGTAGGGTATAAAGTGTAGGGTATATAGTGTAGGGTATAGAGTGTATGGTATAGAGTGTAGAGTGTAGGGTATAGAGTGTAGAAAGTAGGGTATAGTGTGTAGGGTATAGAGTGTAGAGTGTAGGGTATAGAGTGTAGGGTATAGAGTGTAGATTGTATGGTATAGAGTGTAGGGTATAGAGTGTATAGTGTAGGGTATAGAGTGTAGAGTGTAGGGTATAGAGTGTAGGGTATAGAGTGTTGGGATATAGAGTGTAGGGTATAGAGTGTCGGGTATAGAGTGTAGGGTATAGATTGTAGGGTATAGAGTGTAGGGTATAGAGTGTAGGGTATAGAGTATATAGTGTAGGGTATAGAGTGTAGGGTATAGAGTGTAGAGTGTAGGGTATAGAGTGTAGGGTATAGAGTGTAGGGTATAGAGTGTAGGGTATAAAGTGTAGAGTGTAGGGTATAGAGTGTAGGGTATAGAGTGTAGAGTGTAGGGTGTAGAGTGGAGAGTGTAGGGTATAGAGTGTAAGGTATAGAGTGTAGGGTATAGAGTGTATGTTATAGAGTGTAGGGTATAGAGTGTAGAGTGTAGGGTATAGAGTGTAGAAAGTAGGGTATAGTGTGTAGGGTATAAAGTGTAGTGTATAGAGTGTATGGTATAGAGTGTATGGTATAGAGTGTAGAAAGTAGGGTATAGTGTGTAGGGTATAGAGTGTAGGGTATAGAGTGTAGGGTATAGAGTGTAGGGTATAGAGTGTAGGGTATAGAGTGTACGGTATAGAGTGTATGATATATTGTGTATGGTATATAGTGTTTGGTATAGAGTGTAAGGTATAGAGTGTAGAGAGTAGGATATAGATTGTAGAGTGTAGAGTGTAGGTTATAGAGTGTATGGTATAGAGTGTATGGAATAGAGAGTATGGTATAGAGTGTAGGGTGTAGAGTGTAGGGTATAGAGTGTAGAGTGTGGGGTATAGAGTGTAGAGTGTAGGGTATATAGTGTATGATATAGAGTGTAGGGTATAGAGTGTAGATTGTATGGTATAGAGTGTAGGGTATAGAGTGTATAGTGTAGGGTATAGAGTGTAGAGTGTAGGGTATAGAGTGTAGGGTATAGAGTGTTGGGATATAGAGTGTAGGGTATAGAGTGTAGGGTATAGAGTGTAGGGTATAGAGTGTAGGGTATAGAGTGTAGGGTATAGAGTATATAGTGTAGGGTATAGAGTGTAGGGTATAGACTGTAGAGTTTAGGGTATAGAGTGTAGGGTATAGAGTGTAGGGTATAGAGTGTAGGGTATAAAGTGTAGAGTGTAGGGTATAGAGTGTAGGGTATAGAGTGTAGAGTGTAGGGTGTAGAGTGGAGAGTGTAAGGTATAGAGTGTAGGGTATAGAGTGTATGTTATAGAGTGTAGGGTATAGAGTGTAGAGTGTAGGGTATAGAGTGTAGGGTATAGAGTGTAGGGTATAAAGTGTAGAGTGTAGGGTATAGAGTGTAGGGTTTAGAGTGTATGTTATAGAGTGTAGGGTATATTGTGTAGAGTGTAGGATATAGAGTGTAGAATGTAGGGTATAGAGTGTAGGTTATATAGTGTAGGGTATAGAGTGTAGAGTGTAGGGTATAGAGTGTAGGGTATAGAGTGTAGAGTGTAGGGTATAGAGTGTATGGTATAGAGTGTAGGGTGTAGAGTGTATGGTATAGAGTGTAGGGTATAGAGTGTAGAGTGTAGGGTATAGAGTGTATGGTATAATGTGTAGGGCATAGAGTGTAGGGTGTAGAGTGTAGGGTACAGAGTGTAGGGTATAGAGTGTAGGGTATAGAGTGTAGAGTGTAGGGTATATAGTGTAGGGTATAGAGTATAGAGTGTAGGGTATAGAGTGTAGGGTATAGAGTGTAGAGTGTAGGGTATAGAGTGTAGAGTGTAGGGTATAGAGTGTAGGGTATAGAGTGTAGAGTGTAGGGTATAGAGTGTAGGGTATAGAGTGTAGGGTATAGCGTGTAGGGTATAAAGTGTAGAGTGTAGGGTATAGAGTGTAGGGTGTAGAGTGTAGGGTATAGAGTGTAGGGTATAGAGTGTAGAGTGTAGGGTATAAAGTGTAGGGTATAGAGTGTAGGGTGTAGAGTGTAGGGTATAGAGTGTAGAGTGTAGGGTATAGAGTGTATGGTATAATGTGTAGGGCATAGAGTGTAGGGTGTAGAGTGTAGGGTACAGAGTGTAGGGTATAGAGTGTAGGGTATAGAGTGTAGAGTGTAGGGTATATAGTGTAGGGTATAGAGTATAGAGTGTAGGGTATAGAGTGTAGGGTATAGAGTGTAGAGTGTAGGGTATAGAGTGTAGAGTGTAGGGTATAGAGTGTAGGGTATAGAGTGTATGGTATAGAGTAGGGTATAGAGTGTAGGGTATAGAGTGTAGAGTGTAGTGTATAGAGTGTAGAGTGTAGGGTATAGAGTGTAGGGTATAAAGAGTAGAGTGTAGGGTATAGAGTGTAGAGTGTAGGGTATGGAGTGTATGGTATAGAGTGTAGGGTATAGAGTGTAGAGTATAGAGTGTTGGGTATAGAGTGTAGAGTGTAGGGTATAGAGTGTAGGGTATATAGTGTAGGGTATAGAGTGTATGGTATACAGTGTAGAGTGTAGGGATTAGAGTGTAGGGTATAGAGTGTAGGGTGTAGAGTGTAGGGTATAGAGTGTAGGGTATAGAGTGTATGGTATAGAGTGTAGGGTATAGAGTGTTGGGTATAGATTGTAGGGTATAGAATGTAGAGTGTAGTGTATAGAGTATAGGGTATAGAGTGTATGGTGTAGAGTGTAGGGTATAGAGTGTAGAGTGTAGGGTATAGAGTGCATGGTATAGAGTGTACAGTATAGAGTGTATGGTATAGAGTGTAGAGTGTAGGGTATAGAGTGTATGGTATAGAGTGTAGGGTGTAGAGTGTATAGTATAGAGTGTAGGGTACAGAGTGTAGAGTGTAGGGTATCGAGTGTAGGGTATAGAGTGTAGGGTATAGAGTGTATGGTATAGAGTGTACGGTATAGAGTGTATGATATAGAGTGTATGGTATATAGTGTAGGGTATAGAGTGTTTGGTATAGAGTGTAAGGTATAGAGTGTAGAGAGTAGGGTATAGATTTTAGAGTGTAGAGTGTAGGGTATAGAGTGTAGGGTATAGAGTGTATGGAATAGAGTGTATAATATAGAGTGTAGGGTGTAGAGTGTAGGGTATAGAGTGTAGAGTGTGGGGTATAGAGTGTAGAGTGTAGGGTATAGAGTGTATGATATAGAGTGTAGGGTATAGAGTGTATGGTATAGATTGCAGGGTATAGAGTGTAGGGTGTAGAGTGTAGGGTATAGAGTGTAGGGTATAGAGTGTATGGTATAGAGTGTATGGTATAGATTGTAGGGTATAGAGTGTAGGGTATAGAGTGTAGAGTGTAGGGTATAGAGTGTAGAAAGTAGGGTATAGTGTGTAGGGTATGAAGTGTAGAGTGTAGGGTATAGAGTGTAGGGTATAGAGTGTAGATTGTATGGTATAGAGTGTAGGGTATAGAGTGTATAGTGTAGGGTGTAGAGTGTAGGGTATAGAGTGTAGGGTATAGAGTGTTGGGATATAGAGTGTAGGGTATAGAGTGTAGGGTATAGAGTGTAGGGTATAGAGTGTAGGGTATATAGTATATAGTGTAGGGTATAGAGTGTAGGGTATAGAGTGTAGAGTGTAGGGTATAGAGTGTAGGGTATAGAGTGTAGGGTATAGAGTGTAGAGTGTAGGGTGTAGAGTGTAGGGTATAGAGTGTAAGATATAGAGTGTAGGGTATAGAGTGTATGTTATAGAGTGTAGGGTATAGAGTGTAGAGTGTAGGGTATAGAGTGTAGGGTATAGAGTGTAGGGTATAGATTGTAGGGTATAAAGTGTAGAGTGTAGGGTATAGAGTGTAGGGTTTAGAGTGTATGTTATAGAGTGTAGGGTATAGAGTGTAGAGTGTAGGATATAGAGTGTAGAGTGTAGGGTATAAAGTGTAGGGTATATAGTGTAGGGTATAGAGTGTAGGGTATAGAGTGTAGGGTATAGAGTGTATGGTATAGAGTGTAGAGTGTAGGGTATAGAGTGTAGAAAGTAGGGTATAGTGTGTAGGGTATAGAGTGTAGAGTGTAGGGTATAGAGTGTAGGGTATAGAGTGTAGATTGTATGGTATAGAGTGTAGGGTATAGAGTGTATAGTGTAGGGTATAGAGTGTAGAGTGTAGGGTATAGAGTGTAGGGTATAGAGTGTTGGGATATAGAGTGTAGGGTATAGAGTGTCGGGTATAGAGTGTAGGGTATAGATTGTAGGGTATAGAGTGTAGGGTATAGAGTATATAGTATAGGGTATAGAGTGTAGGGTATAGAGCGTAGAGTGTAGGGTATAGAGTGTAGGGTATAGAGTGTAGGGTATAGAGTGTAGGGTATATAGTGTAGAGTGTAGGGTATAGAGTGTAGGGTATAGAGTGTAGAGTGTAGGGTGTAGAGTGGAGAGTGTAGGGTATAGAGTGTAAGGTATAGAGTGTAGGGTATAGAGTGTATGTTATAGAGTGTAGGGTGTAGAGTGTAGGGTATAGAGTGTAGAAAGTAGGGTATAGTGTGTAGGGTATAGAGTGTATGGTATAGAGTGTAGAGTGTAGGGTATAGAGTGTAGAAAGTAGGGTATAGTGTGTAGGGTATAGAGTGTAGAGTGTAGGGTATAGAGTGTAGGGTATAGAGTGTAGATTGTATGGTATAGAGTGTAGGGTATAGAGTGTATCGTGTAGGGTATAGAGTGTAGAGTGTAGGGTATAGAGTGTAGGGTATAGAGTGTTGGGATATAGAGTGTAGGGTATAGAGTGTAGGGTATAGAGTGTAGTGTATAGATTTTAGGGTATAGAGTGTAGGGTATAGAGTGTAGGGTATAGAGTATATAGTGTAGGGTATAGAGTGTAGAGTATAGAGTGTAGAGTTTAGGGTATAGAGTGTAGGGTATAGAGTGTAGGGTATAGAGTGTAGGGTATAAAGTGTAGAGTGTAGGGTATAGAGTGTAGGGTATAGAGTGTAGGGTGTAGAGTGGAGAGTGTAAGGTATAGAGTGTAAGGTATAGAGTGTAGGGTATAGAGTGTATGTTATAGAGTGTAGGGTATAGAGTGTAGAGTGTAGGGTATGGAGTGTAGGGTATAGAGTGTAGGGTATAGAGTGTAGGGTATAAAGTGTAGAGTGTAGGGTATAGAGTGTAGGGTATAGAGTGTAGAGTGTAGGATATAGAGTGTAGAGTGTAGGGTATAGAGTGTAGGGTATATAGTGTAGGGTATAGATTGTAGGGTATAGAGTGTAGGGTATAGAGTGTAGAGTGTAGGGTATAGAGTGTAGGGTGTAGAGTGTAGGGTATAGAGTGTATGGTATAGAGTGTAGGGTGTAGAGTGCATGGTATAGAGTGTAGGGTATAGAGTGTAGAGTGTAGGGTATAGAGTGTAGGGTGTAGAGTGTAGGGTATAGAGTGTAGGGTGTAGAGTGTAGGGTATAAAGTGTAGGGTATAGAGTGTAGGGTGTAGAGTGTAGGGTATAGAGTGTAGAGTGTAGGGTATAGAGTGTATGGTATGATGTGTAGGGTATAAAGTGTAGGGTGTAGAGTGTAGGGTATAGAGTGTAGGGTATAGAGTGTAGGGTATAGAGTGTAGGGTATAGAGTGTAGAGTGTAGGTTATATAGTGTAGGGTATAGAGTATAGAGTGTAGGGTATAGAGTGTAGTGTATAGAGTGTAGAGTGTAGGGTATAGAGTGTAGAGTGTAGGGTATAGAGTGTAGGGTATAGAGTGTATGGTATAGAGTGTAGGGTATAGAGTGTAGGGTATAGAGTGTAGAGTGTAGGGATTAGAGTGTAGGGTATAGAGTGTATTGTATAGAGTGTAGAGTGTAGGGTATAGAGTGTAGGGTATAGAGTGTACGGTATAGAGTGTTGGGCTATAGAGTGTAGGGTATAGAGTATAGGGTATAGAGTGTAGGGTATAGAGTGTAGGGTATACAGTGTAGGGTATAAAGTGTAGAGTGTAGGGTATAGAGTGTAGGGTATAGAGTGTAGGGTATAGAGTGTAGGGTATAGAGTGTAGAGTGTAGGGTGTAGAGTTTAGGGTATAGAGTGTAGGGTATAGAGTGTAGGGTTTAGAGTGTATGGTATAGAGTGTAGGGTATAGAGTGTAGAGTGTAGGGTATAGAGTGTAGGATATAGAGTGTAGGGTATAGAGTGTATGGTATAGAGTGTACGGTATAGAGTGTACAGTGTAGGGTATAGAGTGTAGGGTATAGATTGTAGGGTATAGAGTGTATTGTATAGGGTATAGAGTGTATGGTGTAGAGTGTAGGGTATAGAGTGTATAGTGTAGGGTATAGAGTGTAGGGTATAGAGTGTATGGTATAGAGTGTAGGTTATAGAGTGTAGAGTGTAGGGTATAGAGTGTAGGGTATAGAGTGTACGGTATAGAGTGTTGGGCTATAGAGTGTAGGGTATAGAGTGTAGGGTATAGAGTGTAGGGTATACAGTGTAGGGTATAAAGTGTAGAGTGTAGGGTATAGAGTGTAGGGTATAGAGTGTAGGGTATAGAGTGTAGGGTATAGAGTGTAGTGTTTAGAGTGTATGGTATAGAGTGTAGGGTATAGAGTGTAGAGTGTATGGTATAGAGTGTAGGGTATAGAGTGTAGAGTGTAGGGTATAGAGTGTAGGGTATAGAGTGTAGGGTATAGAGTGTATGGTATAGAGTGTACGGTATAGAGTGTAGAGTGTAAGGTATAAAGTGTAGGGTATAGACTGTAGGGTATAGAGTGTAGAATGTAGGGTATAGAGTATAGGGTATAGAGTGTATGTTATAGAGTGTAGGGTATAGAGTGTAGAGTGTAGGATATAGAGTGAAGAGTGTAGGGTATAGAGTGTAGGGTATATAGTGTAGGGTATAGAGTGTAGGGTATAGAGTGTAGGGTATAGAGTGTAGAGTGTAGGGTATAGAGTGAAGGGTATAGAGTGTAGAGTGTAGGGTATAGAGTGTATGGTATAGAGTGTAGGGTGTAGAGTGTATGGTATAGAGTGTAGGGTATAGAGTGTAGAGTGTAGGGTATAGAGTGTAGGGTGTAGAGTGTAGGGTATAGAGTGTAGGGTATAGAGTGTAGAGTGTAGGGTATAAAGTGTAGGGTATAGAGTGTAGAGTGTAGGGTATAGAGTGTATGGTATAATGTGTAGGGTATAGAGTGTAGGGTATAGAGTGTAGGGTATAGAGTGTAGTGTTTAGAGTGTATGGTATAGAGTGTAGGGTATAGAGTGTAGAGTGTAGGGTATAGAGTGTAGGGTATAGAGTGTAGGGTATAGAGTGTATGGTATAGAGTGTACGGTATAGAGTGTAGAGTGTAAGGTATAAAGTGTAGGGTATAGACTGTAGGGTATAGAGTGTAGAATGTAGGGTATAGAGTATAGGGTATAGAGTGTATGGTGTAGAGTGTAGGGTATAGAGTGTATAGTGTAGGGTATAGAGTGTAGGGTTTAGAGTGTAGGGTATTGAGTGTAGGGTATAGAGTGTAGAGTGTAGGGTATAGAGTGTATGGTATAGAGTGTAGGGTATAGAGTGTATGGTATAGAGTGTAGGGTATAGAGTGTAGAGGGTAGAGTGTAGGGTATAGAGTGTAGGGTATAGAGTGTAGGGTATAGAGTGTAGAGTGTAGAGTATAGAGTGTAGGGTATAGAGTGTAGGGTGTAGAGTGTAGGGTATAGAGTGTAGGGTATAGAGTGTAGAGTGTAGGGTATAAAGTGTAGGGTATAGAGTGTAGGGTGTAGAGTGTAGGTTGTAGAGTGTAGGGTATAGAGTGTATGGTATAATGTGTAGGGTATAGAGTGTAGAGTGTAGGGTATAGAGTGTAGGGTATAGAGTATAGAGTGTAGGGTATAGAGTGTAGGGTATAGAGTGTAGAGTGTAGGGTATAGAGTGTAGAGTGTAGGGTATAGAGTGTAGGGTATAGAGTGTATGGTATAGAGTGTAGGGTACAGAGTGTATGATATATTGTGTATGGTATATAGTGTTTGGTATAGAGTGTAAGGTATAGAGTGTAGAGAGTAGGATATAGATTGTAGAGTGTTGAGTGTAGGGTATAGAGTGTATGGTATAGAGTGTATGGAATAGAGAGTATGGTATAGAGTGTAGGGTGTAGAGTGTAGGGTATAGAGTGTAGGGTATAGAGTGTAGAGTGTGGGGTATAGAGTGTAGAGTGTAGGGTATATAGTGTATGATATAGAGTGTAGGGTATAGAGTGTAGATTGTATGGTATAGAGTGTAGGTATAGAGTGTATAGTGTAGGGTATAGAGTGTAGAGTGTAGGGTATAGAGTGTAGGGTATAGAGTGTTGGGATATAGAGTGTAGGGTATAGAGTGTAGGGTATAGAGTGTAGGGTATAGATTGTAGGGTATAGAGTGTAGGGTATAGAGTGTAGGGTATAGAGTATATAGTGTAGGGTATAGAGTGTAGGGTATAGAGTGTAGAGTTTAGGGTATAGAGTGTAGGGTATAGAGTGTAAGGTATAGAGTGTAGGGTATAAAGTGTAGAGTGTAGGGTATAGAGTGTAGGGTATAGAGTGTAGAGTGTAGGGTGTAGAGTGGAGAGTGTAAGGCATAGAGTGTAGGGTATAGAGTGTATGTTATAGAGTGTAGGGTATAGAGTGTAGAGTGTAGGGTATAGAGTGTAGGGTATAGAGTGTAGGGTATAAAGTGTAGAGTGTAGGGTATAGAGTGTAGGGTTTAGAGTGTATGTTATAGAGTGTAGGGTATAGAGTGTAGAGTGTAGGATATAGAGTGTAGAGTGTAGGGTATAGAGTGTAGGGTATATAGTGTAGGGTATAGAGTGTAGGGTATAGAGTGTAGAGTGTAGGGTATAGAGTGTAGGGTATAGAGTGTAGAGTGTAGGGTATAGAGTGTATGGTATAGAGTGTAGGGTGTAGAGTGTATGGTATAGAGTGTAGGGTATAGAGTGTAGAGTGTAGGGTATAGAGTGTAGGGTGTAGAGTGTAGGGTATAGAGTGTAGGGTATAGAGTGTAGAGTGTAGGGTATAAAGTGTAGGGTATAGAGTCTAGGGTGTAGAGTGTAGGGTATAGAGTGTAGAGTGTAGGGTATAGAGTGTATGGTATAATATGTAGGGTATAGAGTGTAGGGTGTAGGGTGTAGGGTACAGAGTGTAGGGTATAGAGTGTAGGGTATAGAGTGTAGAGTGTAGGGTATATAGTGTAGGGAATAGAGTATAGAGTGTAGGGTATAGAGTGTAGGGTATAGAGAGTAGAGTGTAGAGTGTAGGGTATAGAGTGTAGAGTGTAGGGTATAGAGTGTAGGGTATAGAGTGTATGGTATAGAGTAGAATATAGAGTGTAGGGTATAGAGTGTAGAGTGTAGGGTATAGAGTGTAGAGTGTAGGGTATAGAGTGTAGGGTATAAAGAGTAGAGTGTAGGGTATAGAGTGTAGAGTGTAGGGTATGGAGTGTATGGTATAGAGTGTAGGGTATAGAGTGTAGAGTATAGAGTGTTGGGTATAGAGTGTAGAGTGTAGGGTATAGAGTGTAGGGTATATAGTGTAGGGTATAGAGTGTATGGTATACAGTGTAGAGTGTAGGGATTAGAGTGTAGGGTATAGAGTGTAGGGTGTAGAGTGTAGTGTATAGAGTATAGGGTATAGAGTGTATGGTGTAGAGTGTAGGGTATAGAGTGTATAGTGTAGGGTATAGAGTGCAGGGTATAGAGTGTATGGAATAGAGTGTATGGAATATAGTGTACGGTATAGAGTGTAGAGAGTAGGGTATAGAGTGTAGGGTATAGAGCGTAGGGTGTAGGGTATAGATTGTAGGGTATAGAGTGTAGAGTGTAGGGTATAGAGTGCATGGTATAGAGTGTAGGGTGTAGAGTGTATGGTATAGAGTGTACAGTATAGAGTGTATGGTATAGAGTGTAGAGTGTAGGGTATAGAGTGTATGGTATAGAGTGTACTTTGTAGAGTGTATAGTATAGAGTGTAGGGTACAGAGTGTACAATGTAGGGTATAGAGTGTAGGGTATAGAGTATATGGTATAGAGTGTACGGTATAGAGTGTATGATATAGAGTGTATGGTATATAGTGTAGGGTATAGAGTGTTTGGTATAGAGTGTAAGGTATAGAGTGTAGAGAGTAGGGTATAGATTTTAGAGTGTAGAGTGTAGGGTATAGAGTGTAGGGTATAGAGTGTATGGAATAGAGTGTATAATATAGAGTGTAGGGTGTAGAGTGTAGGGTATAGAGTGTAGAGTGTGGGGTATAGAGTGTAGAGTGTAGGGTATAGAGTGTATGATATAGAGTGTAGGGTATAGAGTGTATGGTATAGATTGCAGGGTATAGAGTGTAGGGTATAGAGTGTATGGTATAGAGTGTATGGTATAGATTGTAGGGTATAGAGTGTAGAGTGTAGGGTATAGAGTGTAGAAAGTTGGGTATAGTGTGTAGGGTATGAAGTGTAGAGTGTAGGGTATAGAGTGTAGGGTATAGAGTGTAGATTGTATGGTATAGAGTGTAGGGTATAGAGTGTATAGTGTAGGGTGTAGAGTGTAGGGTATAGAGTGTAGGGTATAGAGTGTTGGGATATAGAGTGTAGGGTATAGAGTGTAGGGTATAGAGTGTAGGGTATAAAGTGTAGAGTGTAGGGTATAGAGTGTAGGGTTTAGAGTGTATGTTATAGAGTGTAGGGTATAGAGTGTAGAGTGTAGGATATAGAGTGTAGAGTGTAGGGTATAGAGTGTAGGGTATATAGTGTAGGGTATAGAGTGTAGGGTATAGAGTGTAGGGTATAGAGTGTAGAGTGTAGGGTATAGAGTGAAGGGTATAGAGTGTAGAGTGTAGGGTATAGAGTGTATGGTATAGAGTGTAGGGTGTAGAGTGTATGGTATAGAGTGTAGGGTATAGAGTGTAGAGTGTAGGGTATAGAGTGTAGGGTGTAGAGTGTAGGGTATAGAGTGTAGGGTATAGAGTGTAGAGTGTAGGGTATAAAGTGTAGGGTATAGAGTGTAGAGTGTAGGGTATAGAGTGTATGGTATAATGTGTAGGGTATAGAGTGTAGGGTGTAGAGTGTAGGGTACAGAGTGTAGGGTATAGAGTGTAGGGTATAGAGTGTAGAGTGTAGGGTATATAGTGTAGGGTATAGAGTATAGAGTGTAGGGTATAGAGTGTAGGGTATAGAGTGTAGAGTGTAGGGTATAGAGTGTAGAGTGTAGGGTATAGAGTGTAGGGTATAGAGTGTATGGTATAGAGTGTAGGGTATAGAGTGTATGGTATAGAGTAGGGTATAGAGTGTAGGGTATAGAGTGTGGAGTGTAGGGTATAGAGTGTAGAGTGTAGGGTATAGAGTGTAGGGTATAAAGAGTAGAGTGTATGGTATAGAGTGTAGAGTGTAGGGTATAGAGTGTATGGTATAGAGTGTATGGTATAGATTGTAGGGTATAGAGTGTAGGGTATAGAGTGTAGAGTTTAGGGTATAGAGTGTAGAAAGTAGGGTATAGTGTGTAGGGTATGAAGTGTAGAGTGTAGGGTATAGAGTGTAGGGTATAGAGTGTAGATTGTATGGTATAGAGTGTAGGTTATAGAGTGTATAGTGTAGGGTGTAGAGTGTAGGGTATAGAGTGTAGGGTATAGAGTGTTGGGATATAGAGTGTAGGGTATAGAGTGTAGGGTATAGAGTGTAGGGTATAGATTGTAGGGTATAGAGTGTAGGGTATAGAGTGTAGGGCATAGAGTATATAGTGTAGGGTATAGAGTGTAGGGTATAGAGTGTAGAGTGTAGGGTATAGAGTGTAGGGTATAGAGTGTAGGGTATAGAGTGTAGGGTATAAAGTGTAGAGTGTAGGGTATAGAGTGTAGGGTATAGAGTGGAGGGTATAGAGTGTAGGGTATAGAGTGTAGAGTGTAGGGTGTAGAGTGTAGGGTATAGAGTGTAAGGTATAGAGTGTAGGGTATAGAGTGTATGTTATAGAGTGTAGGGTATAGAGTGTAGGGTATAGAGTGTAGGGTATAGAGTGTAGGGTATAAAGTGTAGAGTGTAGGGTATAGAGTGTAGGGTTTAGAGTGTATGTTATAGAGTGTAGGGTATAGAGTGTAGAGTGTAGGATATAGAGTGTAGAGTGTAGGGTATAAAGTGTAGGGTATATAGTGTAGGGTATAGAGTGTAGGGTATAGAGTGTATGGTATAGAGTGTAGAGTGTAGGGTATAGAGTGTAGAAAGTAGGGTATAGTGTGTAGGGTATAGAGTGTAGAGTGTAGGGTATAGAGTGTAGGGTATAGAGTGTAGATTGTATGGTATAGAGTGTAGGGTATAGAGTGTATAGTGTAGGGTATAGAGTGTAGAGTGTAGGTTATAGAGTGTAGGGTATAGAGTGTTGGGATATAGAGTGTAGGGTATAGAGTGTCGGGTATAGAGTGTAGGGTATAGATTGTAGGGTATAGAGTGTAGGGTATAGAGTATATAGTATAGGGTATAGAGTGTAGGGTATAGAGTGTAGAGTGTAGGGTATAGAGTGTAGGGTATAGAGTGTAGGGTATATAGTGTAGAGTGTAGGGTATAGAGTGTAGGGTATAGAGTGTAGAGTGTAGGGTGTAGAGTGGAGAGTGTAGGGTATAGAGTGTAAGGTATAGAGTGTAGGGTATAGAGTGTATGTTATAGAGTGTAGGGTGTAGAGTGTAGGGTATAGAGTGTAGAAAGTAGGGTATAGTGTGTAGGGTATAGAGTGTAGGGTATAGAGTGTATGGTATAGAGTGTAGAGTGTAGGGTATAGAGTGTAGAAAGTAGGGTATAGTGTGTAGGGTATAGAGTGTAGAGTGTAGGGTATAGAGTGTAGGGTATAGAGTGTAGATTGTATGGTATAGAGTGTAGGGTATAGAGTGTATAGTGTAGGGTATAGAGTGTAGAGTGTAGGGTATAGACTGTAGGGTATAGAGTGTTGGGATATAGAGTGTAGGGTATAGAGTGTAGGGTATAGAGTGTAGTGTATAGATTTTAGGGTATAGAGTGTAGGGTATAGAGTGTAGGGTATAGAGTATATAGTGTAGGGTATAGAGTGTAGATTTTAGGGTATAGAGTGTATGGTATAGAGTGTAGGGTGTAGAGTGCATGGTATAGAGTGTAGGGTATAGAGTGTAGAGTGTAGGGTATAGAGTGTAGGGTGTAGAGTGTAGGGTATAGAGTGTAGGGTATAGAGTATATAGTGTAGGGTATAGAGTGTAGGGTATAGAGTGTAGGGTGTAGAGTGGAGAGTGTAAGGTATAGAGTGTAAGGTATAGAGTGTAGGGTATAGAGTGTATGTAATAGAGTGTAGGGTATAGAGTGTAGAGTGTAGGGTATAGAGTGTAGGGTATAGAGTGTAGGGTATAGAGTGTAGAGTATAAAGTGTAGAGTGTAGGGTATAGAGTGTAGGGTATAGAGTGTAGAGTGTAGGATATAGAGTGTAGAGTGTAGGGTATAGAGTGTAGGGTATATTGTGTAGGGTATAGATTGTAGGGTATAGAGTGTAGGGTATAGAGTGTAGAGTGTAGGGTATAGAGTGTAGGGTATAGAGTGTAGAGTGTAGGGTATATAGTGTATGGTATAGAGTGTATGGTGTAGAGTGCATGGTATAGAGTGTAGGGTATAGAGTGTAGAGTGTAGGGTATAGAGTGTAGGGTATAGAGTGTAGGGTGTAGAGTGTAGGGTATAGAGTGTAGAGTGTAGGGTATAGAGTGTATGGTATAATGTGTAGGGTATAGAGTGTAGGGTGTAGAGTGTAGGGTATAGAGTGTAGGGTATAGAGTGTAGGGTATAGAGTGTAGGGTATAGAGTGTAGAGTGTAGGTTATATAGTGTAGGGTATAGAGTATAGAGTGTAGGGTATAGAGTGTAGGGTGTAGAGTGGAGAGTGTAGGGTATAGAGTGTAAGGTATAGAGTGTAGGGTATAGAGTGTATGTTATAGAGTGTAGGGTGTAGAGTGTAGGGTATAGAGTGTAGAAAGTAGGGTATAGTGTGTAGGGTATAGAGTGTATGGTATAGAATGTAGGGTATAGAGTGTAGGGTATAGAGTGTAGAGTGTAGGGATTAGAGTGTAGGGTATAGAGTGTATTGTATAGAGTGTAGAGTGTAGGGTATAGAGTATATAGTATAGGGTATAGAGTGTAGGGTATAGAGTGTAGAGTGTAGGGTATAGAGTGTAGGGTATAGAGTGTAGGGTATATAGTGTAGAGTGTAGGGTATAGAGTGTAGGGTATAGAGTGTAGAGTGTAGGGTGTAGAGTGGAGAGTGTAGGGTATAGAGTGTAAGGTATAGAGTGTAGGGTATAGAGTGTATGTTATAGAGTGTAGGGTGTAGAGTGTAGGGTATAGAGTGTAGAAAGTAGGGTATAGTGTGTAGGGTATAGAGTGTAGGGTATAGAGTGTATGGTATAGAGTGTAGAGTGTAGGGTATAGAGTGTAGAAAGTAGGGTATAGTGTGTAGGGTATAGAGTGTAGAGTGTAGGGTATAGAGTGTAGGGTATAGAGTGTAGATTGTATGGTATAGAGTGTAGGGTATAGAGTGTATAGTGTAGGGTATAGAGTGTAGAGTGTAGGGTATAGAGTGTAGGGTATAGAGTGTTGGGATATAGAGTGTAGGGTATAGAGTGTAGGGTATAGAGTGTAGTGTATAGATTTTAGGGTATAGAGTGTAGGGTATAGAGTGTAGAGTATAGAGTATATAGTGTAGGGTATAGAGTGTAGAGTTTAGGGTATAGAGTGTATGGTATAGAGTGTAGGGTGTAGAGTGCATGGTATAGAGTGTAGGGTATAGAGTGTAGAGTGTAGGGTATAGAGTGTAGGGTGTAGAGTGTAGGGTATAGAGTGTAGGGTATAGAGTATATAGTGTAGGGTATAGAGTGTAGGGTATAGAGTGTAGGGTGTAGAGTGGAGAGTGTAAGGTATAGAGTGTAAGGTATAGAGTGTAGGGTATAGAGTGTATGTAATAGAGTGTAGGGTATAGAGTGTAGAGTGTAGGGTATAGAGTGTAGGGTATAGAGTGTAGGGTATAGAGTGTAGAGTATAAAGTGTAGAGTGTAGGGTATAGAGTGTAGGGTATAGAGTGTAGAGTGTAGGATATAGAGTGTAGAGTGTAGGGTATAGAGTGTAGGGTATATTGTGTAGGGTATAGAGTGTAGGGTATAGAGTGTAGAGTGTAGGGTATAGAGTGTAGGGTATAGAGTGTAGAGTGTAGGGTATATAGTGTATGGTATAGAGTGTAGGGTGTAGAGTGCATGGTATAGAGTGTAGGGTATAGAGTGCAGAGTGTAGGGTATAGAGTGTAGGGTATAGAGTGTAGGGTATAGAGTGTAGAGTGTAGGGTATAGAGTGTATGGTATAATGTGTAGGGTATAGAGTGTAGGGTGTAGAGTGTAGGGTATAGAGTGTAGGGTATAGAGTGTAGGGTATAGAGTGTAGGGTATAGAGTGTAGAGTGTAGGTTATATAGTGTAGGGTATAGAGTATAGAGTGTAGGGTATAGAGTGTAGGGTGTAGAGTGGAGAGTGTAGGGTATAGAGTGTAAGGTATAGAGTGTAGGGTATAGAGTGTATGTTATAGAGTGTAGGGTGTAGAGTGTAGGGTATAGAGTGTAGAAAGTAGGGTATAGTGTGTAGGGTATAGAGTGTAGGGTATAGAGTGTATGGTATAGAATGTAGGGTATAGAGTGTAGGGTATAGAGTGTAGAGTGTAGGGATTAGAGTGTAGGGTATAGAGTGTATTGTATAGAGTGTAGAGTGTAGGGTATAGAGTGTAGGGTATAGAGTGTACGGTATAGAGTGTTGGGCTATAGAGTGTAGGGTATAGAGTATAGGGTATAGAGTGTAGGGTATAGAGTGTAGGGTATACAGTGTAGGGTATAAAGTGTAGAGTGTAGGGTATAGAGTGTAGGGTATAGAGTGTAGGGTATAGAGTGTAGGGTATAGAGTGTAGAGTGTAGAGTGTAGGGTATAGAGTGTAGAGTTTAGGGTATAGCGTGTAGGGTATAGAGTGTAGGGTTTAGAGTGTATGGTATAGAGTGTAGGGTATAGAGTGTAGAGTGTAGGGTATAGAGTGTAGGGTATAGAGTGTAGGGTATATAGTGTAGAGTGTAGGGTATAGAGTGTAGGGTATAGAGTGTAGAGTGTAGGGTGTAGAGTGGAGAGTGTAGGGTATAGAGTGTAAGGTATAGAGTGTAGGGTATAGAGTGTATGTTATAGAGTGTAGGGTGTAGAGTGTAGGGTATAGAGTGTAGAAAGTAGGGTATAGTGTGTAGGGTATAGAGTGTAGGGTATAGAGTGTATGGTATAGAGTGTAGAGTGTAGGGTATAGAGTGTAGAAAGTAGGGTATAGTGTGTAGGGTATAGAGTGTAGAGTGTAGGGTATAGAGTGTAGGGTATAGAGTGTAGATTGTATGGTATAGAGTGTAGGGTATAGAGTGTATAGTGTAGGGTATAGAGTGTAGAGTGTAGGGTATAGAGTGTAGGGTATAGAGTGTTGGGATATAGAGTGTAGGGTATAGAGTGTAGGGTATAGAGTGTAGTGTATAGATTTTAGGGTATAGAGTGTAGGGTATAGAGTGTAGGGTATAGAGTATATAGTGTAGGGTATAGAGTGTAGAGTTTAGGGTATAGATTGTATGGTATAGAGTGTAGGGTGTAGAGTGCATGGTATAGAGTGTAGGGTATAGAGTGTAGAGTGTAGGGTATAGAGTGTAGGGTGTAGAGTGTAGGGTATAGAGTGTAGGGTATAGAGTATATAGTGTAGGGTATAGAGTGTAGGGTATAGAGTGTAGGGTATAGAGTGTATGTAATAGAGTGTAGGGTATAGAGTGTAGAGTGTAGGGTATAGAGTGTAGGGTATAGAGTGTAGGGTATAGAGTGTAGAGTATAAAGTGTAGAGTGTAGGGTATAGAGTGTAGGGTATAGAGTGTAGAGTGTAGGATATAGAGTGTAGAGTGTAGGGTATAGAGTGTAGGGTATATTGTGTAGGGTATAGATTGTAGGGTATAGAGTGTAGGGTATAGAGTGTAGAGTGTAGGGTATAGAGTGTAGGGTATAGAGTGTAGAGTGTAGGGTATATAGTGTATGGTATAGAGTGTAGGGTGTAGAGTGCATGGTATAGAGTGTAGGGTATAGAGTGTAGAGTGTAGGGTATAGAGTGTAGGGTATAGAGTGTAGGGTATAGAGTGTAGAGTGTAGGGTATAGAGTGTATGGTATAATGTGTAGGGTATAGAGTGTAGGGTGTAGAGTGTAGGGTATAGAGTGTAGGGTATAGAGTGTAGGGTATAGAGTGTAGGGTATAGAGTGTAGAGTGTAGGTTATATAGTGTAGGGTATAGAGTATAGAGTGTAGGGTATAGAGTGTAGGGTGTAGAGTGGAGAGTGTAGGGTATAGAGTGTAAGGTATAGAGTGTAGGGTATAGAGTGTATGTTATAGAGTGTAGGGTGTAGAGTGTAGGGTATAGAGTGTAGAAAGTAGGGTATAGTGTGTAGGGTATAGAGTGTAGGGTATAGAGTGTATGGTATAGAATGTAGGGTATAGAGTGTAGGGTATAGAGTGTAGAGTGTAGGGATTAGAGTGTAGGGTATAGAGTGTATTGTATAGAGTGTAGAGTGTAGGGTATAGAGTGTAGGGTATAGAGTGTACGGTATAGAGTGTTGGGCTTTAGAGTGTAGGGTATAGAGTATAGGGTATAGAGTGTAGGGTATAGAGTGTAGGGTATACAGTGTAGGGTATAAAGTGTAGAGTGTAGGGTATAGAGTGTAGGGTATAGAGTGTAGGGTATAGAGTGTAGGGTATAGAGTGTAGAGTGTAGAGTGTAGGGTATAGAGTGTAGAGTTTAGGGTATAGCGTGTAGGGTATAGAGTGTAGGGTTTAGAGTGTATGGTATAGAGTGTAGGGTATAGAGTGTAGAGTGTAGGGTATAGAGTGTAGGATATAGAGTGTAGGGTATAGAGTGTATGGTATAGAGTGTACGGTATAGAGTGTACAGTGTAGGGTATAGAGTGTAGGGTATAGATTGTAGGGTATAGAGTGTATTGTATAGGGTATAGAGTGTATGGTGTAGAGTGTAGGTTATAGAGTGTATAGTGTAGGGTATAGAGTGTAGGGTATAGAGTGTATGGTATAGAGTGTAGGGTATAGAGTGTATGGTATAGAGTGTAGGGTATAGAGTGTAGAGTGTAGGGTATAGAGTTTAGGGTATAGAGTGTATGGTGTAGAGTGTAGGGTATAGAGTGTAGGGTATAGAGTGTAGTGTATAGAGTGTATGGTATAGAGTGTAGGGAATAGAGTGTAGAGTGTAGGGTATAGAGTATATGGTATAGAGTGTAGGGTATAGAGTGTAGAGTATAGAGTGTAGGGTATAGAGTGTAGGGTATAGAGTGTAGGGTATAGAGTGTATGGTATAGAGTGTAGGGAATAGAGTGTAGAGTGTAGGGTATAGAGTGTATGGTATAGAGTGTAGGGTATAGAGTGTAGAGGGTAGAGTGTAGGGTATAGAGTGTAGGGTATAGAGTGTAGGGTATAGAGTGTAGAGTGTAGGGTATAGAGTGTAGGGTATAGAGTGTAGGGTGTAGAGTGTAGGGTATAGAGTGTAGGGTATAGAGTGTAGAGTGTAGGGTATAAAGTGTAGGGTATAGAGTGTAGGGTGTAGAGTGTAGGGTATAGAGTGTAGAGTGTAGGGTATAGAGTGTATGGTATAATGTGTAGGGTATAGAGTGTAGAGAGTAGGGTATAGAGTGTAGGGTATAGAGTATAGAGTGTAGGGTATAGAGTGTAGGGTATAGAGTGTAGAGTGTAGGGTATAGAGTGTAGGGTATAGAGTGTAGGGTATAGAGTGTATGGTATAGAGTGTAGGGTATAGAGTGTAGAGTGTAGGGTATAGAGTGTAGAGTATAGAGTGTAGGGTATAGAGTGTACGGTATAGAGTGTTGGGCTATAGAGTGTAGGGTATATTGTGTAGGTTATAGGGTGTAGGGTATAGAGTGTAGGGTATACAGTGTAGGGTATAAAGTGTAGAGTGTAGGGTATAGAGTGTAGGGTATAGAGTGTAGGGTATAGAGTGTAGGGTATAGAGTTTAGGGTATAGAGTGTAGGGTATAGAGTGTAGAGTTTAGGGTATAGAGTGTAGGGTATAGAGTGTAGGGTTTAGAGTGTATGGTATAGAGTGTAGGGTATAGAGTGTAGAGTGTAGGGTATAGAGTGTAGGGTATAGAGTGTAGGGTATAGAGTGTATGGTATAGAGTGTACGGTATAGAGTGTAGAGTGTAGGGTATAAAGTGTAGGGTATAGATTGTAGGGTATAGAGTGTAGAATGTAGGGCATAGAGTATAGGGTATAGAGTGTATGGTGTAGAGTGTAGGGTATAGAGTGTATAGTGTAGGGTATAGAGTGTAGGGTTTAGAGTGTAGGGTATTGAGTGTAGGGTATAGAGTGTAGAGTGTAGGGTATAGAGTGTATGGTATAGAGTGTAGGGTATAGAGTGTATGGTATAGAGTGTAGGGTATAGAGTGTAGAGGGTAGAGTGTAGGGTATAGAGTGTAGGGTATAGAGTGTAGGGTATAGAGTGTAGAGTGTAGGGTATAGAGTGTAGGGTATAGAGTGTAGGGTGTAGAGTGTAGGGTATAGAGTGTAGGGTATAGAGTGTAGAGTGTAGGGTATAAAGTGTAGGGTATAGAGTGTAGGGTGTAGAGTGTAGGGTATAGAGTGTAGAGTGTAGGGTATAGAGTGTATGGTATAATGTGTAGGGTATAGAGTGTAGATTGTAGGGTATAGAGTGTAGGGTATAGAGTATAGAGTGTAGGGTATAGAGTGTATGGTATAGAGTGTAGAGTGAAGGGTGTAGAGTGTAGGGTATAGAGTGTAGGGTATAGAGTGTATGGTATAGAGTGTAGGGTACAGAGTGTAGGGTATAGAGTGTAGAGTGTAAGGATTAGAGTGTAGGGTATAGAGTGTAGGGTATAGAGTGTAGAGTGTAGGGTATAGAGTGTAGGGTATAGAGTGTACGGTATAGAGTGTTGGGCTATAGAGTGTAGGGTATAGAGTGTAGGGTATAGAGTGTAGGGTATACAGTGTAGGGTATAAAGTGTAGAGTGTAGGGTATAGAGTGTAGGGTATAGAGTGTAGGGTATAGAGTGTAGGGTATAGAGTGTAGAGTGTAGGGTATAGAGTGTAGGGTATAGAGTGTAGGGTATAGAGTGTATGGTATAGAGTGTACGGTATAGAGTGTAGAGTGTAGGGTATAGAGTGTAGGGTATAAAGTGTAGGGTATAGATTGTAGGGTATAGAGTGTAGAATGTAGGGTATAGAGTATAGGGTATAGAGTGTATGGTGTAGAGTGTAAGGTATAGAGTGTATAGTGTAGGGTATAGAGTGTAGGGTTTAGAGTGTAGGGTATTGAGTGTAGGGTATAGAGTGTAGAGTGTAGGGTATAGAGTGTATGGTATAGAGTGTAGGGTATAGAGTGTAGGGTATAGAGTGTAGGGTATAGAGTGTAGAGTGTAGGGTATAGAGTTTAGGGTATAGAGTGTATGGTGTAGAGTGTAGGGTATAGAGTGTAGGGTATAGAGTGTATGGTATAGAGTGTAGGGAATAGAGTGTAGAGTTTAGGGTATAGAGTATATGGTATAGAGTGTAGCGTATAGAGTGTAGAGTATAGAGTGTAGGGTATAGAGTGTAGGGTATAGAGTGTATGGTATAGAGTGTAGGGAATAGAGTGTAGAGTGTAGGGTATAGAGTGTATGGTATAGAGTGTAGGGTATAGAGTGTAGAGGGTAGAGTGTAGGGTATAGAGTGTAGGGTATAGAGTGTAGGGTATAGAGTGTAGAGTGTAGGTTATAGAGTGTAGGGTATAGAGTGTAGGGTGTAGAGTGTAGGGTATAGAGTGTAGGGTGTAGAGTGTAGGGTATAAAGTGTAGGGTATAGAGTGTAGGGTATAGAGTGTATGATATAGAGTGTAGGGTATAGAGTGTATGGTATAGATTGCAGGGTATAAAGTGTAGGGTATAGAGTGTAGGGTATAGAGTGTAGAGTGTAGGGTATAGAGTGTAGGGTATAGAGTGTATGGTATAGAGTGTATGGTATAGATTGTAGGGTATAGAGTGTAGGGTATAGAGTGTAGAGTGTATGGTATAGAGTGTAGAAAGTAGGGTATAGTGTGTAGGGCATAGAGTGTAGAGTGTAGGGTATAGAGTGTAGGGTATAGAGTGTAGATTGTATGGTATAGAGTGTAGGGTATAGAGTGTATAGTGTAGAGTATAGAGTATAGAGTGTAGGATATAGAGTGTAGGGTATAGCGTGTAGGGTATAGAGTGTAGGGTATAGAGTATATAGTGTAGGGTATAGAGTGTAGGGTATAAAGTGTAGAGTGTAGGGTATAGAGTGTAGGGTATAGAGTGTAGGGTGTAGAGTGTAGAGTGTAGGGTATAGAGTGTAAGGTATAGAGTGTAGGGTATAGAGTATATGTTATAGAGTGTAGGGTATAGAATGTAGAGTGTAGGGTATAGAGTGTAGGGTATAGAGTGTAGGGTATAGAGTGTAGGGTATAGAGTGTAGGGTATAAAGTGTAGAGTGTAGGGTATAGAGTGTAGGGTATAGAGTGTAGGGTATAGAGTGTATGGTATAGATTGTATGGTATAGAGTGTAGAGTGTAGGGTATAGAGTGTAGGGTATAGAGTGTAGGGTATATATTGTAGGGTATAGAGTGTAGGGCATAGAGTGTAGGGTATAGAGTGTATGGTGTAGAGTGTAGGGTATAGAGTGTATAGTGTAGGGTATAGAGTGTAGGGTATAGAGTGTAGGGTATAGAGTGTATGGTATAGAGTGTACAGTATAGAGTGTATGGTATAGAGTGTAGAGTGTAGGGTATAGAGTGTAGTGTGTAGAGTGTATGGTATAGTGTGTAGGGTACAGAGTGTAGAGTGTAGGGTATAGAGTGTAGGGTATAGAGTGTAGGGTATAGAGTGTACGGTATAGAGTGTATGATATAGAGTGTATGGTATATAGTGTAGGGTATAGAGTGTTTGGTATAGAGTGTAAGGTATAGAGTGTAGAGAGTAGGGTATAAATTTTAGAGTGTAGAGTGTAGGGTATAGAGTGTAGGGTATAGAGTGTATGGAATAGAGTGTATGGTATAGAGTGTAGGGTGTAGAGTGTAGGGTATAGAGTGTAGAGTGTGGTTTATAGAGTGTAGAGTGTAGGGTATAGAGTGTAGAGTGTAGAGTGTAGGGTATAGAGTGTAGAGTGTAGGGTATAGAGTGTAGAGTATAGAGTGTATGGTATAGAGTGTAGGGTATAGAGTGTAGGCTATAGAGTGTAGAGTGTAGGGATTAGAGTGTAGGGTATAGAGTGTAGGGTATAAAGTGTAGGGTATAGAGTGTTGGGCTATAGAGTGTTGTGTATAGAGTGTAGGGTATAGAGTGTAGGGTATAGAGTGTAGGGTATACAGTGTAGGGTATAAGGTGTAGAGTGTAGGGTATAGAGTGTAGGGTATAGAGTGTAGGGTATAGAGTGTAGGGTATAGAGTGTAGAGTGTAGGGTATAGAGTGTAGAGTTTAGGGTATAGAGTGTAGGGTATAGAGTGTAGGATATAGAGTGTAGAGTGTAGGGTATAGAGTGTATGATATAGAGTGTAGGGTATAGAGTGTATGGAATAGAGTGTATGGTATAGAGTGTAGGGTGTAGAGTCTAGGGTATAGAGTGTAGAGTGTAGGGTATAGAGTGTATGGTATAATGTGTAGGGTATTTAGTGTAGAGTGTAGGGTATAGAGTGTAGGGTATAGAGTATAGAGTGTAGGGTATAGAGTGTAGAGTGTAGGGTATAGAGTGTAGAGTGTAGGGTATAGAGTGTAGGGTATAGAGTGTATGGTATAGAGTGTAGGGTATAGAGTGTAGGGTATAGAGTGTAGAGTGTAGGGATTAGAGTGTAGGGTATAGAGTGTAGGGTATAGAGTGTAGGGTATAAAGTGTAGAGTGTAGGGTATAGAGTGTAGGGTATAGAGTGTAGGGTATAGAGTGTAGGGTATTGAGTGTAGAGTGTAGGGTATAGAGTGTAGAGTTTAGGGTATAGAGTGTAGGGTATAGAGTCTAGGGTTTAGAGTGTATAGTATAGAGTGTAGGGTATAGAGTGTAGAGTGTAGGGTATAGAGTGTAGGGTATAGAGTGTATGGTATAGAGTGTACGGTATAGAGTGTAGAGTGTAGGGTATAGAGTGTAGGGTATAAAGTGTAGGGTATAGATTGTAGGGTATAGAGTGTAGAATGTAGGGTATAGAGTCTAGGGGATAGAGTGTATGGTGTAGAGTGTAGGGTATAGAGTGTATAGTGTAGGGTATAGAGTGTAGGGTTTAGAGTGTAGGGTATAGAGTGTAGAGTGTAGGGTATAGAGTGTATGGTATAGAGTGTAGGGTATAGAGTGTAAGGTATAGAGTGTAGGGTATAGAGTGTAGGGTATAGAGTGTAGAGTGTAGGGTATATTGTTTAGGGTATAGAGTGTATGGTATAGAGTGTAGAGTGTAGGGTATAGAGTGAATAGTGTAGGGTATAGAGTGTAGGGTATAGAGTGTAGGGTATAGAGTGTATGGTATAGAGTGTAGGGAATAGAGTGTAGAGTGTAGGGTATAGAGTGTATGGTATAGAGTGTAGGGTATAGAGTGTAGAGTATAGAGTGTAGGGTATAGAGTGTAGGGTATAGAGTGTAGGGTATAGAGTGTAGGGTATAGAATGTATGGTATAGAGTGTAGGGAATAGAGTGTAGAGTGTAGGGTATAGAGTGTATGGTGTAGAGTGTAGGGTATAGAGTGTATAGTGTAGGGTATAGAGTGCAGGGTATAGAGTGTATGGAATAGAGTGTATGGAATATAGTGTACGGTATAGAGTGTAGAGTGTAGGGTATAGAGTGTAGGGTATAGAGCGTAGGGTGTAGGGTATAGATTGTAGGGTATAGAGTGTAGGGTATAGAGTGTATAGTGTAGGGTATAGAGTGCATGGTATAGAGTGTAGGGTGTAGAGTGTATGGTATAGAGTGTACAGTATAGAGTGTATGGTATAGAGTGTAGAGTGTAGGGTATAGAGTGTATGGTATAGAGTATAGGGTGTAGAGTGTATAGTATAGAGTGTAGGGTACAGAGTGTAGAGTGTAGGGTATAGAGTGTAGGGTATAGAGTGTACGGTATAGAGTGTATGGTATAGAGTGTACGGTATAGAGTGTATGATATAGAGTGTATGGTATATAGTGTAGGGTATAGAGTGTTTGGTATTGAGTGTAAGGTATAGAGTGTAGAGAGTAGGGTATAGATTTTAGAGTGTAGAGTGTAGGGTATAGAGTGTAGGGTATAGAGTGTATGGAATAGAGTGTATGGTATAGAGTGTAGGGTGTAGAGTGTAGGGTATAGAGTGTAGAGTGTGGGGTATAGAGTGTAGAGTGTAGGGTATAGAGTGTATGATATAGAGTGTAGGGTATAGAGTGTATGGTATAGATTGCAGGGTATAGAGTGTAGGATATAGAGTGTAGGGTATAGAGTGTAGAGTGTAGGGTATAGAGTGTAGGGTATAGAGTGTATGGTATAGAGTGTATGGTATAGATTGTAGGGTATAGAGTGTAGGGTATAGAGTGTAGAGTGTAGGGTATAGAGTGTAGAAAGTAGGGTATAGTGTGTAGGGTATAGAGTGTAGAGTGTAGGGTATAGAGTGTAGGGTATAGAGTGTAGATTGTATGGTATAGAGTGTAGGGTATAGAGTGTATAGTGTAGGGTATAGAGTGTAGAGTGTAGGGTATAGAGTGTAGGGTGTTGTGAGTTCTGTTTTTGGGCTCCCTCTGGTGGTTACTGATGGTACTGGGTGACTTGTCTTTCCTGGGTTTCTGGGTTCCACCTGTTCCATCAGCATATGGGAGTTTCCTATTTATCCTGGCTTTGCTGGCATTTCCTCGCCGGTTATCAATGTATCCAGTGTGTCTTGTTACCTCTGCTCCCTGCTCCTAGAACCTTCTGGTCAAGCTAAGTTTGGATTTTCCTGTTTTGGTGTTTTGCTTTATTTGGTTTTTAGTCCAGCCTGCAGATATGTGATTCTTGCTGCTGGTTGCTCTAGTGGGCTGAAATTGCTCCTCATGTACCATGAGTTGGCACATGAGTTCAAGTAATTTCAGGATGGTTTTTTTGAAGGGTTTTTCGCTGACCGCGCAGTTCACTTTTGTATCCTCTGCTATCTAGCTTTAGCGGGCCTCATTTTGCTGAAACTGTTTTCATACTGCGTATGTGCTTTCCTCTCATTTCACCGTCATTATATGTGGGGGGCTGCTATTTCTGTGGGGGATTTCTCTGGAGGCAAGAGAGGTCTGTGTTTCTTCTGATAGGGGAAGTTAGATCTTCGGCTGGAGCGAGACGTCTAGGATCATCGTAGGCACGTTCCCCGGCTACTTTTATTTGTGTGTTAGGTTCAGGGTCGCGGTCAGCTCAGGTTCCATCGCCCTAGAGCTTGTTTGTATCTGTGCTTGTCCTTTAGTGATCCCCTGCCATTGGGATCATGACAGTATAACCGGCCCACAAAGTGTTAATTGTATTGGCTGAAGTAGGAGGATAAGTAGTCTGAGGAAGTTTTTTTTTTTTTTTTTTTTCCCCTCAGAGTTTGCTGCCTAGCCTTATTGCAGCGTGGCTACTTCCTCCTCCTCTTAATCTTTGAATGGCTCTGATCCCAGCTGTTTATCATGGACGTCCAGAGTTTGGCTTGCAGCCTGAATAATCTTGCCACTAAGGTTCAAAATATACAGGATTTTGTTGTACATGCTCCTATGTCTGAACCTAGAATTCCTGTCCCAGAGTTTTTTTTCTGGAGATAGATCTCGTTTTCTGAATTTTAGGAACAATTGCAAGTTGTTTCTTTCTTTGAAATCTTGCTCCTCTGGAGACCCTGCTCAGCAAGTCAAGATAATTATATCTTTCCTGCGGGGTGACCCTCAGGATTGGGCATTTGCATTGGCACCAGGGGACCCTGCGTTGCTTAATGCGGATGCGTTTTTTCTGGCATTAGGTTTGCTCTATGAGGAACCTAACCAAGAGATTCAGGCTGAAAAAGCTTTGTTGGCCCTCTCTCAGGGGCAAGATGAAGCAGAAATTTATTGTCAAAAATTTAGGAAGTGGTCGGTACTTACTCAGTGGAATGAGTGCGCTCTGGCTGCAAAGTTTAGAGATGGCCTTTCTGAGGCCATTAAAGATGTTATGGTGGGGTTCCCTGCGCCTGCTGGTCTGAATGAGTCTATGACTATGGCTGTTCAGATTGATCGGCGTTTACGGGAGCGCAAACCTGTGCATCATTTGGCGGTGTCGTCTGAACCGTCACCTGAGATAATGCAATGTGATAGAATTCAGTCCAGAAGTGAACGGCAAAAGTATAGGCGGAAAAAAGGGTTGTGCTTTTATTGTGGTGATTCAGCTCATGTTATATCAGCATGCTCTAAACGCACAAAAAAGGTTGATAAGTCTGTTGCCATTAGTACTTTACAGTCTAAGTTCATTCTGTCTGTGACTCTGATTTGTTCATTATCATCCATTTCCGTCGATGCCTATGTGGATTCAGGCGCTGCCCTGAGTCTTATGGATTGGTCATTTGCCAATCGCTGTGGGTTTAGTCTGAAGCCTCTGGAAGTCCCTATTCCTTTGAAGGGAATTGACTCTACACCTTTGGCTATGAATAAACCTCAGTACTGGACACAAGTGACCATGCGTATGACTCCCGTTCACCAGGAGGTGATTCGCTTCCTGGTACTGTATAATTTGCATGATGTTCTAGTACTTGGTCTGCCATGGTTACAAACTCATAATCCAGTCCTTGACTGGAAATCAATGTCTGTGTTAAGCTGGGGTTGTCAGGGGGTTCATGATGATGCACCTCCGATTTCTATCGCTTCATCTACTCCTTCTGAGATTCCTGTGTTTTTGTCTGACTATCGGGATGTTTTTGAGGAGCCTAAGCTCAGTTCGCTTCCTCCTCACAGGGATTGCGATTGTGCTATAAATTTAATTCCAGGCAGTAAATTTCCTAAAGGTCGTTTGTTCAATCTGTCAGTGCCAGAGCATACTGCTATGTGGGATTATGTTAAGGAGTCCTTGGAAAAGGGACATATCCGTCCATCTTTGTCCCCTTTGGGAGCAGGTTTTTTTTTCGTGGCCAAAAAAGATGGTTCCTTGAGGCCTTGTATAGATTATCGTCTTTTGAATAAGATTACCGTAAAATATCAGTATCCTTTGCCATTGTTGACTGATTTGTTTGCTCGCATTAAGGGGGCTAAATGGTTTACTAAGATTGATCTTCGGGGTGCGCATAATCTTATACGAATAAAGCAAGGTGATGAGTGGAAAACCGCATTTAATACGCCTGAGGGCCATTTTGAGTATTTGGTAATGCCTTTTGGACTTTCTAATGCTCCTTCAGTCTTCCAGTCCTTTATGCACGATATTTTCCGTGAATATCTGGATAAATTTATGATTGTGTATTTGGATGATATTTTGGTTTTTTCTGATGACTGGGAGTCTCATGTTCAGCAGGTCAGGAAGGTGTTTCAGGTCCTGCGGGCCAATTCCTTGTTTGTAAAAGGCTCAAAGTGTCTCTTTGGAGTCCAGAAGATTTCTTTCTTGGGGTATATTTTTTCCCCTTCTACTATTGAGATGGATCCCGTCAAGGTTCAGGCTATTTGTGACTGGACGCAGCCTACATCTCTTAAGAGTCTACAGAAGTTCTTGGGCTTTGCTAATTTCTATCGTCGTTTTATAACTAATTTTTCTAGTGTTGTTAAGCCTTTGACGGATTTGACTAAGAAGGGTGCTGATGTTGCTAATTGGTCTCCTGCGGCTGTGGAGGCCTTTCAGGAACTTAAGCGCCGGTTTTCTTCTGCTCCTGTGTTGCGTCAGCCAGATGTTTCGCTCCCTTTTCAGGTTGAGGTTGATGCTTCCGAGATTGGAGCGGGGGCGGTTTTGTCACAGAGAAGCTCCGATGGCTCAGTGATGAAGCCATGCGTGTTTTTTTCTAGAAAGTTTTCGCCGGCTGAGCAGAATTATGATGTTGGTAATCGGGAACTTTTGGCCATGAAGTGGGCATTTGAGGAGTGGCGTCATTGGCTAGAGGGTGCTAGACATCGTGTGGTGGTCTTGACTGATCACAAAAATTTGATTTACCTTGAGTCTGCCAGGCGTCTGAATCCTAGACAGGCTCGTTGGTCACTGTTTTTCTCTCGTTTCAATTTTGTGGTTTCATACCTGCCAGGTTCAAAGAATGTGAAGGCGGATGCTCTTTCTAGGAGTTTTGTGCCTGACTCCCTTGGAAATTCTGAGCCCTCTGGTATCCTTAGGGATGGGGTGATTTTGTCTGCTGTCTCCCCAGACTTGCGACGTGCTTTGCAGGAGTTTCAGGCGGGTAAACCTGATCGTTGTCCGCCTGAGAGACTGTTTGTTCCGGATAATTGGACCAGTAGAGTCATCTCCGAGGTCCATTCTTCTGCGTTGGCAGGTCATCCTGGAATATTTGGTACTAGAGACTTGGTGGCCAGGTCTTTTTGGTGGCCTTCCTTGTCGAGGGATGTGCGTTCTTTTGTGCAGTCTTGTGAGGTTTGTGCTCGGGCTAAGCCTTGCTGTTCTCGGGCCAGTGGATTGTTGTCACCTTTGCCTATCCCGAAGAGGCCTTGGACGCACATTTCCATGGACTTTATTTCGGATCTCCCAGTCTCTCAAAAAATGTCCGTCATCTGGGTTGTGTGTGATCGCTTTTCTAAAATGGTTCATCTGGTACCCTTGCCTAAGTTGCCTTCCTCCTCTGAGTTGGTCCCTCTGTTTTTTCAGAATGTGGTTCGTTTGCATGGGATTCCTGAGAACATCGTTTCTGACAGGGGATCCCAGTTTGTGTCTAGATTTTGGCGGACGTTCTGTGCTAAGATGGGCATTGATTTGTCCTTTTCGTCTGCATTCCATCCTCAGATGAATGGCCAGACTGAACGAACTAATCAGACCTTGGAAACTTATTTAAGGTGTTTTGTTTCCGCTGATCAGGATGACTGGGTTACCTTTTTGCCGTTGGCCGAGTTTGCCCTTAATAATCGGGCTAGTTCTGCTACCTTGGTTTCTCCTTTCTTTTGTAATTCGGGGTTTCATCCTCGTTTTTCCTCTGGTCAGGTGGAACCTTCTGATTGTCCTGGAGTGGACATGGTGGTGGATAGGTTGCATCGGATTTGGAGTCATGTGGTGGACAATTTGAAGTTGTCCCAGGAGAAGGCTCAGCAGTTTGCTAATCGCCGTCGCCGCGTGGGTCCTCGACTTCTTGTTGGTGACTTGGTGTGGTTGTCTTCTCGTTTTGTTCCTATGAAGGTCTCTTCTCCTAAGTTCAAGCCTCGGTTCATCGGTCCCTATAGGATCTTGGAAATTCTTAACCCTGTGTCGTTTCGTTTGGATCTCCCGGCATCGTTTGCTATTTATAATGTGTTTCATCGGTCGTTGTTGCGGAAGTATGAGGTACCTGTTGTTCCTTCGCTTGAGCCTCCTGCTCCAGTGCTGGTGGAGGGAGAATTGGAGTATGTTGTGGAGAAGATCTTGGATTCTCGTGTTTCCAGACGGAAACTCCAGTATTTGGTCAAGTGGAAGGGTTATGGTCAGGAGGATAATTCTTGGGTGGTTGCCTCGGATGTTCATGCTGATGATTTGGTTCGCGCTTTTCATAGGGCTCATCCTGGTCGCCCTGGTGGTTCTCGTGAGGGTTCGGTGACCCCTCCTCAAGGGGGGGGGGGTACTGTTGTGAGTTCTGTTTTTGGGCTCCCTCTGGTGGTTACTGATGGTACTGGGTGACTTGTCTTTCCTGGGTTTCTGGGTTCCACCTGTTCCATCAGCATATGGGAGTTTCCTATTTAACCTGGCTTTGCTGGCATTTCCTCGCCGGTTATCAATGTATCCAGTGTGTCTTGTTACCTCTGCTCCCTGCTCCTAGAACCTTCTGGTCAAGCTAAGTTTGGATTTTCCTGTTTTGGTGTTTGGCTTTATTTGGTTTTTAGTCCAGCCTGCAGATATGTGATTCTTGCTGCTGGTTGCTCTAGTGGACTGAAATTGCTCCTCATGTACCATGAGTTGGCACATGAGTTCAAGTAATTTCAGGATGGTTTTTTTGAAGGGTTTTTCGCTGACCGCGCAGTTCACTTTTGTATCCTCTGCTATCTAGCTTTAGCGGGCCTCATTTTGCTGAAACTGTTTTCATACTGCGTATGTGCTTTCCTCTCATTTCACCGTCATTATATGTGGGGGGCTGCTATTTCTGTGGGGGATTTCTCTGGAGGCAAGAGAGGTCTGTGTTTCTTCTGATAGGGGAAGTTAGATCTTCGGCTGGAGCGAGACGTCTAGGATCATCGTAGGCACGTTCCCCGGCTACTTTTATTTGTGTGTTAGGTTCAGGGTCGCGGTCAGCTCAGGTTCCATCGCCCTAGAGCTTGTTTGTATCTGTGCTTGTCCTTTAGTGATCCCCTGCCATTGGGATCATGACAGTAGGGTATAGAGTGTTGGGATATAGAGTGTAGGGTATAGAGTGTAGGGTATAGAGTATAGGGTATAGATTGTAGGGTATAGAGTATAGGGTATAGAGTGTAGGGTATAGAGTATATAGTGTAGGGTATAGTGTGTAGGGTATAGAGTGTAGAGTGTAGGGTATAGAGTGTAGGGTATAGAGTGTAGGGTATAGAGTGTAGGGTATAAAGTGTAGAGTGTAGGGTATAGAGTGTAGGGTATAGAATGTAGGGTATAGAGTGTAGGGTGTAGAGTGTAGGATATAGAGTGTAGAGTATAGAGTGTAGAGTGTAGGGTATAGAGTGTAGAGTGTAGGGTATAGAGTGTATAGTGTAGGGTATAGAGTGTAGGGTATAGAGTGTAGGGTATAGAGCGTATGGTATAGAGTGTAGGGAATAGAGTGTAGAGTGTAGGGTATAGAGTGTATGGTATAGAGTGTAGGGTATAGAGTGTATAGTGTAGGGTATAGAGTGCAGGGTATAGAGTGTATGGAATAGAGTGTATGGAATATAGTGTACGGTATAGAGTGTAGAGTGTAGGGTATAGAGTGTAGGGTATAGAGCGTAGGGTTTAGGGTATAGATTGTAGGGTATAGAGTGTAGGGTATAGAGTGTAGAGTGTAGGGTATAGAGTGCATGATATAGAGTGTAGGGTGTAGAGTGTATGGTATAGAGTGTACAGTATAGAGTGTATGGTATAGAGTGTAGAGTGTAGGGTATAGAGTGTATGGTATAGAGTGTAGGGTGTAGAGTGTATAGTATAGAGTGTAGGGTACAGAGTGTAGAGTGTAGGGTATAGAGTGTAGGGTATAGAGTGTAGGGTATAGACTGTAGGGTATATATTGTAGGGTATAGAGTGTAGAGTGTAGGGTATAGAGTGTAGGGTATAGAGTGTATGGTGTAGAGTGTAGGGTATAGAGTGTATGGTGTAGGGTATAGAGTGTAGGGTATAGAGTCTAGGGTATAGAGTGTATGGTATAGAGTGTACAGTATAGAGGGTATGGTATAGAGTGTAGAGTGTAGGGTATAGACTGTAGTGTGTAGAGTGTATGGTATAGTGTGTAGGGTACAGAGTGTAGAGTGTAGGTTATAGAGTGTAGGGTATAGAGTGTAGGGTATAGAGTGTACGGTATAGAGTGTATGATATAGAGTGTATGGTATATAGTGTAGGGTATAGAGTGTTTGGTATAGAGTGTAAGGTATAGAGTGTAGAGAGTAGGGTATAGATTTTAGAGTGTAGAGTGTAGGGTATAGAGTGTAGGGTATAGAGTGTATGGAATAGAGTGTATGGTATAGAATGTAGGGTGTAGAGTGTAGGGTATAGAGTGTAGAGTGTGGTTTATAGAGTGTAGAGTGTAGGGTATAGAGTGTATGGTATAGATTGCAGGGTATAGAGTGTAGGGTATATAGTGTAGGGTATAGAGTATAGAGTGTAGGGTATAGAGTGTAGGGTATAGAGTGTAGAGTGTAGAGTGTAGGGTATAGAGTGTAGAGTGTAGGGTATAGAGTGTAGGGTATAGAGTGTAGGCTATAGAGTGTAGAGTGTAGGGATTAGAGTGTAGGGTATAGAGTGTAGGGTATAGAGTGTAGGGTATAGAGTGTTGGGCTATAGAGTGTTGGGTATAGAGTGTAGGGTATAGAGTGTAGGGTATAGAGTGTAGGGTATACAGTGTAGGGTATAAGGTGTAGAGTGTAGGGTATAGAGTGTAGGGTATAGAGTGTAGGGTGTAGAGTGTAGGGTATAGAGTGTAGAGTTTAGGGTATAGAGTGTAGGGTATAGAGTGTATGATATAGAGTGTAGGGTATAGAGTGTATGGAATAGAGTGTATGGTATAGAGTGTAGGGTGTAGAGTCTAGGGTATAGAGTGTAGAGTGTAGGGTATAGAGTGTATGGTATAATGTGTAGGGTATAGAGTGTAGAGTGTAGGGTATAGAGTGTAGGGTATAGAGTATAGAGTGTAGGGTATAGAGTGTAGAGTGTAGGGTATAGAGTGTAGAGTGTAGGGTATAGAGTGTAGGGTATAGAGTGTATGGTATAGAGTGTAGGGTATAGAGTGTAGGGTATAGAGTGTAGAGTGTAGGGATTAGAGTGTAGGGTATAGAGTGTAGAGTGTAGGGTATAGAGTGTAGGGTATAGAGTGTACGGTATAGAGTGTTGGGCTATAGAGTGTAGGGTATAGAGTGTAGGGTATAGAGTGAAGGGTATACAGTGTAGGGTATAAAGTGTAGAGTGTAGGGTATAGAGTGTAGGGTATAGAGTGTAGGGTATAGAGTGTAGGGTATTGAGTGTAGAGTGTAGAGTGTAGGGTATAGAGTGTAGAGTGTAGGGTATAGAGTGTAGGGTATAGAGTGTAGGGTATAGAGTGTATGGTATAGAGTGTACGGTATAGAGTGTAGAGTGTAGGGTATAGAATGTAGGGTATAAAGTGTAGGGTATAGATTGTAGGGTATAGAGTGTAGAATGTAGGGTATAGAGTCTAGGGGATAGAGTGTATGGTGTAGAGTGTAGGGTATAGAGTGTAGAAAGTAGGGTATAGTGTGTAGGGTATAGAGTGTAGGGTATAGAGTGTATGGTATAGAGTGTAGAGTGTAGGGTATAGAGTGTAGAAAGTAGGGTATAGTGTGTAGGGTATAGAGTGTAGAGTGTAGGGAATAGAGTGTAGGGTATAGAGTGTAGATTGTATGGTATAGAGTGTAGGGTATAGAGTGTATAGTGTAGGGTATAGAGTGTAGAGTGTAGGGTATAGAGTGTAGGGTATAGAGTGTTGGGATATAGAGTGTAGGGTATAGAGTGTAGGGTATAGAGTGTAGTGTATAGATTTTAGGGTATAGAGTGTAGGGTATAGAGTGTAGGGTATAGAGTATATAGTGTAGGGTATAGAGTGTAGAGTTTAGGGTATAGAGTGTATGGTATAGAGTGTAGGGTGTAGAGTGCATGGTATAGAGTGTAGGGTATAGAGTGTAGAGTGTAGGGTATAGAGTGTAGGGTGTAGAGTGTAGGGTATAGAGTGTAGGGTATAGAGTATATAGTGTAGGGTATAGAGTGTAGGGTATAGAGTGTATGTAATAGAGTGTAGGGTATAGAGTGTAGAGTGTAGGGTATAGAGTGTAGGGTATAGAGTGTAGGGTATAGAGTGTAGAGTATAAAGTGTAGAGTGTAGGGTATAGAGTGTAGGGTATAGAGTGTAGAGTGTAGGATATAAAGTGTAGAGTGTAGGGTATAGAGTGTAGGGTATAGAGTGTAGGGTATAGAGTGTAGAGTGTAGGGTATAGAGTGTAGGGTATAGAGTGTAGAGTGTAGGGTATATAGTGTATGGTATAGAGTGTAGGGTGTAGAGTGCATGGTATAGAGTGTAGGGTATAGAGTGTAGAGTGTAGGGTATAGAGTGTAGGGTATAGAGTGTAGGGTGTAGAGTGTAGGGTATAGAGTGTAGAGTGTAGGGTATAGAGTGTATGGTATAATGTGTAGGGTATAGAGTGTAGGGTGTAGAGTGTAGGGTATAGAGTGTAGGGTATAGAGTGTAGGGTATAGAGTGTAGGGTATAGAGTGTAGAGTGTAGGTTATATAGTGTAGGGTATAGAGTATAGAGTGTAGGGTATAGAGTGTAGGGTGTAGAGTGGAGAGTGTAGGGTATAGAAAGTAAGGTATAGAGTGTAGGGTATAGAGTGTATGTTATAGAGTGTAGGGTGTAGAGTGTAGGGTATAGAGTGTAGAAAGTAGGGTATAGTGTGTAGGGTATAGAGTGTAGGGTATAGAGTGTATGGTATAGAATGTAGGGTATAGAGTGTAGGGTATAGAGTGTAGAGTGTAGGGATTAGAGTGTAGGGTATAGAGTGTATTGTATAGAGTGTAGAGTGTAGGGTATAGAGTATATAGTATAGGGTATAGAGTGTAGGGTATAGAGTGTAGAGTGTAGGGTATAGAGTGTAGGGTATAGAGTGTAGGGTATATAGTGTAGAGTGTAGGGTATAGAGTGTAGGGTATAGAGTGTAGAGTGTAGGGTGTAGAGTGGAGAGTGTAGGGTATAGAGTGTAAGGTATAGAGTGTAGGGTATAGAGTGTATGTTATAGAGTGTAGGGTGTAGAGTGTATGGTATAGAGTGTAGAAAGTAGGGTATAGTGTGTAGGGTATAGAGTGTAGGGTATAGAGTGTATGGTATAGAGTGTAGAGTGTAGGGTATAGAGTGTAGAAAGTAGGGTATAGTGTGTAGGGTATAGAGTGTAGAGTGTAGGGTATAGAGTGTAGGGTATAGAGTGTAGATTGTATGGTATAGAGTGTAGGGTATAGAGTGTATAGTGTAGGGTATAGAGTGTAGAGTGTAGGGTATAGAGTGTAGGGTATAGAGTGTTGGGATATAGAGTGTAGGGTATAGAGTGTAGGGTATAGAGTGTAGTGTATAGATTTTAGGGTATAGAGTGTAGGGTATAGAGTGTAGGGTATAGAGTATATAGTGTAGGGTATAGAGTGTAGAGTTTAGGGTATAGAGTGTATGGTATAGAGTGTAGGGTGTAGGATATAGAGTGTAGAGTGTAGGGTATAGAGTGTAGGGTATATTGTGTAGGGTATAGATTGTAGGGTATAGAGTGTAGGGTATAGAGTGTAGAGTGTAGGGTATAGAGTGTAGGGTATAGAGTGTAGAGTGTAGGGTATATAGTGTATGGTATAGAGTGTAGGGTGTAGAGTGCATGGTATAGAGTGTAGGGTATAGAGTGTAGAGTGTAGGGTATAGAGTGTAGGGTATAGAGTGTAGGGTGTAGAGTGTATGGTATAGAGTGTAGAGTGTAGGGTATAGAGTGTATGGTATAATGTGTAGGGTATAGAGTGTAGGGTGTAGAGTGTAGGGTATAGAGTGTAGGGTATAGAGTGTAGGGTATAGAGTGTAGGGTATAGAGTGTAGAGTGTAGGTTATATAGTGTAGGGTATAGAGTATAGAGTGTAGGGTATAGAGTGTAGGGTGTAGAGTGGAGAGTGTAGGGTATAGAGTGTAAGGTATAGAGTGTAGGGTATAGAGTGTATGTTATAGAGTGTAGGGTGTAGAGTGTAGGGTATAGAGTGTAGAAAGTAGGGTATAGTGTGTAGGGTATAGAGTGTAGGGTATAGAGTGTATGGTATAGAATGTAGGGTATAGAGTGTAGAGTGTAGGGATTAGAGTGTAGGGTATAGAGTGTATTGTATAGAGTGTAGAGTGTAGGGTATAGAGTGTAGGGTATAGAGTGTACGGTATAGAGTGTTGGGCTATAGAGTGTAGGGTATAGAGTATAGGGTATAGAGTGTAGGGTATAGAGTGTAGGGTATACAGTGTAGGGTATAAAGTGTAGAGTGTAGGGTATAGAGTGTAGGGTATAGAGAGTAGGGTATAGAGTGTAGGGTATAGAGTGTAGAGTGTAGAGTGTAGGGTATAGAGTGTAGAGTTTAGGGTATAGAGTGTAGGGTATAGAGTGTAGGGTTTAGAGTGTATGGTATAGAGTGTAGGGTATAGAGTGTAGAGTGTAGGGTATAGAGTGTAGGATATAGAGTGTAGGGTATAGAGTGTATGGTATAGAGTGTACGGTATAGAGTGTACAGTGTAGGGTATAGAGTGTAGGGTATAGATTGTAGGGTATAGAGTGTATTGTATAGGGTATAGAGTGTATGGTGTAGAGTGTAGGTTATAGAGTGTATAGTGTAGGGTATAGAGTGTAGGGTATAGAGTGTATGGTATAGAGTGTAGGGTATAGAGTGTATGGTATAGAGTGTAAAGTATAGAGTGTAGAGTGTAGGGTATAGAGTGTAGGGTATAGAGTGTAGAGTGTAGGGTATAGAGTTTAGGGTATAGAGTGTATGGTGTAGAGTGTAGGGTATAGAGTGTAGGGTATAGAGTGTAGGGTATAGAGTGTATGGTATAGAGTGTAGGGAATAGAGTGGAGAGTGTAGGGTATAGAGTGTAAGGTATAGAGTGTAGGGTATAGAGTGTATGTTATAGAGTGTAGGGTGTAGAGTGTAGGGTATAGAGTGTAGAAAGTAGGGTATAGTGTGTATGGTATAGAGTGTAGGGTATAGAGTGTATGGTATAGAATGTAGGGTATAGAGTGTAGAGTGTAGGGATTAGAGTGTAGGGTATAGAGTGTATTGTATAGAGTGTAGAGTGTAGGGTATAGAGTGTAGGGTATAGAGTGTACGGTATAGAGTGTTGGGCTATAGAGTGTAGGGTATAGAGTATAGGGTATAGAGTGTAGGGTATAGAGTGTAGGGTATACAGTGTAGGGTATAAAGTGTAGAGTGTAGGGTATAGAGTGTAGGGTATAGAGTGTAGGGTATAGAGTGTAGGGTATAGAGTGTAGAGTGTAGAGTGTAGGGTATAGAGTGTAGAGTTTAGGGTATAGAGTGTAGGGTATAGAGTGTAGGGTTTAGAGTGTATGGTATAGAGTGTAGGGTATAGAGTGTAGAGTGTAGGGTATAGAGTGTAGGATATAGAGTGTAGGGTATAGAGTGTATGGTATAGAGTGTACGGTATAGAGTGTACAGTGTAGGGTATAGAGTGTAGGGTATAGATTGTAGGGTATAGAGTGTATTGTATAGGGTATAGAGTGTATGGTGTAGAGTGTAGGTTATAGAGTGTATAGTGTAGGGTATAGAGTGTAGGGTATAGAGTGTATGGTATAGAGTGTAGGGTATAGAGTGTATGGTATAGAGTGTAGGGTATAGAGTGTAGAGTGTAGGGTATAGAGTGTAGGGTATAGAGTGTAGAGTGTAGGGTATAGAGTTTAGGGTATAGAGTGTATGGTGTAGAGTGTAGGGTATAGAGTGTAGGGTATAGAGTGTAGGGTATAGAGTGTATGGTATAGAGTGTAGGGAATAGAGTGTAGAGTGTAGGGTATAGAGTATATGGTATAGAGTGTAGGGTATAGAGTGTAGAGTATAGAGTGTAGGGTATAGAGTGTAGGGTATAGAGTGTAGGGTATAGAGTGTATGGTATAGAGTGTAGGGAACAGAGTGTAGAGTGTAGGGTATAGAGTGTATGGTATAGAGTGTAGGGTATAGAGTGTAGAGGGTAGAGTGTAGGGTATAGAGTGTAGGGTATAGAGTGTAGGGTATAGAGTGTAGAGTGTAGGGTATAGAGTGTAGGGTATAGAGTGTAGGGTGTAGAGTGTAGGGTATAGAGTGTAGGGTATAGAGTGTAGAGTGTAGGGTATAAAGTGTAGGGTATAGAGTGTAGGGTGTAGAGTGTAGGGTATAGAGTGTAGAGTGTAGGGTATAGAGTGTATGGTATAATGTGTAGGGTATAGAGTGTAGAGAGTAGGGTATAGATTGTAGGGTATAGAGTATAGAGTGTATGGTATAGAGTGTAGGGTGTAGAGTGCATGGTATAGAGTGTAGGGTATAGAGTGTAGAGTGTAGGGTATAGAGTGTAGAGTGTAGGGTATAGAGTGTAGGGTATAGAGTGTATGGTATAGAGTGTAGGGTATAGAGTGTAGAGTGTAGGGTATAGAGTGTAGGGTATAGAGTGTAGGGTATAGAGTGTAGGGTGTAGAGTGTAGGGTATAGAGTGTAGGGTATAGAGTGTATGGTATAATGTGTAGGGTATAGAGTGTAGGGTGTAGAGTGTAGGGTATAGAGTGTAGGGTATAGAGTGTAGGGTATAGAGTGTAGGGTATAGAGTGTAGAGTGTAGGTTATATAGTGTAGGGTATAGAGTATAGAGTGTAGGGTATAGAGTGTAGGGTGTAGAGTGGAGAGTGTAGGGTATAGAGTGTAAGGTATAGAGTGTAGGGTATAGAGTGTATGTTATAGAGTGTAGGGTGTAGAGTGTAGGGTATAGAGTGTAGAAAGTAGGGTATAGTGTGTAGGGTATAGAGTGTAGGGTATAGAGTGTATGGTATAGAATGTAGGGTATAGAGTGTAGGGTATAGAGTGTAGAGTGTAGGGATTAGAGTGTAGGGTATAGAGTGTATTGTATAGAGTGTAGAGTGTAGGGTATAGAGTATATAGTATAGGGTATAGAGTGTAGGGTATAGAGTGTAGAGTGTAGGGTATAGAGTGTAGGGTATAGAGTGTAGGGTATATAGTGTAGAGTGTAGGGTATAGAGTGTAGGGTATAGAGTGTAGAGTGTAGGGTGTAGAGTGGAGAGTGTAGGGTATAGAGTGTAAGGTATAGAGTGTAGGGTATAGAGTGTATGTTATAGAGTGTAGGGTGTAGAATGTAGGGTATAGAGTGTAGAAAGTAGGGTATAGTGTGTAGGGTATAGAGTGTAGGGTATAGAGTGTATGGTATAGAGTGTAGAGTGTAGGGTATAGAGTGTAGAAAGTAGGGTATAGTGTGTAGGGTATAGAGTGTAGAGTGTAGGGTATAGAGTGTAGGGTATAGAGTGTAGATTGTATGGTATAGAGTGTAGGGTATAGAGTGTAGAGTGTAGAGTGTAGGGTATAGAGTGTAGAGTTTAGGGTATAGAGTGTAGGGTATAGAGTGTAGGGTTTAGAGTGTATGGTATAGAGTGTAGGGTATAGAGTGTAGAGTGTAGGGTATAGAGTGTAGGATATAGAGTGTAGGGTATAGAGTGTATGGTATAGAGTGTACGGTATAGAGTGTACAGTGTAGGGTATAGAGTGTAGGGTATAGATTGTAGGGTATAGAGTGTATTGTATAGGGTATAGAGTGTATGGTGTAGAGTGTAGGTTATAGAGTGTATAGTGTAGGGTATAGAGTGTAGGGTATAGAGTGTATGGTATAGAGTGTAGGGTATAGAGTGTATGGTATAGAGTGTAGGGTATAGAGTGTAGAGTGTAGGGTATAGAGTGTAGGGTATAGAGTGTAGAGTGTAGGGTATAGAGTTTAGGGTATAGAGTGTATGGTGTAGAGTGTAGGGTATAGAGTGTAGGGTATAGAGTGTAGGGTATAGAGTGTATGGTATAGAGTGTAGGGAATAGAGTGTAGAGTGTAGGGTATAGAGTATATGGTATAGAGTGTAGGGTATAGAGTGTAGAGTATAGAGTGTAGGGTATAGAGTGTAGGGTATAGAGTGTAGGGTAGAGAGTGTATGGTATAGAGTGTAGGGAACAGAGTGTAGAGTGTAGGGTATAGAGTGTATGGTATAGAGTGTAGGGTATAGAGTGTAGAGGGTAGAGTGTAGGGTATAGAGTGTAGGGTATAGAGTGTAGGGTATAGAGTGTAGAGTGTAGGGTATAGAGTGTAGGGTATAGAGTGTAGGGTGTAGAGTGTAGGGTATAGAGTGTAGGGTATAGAGTGTAGAGTGTAGGGTATAAAGTGTAGGGTATAGAGTGTAGGGTGTAGAGTGTAGGGTATAGAGTGTAGAGTGTAGGGTATAGAGTGTATGGTATAATGTGTAGGGTATAGAGTGTAGAGAGTAGGGTATAGATTGTAGGGTATAGAGTATAGAGTGTATGGTATAGAGTGTAGGGTGTAGAGTGCATGGTATAGAGTGTAGGGTATAGAGTGTAGAGTGTAGGGTATAGAGTGTAGAGTGTAGGGTATAGAGTGTAGGGTATAGAGTGTATGGTATAGAGTGTAGGGTATAGAGTGTAGAGTGTAGGGTATAGAGTGTAGGGTATAGAGTGTAGGGTATAGAGTGTAGGGTGTAGAGTGTAGGGTATAGAGTGTAGGGTATAGAGTGTATGGTATAATGTGTAGGGTATAGAGTGTAGGGTGTAGAGTGTAGGGTATAGAGTGTAGGGTATAGAGTGTAGGGTATAGAGTGTAGGGTATAGAGTGTAGAGTGTAGGTTATATAGTGTAGGGTATAGAGTATAGAGTGTAGGGTATAGAGTGTAGGGTGTAGAGTGGAGAGTGTAGGGTATAGAGTGTAAGGTATAGAGTGTAGGGTATAGAGTGTATGTTATAGAGTATAGGGTGTAGAGTGTAGGGTATAGAGTGTAGAAAGTAGGGTATAGTGTGTAGGGTATAGAGTGTAGGGTATAGAGTGTATGGTATAGAATGTAGGGTATAGAGTGTAGGGTATAGAGTGTAGAGTGTAGGGATTAGAGTGTAGGGTATAGAGTGTATTGTATAGAGTGTAGAGTGTAGGGTATAGAGTATATAGTATAGGGTATAGAGTGTAGGGTATAGAGTGTAGAGTGTAGGGTATAGAGTGTAGGGTATAGAGTGTAGGGTATATAGTGTAGAGTGTAGGGTATAGAGTGTAGGGTATAGAGTGTAGAGTGTAGGGTGTAGAGTGGAGAGTGTAGGGTATAGAGTGTAAGGTATAGAGTGTAGGGTATAGAGTGTATGTTATAGAGTGTAGGGTGTAGAATGTAGGGTATAGAGTGTAGAGTGTAGGGTATAGAGTGTAGGGTATAGAGTGTTGGGATATAGAGTGTAGGGTATAGAGTGTAGGGTATAGAGTGTAGTGTATAGATTTTAGGGTATAGAGTGTAGGGTATAGAGTGTAGGGTATAGAGTATATAGTGTAGGGTATAGAGTGTAGAGTTTAGGGTATAGAGTGTATGGTATAGAGTGTAGGGTGTAGAGTGCATGGTATAGAGTGTAGGGTATAGAGTGTAGGGTGTAGAGTGGAGAGTGTAAGGTATAGAGTGTAAGGTATAGAGTGTAGGGTATAGAGTATATAGTGTAGGGTATAGAGTGTAGGGTATAGAGTGTAGGGTGTAGAGTGGAGAGTGTAAGGTATAGAGTGTAAGGTATAGAGTGTAGGGTATAGAGTGTATGTAATAGAGTGTAGGGTATAGAGTGTAGAGTGTAGGGTATAGAGTGTAGGGTATAGAGTGTAGGGTATAGAGTGTAGAGTATAAAGTGTAGAGTGTAGGGTATAGAGTGTAGGGTATAGAGTGTAGAGTGTAGGATATAGAGTGTAGAGTGTAGGGTATAGAGTGTAGGGTATATTGTGTAGGGTATAGATTGTAGGGTATAGAGTGTAGGGTATAGAGTGTAGAGTGTAGGGTATAGAGTGTAGGGTATAGAGTGTAGAGTGTAGGGTATATAGTGTATGGTATAGAGTGTAGGGTGTAGAGTGCATGGTATAGAGTGTAGGGTATAGAGTGCAGAGTGTAGGGTATAGAGTGTAGGGTATAGAGTGTAGGGTATAGAGTGTAGAGTGTAGGGTATAGAGTGTATGGTATAATGTGTAAGGTATAGAGTGTAGGGTGTAGAGTGTAGGGTATAGAGTGTAGGGTATAGAGTGTAGGGTATAGAGTGTAGGGTATAGAGTGTAGAGTGTAGGTTATATAGTGTAGGGTATAGAGTATAGAGTGTAGGGTATAGAGTGTAGGGTGTAGAGTGGAGAGTGTAGGGTATAGAGTGTAAGGTATAGAGTGTAGGGTATAGAGTGGATGTTATAGAGTGTAGGGTGTAGAGTGTAGGGTATAGAGTGTAGAAAGTAGGGTATAGTGTGTAGGGTATAGAGTGTAGGGTATAGAGTGTATGGTATAGAATGTAGGGTATAGAGTGTAGGGTATAGAGTGTAGAGTGTAGGGATTAGAGTGTAGGGTATAGAGTGTATTGTATAGAGTGTAGAGTGTAGGGTATAGAGTGTAGGGTATAGAGTGTACGGTATAGAGTGTTGGGCTATAGAGTGTAGGGTATAGAGTATAGGGTATAGAGTGTAGGGTATAGAGTGTAGGGTATACAGTGTAGGGTATAAAGTGTAGAGTGTAGGGTATAGAGTGTAGGGTATAGAGTGTAGGGTATAGAGTGTAGGGTATAGAGTGTAGAGTGTAGAGTGTAGGGTATAGAGTGTAGAGTTTAGGGTATAGCGTGTAGGGTATAGAGTGTAGGGTTTAGAGTGTATGGTATAGAGTGTAGGGTATAGAGTGTAGAGTGTAGGGTATAGAGTGTAGGGTATAGAGTGTAGGGTATATAGTGTAGAGTGTAGGGTATAGAGTGTAGGGTATAGAGTGTAGAGTGTAGGGTGTAGAGTGGAGAGTGTAGGGTATAGAGTGTAAGGTGTAGAGTGTAGGGTATAGAGTGTATGTTATAGAGTGTAGGGTGTAGAGTGTAGGGTATAGAGTGTAGAAAGTAGGGTATAGTGTGTAGGGTATAGAGTGTAGGGTATAGAGTGTATGGTATAGAGTGTAGAGTGTAGGGTATAGAGTGTAGAAAGTAGGGTATAGTGTGTAGGGTATAGAGTGTAGAGTGTAGGGTATAGAGTGTAGGGTATAGAGTGTAGATTGTATGGTATAGAGTGTAGGGTATAGAGTGTATAGTGTAGGGTATAGAGTGTAGAGTGTAGGGTATAGAGTGTAGGGTATAGAGTGTTGGGATATAGAGTGTAGGGTATAGAGTGTAGGGTATAGAGTGTAGTGTATAGATTTTAGGGTATAGAGTGTAGGGTATAGAGTGTAGGGTATAGAGTATATAGTGTAGGGTATAGAGTGTAGAGTTTAGGGTATAGAGTGTATGGTATAGAGTGTAGGGTGTAGAGTGCATGGTATAGAGTGTAGGGTATAGAGTGTAGAGTGTAGGGTATAGAGTGTAGGGTATAGAGTGTAGGGTATAGAGTATATAGTGTAGGGTATAGAGTGTAGGGTATAGAGTGTAGGGTGTAGAGTGGAGAGTGTAAGGTATAGAGTGTAAGGTATAGAGTGTAGGGTATAGAGTGTATGTAATAGAGTGTAGGGTATAGAGTGTAGAGTGTAGGGTATAGAGTGTAGGGTATAGAGTGTAGGGTATAGAGTGTAGAGTATAAAGTGTAGAGTGTAGGGTATAGAGTGTAGGGTATAGAGTGTAGAGTGTAGGATATAGAGTGTAGAGTGTAGGGTATAGAGTGTAGGGTATATTGTGTAGGGTATAGATTGTAGGGTATAGAGTGTAGGGTATAGAGTGTAGAGTGTAGGGTATAGAGTGTAGGGTATAGAGTGTAGAGTGTAGGGTATATAGTGTATGGTATAGAGTGTAGGGTGTAGAGTGCATGGTATAGAGTGTAGGGTATAGAGTGTAGAGTGTAGGGTATAGAGTGTAGGGTATAGAGTGTAGGGTATAGAGTGTAGAGTGTAGGGTATAGAGTGTATGGTATAATGTGTAGGGTATAGAGTGTAGGGTGTAGAGTGTAGGGTATAGAGTGTAGGGTATAGAGTGTAGGGTATAGAGTGTAGGGTATAGAGTGTAGAGTGTAGGTTATATAGTGTAGGGTATAGAGTATAGAGTGTAGGGTATAGAGTGTAGGGTGTAGAGTGGAGAGTGTAGGGTATAGAGTGTAAGGTATAGAGTGTAGGGTATAGAGTGTATGTTATAGAGTGTAGGGTGTAGAGTGTAGGGTATAGAGTGTAGAAAGTAGGGTATAGTGTGTAGGGTATAGAGTGTAGGGTATAGAGTGTATGGTATAGAATGTAGGGTATAGAGTGTAGGGTATAGAGTGTAGAGTGTAGGGATTAGAGTGTAGGGTATAGAGTGTATTGTATAGAGTGTAGAGTGTAGGGTATAGAGTGTAGGGTATAGAGTGTACGGTATAGAGTGTTGGGCTATAGAGTGTAGGGTATAGAGTATAGGGTATAGAGTGTAGGGTATAGAGTGTAGGGTATACAGTGTAGGGTATAAAGTGTAGAGTGTAGGGTATAGAGTGTAGGGTATAGAGTGTAGGGTATAGAGTGTAGGGTATAGAGTGTAGAGTGTAGAGTGTAGGGTATAGAGTGTAGAGTTTAGGGTATAGCGTGTAGGGTATAGAGTGTAGGGTTTAGAGTGTATGGTATAGAGTGTAGGGTATAGAGTGTAGAGTGTAGGGTATAGAGTGTAGGATATAGAGTGTAGGGTATAGAGTGTATGGTATAGAGTGTACGGTATAGAGTGTACAGTGTAGGGTATAGAGTGTAGGGTATAGATTGTAGGGTATAGAGTGTATTGTATAGGGTATAGAGTGTATGGTGTAGAGTGTAGGTTATAGAGTGTATAGTGTAGGGTATAGAGTGTAGGGTATAGAGTGTATGGTATAGAGTGTAGGGTATAGAGTGTATGGTATAGAGTGTAGGGTATAGAGTGTAGAGTGTAGGGTATAGAGTGTAGGGTATAGAGTGTAGAGTGTAGGGTATAGAGTTTAGGGTATAGAGTGTATGGTGTAGAGTGTAGGGTATAGAGTGTAGGGTAAAGAGTGTAGTGTATAAAGTGTATGGTATAGAGTGTAGGGAATAGAGTGTAGAGTGTAGGGTATAGAGTATATGGTATAGAGTGTAGGGTATAGAGTGTAGAGTATAGAGTGTAGGGTATAGAGTGTAGGGTATAGAGTGTAGGGTATAGAGTGTATGGTATAGAGTGTAGGGAATAGAGTGTAGAGTGTAGGGTATAGAGTGTATGGTATAGAGTGTAGGGTATAGAGTGTAGAGGGTAGAGTGTAGGGTATAGAGTGTAGGGTATAGAGTGTAGGGTATAGAGTGTAGAGTGTAGGGTATAGAGTGTAGGGTATAGAGTGTAGGGTGTAGAGTGTAGGGTATAGAGTGTAGGGTATAGAGTGTAGAGTGTAGGGTATAAAGTGTAGGGTATAGAGTGTAGGGTGTAGAGTGTAGGGTATAGAGTGTAGAGTGTAGGGTATAGAGTGTATGGTATAATGTGTAGGGTATAGAGTGTAGAGAGTAGGGTATAGAGTGTAGGGTATAGAGTATAGAGTGTAGGGTATAGAGTGTAGGGTATAGAGTGTAGAGTGTAGGGTATAGAGTGTAGAGTGTAGGGTATAGAGTGTAGGGTATAGAGTGTATGGTATAGAGTGTAGGGTATAGAGTGTAGAGTGTAGGGTATAGAGTGTAGAGTATAGAGTGTAGGGTATAGAGTGTACGGTATAGAGTGTTGGGCTATAGATGTAGGGTATATTGTGTAGGTTATAGAGTGTAGGGTATAGAGTGTAGGGTATACAGTGTAGGGTATAAAGTGTAGAGTGTAGGGTATAGAGTGTAGGGTATAGAGTGTAGGGTATAGAGTGTAGGGTATAGAGTTTAGGGTATAGAGTGTAGGGTATAGAGTGTAGAGTTTAGGGTATAGAGTGTAGGGTATAGAGTGTAGGGTTTAGAGTGTATGGTATAGAGTGTAGGGTATAGAGTGTAGAGTGTAGGGTATAGAGTGTAGGGTATAGAGTGTAGGGTATAGAGTGTATGGTATAGAGTGTACGGTATAGAGTGTAGAGTGTAGGGTATAAAGTGTAGGGTATAGATTGTAGGGTATAGAGTGTAGAATGTAGGGCATAGAGTATAGGGTATAGAGTGTATGGTGTAGAGTGTAGGGTATAGAGTGTATAGTGTAGGGTATAGAGTGTAGGGTTTAGAGTGTAGGGTATTGAGTGTAGGGTATAGAGTGTAGAGTGTAGGGTATAGAGTGTATGGTATAGAGTGTAGGGTATAGAGTGTATGGTATAGAGTGTAGGGTATAGAGTGTAGAGGGTAGAGTGTAGGGTATAGAGTGTAGGGTATAGAGTGTAGGGTATAGAGTGTAGAGTGTAGGGTATAGAGTGTAGGGTATAGAGTGTAGGGTGTAGAGTGTAGGGTATAGAGTGTAGGGTATAGAGTGTAGAGTGTAGGGTATAAAGTGTAGGGTATAGAGTGTAGGGTGTAGAGTGTAGGGTATAGAGTGTAGAGTGTAGGGTATAGAGTGTATGGTATAATGTGTAGGGTATAGAGTGTAGATTGTAGGGTATAGAGTGTAGGGTATAGAGTATAGAGTGTAGGGTATAGAGTGTATGGTATAGAGTGTAGAGTGAAGGGTGTAGAGTGTAGGGTATAGAGTGTAGGGTATAGAGTGTATGGTATAGAGTGTAGGGTACAGAGTGTAGGGTATAGAGTGTAGAGTGTAGGGATTAGAGTGTAGGGTATAGAGTGTAGGGTATAGAGTGTAGAGTGTAGGGTATAGAGTGTAGGGTATAGAGTGTACGGTATAGAGTGTTGGGCTATAGAGTGTAGGGTATAGAGTGTAGGGTATAGAGTGTAGGGTATACAGTGTAGGGTATAAAGTGTAGAGTGTAGGGTATAGAGTGTAGGGTATAGAGTGTAGGGTATAGAGTGTAGGGTATAGAGTGTAGAGTATAGAGTGTAGAGTTTAGGGTATAGAGTGTAGGGTATAGAGTGTAGGGTTTAGAGTGTATGGTATAGAGTGTAGGGTATAGAGTGTAGAGTGTAGGGTATAGAGTGTAGGGTATAGAGTGTAGGGTATAGAGTGTATGGTATAGAGTGTACGGTATAGAGTGTAGAGTGTAGGGTATAGAGTGTAGGGTATAAAGTGTAGGGTATAGATTGTAGGGTATAGAGTGTAGAATGTAGGGTATAGAGTATAGGGTATAGAGTGTATGGTGTAGAGTGTAAGGTATAGAGTGTATAGTGTAGGGTATAGAGTGTAGGGTTTAGAGTGTAGGGTATTGAGTGTAGGGTATAGAGTGTAGAGTGTAGGGTATAGAGTGTATGGTATAGAGTGTAGGGTATAGAGTGTAGGGTATAGAGTGTAGGGTATAGAGTGTAGAGTGTAGGGTATAGAGTTTAGGGTATAGAGTGTATGGTGTAGAGTGTAGGGTATAGAGTGTAGGGTATAGAGTGTATGGTATAGAGTGTAGGGAATAGAGTGTAGAGTTTAGGGTATAGAGTATATGGTATAGAGTGTAGCGTATAGAGTGTAGAGTATAGAGTGTAGGGTATAGAGTGTAGGGTATAGAGTGTATGGTATAGAGTGTAGGGAATAGAGTGTAGAGTGTAGGGTATAGAGTGTATGGTATAGAGTGTAGGGTATAGAGTGTAGAGGGTAGAGTGTAGGGTATAGAGTGTAGGGTATAGAGTGTAGGGTATAGAGTGTAGAGTGTAGGGTATAGAGTGTAGGGTATAGAGTGTAGGGTGTAGAGTGTAGGGTATAGAGTGTAGGGTGTAGAGTGTAGGGTATAAAGTGTAGGGTATAGAGTGTAGGGTATAGAGTGTATGATATAGAGTGTAGGGTATAGAGTGTATGGTATAGATTGCAGGGTATAAAGTGTATGGTATAGAGTGTAGGGTATAGAGTGTAGAGTGTAGGGTATAGAGTGTAGGGTATAGAGTGTATGGTATAGAGTGTATGGTATAGATTGTAGGGTATAGAGTGTAGGGTATAGAGTGTAGAGTGTATGGTATAGAGTGTAGAAAGTAGGGTATAGTGTGTAGGGCATAGAGTGTAGAGTGTAGGGTATAGAGTGTAGGGTATAGAGTGTAGATTGTATGGTATAGAGTGTAGGGTATAGAGTGTATAGTGTAGAGTATAGAGTATAGAGTGTAGGATATAGAGTGTAGGGTATAGCGTGTAGGGTATAGAGTGTAGGGTATAGAGTATATAGTGTAGGGTATAGAGTGTAGGGTATAAAGTGTAGAGTGTAGGGTATAGAGTGTAGGGTATAGAGTGTAGGGTGTAGAGTGTAGGGTATAGAGTGTAAGGTATAGAGTGTAGGGTATAGAGTATATGTTATAGAGTGTAGGGTATAGAATGTAGAGTGTAGGGTATAGAGTGTAGGGTATAGAGTGTAGGGTATAGAGTGTAGGGTATAGAGTGTAGGGTATAAAGTGTAGAGTGTAGGGTATAGAGTGTAGGGTATAGAGTGTAGGGTATAGAGTGTATGGTATAGATTGTATGGTATAGAGTGTAGAGTGTAGGGTATAGAGTGTAGGGTATAGAGTGTAGGGTATATATTGTAGGGTATAGAGTGTAGGGCATAGAGTGTAGGGTATAGAGTGTATGGTGTAGAGTGTAGGGTATAGAGTGTATAGTGTAGGGTATAGAGTGTAGGGTATAGAGTGTAGGGTATAGAGTGTATGGTATAGAGTGTACAGTATAGAGTGTATGGTATAGAGTGTAGAGTGTAGGGTATAGAGTGTAGTGTGTAGAGTGTATGGTATAGTGTGTAGGGTACAGAGTGTAGAGTGTAGGGTATAGAGTGTAGGGTATAGAGTGTAGGGTATAGAGTGTACGGTATAGAGTGTATGATATAGAGTGTATGGTATATAGTGTAGGGTATAGAGTGTTTGGTATAGAGTGTAAGGTATAGAGTGTAGAGAGTAGGGTATAAATTTTAGAGTGTAGAGTGTAGGGTATAGAGTGTAGGGTATAGAGTGTATGGAATAGAGTGTATGGTATAGAGTGTAGGGTGTAGAGTGTAGGGTATAGAGTGTAGAGTGTGGTTTATAGAGTGTAGAGTGTAGGGTATAGAGTGTAGAGTGTAGAGTGTAGGGTATAGAGTGTAGAGTGTAGGGTATAGAGTGTAGAGTATAGAGTGTATGGTATAGAGTGTAGGGTATAGAGTGTAGGCTATAGAGTGTAGAGTGTAGGGATTAGAGTGTAGGGTATAGAGTGTAGGGTATAAAGTGTAGGGTATAGAGTGTTGGGCTATAGAGTGTTGTGTATAGAGTGTAGGGTATAGAGTGTAGGGTATAGAGTGTAGGGTATACAGTGTAGGGTATAAGGTGTAGAGTGTAGGGTATAGAGTGTAGGGTATAGAGTGTAGGGTATAGAGTGTAGGGTATAGAGTGTAGAGTGTAGGGTATAGAGTGTAGAGTTTAGGGTATAGAGTGTAGGGTATAGAGTGTAGGGTATAGAGTGTAGAGTGTAGGGTATAGAGTGTATGATATAGAGTGTAGGGTATAGAGTGTATGGAATAGAGTGTATGGTATAGAGTGTAGGGTGTAGAGTCTAGGGTATAGAGTGTAGAGTGTAGGGTATAGAGTGTATGGTATAATGTGTAGGGTATTTAGTGTAGAGTGTAGGGTATAGAGTATAGAGTGTAGGGTATAGAGTGTAGAGTGTAGGGTATAGAGTGTAGAGTGTAGGGTATAGAGTGTATGGTATAGAGTGTAGGGTATAGAGTGTAGGGTATAGAGTGTAGAGTGTAGGGATTAGAGTGTAGGGTATAGAGTGTAGGGTATAGAGTGTAGGGTATAAAGTGTAGAGTGTAGGGTATAGAGTGTAGGGTATAGAGTGTAGGGTATAGAGTGTAGGGTATTGAGTGTAGAGTGTAGGGTATAGAGTGTAGAGTTTAGGGTATAGAGTGTAGGGTATAGAGTCTAGGGTTTAGAGTGTATAGTATAGAGTGTAGGGTATAGAGTGTAGAGTGTAGGGTATAGAGTGTAGGGTATAGAGTGTATGGTATAGAGTGTACGGTATAGAGTGTAGAGTGTAGGGTATAGAGTGTAGGGTATAAAGTGTAGGGTATAGATTGTAGGGTATAGAGTGTAGAATGTAGGGTATAGAGTCTAGGGGATAGAGTGTATGGTGTAGAGTGTAGGGTATAGAGTGTATAGTGTAGGGTATAGAGTGTAGGGTTTAGAGTGTAGGGTATAGAGTGTAGAGTGTAGGGTATAGAGTGTATGGTATAGAGTGTAGGGTATAGAGTGTAAGGTATAGAGTGTAGGGTATAGAGTGTAGGGTATAGAGTGTAGAGTGTAGGGTATATTGTTTAGGGTATAGAGTGTATGGTATAGAGTGTAGAGTGTAGGGTATAGAGTGAATAGTGTAGGGTATAGAGTGTAGGGTATAGAGTGTAGGGTATAGAGTGTATGGTATAGAGTGTAGGGAATAGAGTGTAGAGTGTAGGGTATAGAGTGTATGGTATAGAGTGTAGGGTATAGAGTGTAGAGTATAGAGTGTAGGGTATAGAGTGTAGGGTATAGAGTGTAGGGTATAGAGTGTAGGGTATAGAATGTATGGTATAGAGTGTAGGGAATAGAGTGTAGAGTGTAGGGTATAGAGTGTATGGTGTAGAGTGTAGGGTATAGAGTGTATAGTGTAGGGTATAGAGTGCAGGGTATAGAGTGTATGGAATAGAGTGTATGGAATATAGTGTACGGTATAGAGTGTAGAGTGTAGGGTATAGAGTGTAGGGTATAGAGCGTAGGGTGTAGGGTATAGATTGTAGGGTATAGAGTGTAGGGTATAGAGTGTATAGTGTAGGGTATAGAGTGCATGGTATAGAGTGTAGGGTGTAGAGTGTATGGTATAGAGTGTACAGTATAGAGTGTATGGTATAGAGTGTAGAGTGTAGGGTATAGAGTGTATGGTATAGAGTATAGGGTGTAGAGTGTATAGTATAGAGTGTAGGGTACAGAGTGTAGAGTGTAGGGTATAGAGTGTAGGGTATAGAGTGTACGGTATAGAGTGTATGGTATAGAGTGTACGGTATAGAGTGTATGATATAGAGTGTATGGTATATAGTGTAGGGTATAGAGTGTTTGGTATTGAGTGTAAGGTATAGAGTGTAGAGAGTAGGGTATAGATTTTAGAGTGTAGAGTGTAGGGTATAGAGTGTAGGGTATAGAGTGTATGGAATAGAGTGTATGGTATAGAGTGTAGGGTGTAGAGTGTAGGGTATAGAGTGTAGAGTGTGGGGTATAGAGTGTAGAGTGTAGGGTATAGAGTGTATGATATAGAGTGTAGGGTATAGAGTGTATGGTATAGATTGCAGGGTATAGAGTGTAGGATATAGAGTGTAGGGTATAGAGTGTAGAGTGTAGGGTATAGAGTGTAGGGTATAGAGTGTATGGTATAGAGTGTATGGTATAGATTGTAGGGTATAGAGTGTAGGGTATAGAGTGTAGAGTGTAGGGTATAGAGTGTAGAAAGTAGGGTATAGTGTGTAGGGTATAGAGTGTAGAGTGTAGGGTATAGAGTGTAGGGTATAGAGTGTAGATTGTATGGTATAGAGTGTAGGGTATAGAGTGTATAGTGTAGGGTATAGAGTGTAGAGTGTAGGGTATAGAGTGTAGGGTGTTGTGAGTTCTGTTTTTGGGCTCCCTCTGGTGGTTACTGATGGTACTGGGTGACTTGTCTTTCCTGGGTTTCTGGGTTCCACCTGTTCCATCAGCATATGGGAGTTTCCTATTTATCCTGGCTTTGCTGGCATTTCCTCGCCGGTTATCAATGTATCCAGTGTGTCTTGTTACCTCTGCTCCCTGCTCCTAGAACCTTCTGGTCAAGCTAAGTTTGGATTTTCCTGTTTTGGTGTTTTGCTTTATTTGGTTTTTAGTCCAGCCTGCAGATATGTGATTCTTGCTGCTGGTTGCTCTAGTGGGCTGAAATTGCTCCTCATGTACCATGAGTTGGCACATGAGTTCAAGTAATTTCAGGATGGTTTTTTTGAAGGGTTTTTCGCTGACCGCGCAGTTCACTTTTGTATCCTCTGCTATCTAGCTTTAGCGGGCCTCATTTTGCTGAAACTGTTTTCATACTGCGTATGTGCTTTCCTCTCATTTCACCGTCATTGTATGTGGGGGGCTGCTATTTCTGTGGGGGATTTCTCTGGAGGCAAGAGAGGTCTGTGTTTCTTCTGATAGGGGAAGTTAGATCTTCGGCTGGAGCGAGACGTCTAGGATCATCGTAGGCACGTTCCCCGGCTACTTTTATTTGTGTGTTAGGTTCAGGGTCGCGGTCAGCTCAGGTTCCATCGCCCTAGAGCTTGTTTGTATCTGTGCTTGTCCTTTAGTGATCCCCTGCCATTGGGATCATGACAGTATAACCGGCCCACAAAGTGTTAATTGTATTGGCTGAAGTAGGAGGATAAGTAGTCTGAGGAAGTTTTTTTTTTTTTTTTTTTTCCCCTCAGAGTTTGCTGCCTAGCCTTATTGCAGCGTGGCTACTTCCTCCTCCTCTTAATCTTTGAATGGCTCTGATCCCAGCTGTTTATCATGGACGTCCAGAGTTTGGCTTGCAGCCTGAATAATCTTGCCACTAAGGTTCAAAATATACAGGATTTTGTTGTACATGCTCCTATGTCTGAACCTAGAATTCCTGTCCCAGAGTTTTTTTTCTGGAGATAGATCTCGTTTTCTGAATTTTAGGAACAATTGCAAGTTGTTTCTTTCTTTGAAATCTCGCTCCTCTGGAGACCCTGCTCAGCAAGTCAAGATAATTATATCTTTCCTGCGGGGTGACCCTCAGGATTGGGCATTTGCATTGGCACCAGGGGACCCTGCGTTGCTTAATGCGGATGCGTTTTTTCTGGCATTAGGTTTGCTCTATGAGGAACCTAACCAAGAGATTCAGGCTGAAAAAGCTTTGTTGGCCCTCTCTCAGGGGCAAGATGAAGCAGAAATTTATTGTCAAAAATTTAGGAAGTGGTCGGTACTTACTCAGTTTAATGAGTGCGCTCTGGCTGCAAAGTTTAGAGATGGCCTTTCTGAGGCCATTAAAGATGTTATGGTGGGGTTCCCTGCGCCTGCTGGTCTGAATGAGTCTATGACTATGGCTGTTCAGATTGATCGGCGTTTACGGGAGCGCAAACCTGTGCATCATTTGGCGGTGTCGTCTGAACCGTCACCTGAGATAATGCAATGTGATAGAATTCAGTCCAGAAGTGAACGGCAAAAGTATAGGCGGAAAAAAGGGTTGTGCTTTTATTGTGGTGATTCAGCTCATGTTATATCAGCATGCTCTAAACGCACAAAAAAGGTTGATAAGTCTGTTGCCATTAGTACTTTACAGTCTAAGTTCATTCTGTCTGTGACTCTGATTTGTTCATTATCATCCATTTCCGTCGATGCCTATGTGGATTCAGGCGCTGCCCTGAGTCTTATGGATTGGTCATTTGCCAATCGCTGTGGGTTTAGTCTGAAGCCTCTGGAAGTCCCTATTCCTTTGAAGGGAATTGACTCTACACCTTTGGCTATGAATAAACCTCAGTACTGGACACAAGTGACCATGCGTATGACTCCCGTTCACCAGGAGGTGATTCGCTTCCTGGTACTGTATAATTTGCATGATGTTCTAGTACTTGGTCTGCCATGGTTACAAACTCATAATCCAGTCCTTGACTGGAAATCAATGTCTGTGTTAAGCTGGGGTTGTCAGGGGGTTCATGATGATGCACCTCCGATTTCTATCGCTTCATCTACTCCTTCTGAGATTCCTGTGTTTTTGTCTGACTATCGGGATGTTTTTGAGGAGCCTAAGCTCAGTTCGCTTCCTCCTCACAGGGATTGCGATTGTGCTATAAATTTAATTCCAGGCAGTAAATTTCCTAAAGGTCGTTTGTTCAATCTGTCAGTGCCAGAGCATACTGCTATGTGGGATTATGTTAAGGAGTCCTTGGAAAAGGGACATATCCGTCCATCTTTGTCCCCTTTGGGAGCAGGTTTTTTTTTCGTGGCCAAAAAAGATGGTTCCTTGAGGCCTTGTATAGATTATCGTCTTTTGAATAAGATTACCGTAAAATATCAGTATCCTTTGCCATTGTTGACTGATTTGTTTGCTCGCATTAAGGGGGCTAAATGGTTTACTAAGATTGATCTTCGGGGTGCGCATAATCTTATACGAATAAAGCAAGGTGATGAGTGGAAAACCGCATTTAATACGCCTGAGGGCCATTTTGAGTATTTGGTAATGCCTTTTGGACTTTCTAATGCTCCTTCAGTCTTCCAGTCCTTTATGCACGATATTTTCCGTGAATATCTGGATAAATTTATGATTGTGTATTTGGATGATATTTTGGTTTTTTCTGATGACTGGGAGTCTCATGTTCAGCAGGTCAGGAAGGTGTTTCAGGTCCTGCGGGCCAATTCCTTGTTTGTAAAAGGCTCAAAGTGTCTCTTTGGAGTCCAGAAGATTTCTTTCTTGGGGTATATTTTTTCCCCTTCTACTATTGAGATGGATCCCGTCAAGGTTCAGGCTATTTGTGACTGGACGCAGCCTACATCTCTTAAGAGTCTACAGAAGTTCTTGGGCTTTGCTAATTTCTATCGTCGTTTTATAACTAATTTTTCTAGTGTTGTTAAGCCTTTGACGGATTTGACTAAGAAGGGTGCTGATGTTGCTAATTGGTCTCCTGCGGCTGTGGAGGCCTTTCAGGAACTTAAGCGCCGGTTTTCTTCTGCTCCTGTGTTGCGTCAGCCAGATGTTTCGCTCCCTTTTCAGGTTGAGGTTGATGCTTCCGAGATTGGAGCGGGGGCGGTTTTGTCACAGAGAAGCTCCGATGGCTCAGTGATGAAGCCATGCGTGTTTTTTTCTAGAAAGTTTTCGCCGGCTGAGCAGAATTATGATGTTGGTAATCGGGAACTTTTGGCCATGAAGTGGGCATTTGAGGAGTGGCGTCATTGGCTAGAGGGTGCTAGACATCGTGTGGTGGTCTTGACTGATCACAAAAATTTGATTTACCTTGAGTCTGCCAGGCGTCTGAATCCTAGACAGGCTCGTTGGTCACTGTTTTTCTCTCGTTTCAATTTTGTGGTTTCATACCTGCCAGGTTCAAAGAATGTGAAGGCGGATGCTCTTTCTAGGAGTTTTGTGCCTGACTCCCTTGGAAATTCTGAGCCCTCTGGTATCCTTAGGGATGGGGTGATTTTGTCTGCTGTCTCCCCAGACTTGCGACGTGCTTTGCAGGAGTTTCAGGCGGGTAAACCTGATCGTTGTCCGCCTGAGAGACTGTTTGTTCCGGATAATTGGACCAGTAGAGTCATCTCCGAGGTCCATTCTTCTGCGTTGGCAGGTCATCCTGGAATATTTGGTACTAGAGACTTGGTGGCCAGGTCTTTTTGGTGGCCTTCCTTGTCGAGGGATGTGCGTTCTTTTGTGCAGTCTTGTGAGGTTTGTGCTCGGGCTAAGCCTTGCTGTTCTCGGGCCAGTGGATTGTTGTCACCTTTGCCTATCCCGAAGAGGCCTTGGACGCACATTTCCATGGACTTTATTTCGGATCTCCCAGTCTCTCAAAAAATGTCCGTCATCTGGGTTGTGTGTGATCGCTTTTCTAAAATGGTTCATCTGGTACCCTTGCCTAAGTTGCCTTCCTCCTCTGAGTTGGTCCCTCTGTTTTTTCAGAATGTGGTTCGTTTGCATGGGATTCCTGAGAACATCGTTTCTGACAGGGGATCCCAGTTTGTGTCTAGATTTTGGCGGACGTTCTGTGCTAAGATGGGCATTGATTTGTCCTTTTCGTCTGCATTCCATCCTCAGATGAATGGCCAGACTGAACGAACTAATCAGACCTTGGAAACTTATTTAAGGTGTTTTGTTTCCGCTGATCAGGATGACTGGGTTACCTTTTTGCCGTTGGCCGAGTTTGCCCTTAATAATCGGGCTAGTTCTGCTACCTTGGTTTCTCCTTTCTTTTGTAATTCGGGGTTTCATCCTCGTTTTTCCTCTGGTCAGGTGGAACCTTCTGATTGTCCTGGAGTGGACATGGTGGTGGATAGGTTGCATCGGATTTGGAGTCATGTGGTGGACAATTTGAAGTTGTCCCAGGAGAAGGCTCAGCAGTTTGCTAATCGCCGTCGCCGCGTGGGTCCTCGACTTCTTGTTGGTGACTTGGTGTGGTTGTCTTCTCGTTTTGTTCCTATGAAGGTCTCTTCTCCTAAGTTCAAGCCTCGGTTCATCGGTCCCTATAGGATCTTGGAAATTCTTAACCCTGTGTCGTTTCGTTTGGATCTCCCGGCATCGTTTGCTATTTATAATGTGTTTCATCGGTCGTTGTTGCGGAAGTATGAGGTACCTGTTGTTCCTTCGCTTGAGCCTCCTGCTCCAGTGCTGGTGGAGGGAGAATTGGAGTATGTTGTGGAGAAGATCTTGGATTCTCGTGTTTCCAGACGGAAACTCCAGTATTTGGTCAAGTGGAAGGGTTATGGTCAGGAGGATAATTCTTGGGTGGTTGCCTCGGATGTTCATGCTGATGATTTGGTTCGCGCTTTTCATAGGGCTCATCCTGGTCGCCCTGGTGGTTCTCGTGAGGGTTCGGTGACCCCTCCTCAAGGGGGGGGGGTACTGTTGTGAGTTCTGTTTTTGGGCTCCCTCTGGTGGTTACTGATGGTACTGGGTGACTTGTCTTTCCTGGGTTTCTGGGTTCCACCTGTTCCATCAGCATATGGGAGTTTCCTATTTAACCTGGCTTTGCTGGCATTTCCTCGCCGGTTATCAATGTATCCAGTGTGTCTTGTTACCTCTGCTCCCTGCTCCTAGAACCTTCTGGTCAAGCTAAGTTTGGATTTTCCTGTTTTGGTGTTTTGCTTTATTTGGTTTTTAGTCCAGCCTGCAGATATGTGATTCTTGCTGCTGGTTGCTCTAGTGGACTGAAATTGCTCCTCATGTACCATGAGTTGGCACATGAGTTCAAGTAATTTCAGGATGGTTTTTTTGAAGGGTTTTTCGCTGACCGCGCAGTTCACTTTTGTATCCTCTGCTATCTAGCTTTAGCGGGCCTCATTTTGCTGAAACTGTTTTCATACTGCGTATGTGCTTTCCTCTCATTTCACCGTCATTATATGTGGGGGGCTGCTATTTCTGTGGGTGATTTCTCTGGAGGCAAGAGAGGTCTGTGTTTCTTCTGATAGGGGAAGTTAGATCTTCGGCTGGAGCGAGACGTCTAGGATCATCGTAGGCACGTTCCCCGGCTACTTTTATTTGTGTGTTAGGTTCAGGGTCGCGGTCAGCTCAGGTTCCATCGCCCTAGAGCTTGTTTGTATCTGTGCTTGTCCTTTAGTGATCCCCTGCCATTGGGATCATGACAGTAGGGTATAGAGTGTTGGGATATAGAGTGTAGGGTATAGAGTGTAGGGTATAGAGTATAGGGTATAGATTGTAGGGTATAGAGTATAGGGTATAGAGTGTAGGGTATAGAGTATATAGTGTAGGGTATAGTGTGTAGGGTATAGAGTGTAGAGTGTAGGGTATAGAGTGTAGGGTATAGAGTGTAGGGTATAGAGTGTAGGGTATAAAGTGTAGAGTGTAGGGTATAGAGTGTAGGGTATAGAATGTAGGGTATAGAGTGTAGGGTATAGAGTGTAGAGTGTAGGATATAGAGTGTAGAGTATAGAGTGTAGAGTGTAGGGTATAGAGTGTAGAGTGTAGGGTATAGAGTGTATAGTGTAGGGTATAGAGTGTAGGGTATAGAGTGTAGGGTATAGAGCGTATGGTATAGAGTGTAGGGAATAGAGTGTAGAGTGTAGGGTATAGAGTGTATGGTATAGAGTGTAGGGTATAGAGTGTATAGTGTAGGGTATAGAGTGCAGGGTATAGAGTGTATGGAATAGAGTGTATGGAATATAGTGTACGGTATAGAGTGTAGAGTGTAGGGTATAGAGTGTAGGGTATAGAGCGTAGGGTTTAGGGTATAGATTGTAGGGTATAGAGTGTAGGGTATAGAGTGTAGAGTGTAGGGTATAGAGTGCATGATATAGAGTGTAGGGTGTAGAGTGTATGGTATAGAGTGTACAGTATAGAGTGTATGGTATAGAGTGTAGAGTGTAGGGTATAGAGTGTATGGTATAGAGTGTAGGGTGTAGAGTGTATAGTATAGAGTGTAGGGTACAGAGTGTAGAGTGTAGGGTATAGAGTGTAGGGTATAGAGTGTAGGGTATAGACTGTAGGGTATATATTGTAGGGTATAGAGTGTAGAGTGTAGGGTATAGAGTGTAGGGTATAGAGTGTATGGTGTAGAGTGTAGGGTATAGAGTGTATAGTGTAGGGTATAGAGTGTAGGGTATAGAGTCTAGGGTATAGAGTGTATGGTATAGAGTGTACAGTATAGAGGGTATGGTATAGAGTGTAGAGTGTAGGGTATAGACTGTAGTGTGTAGAGTGTATGGTATAGTGTGTAGGGTACAGAGTGTAGAGTGTAGGTTATAGAGTGTAGGGTATAGAGTGTAGGGTATAGAGTGTACGGTATAGAGTGTATGATATAGAGTGTATGGTATATAGTGTAGGGTATAGAGTGTTTGGTATAGAGTGTAAGGTATAGAGTGTAGAGAGTAGGGTATAGATTTTAGAGTGTAGAGTGTAGGGTATAGAGTGTAGGGTATAGAGTGTATGGAATAGAGTGTATGGTATAGAGTGTAGGGTGTAGAGTGTAGGGTATAGAGTGTAGAGTGTGGTTTATAGAGTGTAGAGTGTAGGGTATAGAGTGTATGGTATAGATTGCAGGGTATAGAGTGTAGGGTATATAGTGTAGGGTATAGAGTATAGAGTGTAGGGTATAGAGTGTAGGGTATAGAGTGTAGAGTGTAGAGTGTAGGGTATAGAGTGTAGAGTGTAGGGTATAGAGTGTAGGCTATAGAGTGTAGAGTGTAGGGATTAGAGTGTAGGGTATAGAGTGTAGGGTATAGAGTGTAGGGTATAGAGTGTTGGGCTATAGAGTGTTGGGTATAGAGTGTAGGGTATAGAGTGTAGGGTATACAGTGTAGGGTATAAGGTGTAGAGTGTAGGGTATAGAGTGTAGGGTATAGAGTGTAGGGTATAGAGTGTAGAGTGTAGGGTATAGAGTGTAGAGTTTAGGGTATAGAGTGTAGGGTATAGAGTGTAGAGTGTAGGGTATAGAGTGTATGATATAGAGTGTAGGGTATAGAGTGTATGGAATAGAGTGTATGGTATAGAGTGTAGGGTGTAGAGTCTAGGGTATAGAGTGTAGAGTGTAGGGTATAGAGTGTATGGTATAATGTGTAGGGTATAGAGTGTAGAGTGTAGGGTATAGAGTGTAGGGTATAGAGTATAGAGTGTAGGGTATAGAGTGTAGAGTGTAGGGTATAGAGTGTAGAGTGTAGGGTATAGAGTGTAGGGTATAGAGTGTATGGTATAGAGTGTAGGGTATTGAGTGTAGGGTATAGAGTGTAGAGTGTAGGGATTAGAGTGTAGGGTATAGAGTGTAGAGTGTAGGGTATAGAGTGTAGGGTATAGAGTGTACGGTATAGAGTGTTGGGCTATAGAGTGTAGGGTATAGAGTGTAGGGTATAGAGTGAAGGGTATACAGTGTAGGGTATAAAGTGTAGAGTGTAGGGTATAGAGTGTAGGGTATAGAGTGTAGGGTATAGAGTGTAGGGTATTGAGTGTAGAGTGTAGAGTGTAGGGTATAGAGTGTAGAGTGTAGGGTATAGAGTGTAGGGTATAGAGTGTAGGGTATAGAGTGTATGGTATAGAGTGTACGGTATAGAGTGTAGAGTGTAGGGTATAGAGTGTAGGGTATAAAGTGTAGGGTATAGATTGTAGGGTATAGAGTGTAGAATGTAGGGTATAGAGTCTAGGGGATAGAGTGTATGGTGTAGAGTGTAGGGTATAGAGTGTAGAAAGTAGGGTATAGTGTGTAGGGTATAGAGTGTAGGGTATAGAGTGTATGGTATAGAGTGTAGAGTGTAGGGTATAGAGTGTAGAAAGTAGGGTATAGTGTGCAGGGTATAGAGTGTAGAGTGTAGGGAATAGAGTGTAGGGTATAGAGTGTAGATTGTATGGTATAGAGTGTAGGGTATAGAGTGTATAGTGTAGGGTATAGAGTGTAGAGTGTAGGGTATAGAGTGTAGGGTATAGAGTGTTGGGATATAGAGTGTAGGGTATAGAGTGTAGGGTATAGAGTGTAGTGTATAGATTTTAGGGTATAGAGTGTAGGGTATAGAGTGTAGGGTATAGAGTATATAGTGTAGGGTATAGAGTGTAGAGTTTAGGGTATAGAGTGTATGGTATAGAGTGTAGGGTGTAGAGTGCATGGTATAGAGTGTAGGGTATAGAGTGTAGAGTGTAGGGTATAGAGTGTAGGGTGTAGAGTGTAGGGTATAGAGTGTAGGGTATAGAGTATATAGTGTAGGGTATAGAGTGTAGGGTATAGAGTGTATGTAATAGAGTGTAGGGTATAGAGTGTAGAGTGTAGGGTATAGAGTGTAGGGTATAGAGTGTAGAGTGTAGGATATAAAGTGTAGAGTGTAGGGTATAGAGTGTAGGGTATATTGTGTAGGGTATAGATTGTAGGGTATAGAGTGTAGGGTATAGAGTGTAGAGTGTAGGGTATAGAGTGTAGGGTATAGAGTGTAGAGTGTAGGGTATATAGTGTATGGTATAGAGTGTAGGGTGTAGAGTGCATGGTATAGAGTGTAGGGTATAGAGTGTAGAGTGTAGGGTATAGAGTGTAGGGTATAGAGTGTAGGGTGTAGAGTGTAGGGTATAGAGTGTAGAGTGTAGGGTATAGAGTGTATGGTATAATGTGTAGGGTATAGAGTGTAGGGTGTAGAGTGTAGGGTATAGAGTGTAGGGTATAGAGTGTAGGGTATAGAGTGTAGGGTATAGAGTGTAGAGTGTAGGTTATATAGTGTAGGGTATAGAGTATAGAGTGTAGGGTATAGAGTGTAGGGTGTAGAGTGGAGAGTGTAGGGTATAGAAAGTAAGGTATAGAGTGTAGGGTATAGAGTGTATGTTATAGAGTGTAGGGTGTAGAGTGTAGGGTATAGAGTGTAGAAAGTAGGGTATAGTGTGTAGGGTATAGAGTGTAGGGTATAGAGTGTATGGTATAGAATGTAGGGTATAGAGTGTAGGGTATAGAGTGTAGAGTGTAGGGATTAGAGTGTAGGGTATAGAGTGTATTGTATAGAGTGTAGAGTGTAGGGTATAGAGTATATAGTATAGGGTATAGAGTGTAGGGTATAGAGTGTAGAGTGTAGGGTATAGAGTGTAGGGTATAGAGTGTAGGGTATATAGTGTAGAGTGTAGGGTATAGAGTGTAGGGTATAGAGTGTAGAGTGTAGGGTGTAGAGTGGAGAGTGTAGGGTATAGAGTGTAAGGTATAGAGTGTAGGGTATAGAGTGTATGTTATAGAGTGTAGGGTGTAGAGTGTATGGTATAGAGTGTAGAAAGTAGGGTATAGTGTGTAGGGTATAGAGTGTAGGGTATAGAGTGTATGGTATAGAGTGTAGAGTGTAGGGTATAGAGTGTAGAAAGTAGGGTATAGTGTGTAGGGTATAGAGTGTAGAGTGTAGGGTATAGAGTGTAGGGTATAGAGTGTAGATTGTATGGTATAGAGTGTAGGATATAGAGTGTATAGTGTAGGGTATAGAGTGTAGAGTGTAGGGTATAGAGTGTAGGGTATAGAGTGTTGGGATATAGAGTGTAGGGTATAGAGTGTAGGGTATAGAGTGTAGTGTATAGATTTTAGGGTATAGAGTGTAGGGTATAGAGTGTAGGGTATAGAGTATATAGTGTAGGGTATAGAGTGTAGAGTTTAGGGTATAGAGTGTATGGTATAGAGTGTAGGGTGTAGGATATAGAGTGTAGAGTGTAGGGTATAGAGTGTAGGGTATATTGTGTAGGGTATAGATTGTAGGGTATAGAGTGTAGGGTATAGAGTGTAGAGTGTAGGGTATAGAGTGTAGGGTATAGAGTGTAGAGTGTAGGGTATATAGTGTATGGTATAGAGTGTAGGGTGTAGAGTGCATGGTATAGAGTGTAGGGTATAGAGTGTAGAGTGTAGGGTATAGAGTGTAGGGTATAGAGTGTAGGGTGTAGAGTGTATGGTATAGAGTGTAGAGTGTAGGGTATAGAGTGTATGGTATAATGTGTAGGGTATAGAGTGTAGGGTGTAGAGTGTAGGGTATAGAGTGTAGGGTATAGAGTGTAGGGTATAGAGTGTAGGGTATAGAGTGTAGAGTGTAGGTTATATAGTGTAGGGTATAGAGTATAGAGTGTAGGGTATAGAGTGTAGGGTGTAGAGTGGAGAGTGTAGGGTATAGAGTGTAAGGTATAGAGTGTAGGGTATAGAGTGTATGTTATAGAGTGTAGGGTGTAGAGTGTAGGGTATAGAGTGTAGAAAGTAGGGTATAGTGTGTAGGGTATAGAGTGTAGGGTATAGAGTGTATGGTATAGAATGTAGGGTATAGAGTGTAGAGTGTAGGGATTAGAGTGTAGGGTATAGAGTGTATTGTATAGAGTGTAGAGTGTAGGGTATAGAGTGTAGGGTATAGAGTGTACGGTATAGAGTGTTGGGCTATAGAGTGTAGGGTATAGAGTATAGGGTATAGAGTGTAGGGTATAGAGTGTAGGGTATACAGTGTAGGGTATAAAGTGTAGAGTGTAGGGTATAGAGTGTAGGGTATAGAGTGTAGGGTATAGAGTGTAGGGTATAGAGTGTAGAGTGTAGGGTATAGATTGTAGAGTTTAGGGTATAGAGTGTAGGGTATAGAGTGTAGGGTTTAGAGTGTATGGTATAGAGTGTAGGGTATAGAGTGTAGAGTGTAGGGTATAGAGTGTAGGATATAGAGTGTAGGGTATAGAGTGTATGGTATAGAGTGTACGGTATAGAGTGTACAGTGTAGGGTATAGAGTGTAGGGTATAGATTGTAGGGTATAGAGTGTATTGTATAGGGTATAGAGTGTATGGTGTAGAGTGTAGGTTATAGAGTGTATAGTGTAGGGTATAGAGTGTAGGGTATAGAGTGTATGGTATAGAGTGTAGGGTATAGAGTGTATGGTATAGAGTGTAAAGTATAGAGTGTAGAGTGTAGGGTATAGAGTGTAGGGTATAGAGTGTAGAGTGTAGGGTATAGAGTTTAGGGTATAGAGTGTATGGTGTAGAGTGTAGGGTATAGAGTGTAGGGTATAGAGTGTAGGGTATAGAGTGTATGGTATAGAGTGTAGGGAATAGAGTGGAGAGTGTAGGGTATAGAGTGTAAGGTATAGAGTGTAGGGTATAGAGTGTATGTTATAGAGTGTAGGGTGTAGAGTGTAGGGTATAGAGTGTAGAAAGTAGGGTATAGTGTGTAGGGTATAGAGTGTAGGGTATAGAGTGTATGGTATAGAATGTAGGGTATAGAGTGTAGAGTGTAGGGATTAGAGTGTAGGGTATAGAGTGTATTGTATAGAGTGTAGAGTGTAGGGTATAGAGTGTAGGGTATAGAGTGTACGGTATAGAGTGTTGGGCTATAGAGTGTAGGGTATAGAGTATAGGGTATAGAGTGTAGGGTATAGAGTGTAGGGTATACAGTGTAGGGTATAAAGTGTAGAGTGTAGGGTATAGAGTGTAGGGTATAGAGTGTAGGGTATAGAGTGTAGGGTACAGAGTGTAGAGTGTAGAGTGTAGGGTATAGAGTGTAGAGTTTAGGGTATAGAGTGTAGGGTATAGAGTGTAGGGTTTAGAGTGTATGGTATAGAGTGTAGGGTATAGAGTGTAGAGTGTAGGGTATAGAGTGTAGGATATAGAGTGTAGGGTATAGAGTGTATGGTATAGAGTGTACGGTATAGAGTGTACAGTGTAGGGTATAGAGTGTAGGGTATAGATTGTAGGGTATAGAGTGTATTGTATAGGGTATAGAGTGTATGGTGTAGAGTGTAGGTTATAGAGTGTATAGTGTAGGGTATAGAGTGTAGGGTATAGAGTGTATGGTATAGAGTGTAGGGTATAGAGTGTATGGTATAGAGTGTAGGGTATAGAGTGTAGAGTGTAGGGTATAGAGTGTAGGGTATAGAGTGTAGAGTGTAGGGTATAGAGTTTAGGGTATAGAGTGTATGGTGTAGAGTGTAGGGTATAGAGTGTAGGGTATAGAGTGTAGGGTATAGAGTGTATGGTATAGAGTGTAGGGAATAGAGTGTAGAGTGTAGGGTATAGAGTATATGGTATAGAGTGTAGGGTATAGAGTGTAGAGTATAGAGTGTAGGGTATAGAGTGTAGGGTATAGAGTGTAGGGTATAGAGTGTATGGTATAGAGTGTAGGGAACAGAGTGTAGAGTGTAGGGTATAGAGTGTATGGTATAGAGTGTAGGGTATAGAGTGTAGAGGGTAGAGTGTAGGGTATAGAGTGTAGGGTATACAGTGTAGGGTATAGAGTGTAGAGTGTAGGGTATAGAGTGTAGGGTATAGAGTGTAGGGTGTAGAGTGTAGGGTATAGAGTGTAGGGTATAGAGTGTAGAGTGTAAGGTATAAAGTGTAGGGTATAGAGTGTAGGGTGTAGAGTGTAGGGTATAGAGTGTAGAGTGTAGGGTATAGAGTGTATGGTATAATGTGTAGGGTATAGAGTGTAGAGAGTAGGGTATAGAGTGTAGGGTATAGAGTATAGAGTGTATGGTATAGAGTGTAGGGTGTAGAGTGCATGGTATAGAGTGTAGGGTATAGAGTGTAGAGTGTAGGGTATAGAGTGTAGAGTGTAGGGTATAGAGTGTAGGGTATAGAGTGTATGGTATAGAGTGTAGGGTATAGAGTGTAGAGTGTAGGGTATAGAGTGTAGGGTATAGAGTGTAGGGTATAGAGTGTACGGTATAGAGTGTTGGGCTATAGAGTGTAGGGTATATTGTGTAGGGTATAGAGTGTAGGGTATAGAGTGTAGGGTATACAGTGTAGGGTATAAAGTGTAGAGTGTAGGGTATAGAGTGTAGGGTATAGAGTGTAGGGTATAGAGTGTAGGGTATAGAGTTTAGGGTATAGAGTGTAGGGTATAGAGTGTAGAGTTTAGGGTATAGAGTGTAGGGTATAGAGTGTAGGGTTTAGAGTGTATGGTATAGAGTGTAGGGTATAGAGTGTAGAGTGTAGGGTATAGAGTGTAGGGTATAGAGTGTAGGGTATAGAGTGTATGGTATAGAGTGTACGGTATAGAGTGTAGAGTGTAGGGTATAAAGTGTAGGGTATAGATTGTAGGGTATAGAGTGTAGAATGTAGGGTATAGAGTATAGGGTATAGAGTGTATGGTGTAGAGTGTAGGGTATAGAGTGTATAGTGTAGGGTATAGAGTGTAGGGTTTAGAGTGTAGGGTATTGAGTGTAGGGTATAGAGTGTAGAGTGTAGGGTATAGAGTGTAGGGTATACAGTGTAGGGTATAAAGTGTAGAGTGTAGGGTATAGAGTGTAGGGTATAGAGTGTAGGGTATAGAGTGTAGGGTATAGAGTGTAGAGTGTAGAGTGTAGGGTATAGAGTGTAGTGTTTAGGGTATAGAGTGTAGGGTATAGAGTGTAGGGTTTAGAGTGTATGGTATAGAGTGTAGGGTATAGAGTGTAGAGTGTAGGGTATAGAGTGTAGGATATAGAGTGTAGGGTATAGAGTGTATGGTATAGAGTGTACGGTATAGAGTGTACAGTGTAGGGTATAGAGTGTAGGGTATAGATTGTAGGGTATAGAGTGTATTGTATAGGGTATAGAGTGTATGGTGTAGAGTGTAGGTTATAGAGTGTATAGTGTAGGGTATAGAGTGTAGGGTATAGAGTGTATGGTATAGAGTGTAGGGTATAGAGTGTATGGTATAGAGTGTAAAGTATAGAGTGTAGAGTGTAGGGTATAGAGTGTAGGGTATAGAGTGTAGAGTGTAGGGTATAGAGTTTAGGGTATAGAGTGTATGGTGTAGAGTGTAGGGTATAGAGTGTAGGGTATAGAGTGTAGGGTATAGAGTGTATGGTATAGAGTGTAGGGAATAGAGTGGAGAGTGTAGGGTATAGAGTGTAAGGTATAGAGTGTAGGGTATAGAGTGTATGTTATAGAGTGTAGGGTGTAGAGTGTAGGGTATAGAGTGTAGAAAGTAGGGTATAGTGTGTAGGGTATAGAGTGTAGGGTATAGAGTGTATGGTATAGAATGTAGGGTATAGAGTGTAGAGTGTAGGGATTAGAGTGTAGGGTATAGAGTGTATTGTATAGAGTGTAGAGTGTAGGGTATAGAGTGTAGGGTATAGAGTGTACGGTATAGAGTGTTGGGCTATAGAGTGTAGGGTATAGAGTATAGGGTATAGAGTGTAGGGTATAGAGTGTAGGGTATACAGTGTAGGGTATAACGTGTAGAGTGTAGGGTATAGAGTGTAGGGTATAGAGTGTAGGGTATAGAGTGTAGGGTATAGAGTGTAGAGTGTAGAGTGTAGAGTGTAGGGTATAGAGTGTAGAGTTTAGGGTATAGAGTGTAGGGTATAGAGTGTAGGGTTTAGAGTGTATGGTATAGAGTGTAGGGTATAGAGTGTAGAGTGTAGGGTATAGAGTGTAGGATATAGAGTGTAGGGTATAGAGTGTATGGTATAGAGTGTACGGTATAGAGTGTACAGTGTAGGGTATAGAGTGTAGGGTATAGATTGTAGGGTATAGAGTGTATTGTATAGGGTATAGAGTGTATGGTGTAGAGTGTAGGTTATAGAGTGTATAGTGTAGGGTATAGAGTGTAGGGTATAGAGTGTATGGTATAGAGTGTAGGGTATAGAGTGTATGGTATAGAGTGTAGGGTATAGAGTGTAGAGTGTAGGGTATAGAGTGTAGGGTATAGAGTGTAGAGTGTAGGGTATAGAGTTTAGGGTATAGAGTGTATGGTGTAGAGTGTAGGGTATAGAGTGTAGGGTATAGAGTGTAGGGTATAGAGTGTATGGTATAGAGTGTAGGGAATAGAGTGTAGGGAACAGAGTGTAGAGTGTAGGGTATAGAGTGTATGGTATAGAGTGTAGGGTATAGAGTGTAGAGTGTAGGGTATAGAGTGTATGGTATAATGTGTAGGGTATAGAGTGTAGAGAGTAGGGTATAGAGTGTAGGGTATAGAGTATAGAGTGTATGGTATAGAGTGTAGGGTGTAGAGTGCATGGTATAGAGTGTAGGGTATAGAGTGTAGAGTGTAGGGTATAGAGTGTAGAGTGTAGGGTATAGAGTGTAGGGTATAGAGTGTATGGTATAGAGTGTAGGGTATAGAGTGTAGAGTGTAGGGTATAGAGTGTAGGGTATAGAGTGTAGGGTATAGAGTGTACGGTATAGAGTGTTGGGCTATAGAGTGTAGGGTATATTGTGTAGGGTATAGAGTGTAGGGTATAGAGTGTAGGGTATACAGTGTAGGGTATAAAGTGTAGAGTGTAGGGTATAGAGTGTAGGGTATAGAGTGTAGGGTATAGAGTGTAGGGTATAGAGTTTAGGGTATAGAGTGTAGGGTATAGAGTGTAGAGTTTAGGGTATAGAGTGTAGGGTATAGACTGTAGGGTTTAGAGTGTATGGTATAGAGTGTAGGGTATAGAGTGTAGAGTGTAGGGTATAGAGTGTAGGGTATAGAGTGTAGGGTATAGAGTGTATGGTATAGAGTGTACGGTATAGAGTGTAGAGTGTAGGGTATAAAGTGTAGGGTATAGATTGTAGGGTATAGAGTGTAGAATGTAGGGTATAGAGTATAGGGTATAGAGTGTATGGTGTAGAGTGTAGGGTATAGAGTGTATAGTGTAGGGTATAGAGTGTAGGGTTTAGAGTGTAGGGTATTGAGTGTAGGGTATAGAGTGTAGAGTGTAGGGTATAGAGTGTATGGTATAGAGTGTAGGGTATAGAGTGTATGGTATAGAGTGTAGGGTATAGAGTGTAGAGGGTAGAGTGTAGGGTATAGAGTGTAGGGTATAGAGTGTAGGGTATAGAGTGTAGAGTGTAGGGTATAGAGTGTAGGGTATAGAGTGTAGGGTGTAGAGTGTAGGGTATAGAGTGTAGGGTATAGAGTGTAGAGTGTAGGGTATAAAGTGTAGGGTATAGAGTGTAGGGTGTAGAGTGTAGGGTATAGAGTGTATGGTATAATGTGTAGGATATAGAGTGTAGAGTGTAGGGTATAGAGTGTAGGGTATAGAGTATAGAGTGTAGGGTATAGAGTGTATGGTATAGAGTGTAGAGTGAAGGGTGTAGAGTGTAGGGTATAGAGTGTAGGGTATAGAGTGTATGGTATAGAGTGTAGGGATTAGAGTGTAGGGTATAGAGTGTAGAGTGTAGGGATTAGAGTGTAGGGTATAGAGTGTAGGGTATAGAGTGTAGAGTGTAGGGTATAGAGTGTAGGGTATAGAGTGTACGGTATAGAGTGTTGGGCTATAGAGTGTAGGGTATAGAGTGTAGGGTATAGAGTGTAGGGTATACAGTGTAGGGTATAAAGTGTAGAGTGTAGGGTATAGAGTGTAGGGTATAGAGTGTAGGGTATAGAGTGTAGAGTATAGAGTGTAGAGTTTAGGGTATAGAGTGTAGGGTATAGAGTGTAGGGTTTAGAGTGTATGGTATAGAGTGTAGGGTATAGAGTGTAGAGTGTAGGGTATAGAGTGTAGGGTATAGAGTGTAGGGTATAGAGTGTATGGTATAGAGTGTACGGTATAGAGTGTAGAGTGTAGGGTATAGAGTGTAGGGTATAAAGTGTAGGGTATAGATTGTAGGGTATAGAGTGTAGAATGTAGGGTATAGAGTATAGGGTATAGAGTGTATGGTGTAGAGTGTAAGGTATGGAGTGTATAGTGTAGGGTATAGAGTGTAGGGTTTAGAGTGTAGGGTATTGAGTGTAGGGTATAGAGTGTAGAGTGTAGGGTATAGAGTGTATGGTATAGAGTGTAGGGTATAGAGTGTAGGGTATAGAGTGTAGGGTATAGAGTGTAGAGTGTAGGGTATAGAGTTTAGGGTATAGAGTGTATGGTGTAGAGTGTAGGGTATAGAGTGTAGGGTATAGAGTGTATGGTATAGAGTGTAGGGAATAGAGTGTAGAGTTTAGGGTATAGAGTATATGGTATAGAGTGTAGCGTATAGAGTGTAGAGTATAGAGTGTAGAGTATAGAGTGTAGGGTATAGAGTGTATGGTATAGAGTGTAGGGAATAGAGTGTAGAGTGTAGGGTATAGAGTGTATGGTATAGAGTGTAGGGTATAGAGTGTAGAGGGTAGAGTGTAGGGTACAGAGTGTAGGGTATAGAGTGTAGGGTATAGAGTGTAGAGTGTAGGGTATAGAGTGTAGGGTATAGAGTGTAGGGTGTAGAGTGTAGGGTATAGAGTGTAGGGTGTAGAGTGTAGGGTATAAAGTGTAGGGCATAGAGTGTAGGGTGTAGAGTGTAGGGTATAGAGTGTAGAGTGTAGGGTATAGAGTGTATGGTATAATGTGTAGGGTATAGAGTGTAGAGTGTAGGGTATAGAGTGTAGGGTATAGAGTATAGAGTGTACGGTATAGAGTGTAGGGTATAGAGTGTAGAGTGTAGGGTATAGAGTTTAGAGTGTAGGGTATAGAGTGTAGGGTATAGAGTGTATGGTATAGAGTGTAGGGTATAGAGTGTAGGGTATATATTGTAGAGTGTAGGGATTAGAGTGTAGGGTATAGAGTGTAGGGTATAGAGTTTAGGGTATAGAGTGTATGGTGTAGAGTGTAGGGTATAGAGTGTAGGGTATAGAGTGTAGGGTATAGAGTGTATGGTATAGAGTGTAGGGAATAGAGTGGAGAGTGTAGGGTATAGAGTGTAAGGTATAGAGTGTAGGGTATAGAGTGTATGTTATAGAGTGTAGGGTGTAGAGTGTAGGGTATAGAGTGTAGAAAGTAGGGTATAGTGTGTAGGGTATAGAGTGTAGGGTATAGAGTGTATGGTATAGAATGTAGGGTATAGAGTGTAGAGTGTAGGGATTAGAGTGTAGGGTATAGAGTGTATTGTATAGAGTGTAGGGTATAGAGTGTAGGGTATAGAGTGTACGGTATAGAGTGTTGGGCTATAGAGTGTAGGGTATAGAGTATAGGGTATAGAGTGTAGGGTATAGAGTGTAGGGTATACAGTGTAGGGTATAAAGTGTAGAGTGTAGGGTATAGAGTGTAGGGTATAGAGTGTAGGGTATAGAGTGTAGGGTATAGAGTGTAGAGTGTAGGGTATAGAGTTTAGGGTATAGAGTGTATGGTGTAGAGTGTAGGGTATAGAGTGTAGGGTATAGAGTGTATGGTATAGAGTGTAGGGAATAGAGTGTAGAGTTTAGGGTATAGAGTATATGGTATAGAGTGTAGCGTATAGAGTGTAGAGTATAGAGTGTAGGGTATAGAGTGTAGGGTATAGAGTGTATGGTATAGAGTGTAGGGAATAGAGTGTAGAGTGTAGGGTATAGAGTGTATGGTATAGAGTGTAGGGTATAGAGTGTAGAGGGTAGAGTGTAGGGTATAGAGTGTAGGGTATAGAGTGTAGGGTATAGAGTGTAGAGTGTAGGGTATAGAGTGTAGGGTATAGAGTGTAGGGTGTAGAGTGTAGGGTATAGAGTGTAGGGTGTAGAGTGTAGGATATAAAGTGTAGGGCATAGAGTGTAGGGTGTAGAGTGTAGGGTATAGAGTGTAGAGTGTAGGGTATAGAGTGTATGGTATAATGTGTAGGGTATAGAGTGTAGAGTGTAGGGTATAGAGTGTAGGGTATAGAGTATAGAGTGTACGGTATAGAGTGTAGGGTATAGAGTGTAGAGTGTAGGGTATAGAGTTTAGAGTGTAGGGTATAGAGTGTAGGGTATAGAGTGTATGGTATAGAGTGTAGGGTATAGAGTGTAGGGTATATAGTGTAGAGTGTAGGGATTAGAGTGTAGGGTATAGAGTGTAGGGTATAGAGTTTAGGGTATAGAGTGTATGGTGTAAAGTGTAGGGTATAGAGTGTAGGGTATAGAGTGTAGGGTATAGAGTGTATGGTATAGAGTGTAGGGAATAGAGTGGAGAGTGTAGGGTATAGAGTGTAAGGTATAGAGTGTAGGGTATAGAGTGTATGTTATAGAGTGTAGGGTGTAGAGTGTAGGGTATAGAGTGTAGAAAGTAGGGTATAGTGTGTAGGGTATAGAGTGTAGGGTATAGAGTGTATGGTATAGAATGTAGGGTATAGAGTGTAGAGTGTAGGGATTAGAGTGTAGGGTATAGAGTGTATTGTATAGAGTGTAGAGTGTAGGGTATAGAGTGTAGGGTATAGAGTGTACGGTATAGAGTGTTGGGCTATAGAGTGTAGGGTATAGAGTATAGGGTATAGAGTGTAGGGTATAGAGTGTAGGGTATACAGTGTAGGGTATAAAGTGTAGAGTGTAGGGTATAGAGTGTAGGGTATAGAGTGTAGGGTATAGAGTGTAGGGTATAGAGTGTAGAGTGTAGAGTGTAGGGTATAGAGTGTAGAGTTTAGGGTATAGAGTGTAGGGTATAGAGTGTAGGGTTTAGAGTGTATGGTATAGAGTGTAGGGTATAGAGTGTAGAGTGTAGGGTATAGAGTGTAGGATATAGAGTGTAGGGTATAGAGTGTATGGTATAGAGTGTACGGTATAGAGTGTACAGTGTAGGGTATAGAGTGTAGGGTATAGATTGTAGGGTATAGAGTGTATTGTATAGGGTATAGAGTGTATGGTGTAGAGTGTAGGTTATAGAGTGTATAGTGTAGGGTATAGAGTGTAGGGTATAGAGTGTATGGTATAGAGTGTAGGGTATAGAGTGTATGGTATAGAGTGTAGGGTATAGAGTGTAGAGTGTAGGGTATAGAGTGTAGGGTATAGAGTGTAGAGTGTAGGGTATAGAGTTTAGGGTATAGAGTGTATGGTGTAGAGTGTAGGGTATAGAGTGTAGGGTGTAGAGTGTAGGGTATAAAGTGTAGGGCATAGAGTGTAGGGTGTAGAGTGTAGGGTATAGAGTGTAGAGTGTAGGGTATAGAGTGTATGGTATAATGTGTAGGGTATAGAGTGTAGAGTGTAGGGTATAGAGTGTAGGGTATAGAGTGTAGAGTGTAGGGTATAGAGTGTAGGGTATAGAGTGTAGGGTGTAGAGTGTAGGGTATAGAGTGTAGGGTGTAGAGTGTAGGGTATAAAGTGTAGGGCATAGAGTGTAGGGTGTAGAGTGTAGGGTATAGAGTGTAGAGTGTAGGGTATAGAGTGTATGGTATAATGTGTAGGGTATAGAGTGTAGAGTGTAGGGTATAGAGTGTAGGGTATAGAGTATAGAGTGTACGGTATAGAGTGTAGGGTATAGAGTGTAGAGTGTAGGGTATAGAGTTTAGAGTGTAGGGTATAGAGTGTAGGGTATAGAGTGTATGGTATAGAGTGTAGGGTATAGAGTGTAGGGTATATATTGTAGAGTGTAGGGATTAGAGTGTAGGGTATAGAGTGTAGGGTATAGAGTTTAGGGTATAGAGTGTATGGTGTAGAGTGTAGGGTATAGAGTGTAGGGTATAGAGTGTAGGGTATAGAGTGTATGGTATAGAGTGTAGGGAATAGAGTGGAGAGTGTAGGGTATAGAGTGTAAGGTATAGAGTGTAGGGTATAGAGTGTATGTTATAGAGTGTAGGGTGTAGAGTGTAGGGTATAGAGTGTAGAAAGTAGGGTATAGTGTGTAGGGTATAGAGTGTAGGGTATAGAGTGTATGGTATAGAATGTAGGGTATAGAGTGTAGAGTGTAGGGATTAGAGTGTAGGGTATAGAGTGTATTGTATAGAGTGTAGGGTATAGAGTGTAGGGTATAGAGTGTACGGTATAGAGTGTTGGGCTATAGAGTGTAGGGTATAGAGTATAGGGTATAGAGTGTAGGGTATAGAGTGTAGGGTATACAGTGTAGGGTATAAAGTGTAGAGTGTAGGGTATAGAGTGTAGGGTATAGAGTGTAGGGTATAGAGTGTAGGGTATAGAGTGTAGAGTGTAGGGTATAGAGTTTAGGGTATAGAGTGTATGGTGTAGAGTGTAGGGTATAGAGTGTAGGGTATAGAGTGTATGGTATAGAGTGTAGGGAATAGAGTGTAGAGTTTAGGGTATAGAGTATATGGTATAGAGTGTAGCGTATAGAGTGTAGAGTATAGAGTGTAGGGTATAGAGTGTAGGGTATAGAGTGTATGGTATAGAGTGTAGGGAATAGAGTGTAGAGTGTAGGGTATAGAGTGTATGGTATAGAGTGTAGGGTATAGAGTGTAGAGGGTAGAGTGTAGGGTATAGAGTGTAGGGTATAGAGTGTAGGGTATAGAGTGTAGAGTGTAGGGTATAGAGTGTAGGGTATAGAGTGTAGGGTGTAGAGTGTAGGGTATAGAGTGTAGGGTGTAGAGTGTAGGATATAAAGTGTAGGGCATAGAGTGTAGGGTGTAGAGTGTAGGGTATAGAGTGTAGAGTGTAGGGTATAGAGTGTATGGTATAATGTGTAGGGTATAGAGTGTAGAGTGTAGGGTATAGAGTGTAGGGTATAGAGTATAGAGTGTACGGTATAGAGTGTAGGGTATAGAGTGTAGAGTGTAGGGTATAGAGTTTAGAGTGTAGGGTATAGAGTGTAGGGTATAGAGTGTATGGTATAGAGTGTAGGGTATAGAGTGTAGGGTATATAGTGTAGAGTGTAGGGATTAGAGTGTAGGGTATAGAGTGTAGGGTATAGAGTTTAGGGTATAGAGTGTATGGTGTAAAGTGTAGGGTATAGAGTGTAGGGTATAGAGTGTAGGGTATAGAGTGTATGGTATAGAGTGTAGGGAATAGAGTGGAGAGTGTAGGGTATAGAGTGTAAGGTATAGAGTGTAGGGTATAGAGTGTATGTTATAGAGTGTAGGGTGTAGAGTGTAGGGTATAGAGTGTAGAAAGTAGGGTATAGTGTGTAGGGTATAGAGTGTAGGGTATAGAGTGTATGGTATAGAATGTAGGGTATAGAGTGTAGAGTGTAGGGATTAGAGTGTAGGGTATAGAGTGTATTGTATAGAGTGTAGAGTGTAGGGTATAGAGTGTAGGGTATAGAGTGTACGGTATAGAGTGTTGGGCTATAGAGTGTAGGGTATAGAGTATAGGGTATAGAGTGTAGGGTATAGAGTGTAGGGTATACAGTGTAGGGTATAAAGTGTAGAGTGTAGGGTATAGAGTGTAGGGTATAGAGTGTAGGGTATAGAGTGTAGGGTATAGAGTGTAGAGTGTAGAGTGTAGGGTATAGAGTGTAGAGTTTAGGGTATAGAGTGTAGGGTATAGAGTGTAGGGTTTAGAGTGTATGGTATAGAGTGTAGGGTATAGAGTGTAGAGTGTAGGGTATAGAGTGTAGGATATAGAGTGTAGGGTATAGAGTGTATGGTATAGAGTGTACGGTATAGAGTGTACAGTGTAGGGTATAGAGTGTAGGGTATAGATTGTAGGGTATAGAGTGTATTGTATAGGGTATAGAGTGTATGGTGTAGAGTGTAGGTTATAGAGTGTATAGTGTAGGGTATAGAGTGTAGGGTATAGAGTGTATGGTATAGAGTGTAGGGTATAGAGTGTATGGTATAGAGTGTAGGGTATAGAGTGTAGAGTGTAGGGTATAGAGTGTAGGGTATAGAGTGTAGAGTGTAGGGTATAGAGTTTAGGGTATAGAGTGTATGGTGTAGAGTGTAGGGTATAGAGTGTAGGGTATAGAGTGTAGGGTATAGAGTGTATGGTATAGAGTGTAGGGAATAGAGTGTAGAGTGTAGGGTATAGAGTATATGGTATAGAGTGTAGGGTATAGAGTGTAGAGTATAGAGTGTAGGGTATAGAGTGTAGGGTATAGAGTGTAGGGTATAGAGTGTATGGTATAGAGTGTAGGGAATAGAGTGTAGAGTGTAGGGTATAGAGTGTATGGTATAGAGTGTAGGGTATAGAGTGTAGAGGGTAGAGTGTAGGGTATAGAGTGTAGGGTATAGAGTGTAGGGTATAGAGTGTAGAGTGTAGGGTATAGAGTGTAGGGTATAGAGTGTAGGGTGTAGAGTGTAGGGTATAGAGTGTAGGGTATAGAGTGTAGAGTGTAGGGTATAAAGTGTAGGGTATAGAGTGTAGGGTGTAGAGTGTAGGGTATAGAGTGTAGAGTGTAGGGTATAGAGTGTATGGTATAATGTGTAGGGTATAGAGTGTAGAGAGTAGGGTATAGAGTGTAGGGTATAGAGTATAGAGTGTATGGTATAGAGTGTAGGGTGTAGAGTGCATGGTATAGAGTGTAGGGTATAGAGTGTAGAGTGTAGGGTATAGAGTGTAGAGTGTAGGGTATAGAGTGTAGGGTATAGAGTGTATGGTATAGAGTGTAGGGTATAGAGTGTAGAGTGTAGGGTATAGAGTGTAGGGTATAGAGTGTAGGGTATAGAGTGTACGGTATAGAGTGTTGGGCTATAGAGTGTAGGGTATATTGTGTAGGGTATAGAGTGTAGGGTATAGAGTGTAGGGTATAGAGTGTAGGGTATAGAGTGTAGAGTGTAGAGTGTAGGGTATAGAGTGTAGAGTTTAGGGTATGGAGTGTAGGGTATAGAGTGTAGGGTTTAGAGTGTATGGTATAGAGTGTAGGGTATAGAGTGTAGAGTGTAGGGTATAGAGTGTAGGATATAGAGTGTAGGGTATAGAGTGTATGGTATAGAGTGTACGGTATAGAGTGTACAGTGTAGGGTATAGAGTGTAGGGTATAGATTGTAGGGTATAGAATGTATTGTATAGGGTATAGAGTGTATGGTGTAGAGTGTAGGTTATAGAGTGTATAGTGTAGGGTATAGAGTGTAGGGTATAGAGTGTATGGTATAGAGTGTAGGGTATAGAGTGTATGGTATAGAGTGTAGGGTATAGAGTGTAGAGTGTAGGGTATAGAGTGTAGGGTATAGAGTGTAGAGTGTAGGGTATAGAGTTTAGGGTATAGAGTGTATGGTGTAGAGTGTAGGGTATAGAGTGTAGGGTATAGAGTGTAGGGTATAGAGTGTATGGTATAGAGTGTAGGGAATAGAGTGTAGAGTGTAGGGTATAGAGTATATGGTATAGAGTGTAGGGTATAGAGTGTAGAGTATAGAGTGTAGGGTATAGAGTGTAGGGTATAGAGTGTAGGGTATAGAGTGTATGGTATAGAGTGTAGGGAATAGAGTGTAGAGTGTAGGGTATAGAGTGTATGGTATAGAGTGTAGGGTATAGAGTGTAGAGGGTAGAGTGTAGGGTATAGAGTGTAGGGTATAGAGTGTAGGGTATAGAGTGTAGAGTGTAGGGTATAGAGTGTAGGGAATAGAGTGTAGGGTGTAGAGTGTAGGGTATAGAGTGTAGGGTATAGAGTGTAGAGTGTAGGGTATAAAGTGTAGGGTATAGAGTGTAGGGTGTAGAGTGTAGGGTATAGAGTGTAGAGTGTAGGGTATAGAGTGTATGGTATAATGTGTAGGGTATAGAGTGTAGAGAGTAGGGTATAGAGTGTAGGGTATAGAGTATAGAGTGTATGGTATAGAGTGTAGGGTGTAGAGTGCATGGTATAGAGTGTAGGGTATAGAGTGTAGAGTGTAGGGTATAGAGTGTAGAGTGTAGGGTATAGAGTGTAGGGTATAGAGTGTATGGTATAGAGTGTAGGGTATAGAGTGTAGAGTGTAGGGTATAGAGTGTAGGGTATAGAGTGTAGGGTATAGAGTGTACGGTATAGAGTGTTGGGCTATAGAGTGTAGGGTATATTGTGTAGGGTATAGAGTGTAGGGTATAGAGTGTAGGGTATACAGTGTAGGGTATAAAGTGTAGAGTGTAGGGTATAGAGTGTAGGGTATAGAGTGTAGGGTATAGAGTGTAGGGTATAGAGTTTAGGGTATAGAGTGTAGGGTATAGAGTGTAGAGTTTAGGGTATAGAGTGTAGGGTATAGAGTGTAGGGTTTAGAGTGTATGGTATAGAGTGTAGGGTATAGAGTGTAGAGTGTAGGGTATAGAGTGTAGGGTATAGAGTGTAGGGTATAGAGTGTATGGTATAGAGTGTACGGTATAGAGTGTAGAGTGTAGGGTATAAAGTGTAGGGTATAGATTGTAGGGTATAGAGTGTAGAATGTAGGGTATAGAGTATAGGGTATAGAGTGTATGGTGTAGAGTGTAGGGTATAGAGTGTATAGTGTAGGGTATAGAGTGTAGGGTTTAGAGTGTAGGGTATTGAGTGTAGGGTATAGAGTGTAGAGTGTAGGGTATAGAGTGTATGGTATAGAGTGTAGGGTATAGAGTGTATGGTATAGAGTGTAGGGTATAGAGTGTAGAGGGTAGAGTGTAGGGTATAGAGTGTAGGGTATAGAGTGTAGGGTATAGAGTGTAGAGTGTAGGGTATAGAGTGTAGGGTATAGAGTGTAGGGTGTAGAGTGTAGGGTATAGAGTGTAGGGTATAGAGTGTAGAGTGTAGGGTATAAAGTGTAGGGTATAGAGTGTAGGGTGTAGAGTGTAGGGTATAGAGTGTATGGTATAATGTGAAGGGTATAGAGTGTAGAGTGTAGGGTATAGAGTGTAGGGTATAGAGTATAGAGTGTAGGGTATAGAGTGTATGGTATAGAGTGTAGAGTGAAGGGTGTAGAGTGTAGGGTATAGAGTGTAGGGTATAGAGTGTATGGTATAGAGTGTAGGGATTAGAGTGTAGGGTATAGAGTGTAGAGTGTAGGGATTAGAGTGTAGGGTATAGAGTGTAGGGTATAGAGTGTAGAGTGTAGGGTGTAGAGTGTAGGGTATAGAGTGTACGGTATAGAGTGTTGGGCTATAGAGTGTAGGGTATAGAGTGTAGGGTATAGAGTGTAGGGTATACAGTGTAGGGTATAAAGTGTAGAGTGTAGGGTATAGAGTGTAGGGTATAGAGTGTAGGGTATAGAGTGTAGAGTATAGAGTGTAGAGTTTAGGGTATAGAGTGTAGGGTATAGAGTGTAGGGTTTAGAGTGTATGGTATAGAGTGTAGGGTATAGAGTGTAGAGTGTAGGGTATAGAGTGTAGGGTATAGAGTGTAGGGTATAGAGTGTATGGTATAGAGTGTACGGTATAGAGTGTAGAGTGTAGGGTATAGAGTGTAGGGTATAAAGTGTAGGGTATAGATTGTAGGGTATAGAGTGTAGAATGTAGGGTATAGAGTATAGGGTATAGAGTGTATGGTGTAGAGTGTAAGGTATGGAGTGTATAGTGTAGGGTATAGAGTGTAGGGTTTAGAGTGTAGGGTATTGAGTGTAGGGTATAGAGTGTAGAGTGTAGGGTATAGAGTGTATGGTATAGAGTGTAGGGTATAGAGTGTAGGGTATAGAGTGTAGGGTATAGAGTGTAGAGTGTAGGGTATAGAGTTTAGGGTATAGAGTGTATGGTGTAGAGTGTAGGGTATAGAGTGTAGGGTATAGAGTGTATGGTATAGAGTGTAGGGAATAGAGTGTAGAGTTTAGGGTATAGAGTATATGGTATAGAGTGTAGCGTATAGAGTGTAGAGTATAGAGTGTAGGGTATAGAGTGTAGGGTATAGAGTGTATGGTATAGAGTGTAGGGAATAGAGTGTAGAGTGTAGGGTATAGAGTGTATGGTATAGAGTGTAGGGTATAGAGTGTAGAGGGTAGAGTGTAGGGTATAGAGTGTAGGGTATAGAGTGTAGGGTATAGAGTGTAGAGTGTAGGGTATAGAGTGTAGGGTATAGAGTGTAGGGTGTAGAGTGTAGGGTATAGAGTGTAGGGTGTAGAGTGTAGGGTATAAAGTGTAGGGCATAGAGTGTAGGGTGTAGAGTGTAGGGTATAGAGTGTAGAGTGTAGGGTATAGAGTGTATGGTATAATGTGTAGGGTATAGAGTGTAGAGTGTAGGGTATAGAGTGTAGGGTATAGAGTATAGAGTGTACGGTATAGAGTGTAGGGTATAGAGTGTAGAGTGTAGGGTATAGAGTTTAGAGTGTAGGGTATAGAGTGTAGGGTATAGAGTGTATGGTATAGAGTGTAGGGTATAGAGTGTAGGGTACATAGTGTAGAGTGTAGGGATTAGAGTGTAGGGTATAGAGTGTAGGGTATAGAGTGTAGAGTGTAGGGTATAGAGTGTAGGGTATAGAGTGTACGGTATAGAGTGTTGGGCTATAGAGTGTAGGGTATAGAGTGTAGGGTATAGAGTGTAGGGTATAGAGTGTAGGGTGTACAGTGTAGGGTATAAAGTGTAGAGTGTAGGGTATAGAGTGTAGGGTATAGAGTGTAGGGTATAGAGTGTAGGGTATAGAGTGTAGAGTGTAGGGTATAGAGTGTAGAGTTTAGGGTATAGAGTGTAGGGTATAGAGTGTAGGGTTTAGAGTGTATGGTATAGAGTGTAGGGTATAGAGTGTATAGTGTAGGGTATAGAGTGTAGGGTATAGAGTGTAGGGTATAGAGTGTATGGTATAGAGTGTACGATATAGAGTGTAGAGTGTAGGGTATAGAGTGTAGGGTATAAAGTGTAGGGTATAGATTGTAGGGTATAGAGTGTAGAATGTAGGGTATAGAGTATAGGGTATAGAGTGTATGGTGTAGAGTGTAGGGTATAGAGTGTATAGTGTAGGGTATAGAGTGTAGGGTTTAGAGTGTAGGGTATTGAGTGTAGGGTATGGAGTGTAGAGTGTAGGGTATAGAGTGTATGGTATAGAGTGTAGGGTATAGAGTGTATGGTATAGAGTGTAGGGTATAGAGTGTAGAGGGTAGAGTGTAGGGTATAGAGTGTAGGGTATAGAGTGTAGGGTATAGAGTGTAGAGTGTAGGGTATAGAGTGTAGGGTATAGAGTGTAGGGTGTAGAGTGTAGGGTATAGAGTGTAGGTTATAGAGTGTAGAGTGTAGGGTATAAAGTGTAGGGTATAGAGTGTAGGGTGTAGAGTGTAGGGTATAGAATGTAGAGTGTAGGGTATAGAGTGTATGGTATAATGTGTAGGGTATAGAGTGTAGAGTGTAGGGTATAGAGTGTAGGGTATAGAGTATAGAGTGTAGGGTATAGAGTGTAGGGTATAGAGTGTAGAGTGTAGGGTATAGAGTGTAGAGTGTAGGGTATAGAGTGTAGGGTATAGAGTGTATGGTATAGAGTGTAGGGTATAGAGTGTAGGGTATAGAGTGTAGAGTGTAGGGATTAGAGTGTAGGGTATAGAGTGTAGGGTATAGAGTGTAGAGTGTAGGGTATAGAGTGTAGGGTATAGAGTGTACGGTATAGAGTGTTGGGCTATAGAGTGTAGGGTATAGAGTGTAGGGTATAGAGTGTAGAGTATAGAGTGTAGGGTATACAGTGTAGGGTATAAAATGTAGAGTGTAGGGTATAGAGTGTAGGGTATAGAGTGTAGAGTGTAGGGTGTAGAGTGTAAGGTATAAAGTGTAGGGTATAGATTGTAGGGTATAGAGTGTAGAATGTAGGGTATAGAGTATAGGGTATAGAGTGTATGGTGTAGAGTGTAGGGTATAGAGTGTATAGTGTAGGGTATAGAGTGTAGGGTTTAGAGTGTAGGGTATTGAGTGTAGGGTACAGAGTGTAGAGTGTAGGGTATAGAGTGTATGGTATAGAGTGTAGGGTATAGAGTGTAGGGTATAGAGTGTAGGGTATAGAGTGTAGAGTGTTGGGTATAGAGTTTAGGGTATAGAGTGTAGGGTATAGAGTGTAGAGTGTAGGGTATAGAGTGTAGGGTATAGAGTGTATGGTATAGAGTGTAGGGTATAGAGTGTAGGGTATAGAGTGTAGAGTGTAGGGATTAGAGTTTAGGGTATAGAGTGTAGGGTATAGAGTGTAGAGTGTAGGGTATAGAGTGTAGGGTATAGAGTGTACGGTATAGAGTGTTGGGCTATAGAGTGTAGGGTATAGAGTGTAGGGTATAGAGTGTAGAGTATAGAGTGTAGGGTATACAGTGTAGGGTATAAAGTGTAGAGTGTAGGGTATAGAGTGTAGGGTATAGAGTGTAGGGTATAGAGTGTAGGGTATAGAGTGTAGAGTGTAGGGTATAGAGTGTAGGGTATAAAGTGTAGGGTATAGATTGTAGGGTATAGAGTGTAGAATGTAGGGTATAGAGTATAGGGTATAGAGTGTATGGTGTAGAGTGTAGGGTTTAGAGTGTAGGGTATTGAGTGTAGGGTACAGAGTGTAGAGTGTAGGGTATAGAGTGTATGGTATAGAGTGTAGGGTATAGAGTGTAGGGTATAGAGTGTAGATTGTAGGGTATAGAGTTTAGGGTATAGAGTGTATGGTATAGAGTGTAGAGTGTAGGGTATAGAGTGTATAGTGTAGGGTATAGAGTGTAGGGTATAGAGTGTAGGGTATAGAGTGTAGGGTATAGAGTGTAGGGTATAGAGTGTAGATTGTAGGGTATAGAGTTTAGGGTATAGAGTGTATGGTATAGAGTGTAGAGTGTAGGGTATAGAGTGTATAGTGTAGGGTATAGAGTGTAGGGTGTAGAGTGTAGGGTATAGAGTGTAGAGTGTAGGGTATAGAGTGTATGGTATAATGTGTAGGGTATAGAGTGTAGAGTGTAGGGTATAGAGTGTAGGGTATAGAGTATAGAGTGTACGGTATAGAGTGTAGGGTATAGAGTGTAGAGTGTAGGGTATAGAGTTTAGAGTGTAGGGTATAGAGTGTAGGGTATAGAGTGTATGGTATAGAGTGTAGGGTATAGAGTGTAGGGTACATAGTGTAGAGTGTAGGGATTAGAGTGTAGGGTATAGAGTGTAGGGTATAGAGTGTAGAGTGTAGGGTATAGAGTGTAGGGTATAGAGTGTACGGTATAGAGTGTTGGGCTATAGAGTGTAGGGTATAGAGTGTAGGGTATAGAGTGTAGGGTATAGAGTGTAGGGTGTACAGTGTAGGGTATAAAGTGTAGAGTGTAGGGTATAGAGTGTAGGGTATAGAGTGTAGGGTATAGAGTGTAGGGTATAGAGTGTAGAGTGTAGGGTATAGAGTGTAGAGTTTAGGGTATAGAGTGTAGGGTATAGAGTGTAGGGTTTAGAGTGTATGGTATAGAGTGTAGGGTATAGAGTGTATAGTGTAGGGTATAGAGTGTAGGGTATAGAGTGTAGGGTATAGAGTGTATGGTATAGAGTGTACGATATAGAGTGTAGAGTGTAGGGTATAGAGTGTAGGGTATAAAGTGTAGGGTATAGATTGTAGGGTATAGAGTGTAGAATGTAGGGTATAGAGTATAGGGTATAGAGTGTATGGTGTAGAGTGTAGGGTATAGAGTGTATAGTGTAGGGTATAGAGTGTAGGGTTTAGAGTGTAGGGTATTGAGTGTAGGGTATGGAGTGTAGAGTGTAGGGTATAGAGTGTATGGTATAGAGTGTAGGGTATAGAGTGTATGGTATAGAGTGTAGGGTATAGAGTGTAGAGGGTAGAGTGTAGGGTATAGAGTGTAGGGTATAGAGTGTAGGGTATAGAGTGTAGAGTGTAGGGTATAGAGTGTAGGGTATAGAGTGTAGGGTGTAGAGTGTAGGGTATAGAGTGTAGGTTATAGAGTGTAGAGTGTAGGGTATAAAGTGTAGGGTATAGAGTGTAGGGTGTAGAGTGTAGGGTATAGAATGTAGAGTGTAGGGTATAGAGTGTATGGTATAATGTGTAGGGTATAGAGTGTAGAGTGTAGGGTATAGAGTGTAGGGTATAGAGTATAGAGTGTAGGGTATAGAGTGTAGGGTATAGAGTGTAGAGTGTAGGGTATAGAGTGTAGAGTGTAGGGTATAGAGTGTAGGGTATAGAGTGTATGGTATAGAGTGTAGGGTATAGAGTGTAGGGTATAGAGTGTAGAGTGTAGGGATTAGAGTGTAGGGTATAGAGTGTAGGGTATAGAGTGTAGAGTGTAGGGTATAGAGTGTAGGGTATAGAGTGTACGGTATAGAGTGTTGGGCTATAGAGTGTAGGGTATAGAGTGTAGGGTATAGAGTGTAGAGTATAGAGTGTAGGGTATACAGTGTAGGGTATAAAATGTAGAGTGTAGGGTATAGAGTGTAGGGTATAGAGTGTAGAGTGTAGGGTGTAGAGTGTAAGGTATAAAGTGTAGGGTATAGATTGTAGGGTATAGAGTGTAGAATGTAGGGTATAGAGTATAGGGTATAGAGTGTATGGTGTAGAGTGTAGGGTATAGAGTGTATAGTGTAGGGTATAGAGTGTAGGGTTTAGAGTGTAGGGTATTGAGTGTAGGGTACAGAGTGTAGAGTGTAGGGTATAGAGTGTATGGTATAGAGTGTAGGGTATAGAGTGTAGGGTATAGAGTGTAGGGTATAGAGTGTAGAGTGTAGGGTATAGAGTTTAGGGTATAGAGTGTAGGGTATAGAGTGTAGAGTGTAGGGTATAGAGTGTAGGGTATAGAGTGTATGGTATAGAGTGTAGGGTATAGAGTGTAGGGTATAGAGTGTAGAGTGTAGGGATTAGAGTTTAGGGTATAGAGTGTAGGGTATAGAGTGTAGAGTGTAGGGTATAGAGTGTAGGGTATAGAGTGTACGGTATAGAGTGTTGGGCTATAGAGTGTAGGGTATAGAGTGTAGGGTATAGAGTGTAGAGTATAGAGTGTAGGGTATACAGTGTAGGGTATAAAGTGTAGAGTGTAGGGTATAGAGTGTAGGGTATAGAGTGTAGGGTATAGAGTGTAGGGTATAGAGTGTAGAGTGTAGGGTATAGAGTGTAGGGTATAAAGTGTAGGGTATAGATTGTAGGGTATAGAGTGTAGAATGTAGGGTATAGAGTATAGGGTATAGAGTGTATGGTGTAGAGTGTAGGGTTTAGAGTGTAGGGTATTGAGTGTAGGGTACAGAGTGTAGAGTGTAGGGTATAGAGTGTATGGTATAGAGTGTAGGGTATAGAGTGTAGGGTATAGAGTGTAGATTGTAGGGTATAGAGTTTAGGGTATAGAGTGTATGGTATAGAGTGTAGAGTGTAGGGTATAGAGTGTATAGTGTAGGGTATAGAGTGTAGGGTATAGAGTGTAGGGTATAGAGTGTATGGTATAGAGTGTAGGGAATAGAGTGTAGAGTGTAGGGTATAGAGTGTATGGTATAGAGTGTAGGGTATAGAGTGTAGAGTATAGAGTGTAGGGTATAGAGTGTAGGGTATAGAGTGTAGGGCATAGAATGTATGGTATAGAGTGTAGGGAATAGAGTGTAAAGTGTAGGGTATAGAGTGTATGGTATAGAGTGTAGGGTATAGAGTGTAGAGGGTAGAGTGTAGGGTATAGAGTGTAGGGTATAGAGTGTAGGGTATAGAGTGTAGAGTGTAGGGTATAGAGTGTAGGGTATAGAGTGTAGGGTATAGAGTGTAGAGTGTAGGGATTAGAGTGTAGGGTATAGAGTGTAGAGTGTAGGGTATAGAGTGTAGAGTATAGAGTATAGAGTGTAGGGTATAGATTGTAGGGTATAGAGTGTAAAGTGTAGAGTGTAGAGTATAGAGTGTAGAGTGTAGGGTATAGAGTGTAGGGTATAGAACGTAGGGTGTAGGGTATAGAGTGTAGGGTATAGAGTGTAGGGTATAGAGTGTAGAGTGTAGAGTATAGAGTGTATGGTATAGAGTGTAGGGTGTAGAGTGTAGGGTTTATAGTGTATGGTATACAGTGTAGAGTGTAGGGTATAGAGTGTATATTGTAGGGTATAGAGTGTAGGGTATAGAGTGTATGGTATAGAGTGTAGGGTATAGAGTGTAGAGTGTAGGGTATAGAGTGTAGGGTATAGTGTGTAGGGTATAGAGTGTAGGGTATAGGGTGTAGGTTATAGAGTGTAGGGTATAGGGTGTAGGGTATAGAGTATAGAGTGCAGGGTATAGAGTGTAGGGTATATAGTGGAGAGTATAGAGTGTAGGGTATAGAGTGTAGGGTGTAGAGTGTAGAGTGTAGGGTATAGAGTGTAGGGTATAGACTGTAGAGTGTAGGGTATAGAGTGTAGGGTATAGAGTGTAGAGTGTAGGGTATAGAGTGTAGAGTGTAGGGTATAGAGTGTAGGGTATAGAGTGTAGGGTATAGAGTGTAGGGTATAGAGTGTAGGGTATATAGTGTAGGGTATAGAGTGTAGAGTGTAGGGTATAGAGTGTAGGGTATAGAGTGTATGGAATAGAGTTTAGAGTGTAGAGTGTAGGGTATAGAGTGTAGGGTATAGAGTGTATGGTATAGAGTGTAGGGTATAGAGTGTGGGGTATAGAGTGTAGGGTATAGAGTGTAGAGTGTAGGGATTAGAGTGTAGGGTATAGAGTGTAGGATATAGAGTGTATGGAATAGAGTGTAGGGTATAGAGTGAAGAGTGTAGGGTATAGAGTGTAGGGTATAGAGCGTAGGGTGTAGGGTATAGAGTGTAGGGTATAGAGTGTAGGGTATAGAGTGTAGGGTATAGAGCGTAGGGTGTAGGGTGTAGAGTGTAGGGTATGGAGTGTAGGTTATAGAGTGTAGAGTGTAGGGCATAGAGTGTATGGTATAGAGTGTAGGGTGTAGAGTGTATAGTATAGAGTGTAGGGTATAGATTGTATGGTATAGAGTTTAGAGTGTAGGGTATAGAGTGTAGAATATAGAGTGTAGAGTGTAGGGTATAGAGTGTACGGTATAGAGTGTAGGGTATAGAGTGTACGGTATAGAGCGTATGATATAGAGTGTATGGTATATAGTGTAGGGTATAGAGTGTTTGGTATAGAGTGTAAGGTATAGAGTGTAGAGAGTATGGTATAGATTTTAGAGTGTAGAGTGTAGGGTATAGAGTGTAGGGTATAGAGTGTATGGAATAGAGTGTATTGTATAGAGTGTAGGGTGTAGAGTGTAGGGTATAGAGTGTAGAGTGTGGGGTATAGAGTGTAGAGTGTAGGGTATAGAGTGTATGATATAGAGTGTAGGGTATAGAGTGTATGGTATAGATTGCAGGGTATAAAGTGTAGGGTATAGAGTGTAGGGTATAGAGTGTAGAGTGTAGGGTATAGAGTGTAGGGTATAGAGTGTATGGTATAGAGTGTATGGTATAGATTGTAGGGTATAGAGTGTAGGGTATAGAGTGTAGAGTGTATGGTATAGAGTGTAGAAAGTAGGGTATAGTGTGTAGGGCATAGAGTGTAGAGTGTAGGGTATAGAGTGTAGGGTATAGAGTGTAGATTGTATGGTATAGAGTGTAGGGTATAGAGTGTATAGTGTAGAGTATAGAGTATAGAGTGTAGGGTATAGAGTGTAGGGTATAGCGTGTAGGGTATAGAGTGTAGGGTATAGAGTATATAGTGTAGGGTATAGAGTGTAGGGTATAGAGTGTAGAGTGTAGGATATAGAGTGTAGGGTATAGAGTGTAGGGTATAGAGTGTAGGGTATAAAGTGTAGAGTGTAGGGTATAGAGTGTAGGGTATAGAGTGTAGAGTGTAGGGTGTAGAGTGTAGAGTGTAGGGTATAGAGTGTAAGGTATAGAGTGTAGGGTATAGAGTATATGTTATAGAGTGTAGGGTATAGAATGTAGAGTGTAGGGTATAGAGTGTAGGGTATAGAGTGTAGGGTATAGAGTGTAGGGTATAAAGTGTAGAGTGTAGGGTATAGAGTGTAGGGTATAGAGTGTAGGGTATAGAGTGTAGGGTATAGAGTGTATGGTATAGATTGTATGGTATAGAGTGTAGAGTGTAGGGTATAGAGTGTAGGGTATAGAGTGTAGGGTATATATTGTAGGGTATAGAGTGTAGAGTGTAGGGCATAGAGTGTAGGGTATAGAGTGTATGGTGTAGAGTGTAGGGTATAGAGTGTATAGTGTAGGGTATAGAGTGTAGGGTATAGAGTGTAGGGTATAGAGTGTATGGTATAGAGTGTACAGTATAGAGTGTATGGTATAGAGTGTAGAGTGTAGGGTATAGAGTGTAGTGTGTAGAGTGTATGGTATAGTGTGTAGGGTACAGAGTGTAGAGTGTAGGGTATAGAGTGTAGGGTATAGAGTGTAGGGTATAGAGTGTACGGTATAGAGTGTATGATATAGAGTGTATGGTATATAGTGTAGGGTATAGAGTGTTTGGTATAGAGTGTAAGGTATAGAGTGTAGAGAGTAGGGTATAGATTTTAGAGTGTAGAGTGTAGGGTATAGAGTGTAGGGTATAGAGTGTATGGAATAGAGTGTATGGTATAGAGTGTAGGGTGTAGAGTGTAGGGTATAGAGTGTAGAGTGTGGTTTATAGAGTGTAGAGTGTAGGGTATAGAGTGTAGAGTGTAGGGTATAGAGTGTAGAGTATAGAGTGTATGGTATAGAGTGTAGGGTATAGAGTGTAGGCTATAGAGTGTAGAGTGTAGGGATTAGAGTGTAGGATATAGAGTGTAGGGTATAAAGTGTAGGGTATAGAGTGTTGGGCTATAGAGTGTTGGGTATAGAGTGTAGGGTATAGAGTGTAGGGTATAGAGTGTAGGGTATACAGTGTAGGGTATAAGGTGTAGAGTGTAGGGTATAGAGTGTAGGGTATAGAGTGTAGGGTATAGAGTGTACGGTATAGAGTGTAGAGTGTAGGGTATAGAGTGTAGAGTTTAGGGTATAGAGTGTAGGGTATAGAGTGTAGGGTATAGAGTGTAGAGTGTAGGGTATAGAGTGTATGATATAGAGTGTAGGGTATAGAGTGTATGGAATAGAGTGTATGGTATAGAGTGTAGGGTGTAGAGTCTAGGGTATAGAGTGTAGAGTGTAGGGTATAGAGTGTATGGTATAATGTGTAGGGTATTTAGTGTAGAGTGTAGGGTATAGAGTGTAGGGTATGGAGTATAGAGTGTAGGGTATAGAGTGTAGAGTGTAGGGTATAGAGTGTAGAGTGTAGGGTATAGAGTGTAGGGTATAGAGTGTATGGTATAGAGTGTAGGGTATAGAGTGTAGGGTATAGAGTGTAGAGTGTAGGGATTAGAGTGTAGGGTATAGAGTGTAGAGTGTAGGGTATAGAGTGTAGGGTATAGAGTGTACGGTATAGAGTGTTGGGCTATAGAGTGTAGGGTATAGAGTGTAGGGTATAGAGTGTAGGGTATAGAGTGTAGGGTATTGAGTGTAGAGTGTAGGGTATAGAGTGTAGAGTTTAGGGTATAGAGTGTAGGGTATAGAGTCTAGGGTTTAGAGTGTATAGTATAGAGTGTAGGGTATAGAGTGTAGAGTGTAGGGTATAGAGTGTAGGGTATAGAGTGTATGGTATAGAGTGTACGGTATAGAGTGTAGGGTATAGAGTGTAGGGTATAAAGTGTAGGGTATAGATTGTAGGGTATAGAGTGTAGAATGTAGGGTATAGAGTCTAGGGGATAGAGTGTATGGTGTAGAGTGTAGGGTATAGAGTGTATAGTGTAGGGTATAGAGTGTAGGGTTTAGAGTGTAGGGTATAGAGTGTAGGGTATAGAGTGTAGAGTGTAGGGTATAGAGTGTATGGTATAGAGTGTAGGGTATAGAGTGTAAGGTATAGAGTGTAGGGTATAGAGTGTAGGGTATAGAGTGTAGAGTGTAGGGTATATTGTTTAGGGTATAGAGTGTATGGTATAGAGTGTAGAGTGTAGGGTATAGAGTGAATAGTGTAGGGTATAGAGTGTAGGGTATAGAGTGTAGGGTATAGAGTGTATGGTATAGAGTGTAGGGAATAGAGTGTAGAGTGTAGGGTATAGAGTGTATGGTATAGAGTGTAGGGTATAGAGTGTAGAGTATAGAGTGTAGGGTATAGAGTGTAGGGTATAGAGTGTAGGGTATAGAATGTATGGTATAGAGTGTAGGGAATAGAGTGTAGAGTGTAGGGTATAGAGTGTATGGTGTAGAGTGTAGGGTATAGAGTGTATAGTGTAGGGTATAGAGTGCAGGGTATAGAGTGTATGGAATAGAGTGTATGGAATATAGTGTACGGTATAGAGTGTAGAGTGTAGGGTATAGAGTGTAGGGTATAGAGCGTAGGGTGTAGGGTATAGATTGTAGGGTATAGAGTGTAGGGTATAGAGTGTATAGTGTAGGGTATAGAGTGCATGGTATAGAGTGTAGGGTGTAGAGTGTATGGTATAGAGTGTACAGTATAGAGTGTATGGTATAGAGTGTAGAGTGTAGGGTATAGAGTGTATGGTATAGAGTATAGGGTGTAGAGTGTATAGTATAGAGTGTAGGGTACAGAGTGTAGAGTGTAGGGTATAGAGTGTAGGGTATAGAGTGTACGGTATAGAGTGTATGGTATAGAGTGTACGGTATAGAGTGTATGATATAGAGTGTATGGTATATAGTGTAGGGTATAGAGTGTTTGGTATTGAGTGTAAGGTATAGAGTGTAGAGAGTAGGGTATAGATTTTAGAGTGTAGAGTGTAGGGTATAGAGTGTAGGGTATAGAGTGTATGGAATAGAGTGTATGGTATAGAGTGTAGGGTGTAGAGTGTAGGGTATAGAGTGTAGAGTGTGGGGTATAGAGTGTAGAGTGTAGGGTATAGAGTGTATGATATAGAGTGTAGGGTATAGAGTGTATGGTATAGATTGCAGGGTATAGAGTGTAGGATATAGAGTGTAGGGTATAGAGTGTAGAGTGTAGGGTATAGAGTGTAGGGTATAGAGTGTATGGTATAGAGTGTATGGTATAGATTGTAGGGTATAGAGTGTAGGGTATAGAGTGTAGAGTGTAGGGTATAGAGTGTAGAAAGTAGGGTATAGTGTGTAGGATATAGAGTGTAGAGTGTAGGGTATAGAGTGTAGGGTATAGAGTGTAGATTGTATGGTATAGAGTGTAGGGTATAGAGTGTATAGTGTAGGGTATAGAGTGTAGAGTGTAGGGTATAGAGTGTAGGGTGTTGTGAGTTCTGTTTTTGGGCTCCCTCTGGTGGTTACTGATGGTACTGGGTGACTTGTCTTTCCTGGGTTTCTGGGTTCCACCTGTTCCATCAGCATATGGGAGTTTCCTATTTATCCTGGCTTTGCTGGCATTTCCTCGCCGGTTATCAATGTATCCAGTGTGTCTTGTTACCTCTGCTCCCTGCTCCTAGAACCTTCTGGTCAAGCTAAGTTTGGATTTTCCTGTTTTGGTGTTTTGCTTTATTTGGTTTTTAGTCCAGCCTGCAGATATGTGATTCTTGCTGCTGGTTGCTCTAGTGGGCTGAAATTGCTCCTCATGTACCATGAGTTGGCACATGAGTTCAAGTAATTTCAGGATGGTTTTTTTGAAGGGTTTTTCGCTGACCGCGCAGTTCACTTTTGTATCCTCTGCTATCTAGCTTTAGCGGGCCTCATTTTGCTGAAACTGTTTTCATACTGCGTATGTGCTTTCCTCTCATTTCACCGTCATTATATGTGGGGGGCTGCTATTTCTGTGGGGGATTTCTCTGGAGGCAAGAGAGGTCTGTGTTTCTTCTGATAGGGGAAGTTAGATCTTCGGCTGGAGCGAGACGTCTAGGATCATCGTAGGCACGTTCCCCGGCTACTTTTATTTGTGTGTTAGGTTCAGGGTCGCGGTCAGCTCAGGTTCCATCGCCCTAGAGCTTGTTTGTATCTGTGCTTGTCCTTTAGTGATCCCCTGCCATTGGGATCATGACAGTATAACCGGCCCACAAAGTGTTAATTGTATTGGCTGAAGTAGGAGGATAAGTAGTCTGAGGAAGTTTTTTTTTTTTTTTTTTTTTCCCCCTCAGAGTTTGCTGCCTAGCCTTATTGCAGCGTGGCTACTTCCTCCTCCTCTTAATCTTTGAATGGCTCTGATCCCAGCTGTTTATCATGGACGTCCAGAGTTTGGCTTGCAGCCTGAATAATCTTGCCACTAAGGTTCAAAATATACAGGATTTTGTTGTACATGCTCCTATGTCTGAACCTAGAATTCCTGTCCCAGAGTTTTTTTCTGGAGATAGATCTCGTTTTCTGAATTTTAGGAACAATTGCAAGTTGTTTCTTTCTTTGAAATCTCGCTCCTCTGGAGACCCTGCTCAGCAAGTCAAGATAATTATATCTTTCCTGCGGGGTGACCCTCAGGATTGGGCATTTGCATTGGCACCAGGGGACCCTGCGTTGCTTAATGCGGATGCGTTTTTTCTGGCATTAGGTTTGCTCTATGAGGAACCTAACCAAGAGATTCAGGCTGAAAAAGCTTTGTTGGCCCTCTCTCAGGGGCAAGATGAAGCAGAAATTTATTGTCAAAAATTTCGGAAGTGGTCGGTACTTACTCAGTGGAATGAGTGCGCTCTGGCTGCAAAGTTTAGAGATGGCCTTTCTGAGGCCATTAAAGATGTTATGGTGGGGTTCCCTGCGCCTGCTGGTCTGAATGAGTCTATGACTATGGCTGTTCAGATTGATCGGCGTTTACGGGAGCGCAAACCTGTGCATCATTTGGCGGTGTCGTCTGAACCGTCACCTGAGATAATGCAATGTGATAGAATTCAGTCCAGAAGTGAACGGCAAAAGTATAGGCGGAAAAAAGGGTTGTGCTTTTATTGTGGTGATTCAGCTCATGTTATATCAGCATGCTCTAAACGCACAAAAAAGGTTGATAAGTCTGTTGCCATTAGTACTTTACAGTCTAAGTTCATTCTGTCTGTGACTCTGATTTGTTCATTATCATCCATTTCCGTCGATGCCTATGTGGATTCTGGCGCTGCCCTGAGTCTTATGGATTGGTCATTTGCCAATCGCTGTGGGTTTAGTCTGAAGCCTCTGGAAGTCCCTATTCCTTTGAAGGGAATTGACTCTACACCTTTGGCTATGAATAAACCTCAGTACTGGACACAAGTGACCATGCGTATGACTCCCGTTCACCAGGAGGTGATTCGCTTCCTGGTACTGTATAATTTGCATGATGTTCTAGTACTTGGTCTGCCATGGTTACAAACTCATAATCCAGTCCTTGACTGGAAATCAATGTCTGTGTTAAGCTGGGGTTGTCAGGGGGTTCATGATGATGCACCTCCGATTTCTATCGCTTCATCTACTCCTTCTGAGATTCCTGTGTTTTTGTCTGACTATCGGGATGTTTTTGAGGAGCCTAAGCTCAGTTCGCTTCCTCCTCACAGGGATTGCGATTGTGCTATAAATTTAATTCCAGGCAGTAAATTTCCTAAAGGTCGTTTGTTCAATCTGTCAGTGCCAGAGCATACTGCTATGTGGGATTATGTTAAGGAGTCCTTGGAAAAGGGACATATCCGTCCATCTTTGTCCCCTTTGGGAGCAGGTTTTTTTTTCGTGGCCAAAAAAGATGGTTCCTTGAGGCCTTGTATAGATTATCGTCTTTTGAATAAGATTACCGTAAAATATCAGTATCCTTTGCCATTGTTGACTGATTTGTTTGCTCGCATTAAGGGGGCTAAATGGTTTACTAAGATTGATCTTCGGGGTGCGTATAATCTTATACGAATAAAGCAAGGTGATGAGTGGAAAACCGCATTTAATACGCCTGAGGGCCATTTTGAGTATTTGGTAATGCCTTTTGGACTTTCTAATGCTCCTTCAGTCTTCCAGTCCTTTATGCACGATATTTTCCGTGAATATCTGGATAAATTTATGATTGTGTATTTGGATGATATTTTGGTTTTTTCTGATGACTGGGAGTCTCATGTTCAGCAGGTCAGGAAGGTGTTTCAGGTCCTGCGGGCCAATTCCTTGTTTGTAAAAGGCTCAAAGTGTCTCTTTGGAGTCCAGAAGATTTCTTTCTTGGGGTATATTTTTTCCCCTTCTACTATTGAGATGGATCCCGTCAAGGTTCAGGCTATTTGTGACTGGACGCAGCCTACATCTCTTAAGAGTCTACAGAAGTTCTTGGGCTTTGCTAATTTCTATCGTCGTTTTATAACTAATTTTTCTAGTGTTGTTAAGCCTTTGACGGATTTGACTAAGAAGGGTGCTGATGTTGCTAATTGGTCTCCTGCGGCTGTGGAGGCCTTTCAGGAACTTAAGCGCCGGTTTTCTTCTGCTCCTGTGTTGCGTCAGCCAGATGTTTCGCTCCCTTTTCAGGTTGAGGTTGATGCTTCCGAGATTGGAGCGGGGGCGGTTTTGTCACAGAGAAGCTCCGATGGCTCAGTGATGAAGCCATGCGTGTTTTTTTCTAGAAAGTTTTCGCCGGCTGAGCAGAATTATGATGTTGGTAATCGGGAACTTTTGGCCATGAAGTGGGCATTTGAGGAGTGGCGTCATTGGCTAGAGGGTGCTAGACATCGTGTGGTGGTCTTGACTGATCACAAAAATTTGATTTACCTTGAGTCTGCCAGGCGTCTGAATCCTAGACAGGCTCGTTGGTCACTGTTTTTCTCTCGTTTCAATTTTGTGGTTTCATACCTGCCAGGTTCAAAGAATGTGAAGGCGGATGCTCTTTCTAGGAGTTTTGTGCCTGACTCCCTTGGAAATTCTGAGCCCTCTGGTATCCTTAGGGATGGGGTGATTTTGTCTGCTGTCTCCCCAGACTTGCGACGTGCTTTGCAGGAGTTTCAGGCGGGTAAACCTGATCGTTGTCCGCCTGAGAGACTGTTTGTTCCGGATAATTGGACCAGTAGAGTCATCTCCGAGGTCCATTCTTCTGCGTTGGCAGGTCATCCTGGAATATTTGATACTAGAGACTTGGTGGCCAGGTCTTTTTGGTGGCCTTCCTTGTCGAGGGATGTGCGTTCTTTTGTGCAGTCTTGTGAGGTTTGTGCTCGGGCTAAGCCTTGCTGTTCTCGGGCCAGTGGATTGTTGTCACCTTTGCCTATCCCGAAGAGGCCTTGGACGCACATTTCCATGGACTTTATTTCGGATCTCCCTGTCTCTCAAAAAATGTCCATCATCTGGGTTGTGTGTGATCGCTTTTCTAAAATGGTTCATCTGGTACCCTTGCCTAAGTTGCCTTCCTCCTCTGAGTTGGTCCCTCTGTTTTTTCAGAATGTGGTTCGTTTGCATGGGATTCCTGAGAACATCGTTTCTGACAGGGGATCCCAGTTTGTGTCTAGATTTTGGCGGACGTTCTGTGCTAAGATGGGCATTGATTTGTCCTTTTCGTCTGCATTCCATCCTCAGACGAATGGCCAGACTGAACGAACTAATCAGACCTTGGAAACTTATTTAAGGTGTTTTGTTTCCGCTGATCAGGATGACTGGGTTACCTTTTTGCCGTTGGCCGAGTTTGCCCTTAATAATCGGGCTAGTTCTGCTACCTTAGTTTCTCCTTTCTTTTGTAATTCGGGGTTTCATCCTCGTTTTTCCTCTGGTCAGGTGGAACCTTCTGATTGTCCTGGAGTGGACATGGTGGTGGATAGGTTGCATCGGATTTGGAGTCATGTGGTGGACAATTTGAAGTTGTCCCAGGAGAAGGCTCAGCAGTTTGCTAATCGCCGTCGCCGCGTGGGTCCTCGACTTCTTGTTGGTGACTTGGTGTGGTTGTCTTCTCGTTTTGTTCCTATGAAGGTCTCTTCTCCTAAGTTCAAGCCTCGGTTCATCGGTCCCTATAGGATCTTGGAAATTCTTAACCCTGTGTCGTTTCGTTTGGATCTCCCGGCATCGTTTGCTATTCATAATGTGTTTCATCGGTCGTTGTTGCGGAAGTATGAGGTACCTGTTGTTCCTTCGCTTGAGCCTCCTGCTCCAGTGCTGGTGGAGGGAGAATTGGAGTATGTTGTGGAGAAGATCTTGGATTCTCGTGTTTCCAGACGGAAACTCCAGTATTTGGTCAAGTGGAAGGGTTATGGTCAGGAGGATAATTCTTGGGTGGTTGCCTCGGATGTTCATGCTGATGATTTGGTTCGCGCTTTTCATAGGGCTCATCCTGGTCGCCCTGGTGGTTCTCGTGAGGGTTCGGTGACCCCTCCTCAAGGGGGGGGTACTGTTGTGAGTTCTGTTTTTGGGCTCCCTCTGGTGGTTACTGATGGTACTGGGTGACTTGTCTTTCCTGGGTTTCTGGGTTCCACCTGTTCCATCAGCATATGGGAGTTTCCTATTTAGCCTGGCTTTGCTGGCATTTCCTCGCCGGTTATCAATGTATCCAGTGTGTCTTGTTACCTCTGCTCCCTGCTCCTAGAACCTTCTGGTCAAGCTAAGTTTGGATTTTCCTGTTTTGGTGTTTTGCTTTACTTGGTTTTTAGTCCAGCCTGCAGATATGTGATTCTTGCTGCTGGTTGCTCTAGTGGGCTGAAATTGCTCCTCATGTACCATGAGTTGGCACATGAGTTCAAGTAATTTCAGGATGGTTTTTTTGAAGGGTTTTTCGCTGACCGCGCAGTTCACTTTTGTATCCTCTGCTATCTAGCTTTAGCGGGCCTCATTTTGCTGAAACTGTTTTCATACTGCGTATGTGCTTTCCTCTCATTTCACCGTCATTATATGTGGGGGGCTGCTATTTCTGTGGGGGATTTCTCTGGAGGCAAGAGAGGTCTGTGTTTCTTCTGATAGGGGAAGTTAGATCTTCGGCTGGAGCGAGACGTCTAGGATCATCGTAGGCACGTTCCCCGGCTACTTTTATTTGTGTGTTAGGTTCAGGGTCGCGGTCAGCTCAGGTTCCATCGCCCTAGAGCTTGTTTGTATCTGTGCTTGTCCTTTAGTGATCCCCTGCCATTGGGATCATGACAGTAGGGTATAGAGTGTTGGGATATAGAGTGTAGGGTATAGAGTGTAGGGTATAGAGTGTAGGGTATAGATTGTAGGGTATAGAGTATATGGTATAGAGTGTAGGGTATAGAGTATATAGTGTAGGGTATAGTGTGTAGGGTATAGAGTGTAGAGTGTAGGGTATAGAGTGTAGGGTATAGAGTGTAGGGTATAAAGTGTAGAGTGTAGGGTATAGAGTGTAGGGTATAGAATGTAGGGTATAGAGTGTAGGGTATAGAGTGTAGAGTGTAGGATATAGAGTGTAGAGTATAGAGTGTAGAGTGTAGGGTATAGAGTGTAGAGTGTAGGGTATAGAGTGTAGGGTATAGAGTGTATGGTATAGAGTGTAGGGTATAGAGTGTAGGGTAAAGAGTGTAGAGTGTAGGGATTAGAGTGTAGGGTATAGAGTGTAGGGTATAGAGTGTAGAGTGTAGGGTATAGAGTGTAGGGTATAGAGTGTACGTTATAGAGTGTTGGGCTATAGAGTGTAGGGTATAGAGTGTAGGGTATAGAGTGTAGGGTATAGAGTGTAGGGTATACAGTGTAGGGTATAAAGTGTAAAGTGTAGGGTATAGAGTGTAGGGTATAGAGTGTAGGGTATAGAGTGTAGGGTATAGAGTGTAGGGTATTGAGTGTAGAGTGTAGAGTGTAGGGTATAGAGTGTAGAGTTTAGGGTATAGAGTGTAGGGTATAGAGTGTAGGGTTTAGAGTGTATGGTATAGAGTGTAGGGTATAGAGTGTAGAGTGTAGGGTATAGAGTGTAGGGTATAGAGTGTAGGGTATAGAGTGTATGGTATAGAGTGTACGGTAAAGAGTGTAGAGTGTAGGGTATAGAGTGTAGGGTATAAAGTGTAGGGTATAGATTGTAGGGTATAGAGTGTAGAGTGTAGGGTATAGAGTGTATGGTATAGAGTGTAGGGTATAGAGTGTATAGTGTAGGGTATTGAGTGCAGGGTTTAGAGTGTAGGGTATAGAGTGTAGGGTATAGAGTGTAGAGTATAGGGTATAGAGTGTATGGTATAGAGTGTAGGGTATAGAGTGTAGGGTATAGAGTGTAGGGTATAGAGTGTAGAGTGTAGGGTATAGAGTTTAGGGTATAGAGTGTATGGTATAGAGTGTAGAGTGTAGGGTATAGAGTGTATAGTGTAGGGTATAGAGTGTAGGGTATAGAGTGTAGGGTATAGAGCGTATGGTATAGAGTGTAGGGAATAGAGTGTAGAGTGTAGGGTATAGAGTGTATGGTATAGAGTGTAGGGTATAGAGTGTATAGTGTAGGGTATAGAGTGCAGGGTATAGAGTGTATGGAATAGAGTGTATGGAATATAGTGTACGGTATAGAGTGTAGAGTGTAGGGTATAGAGTGTAGGGTATAGAGCGTAGGGTTTAGGGTATAGATTGTAGGGTATAGAGTGTAGGGTATAGAGTGTAGAGTGTAGGGTATAGAGTGCATGATATAGAGTGTAGGGTGTAGAGTGTATGGTATAGAGTGTACAGTATAGAGTGTATGGTATAGAGTGTAGAGTGTAGGGTATAGAGTGTATGGTATAGAGTGTAGGGTGTAGAGTGTATAGTATAGAGTGTAGGGTACAGAGTGTAGAGTGTAGGGTATAGAGTGTAGGGTATAGAGTGTAGGGTATAGACTGTAGGGTATATATTGTAGGGTATAGAGTGTAGAGTGTAGGGTATAGAGTGTAGGGTATAGAGTGTATGGTGTAGAGTGTAGGGTATAGAGTGTATAGTGTAGGGTATAGAGTGTAGGGTATAGAGTCTAGGGTATAGAGTGTATGGTATAGAGTGTACAGTATAGAGTGTATGGTATAGAGTGTAGAGTGTAGGGTATAGACTGTAGTGTGTAGAGTGTATGGTATAGTGTGTAGGGTACAGAGTGTAGAGTGTAGGTTATAGAGTGTAGGGTATAGAGTGTAGGGTATAGAGTGTACGGTATAGAGTGTATGATATAGAGTGTATGGTATATAGTGTAGGGTATAGAGTGTTTGGTATAGAGTGTAAGGTATAGAGTGTAGAGAGTAGGGTATAGATTTTAGAGTGTAGAGTGTAGGGTATAGAGTGTAGGGTATAGAGTGTATGGAATAGAGTGTATGGTATAGAGTGTAGGGTGTAGAGTGTAGGGTATAGAGTGTAGAGTGTGGTTTATAGAGTGTAGAGTGTAGGGTATAGAGTGTATGGTATAGATTGCAGGGTATAGAGTGTAGGGTATATAGTGTAGGGTATAGAGTATAGAGTGTAGGGTATAGAGTGTAGGGTATAGAGTGTAGAGTGTAGAGTGTTGGGCTATAGAGTTTAGGGTATAGAGTGTAGGGTATAGAGTGTAGAGTGTAGGGTATAGAGTGTAGGGTATAGAGTGTATGGTATAGAGTGTAGGGTATAGAGTGTAGAGTGTAGGGATTAGAGTTTAGGGTATAGAGTGTAGGGTATAGAGTGTAGAGTGTAGGGTATAGAGTGTAGGGTATAGAGTGTACGGTATAGAGTGTTGGGCTATAGAGTGTAGGGTATAGAGTGTAGGGTATAGAGTGTAGAGTATAGAGTGTAGGGTATACAGTGTAGGGTATAAAGTGTAGAGTGTAGGGTATAGAGTGTAGGGTATAGAGTGTAGGGTATAGAGTGTAGGGTATAGAGTGTAGAGTGTAGGGTATAGAGTGTAGGGTATAAAGTGTAGGGTATAGATTGTAGGGTATAGAGTGTAGAATGTAGGGTATAGAGTATAGGGTATAGAGTGTATGGTGTAGAGTGTAGGGTTTAGAGTGTAGGGTATTGAGTGTAGGGTACAGAGTGTAGAGTGTAGGGTATAGAGTGTATGGTATAGAGTGTAGGGTATAGAGTGTAGGGTATAGAGTGTAGATTGTAGGGTATAGAGTTTAGGGTATAGAGTGTATGGTATAGAGTGTAGAGTGTAGGGTATAGAGTGTATAGTGTAGGGTATAGAGTGTAGGGTATAGAGTGTAGGGTATAGAGTGTATGGTATAGAGTGTAGGGAATAGAGTGTAGAGTGTAGGGTATAGAGTGTATGGTATAGAGTGTAGGGTATAGAGTGTAGAGTATAGAGTGTAGGGTATAGAGTGTAGGGTATAGAGTGTAGGGCATAGAATGTATGGTATAGAGTGTAGGGAATAGAGTGTAGAGTGTAGGGTATAGAGTGTATGGTATAGAGTGTAGGGTATAGAGTGTAGAGGGTAGAGTGTAGGGTATAGAGTGTAGGGTATAGAGTGTAGGGTATAGAGTGTAGAGTGTAGGGTATAGAGTGTAGGGTATAGAGTGTAGGGTATAGAGTGTAGAGTGTAGGGATTAGAGTGTAGGGTATAGAGTGTAGAGTGTAGGGTATAGAGTGTAGAGTATAGAGTATAGAGTGTAGGGTATAGATTGTAGGGTATAGAGTGTAAAGTGTAGAGTGTAGAGTATAGAGTGTAGAGTGTAGGGTATAGAGTGTAGGGTATAGAACGTAGGGTGTAGGGTATAGAGTGTAGGGTATAGAGTGTAGGGTATAGAGTGTAGAGTGTAGGGTATAGAGTGTATGGTATAGAGTGTAGGGTATAGAGTGTATAGTGTAGGGTATAGAGTGCAGGGTATAGAGTGTATGGAATAGAGTGTATGGAATATAGTGTACGGTATAGAGTGTAGAGTGTAGGGTATAGAGTGTAGGGTATAGAGCGTAGGGTTTAGGGTATAGATTGTAGGGTATAGAGTGTAGGGTATAGAGTGTAGAGTGTAGGGTATAGAGTGCATGATATAGAGTGTAGGGTGTAGAGTGTATGGTATAGAGTGTACAGTATAGAGTGTATGGTATAGAGTGTAGAGTGTAGGGTATAGAGTGTATGGTATAGAGTGTAGGGTGTAGAGTGTATAGTATAGAGTGTAGGGTACAGAGTGTAGAGTGTAGGGTATAGAGTGTAGGGTATAGAGTGTAGGGTATAGACTGTAGGGTATATATTGTAGGGTATAGAGTGTAGAGTGTAGGGTATAGAGTGTAGGGTATAGAGTGTATGGTGTAGAGTGTAGGGTATAGAGTGTATAGTGTAGGGTATAGAGTGTAGGGTATAGAGTCTAGGGTATAGAGTGTATGGTATAGAGTGTACAGTATAGAGTGTATGGTATAGAGTGTAGAGTGTAGGGTATAGACTGTAGTGTGTAGAGTGTATGGTATAGTGTGTAGGGTACAGAGTGTAGAGTGTAGGTTATAGAGTGTAGGGTATAGAGTGTAGGGTATAGAGTGTACGGTATAGAGTGTATGATATAGAGTGTATGGTATATAGTGTAGGGTATAGAGTGTTTGGTATAGAGTGTAAGGTATAGAGTGTAGAGAGTAGGGTATAGATTTTAGAGTGTAGAGTGTAGGGTATAGAGTGTAGGGTATAGAGTGTATGGAATAGAGTGTATGGTATAGAGTGTAGGGTGTAGAGTGTAGGGTATAGAGTGTAGAGTGTGGTTTATAGAGTGTAGAGTGTAGGGTATAGAGTGTATGGTATAGATTGCAGGGTATAGAGTGTAGGGTATATAGTGTAGGGTATAGAGTATAGAGTGTAGGGTATAGAGTGTAGGGTATAGAGTGTAGAGTGTAGAGTGTTGGGCTATAGAGTTTAGGGTATAGAGTGTAGGGTATAGAGTGTAGAGTGTAGGGTATAGAGTGTAGGGTATAGAGTGTATGGTATAGAGTGTAGGGTATAGAGTGTAGGGTATAGAGTGTAGAGTGTAGGGATTAGAGTTTAGGGTATAGAGTGTAGGGTATAGAGTGTAGAGTGTAGGGTATAGAGTTTAGGGTATAGAGTGTACGGTATAGAGTGTTGGGCTATAGAGTGTAGGGTATAGAGTGTAGGGTATAGAGTGTAGAGTATAGAGTGTAGGGTATACAGTGTAGGGTATAAAGTGTAGAGTGTAGGGTATAGAGTGTAGGGTATAGAGTGTAGGGTATAGAGTGTAGGGTATAGAGTGTAGAGTGTAGGGTATAGAGTGTAGGGTATAAAGTGTAGGGTATAGATTGTAGGGTATAGAGTGTAGAATGTAGGGTATAGAGTATAGGGTATAGAGTGTATGGTGTAGAGTGTAGGGTTTAGAGTGTAGGGTATTGAGTGTAGGGTACAGAGTGTAGAGTGTAGGGTATAGAGTGTATGGTATAGAGTGTAGGGTATAGAGTGTAGGGTATAGAGTGTAGATTGTAGGGTATAGAGTTTAGGGTATAGAGTGTATGGTATAGAGTGTAGAGTGTAGGGTATAGAGTGTATAGTGTAGGGTATAGAGTGTAGGGTATAGAGTGTAGGGTATAGAGTGTATGGTATAGAGTGTAGGGAATAGAGTGTAGAGTGTAGGGTATAGAGTGTATGGTATAGAGTGTAGGGTATAGAGTGTAGAGTATAGAGTGTAGGGTATAGAGTGTAGGGTATAGAGTGTAGGGCATAGAATGTATGGTATAGAGTGTAGGGAATAGAGTGTAGAGTGTAGGGTATAGAGTGTATGGTATAGAGTGTAGGGTATAGAGTGTAGAGGGTAGAGTGTAGGGTATAGAGTGTAGGGTATAGAGTGTAGGGTATAGAGTGTAGAGTGTAGGGTATAGAGTGTAGGGTATAGAGTGTAGGGTATAGAGTGTAGAGTGTAGGGATTAGAGTGTAGGGTATAGAGTGTAGAGTGTAGGGTATAGAGTGTAGAGTATAGAGTATAGAGTGTAGGGTATAGATTGTAGGGTATAGAGTGTAAAGTGTAGAGTGTAGAGTATAGAGTGTAGAGTGTAGGGTATAGAGTGTAGGGTATAGAACGTAGGGTGTAGGGTATAGAGTGTAGGGTATAGAGTGTAGGGTATAGAGTGTAGAGTGTAGAGTATAGAGTGTATGGTATAGAGTGTAGGGTGTAGAGTGTAGGGTTTATAGTGTATGGTATACAGTGTAGAGTGTAGGGTATAGAGTGTATATTGTAGGGTATAGAGTGTAGGGTATAGAGTGTATGGTATAGAGTGTAGGGTATAGAGTGTAGAGTGTAGGGTATAGAGTGTAGGGTATAGTGTGTAGGGTATAGAGTGTAGGGTATAGGGTGTAGGTTATAGAGTGTAGGGTATAGGGTGTAGGGTATAGAGTATAGAGTGCAGGGTATAGAGTGTAGGGTATATAGTGGAGAGTATAGAGTGTAGGGTATAGAGTGTAGGGTGTAGAGTGTAGAGTGTAGGGTATAGAGTGTAGGGTATAGACTGTAGAGTGTAGGGTATAGAGTGTAGGGTATAGAGTGTAGAGTGTAGGGTATAGAGTGTAGAGTGTAGGGTATAGAGTGTAGGGTATAGAGTGTAGGGTATAGAGTGTAGGGTATAGAGTGTAGGGTATAGAGTGTAGGGTATATAGTGTAGGGTATAGAGTGTAGAGTGTAGGGTATAGAGTGTAGGGTATAGAGTGTATGGAATAGAGTTTAGAGTGTAGAGTGTAGGGTATAGAGTGTAGGGTATAGAGTGTATGGTATAGAGTGTAGGGTATAGAGTGTGGGGTATAGAGTGTAGGGTATAGAGTGTAGAGTGTAGGGATTAGAGTGTAAGGTATAGAGTGTAGGATATAGAGTGTATGGAATAGAGTGTAGGGTATAGAGTGAAGAGTGTAGGGTATAGAGTGTAGGGTATAGAGCGTAGGGTGTAGGGTATAGAGTGTAGGGTATAGAGTGTAGGGTATAGAGTGTAGGGTATAGAGCGTAGGGTGTAGGGTGTAGAGTGTAGGGTATGGAGTGTAGGTTATAGAGTGTAGAGTGTAGGGCATAGAGTGTATGGTATAGAGTGTAGGGTGTAGAGTGTATAGTATAGAGTGTAGGGTATAGATTGTATGGTATAGAGTTTAGAGTGTAGGGTATAGAGTGTAGAATATAGAGTGTAGAGTGTAGGGTATAGAGTGTACGGTATAGAGTGTAGGGTATAGAGTGTACGGTATAGAGCGTATGATATAGAGTGTATGGTATATAGTGTAGGGTATAGAGTGTTTGGTATAGAGTGTAAGGTATAGAGTGTAGAGAGTATGGTATAGATTTTAGAGTGTAGAGTGTAGGGTATAGAGTGTAGGGTATAGAGTGTATGGAATAGAGTGTATTGTATAGAGTGTAGGGTGTAGAGTGTAGGGTATAGAGTGTAGAGTGTGGGGTATAGAGTGTAGAGTGTAGGGTATAGAGTGTATGATATAGAGTGTAGGGTATAGAGTGTATGGTATAGATTGCAGGGTATAAAGTGTAGGGTATAGAGTGTAGGGTATAGAGTGTAGAGTGTAGGGTATAGAGTGTAGGGTATAGAGTGTATGGTATAGAGTGTATGGTATAGATTGTAGGGTATAGAGTGTAGGGTATAGAGTGTAGAGTGTATGGTATAGAGTGTAGAAAGTAGGGTATAGTGTGTAGGGCATAGAGTGTAGAGTGTAGGGTATAGAGTGTAGGGTATAGAGTGTAGATTGTATGGTATAGAGTGTAGGGTATAGAGTGTATAGTGTAGAGTATAGAGTATAGAGTGTAGGGTATAGAGTGTAGGGTATAGCGTGTAGGGTATAGAGTGTAGGGTATAGAGTATATAGTGTAGGGTATAGAGTGTAGGGTATAGAGTGTAGAGTGTAGGATATAGAGTGTAGGGTATAGAGTGTAGGGTATAGAGTGTAGGGTATAAAGTGTAGAGTGTAGGGTATAGAGTGTAGGGTATAGAGTGTAGAGTGTAGGGTGTAGAGTGTAGAGTGTAGGGTATAGAGTGTAAGGTATAGAGTGTAGGGTATAGAGTATATGTTATAGAGTGTAGGGTATAGAATGTAGAGTGTAGGGTATAGAGTGTAGGGTATAGAGTGTAGGGTATAGAGTGTAGGGTATAAAGTGTAGAGTGTAGGGTATAGAGTGTAGGGTATAGAGTGTAGGGTATAGAGTGTAGGGTATAGAGTGTATGGTATAGATTGTATGGTATAGAGTGTAGAGTGTAGGGTATAGAGTGTAGGGTATAGAGTGTAGGGTATATATTGTAGGGTATAGAGTGTAGAGTGTAGGGCATAGAGTGTAGGGTATAGAGTGTATGGTGTAGAGTGTAGGGTATAGAGTGTATAGTGTAGGGTATAGAGTGTAGGGTATAGAGTGTAGGGTATAGAGTGTATGGTATAGAGTGTACAGTATAGAGTGTATGGTATAGAGTGTAGAGTGTAGGGTATAGAGTGTAGTGTGTAGAGTGTATGGTATAGTGTGTAGGGTACAGAGTGTAGAGTGTAGGGTATAGAGTGTAGGGTATAGAGTGTAGGGTATAGAGTGTACGGTATAGAGTGTATGATATAGAGTGTATGGTATATAGTGTAGGGTATAGAGTGTTTGGTATAGAGTGTAAGGTATAGAGTGTAGAGAGTAGGGTATAGATTTTAGAGTGTAGAGTGTAGGGTATAGAGTGTAGGGTATAGAGTGTATGGAATAGAGTGTATGGTATAGAGTGTAGGGTGTAGAGTGTAGGGTATAGAGTGTAGAGTGTGGTTTATAGAGTGTAGAGTGTAGGGTATAGAGTGTAGAGTGTAGGGTATAGAGTGTAGAGTATAGAGTGTATGGTATAGAGTGTAGGGTATAGAGTGTAGGCTATAGAGTGTAGAGTGTAGGGATTAGAGTGTAGGATATAGAGTGTAGGGTATAAAGTGTAGGGTATAGAGTGTTGGGCTATAGAGTGTTGGGTATAGAGTGTAGGGTATAGAGTGTAGGGTATAGAGTGTAGGGTATACAGTGTAGGGTATAAGGTGTAGAGTGTAGGGTATAGAGTGTAGGGTATAGAGTGTAGGGTATAGAGTGTACGGTATAGAGTGTAGAGTGTAGGGTATAGAGTGTAGAGTTTAGGGTATAGAGTGTAGGGTATAGAGTGTAGGGTATAGAGTGTAGAGTGTAGGGTATAGAGTGTATGATATAGAGTGTAGGGTATAGAGTGTATGGAATAGAGTGTATGGTATAGAGTGTAGGGTGTAGAGTCTAGGGTATAGAGTGTAGAGTGTAGGGTATAGAGTGTATGGTATAATGTGTAGGGTATTTAGTGTAGAGTGTAGGGTATAGAGTGTAGGGTATAGAGTATAGAGTGTAGGGTATAGAGTGTAGAGTGTAGGGTATAGAGTGTAGAGTGTAGGGTATAGAGTGTAGGGTATAGAGTGTATGGTATAGAGTGTAGGGTATAGAGTGTAGGGTATAGAGTGTAGAGTGTAGGGATTAGAGTGTAGGGTATAGAGTGTAGAGTGTAGGGTATAGAGTGTAGGGTATAGAGTGTACGGTATAGAGTGTTGGGCTATAGAGTGTAGGGTATAGAGTGTAGGGTATAGAGTGTAGGGTATAGAGTGTAGGGTATTGAGTGTAGAGTGTAGGGTATAGAGTGTAGAGTTTAGGGTATAGAGTGTAGGGTATAGAGTCTAGGGTTTAGAGTGTATAGTATAGAGTGTAGGGTATAGAGTGTAGAGTGTAGGGTATAGAGTGTAGGGTATAGAGTGTATGGTATAGAGTGTACGGTATAGAGTGTAGGGTATAGAGTGTAGGGTATAAAGTGTAGGGTATAGATTGTAGGGTATAGAGTGTAGAATGTAGGGTATAGAGTCTAGGGGATAGAGTGTATGGTGTAGAGTGTAGGGTATAGAGTGTATAGTGTAGGGTATAGAGTGTAGGGTTTAGAGTGTAGGGTATAGATTGTATGGTATAGAGTTTAGAGTGTAGGGTATAGAGTGTAGAATATAGAGTGTAGAGTGTAGGGTATAGAGTGTACGGTATAGAGTGTAGGGTATAGAGTGTACGGTATAGAGCGTATGATATAGAGTGTATGGTATATAGTGTAGGGTATAGAGTGTTTGGTATAGAGTGTAAGGTATAGAGTGTAGAGAGTATGGTATAGATTTTAGAGTGTAGAGTGTAGGGTATAGAGTGTAGGGTATAGAGTGTATGGAATAGAGTGTATTGTATAGAGTGTAGGGTGTAGAGTGTAGGGTATAGAGTGTAGAGTGTGGGGTATAGAGTGTAGAGTGTAGGGTATAGAGTGTATGATATAGAGTGTAGGGTATAGAGTGTATGGTATAGATTGCAGGGTATAAAGTGTAGGGTATAGAGTGTAGGGTATAGAGTGTAGAGTGTAGGGTATAGAGTGTAGGGTATAGAGTGTATGGTATAGAGTGTATGGTATAGATTGTAGGGTATAGAGTGTAGGGTATAGAGTGTAGAGTGTATGGTATAGAGTGTAGAAAGTAGGGTATAGTGTGTAGGGCATAGAGTGTAGAGTGTAGGGTATAGAGTGTAGGGTATAGAGTGTAGATTGTATGGTATAGAGTGTAGGGTATAGAGTGTATAGTGTAGAGTATAGAGTATAGAGTGTAGGGTATAGAGTGTAGGGTATAGCGTGTAGGGTATAGAGTGTAGGGTATAGAGTATATAGTGTAGGGTATAGAGTGTAGGGTATAGAGTGTAGAGTGTAGGATATAGAGTGTAGGGTATAGAGTGTAGGGTATAGAGTGTAGGGTATAAAGTGTAGAGTGTAGGGTATAGAGTGTAGGGTATAGAGTGTAGAGTGTAGGGTGTAGAGTGTAGAGTGTAGGGTATAGAGTGTAAGGTATAGAGTGTAGGGTATAGAGTATATGTTATAGAGTGTAGGGTATAGAATGTAGAGTGTAGGGTATAGAGTGTAGGGTATAGAGTGTAGGGTATAGAGTGTAGGGTATAAAGTGTAGAGTGTAGGGTATAGAGTGTAGGGTATAGAGTGTAGGGTATAGAGTGTAGGGTATAGAGTGTATGGTATAGATTGTATGGTATAGAGTGTAGAGTGTAGGGTATAGAGTGTAGGGTATAGAGTGTAGGGTATATATTGTAGGGTATAGAGTGTAGAGTGTAGGGCATAGAGTGTAGGGTATAGAGTGTATGGTGTAGAGTGTAGGGTATAGAGTGTATAGTGTAGGGTATAGAGTGTAGGGTATAGAGTGTAGGGTATAGAGTGTATGGTATAGAGTGTACAGTATAGAGTGTATGGTATAGAGTGTAGAGTGTAGGGTATAGAGTGTAGTGTGTAGAGTGTATGGTATAGTGTGTAGGGTACAGAGTGTAGAGTGTAGGGTATAGAGTGTAGGGTATAGAGTGTAGGGTATAGAGTGTACGGTATAGAGTGTATGATATAGAGTGTATGGTATATAGTGTAGGGTATAGAGTGTTTGGTATAGAGTGTAAGGTATAGAGTGTAGAGAGTAGGGTATAGATTTTAGAGTGTAGAGTGTAGGGTATAGAGTGTAGGGTATAGAGTGTATGGAATAGAGTGTATGGTATAGAGTGTAGGGTGTAGAGTGTAGGGTATAGAGTGTAGAGTGTGGTTTATAGAGTGTAGAGTGTAGGGTATAGAGTGTAGAGTGTAGGGTATAGAGTGTAGAGTATAGAGTGTATGGTATAGAGTGTAGGGTATAGAGTGTAGGCTATAGAGTGTAGAGTGTAGGGATTAGAGTGTAGGATATAGAGTGTAGGGTATAAAGTGTAGGGTATAGAGTGTTGGGCTATAGAGTGTTGGGTATAGAGTGTAGGGTATAGAGTGTAGGGTATAGAGTGTAGGGTATACAGTGTAGGGTATAAGGTGTAGAGTGTAGGGTATAGAGTGTAGGGTATAGAGTGTAGGGTATAGAGTGTACGGTATAGAGTGTAGAGTGTAGGGTATAGAGTGTAGAGTTTAGGGTATAGAGTGTAGGGTATAGAGTGTAGGGTATAGAGTGTAGAGTGTAGGGTATAGAGTGTATGATATAGAGTGTAGGGTATAGAGTGTATGGAATAGAGTGTATGGTATAGAGTGTAGGGTGTAGAGTCTAGGGTATAGAGTGTAGAGTGTAGGGTATAGAGTGTATGGTATAATGTGTAGGGTATTTAGTGTAGAGTGTAGGGTATAGAGTGTAGGGTATAGAGTATAGAGTGTAGGGTATAGAGTGTAGAGTGTAGGGTATAGAGTGTAGAGTGTAGGGTATAGAGTGTAGGGTATAGAGTGTATGGTATAGAGTGTAGGGTATAGAGTGTAGGGTATAGAGTGTAGAGTGTAGGGATTAGAGTGTAGGGTATAGAGTGTAGAGTGTAGGGTATAGAGTGTAGGGTATAGAGTGTACGGTATAGAGTGTTGGGCTATAGAGTGTAGGGTATAGAGTGTAGGGTATAGAGTGTAGGGTATAGAGTGTAGGGTATTGAGTGTAGAGTGTAGGGTATAGAGTGTAGAGTTTAGGGTATAGAGTGTAGGGTATAGAGTCTAGGGTTTAGAGTGTATAGTATAGAGTGTAGGGTATAGAGTGTAGAGTGTAGGGTATAGAGTGTAGGGTATAGAGTGTATGGTATAGAGTGTACGGTATAGAGTGTAGGGTATAGAGTGTAGGGTATAAAGTGTAGGGTATAGATTGTAGGGTATAGAGTGTAGAATGTAGGGTATAGAGTCTAGGGGATAGAGTGTATGGTGTAGAGTGTAGGGTATAGAGTGTATAGTGTAGGGTATAGAGTGTAGGGTTTAGAGTGTAGGGTATAGAGTGTAGGGTATAGAGTGTAGAGTGTAGGGTATAGAGTGTATGGTATAGAGTGTAGGGTATAGAGTGTAAGGTATAGAGTGTAGGGTATAGAGTGTAGGGTATAGAGTGTAGAGTGTAGGGTATATTGTTTAGGGTATAGAGTGTATGGTATAGAGTGTAGAGTGTAGGGTATAGAGTGAATAGTGTAGGGTATAGAGTGTAGGGTATAGAGTGTAGGGTATAGAGTGTATGGTATAGAGTGTAGGGAATAGAGTGTAGAGTGTAGGGTATAGAGTGTATGGTATAGAGTGTAGGGTATAGAGTGTAGAGTATAGAGTGTAGGGTATAGAGTGTAGGGTATAGAGTGTAGGGTATAGAATGTATGGTATAGAGTGTAGGGAATAGAGTGTAGAGTGTAGGGTATAGAGTGTATGGTGTAGAGTGTAGGGTATAGAGTGTATAGTGTAGGGTATAGAGTGCAGGGTATAGAGTGTATGGAATAGAGTGTATGGAATATAGTGTACGGTATAGAGTGTAGAGTGTAGGGTATAGAGTGTAGGGTATAGAGCGTAGGGTGTAGGGTATAGATTGTAGGGTATAGAGTGTAGGGTATAGAGTGTATAGTGTAGGGTATAGAGTGCATGGTATAGAGTGTAGGGTGTAGAGTGTATGGTATAGAGTGTACAGTATAGAGTGTATGGTATAGAGTGTAGAGTGTAGGGTATAGAGTGTATGGTATAGAGTATAGGGTGTAGAGTGTATAGTATAGAGTGTAGGGTACAGAGTGTAGAGTGTAGGGTATAGAGTGTAGGGTATAGAGTGTACGGTATAGAGTGTATGGTATAGAGTGTACGGTATAGAGTGTATGATATAGAGTGTATGGTATATAGTGTAGGGTATAGAGTGTTTGGTATTGAGTGTAAGGTATAGAGTGTAGAGAGTAGGGTATAGATTTTAGAGTGTAGAGTGTAGGGTATAGAGTGTAGGGTATAGAGTGTATGGAATAGAGTGTATGGTATAGAGTGTAGGGTGTAGAGTGTAGGGTATAGAGTGTAGAGTGTGGGGTATAGAGTGTAGAGTGTAGGGTATAGAGTGTATGATATAGAGTGTAGGGTATAGAGTGTATGGTATAGATTGCAGGGTATAGAGTGTAGGATATAGAGTGTAGGGTATAGAGTGTAGAGTGTAGGGTATAGAGTGTAGGGTATAGAGTGTATGGTATAGAGTGTATGGTATAGATTGTAGGGTATAGAGTGTAGGGTATAGAGTGTAGAGTGTAGGGTATAGAGTGTAGAAAGTAGGGTATAGTGTGTAGGATATAGAGTGTAGAGTGTAGGGTATAGAGTGTAGGGTATAGAGTGTAGATTGTATGGTATAGAGTGTAGGGTATAGAGTGTATAGTGTAGGGTATAGAGTGTAGAGTGTAGGGTATAGAGTGTAGGGTGTTGTGAGTTCTGTTTTTGGGCTCCCTCTGGTGGTTACTGATGGTACTGGGTGACTTGTCTTTCCTGGGTTTCTGGGTTCCACCTGTTCCATCAGCATATGGGAGTTTCCTATTTATCCTGGCTTTGCTGGCATTTCCTCGCCGGTTATCAATGTATCCAGTGTGTCTTGTTACCTCTGCTCCCTGCTCCTAGAACCTTCTGGTCAAGCTAAGTTTGGATTTTCCTGTTTTGGTGTTTTGCTTTATTTGGTTTTTAGTCCAGCCTGCAGATATGTGATTCTTGCTGCTGGTTGCTCTAGTGGGCTGAAATTGCTCCTCATGTACCATGAGTTGGCACATGAGTTCAAGTAATTTCAGGATGGTTTTTTTGAAGGGTTTTTCGCTGACCGCGCAGTTCACTTTTGTATCCTCTGCTATCTAGCTTTAGCGGGCCTCATTTTGCTGAAACTGTTTTCATACTGCGTATGTGCTTTCCTCTCATTTCACCGTCATTATATGTGGGGGGCTGCTATTTCTGTGGGGGATTTCTCTGGAGGCAAGAGAGGTCTGTGTTTCTTCTGATAGGGGAAGTTAGATCTTCGGCTGGAGCGAGACGTCTAGGATCATCGTAGGCACGTTCCCCGGCTACTTTTATTTGTGTGTTAGGTTCAGGGTCGCGGTCAGCTCAGGTTCCATCGCCCTAGAGCTTGTTTGTATCTGTGCTTGTCCTTTAGTGATCCCCTGCCATTGGGATCATGACAGTATAACCGGCCCACAAAGTGTTAATTGTATTGGCTGAAGTAGGAGGATAAGTAGTCTGAGGAAGTTTTTTTTTTTTTTTTTTTTTCCCCCTCAGAGTTTGCTGCCTAGCCTTATTGCAGCGTGGCTACTTCCTCCTCCTCTTAATCTTTGAATGGCTCTGATCCCAGCTGTTTATCATGGACGTCCAGAGTTTGGCTTGCAGCCTGAATAATCTTGCCACTAAGGTTCAAAATATACAGGATTTTGTTGTACATGCTCCTATGTCTGAACCTAGAATTCCTGTCCCAGAGTTTTTTTCTGGAGATAGATCTCGTTTTCTGAATTTTAGGAACAATTGCAAGTTGTTTCTTTCTTTGAAATCTCGCTCCTCTGGAGACCCTGCTCAGCAAGTCAAGATAATTATATCTTTCCTGCGGGGTGACCCTCAGGATTGGGCATTTGCATTGGCACCAGGGGACCCTGCGTTGCTTAATGCGGATGCGTTTTTTCTGGCATTAGGTTTGCTCTATGAGGAACCTAACCAAGAGATTCAGGCTGAAAAAGCTTTGTTGGCCCTCTCTCAGGGGCAAGATGAAGCAGAAATTTATTGTCAAAAATTTCGGAAGTGGTCGGTACTTACTCAGTGGAATGAGTGCGCTCTGGCTGCAAAGTTTAGAGATGGCCTTTCTGAGGCCATTAAAGATGTTATGGTGGGGTTCCCTGCGCCTGCTGGTCTGAATGAGTCTATGACTATGGCTGTTCAGATTGATCGGCGTTTACGGGAGCGCAAACCTGTGCATCATTTGGCGGTGTCGTCTGAACCGTCACCTGAGATAATGCAATGTGATAGAATTCAGTCCAGAAGTGAACGGCAAAAGTATAGGCGGAAAAAAGGGTTGTGCTTTTATTGTGGTGATTCAGCTCATGTTATATCAGCATGCTCTAAACGCACAAAAAAGGTTGATAAGTCTGTTGCCATTAGTACTTTACAGTCTAAGTTCATTCTGTCTGTGACTCTGATTTGTTCATTATCATCCATTTCCGTCGATGCCTATGTGGATTCTGGCGCTGCCCTGAGTCTTATGGATTGGTCATTTGCCAATCGCTGTGGGTTTAGTCTGAAGCCTCTGGAAGTCCCTATTCCTTTGAAGGGAATTGACTCTACACCTTTGGCTATGAATAAGCCTCAGTACTGGACACAAGTGACCATGCGTATGACTCCCGTTCACCAGGAGGTGATTCGCTTCCTGGTACTGTATAATTTGCATGATGTTCTAGTACTTGGTCTGCCATGGTTACAAACTCATAATCCAGTCCTTGACTGGAAATCAATGTCTGTGTTAAGCTGGGGTTGTCAGGGGGTTCATGATGATGCACCTCCGATTTCTATCGCTTCATCTACTCCTTCTGAGATTCCTGTGTTTTTGTCTGACTATCGGGATGTTTTTGAGGAGCCTAAGCTCAGTTCGCTTCCTCCTCACAGGGATTGCGATTGTGCTATAAATTTAATTCCAGGCAGTAAATTTCCTAAAGGTCGTTTGTTCAATCTGTCAGTGCCAGAGCATACTGCTATGTGGGATTATGTTAAGGAGTCCTTGGAAAAGGGACATATCCGTCCATCTTTGTCCCCTTTGGGAGCAGGTTTTTTTTTCGTGGCCAAAAAAGATGGTTCCTTGAGGCCTTGTATAGATTATCGTCTTTTGAATAAGATTACCGTAAAATATCAGTATCCTTTGCCATTGTTGACTGATTTGTTTGCTCGCATTAAGGGGGCTAAATGGTTTACTAAGATTGATCTTCGGGGTGCGTATAATCTTATACGAATAAAGCAAGGTGATGAGTGGAAAACCGCATTTAATACGCCTGAGGGCCATTTTGAGTATTTGGTAATGCCTTTTGGACTTTCTAATGCTCCTTCAGTCTTCCAGTCCTTTATGCACGATATTTTCCGTGAATATCTGGATAAATTTATGATTGTGTATTTGGATGATATTTTGGTTTTTTCTGATGACTGGGAGTCTCATGTTCAGCAGGTCAGGAAGGTGTTTCAGGTCCTGCGGGCCAATTCCTTGTTTGTAAAAGGCTCAAAGTGTCTCTTTGGAGTCCAGAAGATTTCTTTCTTGGGGTATATTTTTTCCCCTTCTACTATTGAGATGGATCCCGTCAAGGTTCAGGCTATTTGTGACTGGACGCAGCCTACATCTCTTAAGAGTCTACAGAAGTTCTTGGGCTTTGCTAATTTCTATCGTCGTTTTATAACTAATTTTTCTAGTGTTGTTAAGCCTTTGACGGATTTGACTAAGAAGGGTGCTGATGTTGCTAATTGGTCTCCTGCGGCTGTGGAGGCCTTTCAGGAACTTAAGCGCCGGTTTTCTTCTGCTCCTGTGTTGCGTCAGCCAGATGTTTCGCTCCCTTTTCAGGTTGAGGTTGATGCTTCCGAGATTGGAGCGGGGGCGGTTTTGTCACAGAGAAGCTCCGATGGCTCAGTGATGAAGCCATGCGTGTTTTTTTCTAGAAAGTTTTCGCCGGCTGAGCAGAATTATGATGTTGGTAATCGGGAACTTTTGGCCATGAAGTGGGCATTTGAGGAGTGGCGTCATTGGCTAGAGGGTGCTAGACATCGTGTGGTGGTCTTGACTGATCACAAAAATTTGATTTACCTTGAGTCTGCCAGGCGTCTGAATCCTAGACAGGCTCGTTGGTCACTGTTTTTCTCTCGTTTCAATTTTGTGGTTTCATACCTGCCAGGTTCAAAGAATGTGAAGGCGGATGCTCTTTCTAGGAGTTTTGTGCCTGACTCCCTTGGAAATTCTGAGCCCTCTGGTATCCTTAGGGATGGGGTGATTTTGTCTGCTGTCTCCCCAGACTTGCGACGTGCTTTGCAGGAGTTTCAGGCGGGTAAACCTGATCGTTGTCCGCCTGAGAGACTGTTTGTTCCGGATAATTGGACCAGTAGAGTCATCTCCGAGGTCCATTCTTCTGCGTTGGCAGGTCATCCTGGAATATTTGATACTAGAGACTTGGTGGCCAGGTCTTTTTGGTGGCCTTCCTTGTCGAGGGATGTGCGTTCTTTTGTGCAGTCTTGTGAGGTTTGTGCTCGGGCTAAGCCTTGCTGTTCTCGGGCCAGTGGATTGTTGTCACCTTTGCCTATCCCGAAGAGGCCTTGGACGCACATTTCCATGGACTTTATTTCGGATCTCCCTGTCTCTCAAAAAATGTCCGTCATCTGGGTTGTGTGTGATCGCTTTTCTAAAATGGTTCATCTGGTACCCTTGCCTAAGTTGCCTTCCTCCTCTGAGTTGGTCCCTCTGTTTTTTCAGAATGTGGTTCGTTTGCATGGGATTCCTGAGAACATCGTTTCTGACAGGGGATCCCAGTTTGTGTCTAGATTTTGGCGGACGTTCTGTGCTAAGATGGGCATTGATTTGTCCTTTTCGTCTGCATTCCATCCTCAGACGAATGGCCAGACTGAACGAACTAATCAGACCTTGGAAACTTATTTAAGGTGTTTTGTTTCCGCTGATCAGGATGACTGGGTTACCTTTTTGCCGTTGGCCGAGTTTGCCCTTAATAATCGGGCTAGTTCTGCTACCTTGGTTTCTCCTTTCTTTTGTAATTCGGGGTTTCATCCTCGTTTTTCCTCTGGTCAGGTGGAACCTTCTGATTGTCCTGGAGTGGACATGGTGGTGGATAGGTTGCATCGGATTTGGAGTCATGTGGTGGACAATTTGAAGTTGTCCCAGGAGAAGGCTCAGCAGTTTGCTAATCGCCGTCGCCGCGTGGGTCCTCGACTTCTTGTTGGTGACTTGGTGTGGTTGTCTTCTCGTTTTGTTCCTATGAAGGTCTCTTCTCCTAAGTTCAAGCCTCGGTTCATCGGTCCCTATAGGATCTTGGAAATTCTTAACCCTGTGTCGTTTCGTTTGGATCTCCCGGCATCGTTTGCTATTCATAATGTGTTTCATCGGTCGTTGTTGCGGAAGTATGAGGTACCTGTTGTTCCTTCGCTTGAGCCTCCTGCTCCAGTGCTGGTGGAGGGAGAATTGGAGTATGTTGTGGAGAAGATCTTGGATTCTCGTGTTTCCAGACGGAAACTCCAGTATTTGGTCAAGTGGAAGGGTTATGGTCAGGAGGATAATTCTTGGGTGGTTGCCTCGGATGTTCATGCTGATGATTTGGTTCGCGCTTTTCATAGGGCTCATCCTGGTCGCCCTGGTGGTTCTCGTGAGGGTTCGGTGACCCCTCCTCAAGGGGGGGGTACTGTTGTGAGTTCTGTTTTTGGGCTCCCTCTGGTGGTTACTGATGGTACTGGGTGACTTGTCTTTCCTGGGTTTCTGGGTTCCACCTGTTCCATCAGCATATGGGAGTTTCCTATTTAGCCTGGCTTTGCTGGCATTTCCTCGCCGGTTATCAATGTATCCAGTGTGTCTTGTTACCTCTGCTCCCTGCTCCTAGAACCTTCTGGTCAAGCTAAGTTTGGATTTTCCTGTTTTGGTGTTTTGCTTTATTTGGTTTTTAGTCCAGCCTGCAGATATGTGATTCTTGCTGCTGGTTGCTCTAGTGGGCTGAAATTGCTCCTCATGTACCATGAGTTGGCACATGAGTTCAAGTAATTTCAGGATGGTTTTTTTGAAGGGTTTTTCGCTGACCGCGCAGTTCACTTTTGTATCCTCTGCTATCTAGCTTTAGCGGGCCTCATTTTGCTGAAACTGTTTTCATACTGCGTATGTGCTTTCCTCTCATTTCACCGTCATTATATGTGGGGGGCTGCTATTTCTGTGGGGGATTTCTCTGGAGGCAAGAGAGGTCTGTGTTTCTTCTGATAGGGGAAGTTAGATCTTCGGCTGGAGCGAGACGTCTAGGATCATCGTAGGCACGTTCCCCGGCTACTTTTATTTGTGTGTTAGGTTCAGGGTCGCGGTCAGCTCAGGTTCCATCGCCCTAGAGCTTGTTTGTATCTGTGCTTGTCCTTTAGTGATCCCCTGCCATTGGGATCATGACAGTAGGGTATAGAGTGTTGGGATATAGAGTGTAGGGTATAGAGTGTAGGGTATAGAGTGTAGGGTATAGATTGTAGGGTATAGAGTATAGGGTATAGAGTGTAGGGTATAGAGTATATAGTGTAGGGTATAGTGTGTAGGGTATAGAGTGTAGAGTGTAGGGTATAGAGTGTAGGGTATAGAGTGTAGGGTATAAAGTGTAGAGTGTAGGGTATAGAGTGTAGGGTATAGAATGTAGGGTATAGAGTGTAGGGTATAGAGTGTAGAGTGTAGGATATAGAGTGTAGAGTATAGAGTGTAGAGTGTAGGGTATAGAGTGTAGAGTGTAGGGTATAGAGTGTAGGGTATAGAGTGTATGGTATAGAGTGTAGGGTATAGAGTGTAGGGTAAAGAGTGTAGAGTGTAGGGATTAGAGTGTAGGGTATAGAGTGTAGGGTATAGAGTGTAGAGTGTAGGGTATAGAGTGTAGGGTATAGAGTGTACGTTATAGAGTGTTGGGCTATAGAGTGTAGGGTATAGAGTGTAGGGTATAGAGTGTAGGGTATAGAGTGTAGGGTATACAGTGCAGGGTATAAAGTGTAAAGTGTAGGGTATAGAGTGTAGGGTATAGAGTGTAGGGTATAGAGTGTAGGGTATAGAGTGTAGGGTATTGAGTGTAGAGTGTAGAGTGTAGGGTATAGAGTGTAGAGTTTAGGGTATAGAGTGTAGGGTATAGAGTGTAGGGTTTAGAGTGTATGGTATAGAGTGTAGGGTATAGAGTGTAGAGTGTAGGGTATAGAGTGTAGGGTATAGAGTGTAGGGTATAGAGTGTATGGTATAGAGTGTACGGTAAAGAGTGTAGAGTGTAGGGTATAGAGTGTAGGGTATAAAGTGTAGGGTATAGATTGTAGGGTATAGAGTGTAGAGTGTAGGGTATAGAGTGTATGGTATAGAGTGTAGGGTATAGAGTGTATAGTGTAGGGTATTGAGTGCAGGGTTTAGAGTGTAGGGTATAGAGTGTAGGGTATAGAGTGTAGAGTATAGGGTATAGAGTGTATGGTATAGAGTGTAGGGTATAGAGTGTAGGGTATAGAGTGTAGGGTATAGAGTGTAGAGTGTAGGGTATAGAGTTTAGGGTATAGAGTGTATGGTATAGAGTGTAGAGTGTAGGGTATAGAGTGTATAGTGTAGGGTATAGAGTGTAGGGTATAGAGTGTAGGGTATAGAGCGTATGGTATAGAGTGTAGGGAATAGAGTGTAGAGTGTAGGGTATAGAGTGTATGGTATAGAGTGTAGGGTATAGAGTGTATAGTGTAGGGTATAGAGTGCAGGGTATAGAGTGTATGGAATAGAGTGTATGGAATATAGTGTACGGTATAGAGTGTAGAGTGTAGGGTATAGAGTGTAGGGTATAGAGCGTAGGGTTTAGGGTATAGATTGTAGGGTATAGAGTGTAGGGTATAGAGTGTAGAGTGTAGGGTATAGAGTGCATGATATAGAGTGTAGGGTGTAGAGTGTATGGTATAGAGTGTACAGTATAGAGTGTATGGTATAGAGTGTAGAGTGTAGGGTATAGAGTGTATGGTATAGAGTGTAGGGTGTAGAGTGTATAGTATAGAGTGTAGGGTACAGAGTGTAGAGTGTAGGGTATAGAGTGTAGGGTATAGAGTGTAGGGTATAGACTGTAGGGTATATATTGTAGGGTATAGAGTGTAGAGTGTAGGGTATAGAGTGTAGGGTATAGAGTGTATGGTGTAGAGTGTAGGGTATAGAGTGTATAGTGTAGGGTATAGAGTGTAGGGTATAGAGTCTAGGGTATAGAGTGTATGGTATAGAGTGTACAGTATAGAGTGTATGGTATAGAGTGTAGAGTGTAGGGTATAGACTGTAGTGTGTAGAGTGTATGGTATAGTGTGTAGGGTACAGAGTGTAGAGTGTAGGTTATAGAGTGTAGGGTATAGAGTGTACGGTATAGAGTGTATGATATAGAGTGTATGGTATATAGTGTAGGGTATAGAGTGTTTGGTATAGAGTGTAAGGTATAGAGTGTAGAGAGTAGGGTATAGATTTTAGAGTGTAGAGTGTAGGGTATAGAGTGTAGGGTATAGAGTGTATGGAATAGAGTGTATGGTATAGAGTGTAGGGTGTAGAGTGTAGGGTATAGAGTGTAGAGTGTGGTTTATAGAGTGTAGAGTGTAGGGTATAGAGTGTATGGTATAGATTGCAGGGTATAGAGTGTAGGGTATATAGTGTAGGGTATAGAGTATAGAGTGTAGGGTATAGAGTGTAGGGTATAGAGTGTAGAGTGTAGAGTGTTGGGCTATAGAGTGTTGGGTATAGAGTGTAGGGTATAGAGTGTAGGGTATAGAGTGTAGGGTATACAGTGTAGGGTATAAGGTGTAGAGTGTAGGGTATAGAGTGTAGGGTATAGAGTGTAGGGTATAGAGTGTAGGATATAGAGTGTAGAGTTTAGGGTATAGAGTGTAGGGTATAGAGTGTAGAGTGTAGGGTATAGAGTGTATGATATAGAGTGTAGGGTATAGAGTGTATGGAATAGAGTGTATGGTATAGAGTGTAGGGTGTAGAGTCTAGGGTATAGAGTGTAGAGTGTAGGGTATAGAGTGTATGGTATAATGTGTAGGGTATAGAGTGTAGAGTGTAGGGTATAGAGTGTAGGGTATAGAGTATAGAGTGTAGGGTATAGAGTGTAGAGTGTAGGGTATAGAGTGTAGAGTGTAGGGTATAGAGTGTAGGGTATAGAGTGTATGGTATAGAGTGTAGGGTATAGAGTGTAGGGTATAGAGTGTAGAGTGTAGGGATTAGAGTGTAGGGTATAGAGTGTAGAGTGTAGGGTATAGAGTGTAGGGTATAGAGTGTACGGTATAGAGTGTTGGGCTATAGAGTGTAGGGTATAGAGTGTAGGGTATAGAGTGAAGGGTATACAGTGTAGGGTATAAAGTGTAGAGTGTAGGGTATAGAGTGTAGGGTATAGAGTGTAGAGTATAGAGTGTAGGGTATTGAGTGTAGAGTGTAGAGTGTAGGGTATAGAGTGTAGAGTTTAGGGTATAGAGTGTAGGGTATAGAGTCTAGGGTTTAGAGTGTATGGTATAGAGTGTAGGGTATAGAGTGTAGAGTGTAGGGTATAGAGTGTAGGGTATAGAGTGTAGGGTATAGAGTGTATGGTATAGAGTGTACGGTATAGAGTGTAGAGTGTAGGGTATAGCGTGTAGGGTATAAAGTGTAGGGTATAGATTGTAGGGTATAGAGTGTAGAATGTAGGGTATAGAGTCTAGGGGATAGAGTGTATGGTGTAGAGTGTAGGGTATAGAGTGTATAGTGTAGGGTATAGAGTGTAGGGTTTAGAGTGTAGGGTATAGAGTGTAGGGTATAGAGTGTAGAGTGTAGGGTATAGAGTGTATGGTATAGAGTGTAGGGTATAGAGTGTAGGGTATAGAGTGTAGGGTTTAGAGTGTAGAGTGTAGGGTATAGAGTTTAGGGTATAGAGTGTATGGTATAGAGTGTAGAGTGTAGGGTATAGAGTGTAGAGTATAGAGTGTAGGGTATAGAGTGTAGGGTATAGAGTGTATGGTATAGAATGTAGGGAATATAGTGTAGAGTGTAGGGTATAGAGTGTATGGTATAGAGTGTAGGGTATAGAGTGTAGAGTATAGAGTGTAGGGTATAGAGTGTAGGGTATAGAGTGTAGGGTATAGAATGTATGGTATAGAGTGTAGGGAATAGAGTGTAGAGTGTAGGGTATAGAGTGTATGGTGTAGGGTATAGAGTGTAGGGTTTAGAGTGTAGGGTATAGAGTGTAGAATGTAGGGTATAGAGTCTAGGGGATAGAGTGTATGGTGTAGAGTGTAGGGTATAGAGTGTATAGTGTAGGGTATAGAGTGTAGGGTTTAGAGTGTAGGGTATAGAGTGTAGGGTATAGAGTGTAGAGTGTAGGGTATAGAGTGTATGGTATAGAGTGTAGGGTATAGAGTGTAGGGTATAGAGTGTAGAGTGTAGGGTATAGAGTTTAGGGTATAGAGTGTATGGTATAGAGTGTAGAGTGTAGGGTATAGAGTGAATAGTGTAGGGTATAGAGTGTAGGGTATAGAGTGTAGGGTATAGAGTGTATGCTATAGAGTGTAGGGAATAGAGTGTAGAGTGTAGGGTATAGAGTGTATGGTATAGAGTGTAGGGTATAGAGTGTAGAGTATAGAGTGTAGGGTATAGAGTGTAGGGTATAGAGTGTAGGGTATAGAATGTATGGTATAGAGTGTAGGGAATAGAGTGTAGAGTGTAGGGTATAGAGTGTATGGTGTAGAGTGTAGGGTATAGAGTGTATAGTGTAGGGTATAGAGTGTATAGTGTAGGGTATAGAGTGTAGGGTTTAGAGTGTAGGGTATAGAGTGTAGGGTATAGAGTGTAGAGTGTAGGGTATAGAGTGTATGGTATAGAGTGTAGGGAATAGAGTGTAGAGTGTAGGGTATAGAGTGTATGGTGTAGAGTGTAGGGTATAGAGTGTATAGTGTAGGGTATAGAGTGTATAGTGTAGGGTATAGAGTGTAGGGTTTAGAGTGTAGGGTATAGAGTGTAGGGTATAGAGTGTAGAGTGTAGGGTATAGAGTGTATGGTATAGAGTGTAGGGTATAGAGTGTAGGGTATAGAGTGTAGAGTGTAGGGTATAGAGTTTAGGGTATAGAGTGTATGGTATAGAGTGTAGAGTGTAGGGTATAGAGTGAATAGTGTAGGGTATAGAGTGTAGGGTATAGAGTGTATGCTATAGAGTGTAGGGAATAGAGTGTAGAGTGTAGGGTATAGAGTGTATGGTATAGAGTGTAGGGTATAGAGTGTAGAGTATAGAGTGTAGGGTATAGAGTGTAGGGTATAGAGTGTAGGGTATAGAATGTATGGTATAGAGTGTAGGGAATAGAGTGTAGAGTGTAGGGTATAGAGTGTATGGTGTAGAGTGTAGGGTATAGAGTGTATAGTGTAGGGTTTAGAGTGTATGGTATAGAGTGTAGGGTATAGAGTGTAGAGTGTAGGGTATAGAGTGTAGGGTATAGAGTGTAGGGTATAGAGTGTATGGTATAGAGTGTACGGTATAGAGTGTAGAGTGTAGGGTATAGCGTGTAGGGTATAAAGTGTAGGGTATAGATTGTAGGGTATAGAGTGTAGAATTTAGGGTATAGAGTCTAGGGGATAGAGTGTATGGTGTAGAGTGTAGGGTATAGAGTGTATAGTGTAGGGTATAGAGTGTAGGGTTTAGAGTGTAGGGTATAGAGTGTAGGGTATAGAGTGTAGAGTGTAGGGTATAGAGTGTATGGTATAGAGTGTAGGGTATAGAGTGTAGGGTATAGAGTGTAGGGTATAGAGTGTAGAGTGTAGGGTATAGAGTTTAGGGTATAGAGTGTATGGTATAGAGTGTAGAGTGTAGGGTATAGAGTGTAGAGTATAGAGTGTAGGGTATAGAGTGTAGGGTATAGAGTGTATGGTATAGAATGTAGGGAATATAGTGTAGAGTGTAGGGTATAGAGTGTATGGTATAGAGTGTAGGGTATAGAGTGTAGAGTATAGAGTGTAGGGTATAGAGTGTAGGGTATAGAGTGTAGGGTATAGAATGTATGGTATAGAGTGTAGGGAATAGAGTGTAGAGTGTAGGGTATAGAGTGTATGGTGTAGGGTATAGAGTGTAGGGTTTAGAGTGTAGGGTATAGAGTGTAGAATGTAGGGTATAGAGTCTAGGGGATAGAGTGTATGGTGTAGAGTGTAGGGTATAGAGTGTATAGTGTAGGGTATAGAGTGTAGGGTTTAGAGTGTAGGGTATAGAGTGTAGGGTATAGAGTGTAGAGTGTAGGGTATAGAGTGTAGGGTATAGAGTGTAGGGTATAGAGTGTAGGGTGTAGAGTGTAGGGTATAGAGTGTAGAGTGTAGGGTATAGAGTTTAGGGTATAGAGTGTATGGTATAGAGTGTAGAGTGTAGGGTATAGAGTGAATAGTGTAGGGTATAGAGTGTAGGGTATAGAGTGTATGGTATAGAGTGTAGGGTATAGAGTGTAGAGTATAGAGTGTAGGGTATAGAGTGTAGGGTATAGAGTGTAGGGTATAGAATGTATGGTATAGAGTGTAGGGAATAGAGTGTAGAGTGTAGGGTATAGAGTGTATGGTGTAGAGTGTAGGGTATAGAGTGTATAGTGTAGGGTATAGAGTGCAGGGTATAGAGTGTATGGAATAGAGTGTATGGAATATAGTGTACGGTATAGAGTGTAGAGTGTAGGGTATAGAGTGTAGGGTATAGAGCGTAGGGTGTAGGGTATAGATTGTAGGGTATAGAGTGTAGGGTATAGAGTGTAGAGTGTAGGGTATAGAGTGCATGGTATAGAGTGTAGGGTGTAGAGTGTATGGTATAGAGTGTACAGTATAGAGTGTATGGTATACAGTGTAGAGTGTAGGGTATAGAGTGTATGGTATAGAGTGTAGGGTGTAGAGTGTATAGTATAGAGTGTAGGGTACAGAGTGTAGAGTGTAGGGTATAGAGTGTAGGGTATAGAGTGTATGGTATAGAGTGTACGGTATAGAGTGTATGATATAGAGTGTATGGTATATAGTGTAGGGTATAATGTGTTTGGTATAGAGTGTAAGGTATAGAGTGTAGAGAGTAGGGTATAGATTTTAGAGTGTAGAGTGTAGGGTATAGAGTGTAGGGTATAGAGTGTATGGAATAGAGTGTATGGTATAGAGTGTAGGGTGTAGAGTGTAGGGTATAGAGTGTAGAGTGTGGGGTATAGAGTGTAGAGTGTAGGGTATAGAGTGTATGATATAGAGTGTAGGGTATAGAGTGTATGGTATAGATTGCAGGGTATAGAGTGTAGGATATAGAGTGTAGGGTATAGAGTGTAGAGTGTAGGGTATAGAGTGTAGGGTATAGAGTGTATGGTATAGAGTGTATGGTATAGATTGTAGGGTATAGAGTGTAGGGTATAGAGTGTAGAGTGTAGGGTATAGAGTGTAGGGTATAGAGTGTAGATTGTATGGTATAGAGTGTAGGGTATAGAGTGTATAGTGTAGGGTATAGAGTGTAGAGTGTAGGGTATAGAGTGTAGGGTATAGAGTGTTGGGATATAGAGTGTAGGGTATAGAGTGTAGGGTATAGAGTGTAGGGTATAGATTGTAGGGTATAGAGTATAGGGTGTAGAGTGTAGGGTATAGAGTATATAGTGTAGGGTATAGTGTGTAGGGTATAGAGTGTAGAGTGTAGGGTATAGAGTGTAGGGTATAGAGTGTAGGGTATAGAGTGTAGGGTATAAAGTGTAGAGTGTAGGGTATAGAGTGTGGGGTATAGAGTGTAGAGTGTAGGATATAGAGTGTAGAGTATAGAGTGTAGAGTGTAGGGTATAGAGTGTAGAGTGTAGGGTATAGAGTGTAGGGTATAGAGTGTATGGTATAGAGTGTAGGGTATAGAGTGTAGGGTAAAGAGTGTAGAGTGTAGGGATTAGAGTGTAGGGTATAGAGTGTAGGGTATAGAGTGTAGAGTGTAGGGTATAGAGTGTAGGGTATAGAGTGTACGGTATAGATTGTTGGGCTATAGAGTGTAGGGTATAGAGTGTAGGGTATAGAGTGTAGGGTATAGAGTGTAGGGTATACAGTGTAGGGTATAAAGTGTAGAGTGTAGGGTATAGAGTGTAGGGTATAGAGTGTAGGGTATAGAGTGTAGGGTATAGAGTGTAGGGTATTGAGTGTAGAGTGTAGAGTGTAGGGTATAGAGTGTAGAGTTTAGGGTATAGAGTGTAGGGTATAGAGTGTAGGGTTTAGAGTGTATGGTATAGAGTGTAGGGTATAGAGTGTAGAGTGTAGGGTATAGAGTGTAGGGTATAAAGTGTAGGGTATAGATTGTAGGGTATAGAGTGTAGAATGTAGGGTATAGGGTATAGAGTGTATGGTGTAGAGTGTAGGTTATAGAGTGTATAGTGTAGGGTATAGAGTGTAGGGTTTAGAGTGTAGGGTATAGAGTGTAGGGTATAGAGTGTAGAGTGTAGGGTATAGAGTGTATGGTATAGAGTGTAGGGTATAGAGTGTAGGGTATAGAGTGTAGGGTATAGAGTGTAGGGTATTGAGTGTAGAGTGTAGGGTATAGAGTTTAGGGTATAGAGTGTATGGTACAGAGTGTAGATTGTAGGGTATAGAGTGTATAGTGTAGGGTATAGAGTGTAGGGTATAGAGTGTAGGGTATAGAGCGTATGGTATAGAGTGTAGGGAATAGAGTGTAGAGTGCAGGGTATAGAGTGTATGGAATAGAGTGTATGGAAGTTAGTGTACGGTATAGAGTTTAGAGTGTAGGGTATAGAGTGTAGGGTATTGAGCGTAGGGTGTAGGGTATAGATTGTAGGGTATAGAGTGTAGGGTATAGAGTGTAGAGTGTAGGGTATAGAGTGCATGATATAGAGTGTAGGGTGTAGAGTGTATGGTATAGAGTGTACAGTATAGAGAGTATGGTATAGAGTGTAGAGTGTAGGGTATAGAGTGTATGGTATAGAGTGTAGAGTGTAGGGTATAAAGTGTAGGGTATAGAGTGTAGGGTGTAGAGTGTAGGGTATAGAGTGTAGAGTGTAGGGTATAGAGTGTATGGTATAATGTGTAGGGCATAGAGTGTAGGGTGTAGAGTGTAGGGTACAGAGTGTAGGGTATAGAGTGTAGGGTATAGAGTGTATAGTGTAGGGTATATAGTGTAGGGTATAGAGTATAGAGTGTAGGGTATAGAGTGTAGGGTATAGAGTGTAGAGTGTAGGGTATAGAGTGTAGAGTGTAGGGTATAGAGTGTAGGGTGTAGAGTGTAGGGTATAGAGTGTAGGGTATAGAGTGTAGAGTGTAGGGTATAAAGTGTAGGGTATAGAGTGTAGGGTGTAGAGTGTAGGGTATAGAGTGTAGAGTGTAGGGTATAGAGTGTATGGTATAATGTGTAGGGTATAGAGTGTAGGGTGTAGAGTGTAGGGTACAGAGTGTAGGGTATAGAGTGTAGGGTATAGAGTGTAGAGTGTAGGGTATATAGTGTAGGGCATAGAGTATAGAGTGTAGGGTATAGAGTGTAGGGTATAGAGTGTAGAGTGTAGGGTATAGAGTGTAGAGTGTAGGGTATAGAGTGTAGGGTATAGAGTGTATGGTATAGAGTAGGGTATAGAGTGTAGGGTATAGAGTGTAGAGTGTAGGGTATAGAGTGTAGAGTGTAAGGTATAGAGTGTAGGGTATAAAGAGTAGAGTGTAGGGTATAGAGTGTAGAGTGTAGGGTATGGAGTGTATGGTATAGAGTGTAGGGTATAGAGTGTAGAGTATAGAGTGTTGGGTATAGAGTGTAGAGTGTAGGGTATAGAGTGTAGGGTATATAGTGTAGGGTATAGAGTGTATGGTATACAGTGTAGAGTGTAGGGATTAGAGTGTAGGGTATAGAGTGTAGGGTGTAGAGTGTAGGGTATAGAGTGTAGGGTATAGAGTGTATGGTATAGAGTGTAGGGTATAGAGTGTTGGATATAGATTGTAGGGTGTAGAGTGTAGGGTATAGAGTATAGGGTATAGAGTGTATGGTGTAGAGTGTAGGGTATAGAGTGTATAGTGTAGGGTATAGAGTGCAGGGTATAGAGTGTATGGAATAGAGTGTATGGAATATAGTGTACGGTATAGAGTGTAGAGAGTAGGGTATAGAGTGTAGGGTATAGAGCGTAGGGTGTAGGGTATAGATTGTAGGGTATAGAGTGTAGGGTATAGAGTGTAGAGTGTAGGGTATAAAGTGCATGGTATAGAGTGTAGGGTGTAGAGTGTATGGTATAGAGTGTACAGTATAGAGTGTATGGTATAGAGTGTAGAGTGTAGGGTATAGAGTGTATGGTATAGAGTGTAGGGTGTAGAGTGTATAGTATAGAGTGTAGGGTACAGAGTGTAGAGTGTAGGGTATAGAGTGTAGGGTATAGAGTGTAGGGTATAGAGTGTATGGTATAGAGTGTACGGTATAGAGTGTATGATATATAGTGTATGGTATATAGTGTAGGGTATAGAGTGTTTGGTATAGAGTGTAAGGTATAGAGTGTAGAGAGTAGGGTATAGATTTTAGAGTGTAGAGTGTAGGGTATAGAGTGTAGGGTATAGAGTGTATGGAATAGAGTGTATAATATAGAGTGTAGGGTGTAGAGTGTAGGGTGTAGAGTGTGGGGTATAGAGTGTAGAGTGTAGGGTATAGAGTGTATGATATAGAGTGTAGGGTATAGAGTGTATGGTATAGATTGCAGGGTATAGAGTGTAGGGTGTAGAGTGTAGGGTATAGAGTGTAGGGTATAGAGTGTATGGTATAGAGTGTATGGTATAGATTGTAGGGTATAGAGTGTAGGGTATAGAGTGTAGAGTGTAGGGTATAGAGTGTAGAAAGTAGGGTATAGTGTGTAGGGTATGAAGTGTAGAGTGTAGGGTATAGAGTGTAGGGTATAGAGTGTAGATTGTATGGTATTGAGTGTAGGGTATAGAGTGTATAGTGTAGGGTGTAGAGTGTAGGGTATAGAGTGTAGGGTATAGAGTGTTGGGATATAGAGTGTAGGGTATAGAGTGTAGGGTATAGAGTGTAGGGTATAGATTGTAGGGTATAGAGTGTAGGGTATAGAGTGTAGGGTATAGAGTATATAGTGTAGGGTATAAAGTGTAGGGTATAGAGTGTAGAGTGTAGGGTATAGAGTGTAGGGTATAGAGTGTAGGGTATAAAGTGTAGAGTGTAGGGTATAGAGTGTGGGGTATAGAGTGTAGAGTGTAGGATATAGAGTGTAGAGTATAGAGTGTAGAGTGTAGGGTATAGAGTGTAGAGTGTAGGGTATAGAGTGTAGGGTATAGAGTGTATGGTATAGAGTGTAGGGTATAGAGTGTAGGGTAAAGAGTGTAGAGTGTAGGGATTAGAGTGTAGGGTATAGAGTGTAGGGTATAGAGTGTAGAGTGTAGGGTATAGAGTGTAGGGTATAGAGTGTACGGTATAGATTGTTGGGCTATAGAGTGTAGGGTATAGAGTGTAGGGTATAGAGTGTAGGGTATAGAGTGTAGGGTATACAGTGTAGGGTATAAAGTGTAGAGTGTAGGGTATAGAGTGTAGGGTATAGAGTGTAGGGTATAGAGTGTAGGGTATAGAGTGTAGGGTATTGAGTGTAGAGTGTAGAGTGTAGGGTATAGAGTGTAGAGTTTAGGGTATAGAGTGTAGGGTATAGAGTGTAGGGTTTAGAGTGTATGGTATAGAGTGTAGGGTATAGAGTGTAGAGTGTAGGGTATAGAGTGTAGGGTATAAAGTGTAGGGTATAGATTGTAGGGTATAGAGTGTAGAATGTAGGGTATAGGGTATAGAGTGTATGGTGTAGAGTGTAGGTTATAGAGTGTATAGTGTAGGGTATAGAGTGTAGGGTTTAGAGTGTTGGGTATAGAGTGTAGGGTATAGAGTGTAGAGTGTAGGGTATAGAGTGTATGGTATAGAGTGTAGGGTATAGAGTGTAGGGTATAGAGTGTAGGGTATAGAGTGTAGGGTATTGAGTGTAGAGTGTAGGGTATAGAGTTTAGGGTATAGAGTGTATGGTACAGAGTGTAGATTGTAGGGTATAGAGTGTATAGTGTAGGGTATAGAGTGTAGGGTATAGAGTGTAGGGTATAGAGCGTATGGTATAGAGTGTAGGGAATAGAGTGTAGAGTGCAGGGTATAGAGTGTATGGAATAGAGTGTATGGAAGTTAGTGTACGGTATAGAGTTTAGAGTGTAGGGTATAGAGTGTAGGGTATTGAGCGTAGGGTGTAGGGTATAGATTGTAGGGTATAGAGTGTAGGGTATAGAGTGTAGAGTGTAGGGTATAGAGTGCATGATATAGAGTGTAGGGTGTAGAGTGTATGGTATAGAGTGTACAGTATAGAGAGTATGGTATAGAGTGTAGAGTGTAGGGTATAGAGTGTATGGTATAGAGTGTAGAGTGTAGGGTATAAAGTGTAGGGTATAGAGTGTAGGGTGTAGAGTGTAGGGTATAGAGTGTAGAGTGTAGGGTATAGAGTGTATGGTATAATGTGTAGGGCATAGAGTGTAGGGTGTAGAGTGTAGGGTACAGAGTGTAGGGTATAGAGTGTAGGGTATAGAGTGTATAGTGTAGGGTATATAGTGTAGGGTATAGAGTATAGAGTGTAGGGTATAGAGTGTAGGGTATAGAGTGTAGAGTGTAGGGTATAGAGTGTAGAGTGTAGGGTATAGAGTGTAGGGTGTAGAGTGTAGGGTATAGAGTGTAGGGTATAGAGTGTAGAGTGTAGGGTATAAAGTGTAGGGTATAGAGTGTAGGGTGTAGAGTGTAGGGTATAGAGTGTAGAGTGTAGGGTATAGAGTGTATGGTATAATGTGTAGGGTATAGAGTGTAGGGTGTAGAGTGTAGGGTACAGAGTGTAGGGTATAGAGTGTAGGGTATAGAGTGTAGAGTGTAGGGTATATAGTGTAGGGCATAGAGTATAGAGTGTAGGGTATAGAGTGTAGGGTATAGAGTGTAGAGTGTAGGGTATAGAGTGTAGAGTGTAGGGTATAGAGTGTAGGGTATAGAGTGTATGGTATAGAGTAGGGTATAGAGTGTAGGGTATAGAGTGTAGAGTGTAGGGTATAGAGTGTAGAGTGTAAGGTATAGAGTGTAGGGTATAAAGAGTAGAGTGTAGGGTATAGAGTGTAGAGTGTAGGGTATGGAGTGTATGGTATAGAGTGTAGGGTATAGAGTGTAGAGTATAGAGTGTTGGGTATAGAGTGTAGAGTGTAGGGTATAGAGTGTAGGGTATATAGTGTAGGGTATAGAGTGTATGGTATACAGTGTAGAGTGTAGGGATTAGAGTGTAGGGTATAGAGTGTAGGGTGTAGAGTGTAGGGTATAGAGTGTAGGGTATAGAGTGTATGGTATAGAGTGTAGGGTATAGAGTGTTGGGTATAGATTGTAGGGTGTAGAGTGTAGGGTATAGAGTATAGGGTATAGAGTGTATGGTGTAGAGTGTAGGGTATAGAGTGTATAGTGTAGGGTATAGAGTGCAGGGTATAGAGTGTATGGAATAGAGTGTATGGAATATAGTGTACGGTATAGAGTGTAGAGAGTAGGGTATAGAGTGTAGGGTATAGAGCGTAGGGTGTAGGGTATAGATTGTAGGGTATAGAGTGTAGGGTATAGAGTGTAGAGTGTAGGGTATAAAGTGCATGGTATAGAGTGTAGGGTGTAGAGTGTATGGTATAGAGTGTACAGTATAGAGTGTATGGTATAGAGTGTAGAGTGTAGGGTATAGAGTGTATGGTATAGAGTGTAGGGTGTAGAGTGTATAGTATAGAGTGTAGGGTACAGAGTGTAGAGTGTAGGGTATAGAGTGTAGGGTATAGAGTGTAGGGTATAGAGTGTATGGTATAGAGTGTACGGTATAGAGTGTATGATATATAGTGTATGGTATATAGTGTAGGGTATAGAGTGTTTGGTATAGAGTGTAAGGTATAGAGTGTAGAGAGTAGGGTATAGATTTTAGAGTGTAGAGTGTAGGGTATAGAGTGTAGGGTATAGAGTGTATGGAATAGAGTGTATAATATAGAGTGTAGGGTGTAGAGTGTAGGGTGTAGAGTGTGGGGTATAGAGTGTAGAGTGTAGGGTATAGAGTGTATGATATAGAGTGTAGGGTATAGAGTGTATGGTATAGATTGCAGGGTATAGAGTGTAGGGTGTAGAGTGTAGGGTATAGAGTGTAGGGTATAGAGTGTATGGTATAGAGTGTATGGTATAGATTGTAGGGTATAGAGTGTAGGGTATAGAGTGTAGAGTGTAGGGTATAGAGTGTAGAAAGTAGGGTATAGTGTGTAGGGTATGAAGTGTAGAGTGTAGGGTATAGAGTGTAGGGTATAGAGTGTAGATTGTATGGTATTGAGTGTAGGGTATAGAGTGTATAGTGTAGGGTGTAGAGTGTAGGGTATAGAGTGTAGGGTATAGAGTGTTGGGATATAGAGTGTAGGGTATAGAGTGTAGGGTATAGAGTGTAGGGTATAGATTGTAGGGTATAGAGTGTAGGGTATAGAGTGTAGGGTATAGAGTATATAGTGTAGGGTATAAAGTGTAGGGTATAGAGTGTAGAGTGTAGGGTATAGAGTGTAGGGTATAGAGTGTAGGGTATAAAGTGTAGAGTGTAGGGTATAGAGTGTAGGGTATAGAGTGTAGGGTATAGAGTGTAGGGTATAGAGTGTAGGGTGTAGAGTGTAGGGTATAGAGTGTAAGATATAGAGTGTAGGGTATAGAGTGTATGTTATAGAGTGTAGGGTATAGAGTGTAGAGTGTAGGGTATAGAGTGTAGGGTATAGAGTGTAGGGTATAGAGTGTAGGGTATAGAGTGTAGGGTATAAAGTGTAGAGTGTAGGGTATAGAGTGTAGGGTTTAGAGTGTATGTTATAGAGTGTAGGGTATAGAGTGTAGAGTGTAGGATATAGAGTGTAGAGTGTAGGGTATAAAGTGTAGGGTATATAGTGTATGGTATAGAGTGTAGGGTATAGAGTGTAGGGTATAGAGTGTATGGTATAGAGTGTAGAGTGTAGGGTATAGAGTGTAGAAAGTAGGGTATAGTGTGTAGGGTATAGAGTGTAGAGTGTAGGGTATAGAGTGTAGGGTATAGAGTGTAGATTGTATGGTATAGAGTGTAGGGTATAGAGTGTATAGTGTAGGGTATAGAGTGTAGAGTGTAGGGTATAGAGTGTAGGGTATAGAGTGTAGGGTATAGAGTGTAGGGTATAGAGTGTTGGGATATAGAGTGTAGGGTATAGAGTGTCGGGTATAGAGTGTAGGGTATAGATTGTAGGGTATAGAGTGTAGGGTATAGAGTATATAGTATAGGGTATAGAGTGTAGGGTATAGAGAGTAGAGTGTAGGGTATAGAGTGTAGGGTATAGAGTGTAGGGTATAGAGTGTAGGGTATATAGTGTAGAGTGTAGGGTATAGAGTGTAGGGTATAGAGTGTAGAGTGTAGGGTGTAGAGTGGAGAGTGTAGGGTATAGAGTGTAAGGTATAGAGTGTAGGGTATAGAGTGTATGTTATAGAGTGTAGGGTGTAGAGTGTAGGGTATAGAGTGTAGAAAGTAGGGTATAGTGTGTAGGGTATAGAGTGTAGGGTATAGAGTGTATGGTATAGAGTGTAGAGTGTAGGGTATAGAGTGTAGAAAGTAGGGTATAGTGTGTAGGGTATAGAGTGTAGAGTGTAGGGTATAGAGTGTAGGGTATAGAGTGTAGATTGTATGGTATAGAGTGTAGGGTATAGAGTGTATAGTGTAGGGTATAGAGTGTAGAGTGTAGGGTATAGAGTGTAGGGTATAGAGTGTTGGGATATAGAGTGTAGGGTATAGAGTGTAGGGTATAGAGTGTAGTGTATAGATTTTAGGGTATAGAGTGTAGGGTATAGAGTGTAGGGTATAGAGTATATAGTGTAGGGTATAGAGTGTAGGGTATAGAGTGTAGAGTTTAGGGTATAGAGTGTAGGGTATAGAGTGTAGGGTATAAAGTGTAGAGTGTAGGGTATAGAGTGTAGGGTATAGAGTGTAGGGTGTAGAGTGGAGAGTGTAAGGTATAGAGTGTAAGGTATAGAGTGTAGGGTATAGAGTGTATGTTATAGAGTGTAGGGTATAGAGTGTAGAGTGTAGGGTATAGAGTGTAGGGTATAGAGTGTAGGGTATAGAGTGTAGGGTATAAAGTGTAGAGTGTAGGGTATAGAGTGTAGGGTATAGAGTGTAGAGTGTATGATATAGGGTGTAGAGTGTAGGGTATAGAGTGTAGGGTATATAGTGTAGGGTATAGATTGTAGGGTATAGAGTGTAGAGTGTAGGGTATAGAGTGTAGGGCATAGAGTGTAGAGTGTAGGGTATAGAGTGTATGGTATAGAGTGTAGGGTGTAGAGTGCATGGTATAGAGTGTAGGGTATAGAGTGTAGAGTGTAGGTTATAGAGTGTAGGGTGTAGAGTGTAGGGTATAGAGTGTAGGGTGTAGAGTGTAGGGTATAAAGTGTAGGGTATAGAGTGTAGGGTGTAGAGTGTAGGGTATAGAGTGTAGAGTGTAGGGTATAGAGTGTATGGTATGATGTGTAGGGTATAGAGTGCAGGGTGTAGAGTGTAGGGTATAGAGTGTAGGGTATAGAGTGTAGGGTATAGAGTGTAGGTTATATAGTGTAGGGTATAGAGTATAGAGTGTAGGGTATAGAGTGTAGGGTATAGAGTGTAGAGTGTAGAGTGTAGGGTATAGAGTGTAGAGTGTAGGGTATAGAGTTTAGGGTATAGAGTGTATGGTATAGAGTGTAGGGTATAGAGTGTAGGGTATAGAGTGTAGAGTGTAGGGATTAGAGTGTAGGGTATAGAGTGTATTGTATAGAGTGTAGAGTGTAGGGTATAGAGTGTAGGGTATAGAGTGTACGGTATAGAGTGTTGGGCTATAGAGTGTAGGGTATAGAGTATAGGGTATAGAGTGTAGGGTATAGAGTGTAGGGTATACAGTGTAGGGTATAAAGTGTAGAGTGTAGGGTATAGAGTGTAGGGTATAGAGTGTAGAGTGTAGAGTGTAGGGTATAGAGTGTAGAGTTTAGGGTATAGAGTGTAGGGTATAGAGTGTAGGGTTTAGAGTGTATGGTGTAGAGTGTAGGGTATAGAGTGTAGAGTGTAGGGTATAGAGTGTACGGTATAGAGTGTAGGGTATAGAGTGTATGGTATAGAGTGTATGGTATAGAGTGTAGAGTGTAGGGTATAGAGTGTAGGGTATAAAGTGTAGGGTATAGATTGTAGGGTATAGAGTGTAGAATGTAGGGTATAGAGTATAGGGTATAGAGTGTATGGTGTAGAGTGTAAGGTATAGAGTGTATAGTGTAGGGTATAGAGTGTAGGGTTTAGAGTGTAGGGTATTGAGTGTAGGGTATAGAGTGTAGAGTGTAGGGTATAGAGTGTATGGTATAGAGTGTAGGGTATAGAGTGTAGGGTATAGAGTGTAGGGTATAGAGTGTAGAGTGTAGGGTATAAAGTTTAGGGTATAGAGTGTATGGTGTAGAGTGTAGGGTATAGAGTGTAGGGTATAGAGTGTATGGTATAGAGTGTAGGGAATAGAGTGTAGAGTGTAGGGTATAGAGTATATGGTATAGAGTGTAGCGTATAGAGTGTAGAGTATAGAGTGTAGGGTATAGAGTGTAGGGTATAGAGTGTATGGTATAGAGTGTAGGGAATAGAGTGTAGAGTGTAGGGTATAGAGTGTATGGTATAGAGTGTAGGGTATAGAGTGTAGAGGGTAGAGTGTAGGGTATAGAGTGTAGGGTATAGAGTGTAGAGTGTAGGGTATAGAGTGTAGGGTATAGAGTGTAGGGTGTAGAGTGTAGGGTATAGAGTGTAGGGTGTAGAGTGTAGGGTATAAAGTGTAGGGTATAGAGTGTAGGGTGTAGAGTGTAGGGTATAGAGTGTAGAGTGTAGGGTATAGAGTGTATTGTATAATGTGTAGGGTATAGAGTGTAGAGTGTAGGGTATAGAGTGTAGGGTATATAGTATAGAGTGTAGGGTATAGAGTGTAGGGTATAGAGTGTAGAGTGTAGGGTATAGAGTTTAGAGTGTAGGGTATAGAGTGTAGGGTATAGAGTGTATGGTATAGAGTGTAGGGTATAGAGTGTAGGGTATAGAGTGTAGAGTGTAGGGATTAGAGTGTAGGGTATAGAGTGTAGGGTATAGAGTGTAGAGTGTAGGGTATAGAGTGTAGGGTATAGAGTGTACGGTATAGAGTGTTGGGCTATAGAGTGTAGGGTATAGAGTGTAGGGTATAGAGTGTAGGGTATAGAGTGTAGGGTATACAGTGTAGGGTATAAAGTGTAGAGTGTAGGGTATAGAGTGTAGGGTATAGAGTGTAGGGTATAGAGTGTAGGGTATAGAGTGTAGAGTGTAGGGTATAGAGTGTAGAGTTTAGGGTATAGAGTGTAGGGTATAGAGTGTAGGGTTTAGAGTGTATGGTATAGAGTGTAGGGTATAGAGTGTAGAGTGTAGGGTATAGAGTGTAGGGTATAGAGTGTAGGGTATAGAGTGTATGGTATAGAGTGTACGGTATAGAGTGTAGAGTGTAGGGTATAGAGTGTAGGGTATAAAGTGTAGGGTATAGATTGTAGGGTATAGAGTGTAGAATGTAGGGTATAGAGTATAGGGTATAGAGTGTATGGTGTAGAGTGTAGGGTATAGAGTGTATAGTGTAGGGTATAGAGTGTAGGGTTTAGAGTGTAGGGTATTGAGTGTAGGGTATAGAGTGTAGAGTGTAGGGTGTAGAGTGTATGGTATAGAGTGTAGGGTATAGAGTGTATGGTATAGAGTGTAGGGTATAGAGTGTAGAGGGTAGAGTGTAGGGTATAGAGTGTAGGGTATAGAGTGTAGGGTATAGAGTGTAGAGTGTAGGGTATAGAGTGTAGGTATAGAGTGTAGGGTGTAGAGTGTAGGGTATAGAGTGTAGGTTATAGAGTGTAGAGTGTAGGGTATAAAGTGTAGGGTATAGAGTGTAGGGTGTAGAGTGTAGGGTATAGAATGTAGAGTGTAGGGTATAGAGTGTATGGTATAATGTGTAGGGTATAGAGTGTAGAGTGTAGGGTATAGAGTGTAGGGTATAGAGTGTAGGGTATAGAGTGTAGGGTATAGAGTGTAGAGTGTAGGGTATAGAGTGTAGAGTGTAGGGTATACAGTGTAGGGTATAGAGTGTAGGGATTAGAGTGTAGGGTATAGAGTGTAGGGTATAGAGTGTAGAGTGTAGGGTATAGAGTGTAGGGTATAGAGTGTAGAGTGTAGGGTATAGAGTGTAGGGTATAGAGTGTACGGTATAGAGTGTTGGGCTATAGAGTGTAGGGTATAGAGTGTAGGGTATAGAGTGTAGAGTATAGAGTGTAGGGTATACAGTGTAGGGTATAAAGTGTAGAGTGTAGGGTATAGAGTGTAGGGTATAGAGTGTAGGGTATAGAGTGTAGGGTATAGAGTGTAGAGTGTAGGGTATAGAGTGTAGGGTATAAAGTGTAGGGTATAGATTGTAGGGTATAGAGTGTAGAATGTAGGGTATAGAGTATAGGGTATAGAGTGTATGGTGTAGGGTATAGAGTGTAGAGTGTAGAGTGTAGGGTATAGAGTGTAGAGTTTAGGGTATAGAGTGTAGGGTATAGAGTGTAGGGTTTAGAGTGTATGGTATAGAGTGTAGGGTATAGAGTGTAGAGTGTAGGGTATAGAGTGTACGGTATAGAGTGTAGGGTATAGAGTGTATGGTATAGAGTGTATGGTATAGAGTGTAGAGTGTAGGGTATAGAGTGTAGGGTATAAAGTGTAGGGTATAGATTGTAGGGTATAGAGTGTAGAATGTAGGGTATAGAGTATAGGGTATAGAGTGTATGGTGTAGAGTGTAAGGTATAGAGTGTATAGTGTAGGGTATAGAGTGTAGGGTTTAGAGTGTAGGGTATTGAGTGTAGGGTATAGAGTGTAGAGTGTAGGGTATAGAGTGTATGGTATAGAGTGTAGGGTATAGAGTGTAGGGTATAGAGTGTAGGGTATAGAGTGTAGAGTGTAGGGTATAAAGTTTAGGGTATAGAGTGTATGGTGTAGAGTGTAGGGTATAGAGTGTAGGGTATAGAGTGTATGGTATAGAGTGTAGGGAATAGAGTGTAGAGTGTAGGGTATAGAGTATATGGTATAGAGTGTAGCGTATAGAGTGTAGAGTATAGAGTGTAGGGTATAGAGTGTAGGGTATAGAGTGTATGGTATAGAGTGTAGGGAATAGAGTGTAGAGTGTAGGGTATAGAGTGTATGGTATAGAGTGTAGGGTATAGAGTGTAGAGGGTAGAGTGTAGGGTATAGAGTGTAGGGTATAGAGTGTAGAGTGTAGGGTATAGAGTGTAGGGTATAGAGTGTAGGGTGTAGAGTGTAGGGTATAGAGTGTAGGGTGTAGAGTGTAGGGTATAAAGTGTAGGGTATAGAGTGTAGGGTGTAGAGTGTAGGGTATAGAGTGTAGAGTGTAGGGTATAGAGTGTATTGTATAATGTGTAGGGTATAGAGTGTAGAGTGTAGGGTATAGAGTGTAGGGTATATAGTATAGAGTGTAGGGTATAGAGTGTAGGGTATAGAGTGTAGAGTGTAGGGTATAGAGTTTAGAGTGTAGGGTATAGAGTGTAGGGTATAGAGTGTATGGTATAGAGTGTAGGGTATAGAGTGTAGGGTATAGAGTGTAGAGTGTAGGGATTAGAGTGTAGGGTATAGAGTGTAAGGTATAGAGTGTAGAGTGTAGGGTATAGAGTGTAGGGTATAGAGTGTACGGTATAGAGTGTTGGGCTATAGAGTGTAGGGTATAGAGTGTAGGGTATAGAGTGTAGGGTATAGAGTGTAGGGTATACAGTGTAGGGTATAAAGTGTAGAGTGTAGGGTATAGAGTGTAGGGTATAGAGTGTAGGGTATAGAGTGTAGGGTATAGAGTGTAGAGTGTAGGGTATAGAGTGTAGAGTTTAGGGTATAGAGTGTAGGGTATAGAGTGTAGGGTTTAGAGTGTATGGTATAGAGTGTAGGGTATAGAGTGTAGAGTGTAGGGTATAGAGTGTAGGGTATAGAGTGTAGGGTATAGAGTGTACGGTATAGAGTGTAGAGTGTAGGGTATAGAGTGTAGGGTATAAAGTGTAGGGTATAGATTGTAGGGTATAGAGTGTAGAATGTAGGGTATAGAGTATAGGGTATAGAGTGTATGGTGTAGAGTGTAGGGTATAGAGTGTATAGTGTAGGGTATAGAGTGTAGGGTTTAGAGTGTAGGGTATTGAGTGTAGGGTATAGAGTGTAGAGTGTAGGGTGTAGTGTGTATGGTATAGAGTGTAGGGTATAGAGTGTATGGTATAGAGTGTAGGGTATAGAGTGTAGAGGGTAGAGTGTAGGGTATAGAGTGTAGGGTATAGAGTGTAGGGTATAGAGTGTAGAGTGTAGGGTATAGAGTGTAGGTATAGAGTGTAGGGTGTAGAGTGTAGGGTATAGAGTGTAGGTTATAGAGTGTAGAGTGTAGGGTATAAAGTGTAGGGTATAGAGTGTAGGGTGTAGAGTGTAGGGTATAGAATGTAGAGTGTAGGGTATAGAGTGTATGGTATAATGTGTAGGGTATAGAGTGTAGAGTGTAGGGTATAGAGTGTAGGGTATAGAGTGTAGGGTATAGAGTGTAGGGTATAGAGTGTAGAGTGTAGGGTATAGAGTGTAGAGTGTAGGGTATAGAGTGTAGGGTATAGAGTGTATGGTATAGAGTGTAGGGTATAGAGTGTAGGGTATAGAGTGTAGAGTGTAGGGATTAGAGTGTAGGGTATAGAGTGTAGGGTATAGAGTGTAGAGTGTAGGGTATAGAGTGTAGGGTATAGAGTGTACGGTATAGAGTGTTGGGCTATAGAGTGTAGGGTATAGAGTGTAGGGTATAGAGTGTAGAGTATAGAGTGTAGGGTATACAGTGTAGGGTATAAAGTGTAGAGTGTAGGGTATAGAGTGTAGGGTATAGAGTGTAGGGTATAGAGTGTAGGGTATAGAGTGTAGAGTGTAGGGTATAGAGTGTAGGGTATAAAGTGTAGGGTATAGATTGTAGGGTATAGAGTGTAGAATGTAGGGTATAGAGTATAGGGTATAGAGTGTATGGTGTAGAGTGTAGGGTATAGAGTGTATAGTGTAGGGTATAGAGTGTAGGGTTTAGAGTGTAGGGTATTGAGTGTAGGGTATAGAGTGTAGAGTGTAGGGTATAGAGTGTATGGTATAGAGTGTAGGGTATAGAGTGTAGGGTATAGAGTGTAGGGTATAGAGTGTAGAGTGTAGGGTATGGAGTTTAGGGTATAGAGTGTATGGTATAGAGTGTAGAGTTTGGGTATAGAGTGTATAGTGTAGGGTATAGAGTGTAGGGTATAGAGTGTAGGGTATAGAGTGTATGGTATAGAGTGTAGGGAATAGAGTGTAGAGTGTAGGGTATAGAGTGTATGGTATAGAGTGTAGGGTATAGAGTGTAGAGTATAGAGTGTAGGGTATAGAGTGTAGGGTATAGAGTGTAGGGTATAGAATGTATGGTATAGAGTGTAGGGAATAGAGTGTAGAGTGTAGGGTATAGAGTGTATGGTATAGAGTGTAGGGTATAGAGTGTAGAGGGTAGAGTGTAGGGTATAGAGTGTAGGGTATAGAGTGTAGGGTATAGAGTGTAGAGTGTAGGGTATAGAGTGTAGGGTATAGAGTGTAGGGTATAGAGTGTAGAGTGTAGGGATTAGAGTGTAGGGTATAGAGTGTAGGGTATAGAGTGTAGAGTGTAGGGTATAGAGTGTAGAGTATAGAGTATAGAGTGTAGGGTATAGATTGTAGGGTATAGAGTGTAAAGTGTAGAGTGTAGAGTACAGAGTGTAGAGTGTAGGGTATAGAGTGTAGGGTATAGAACGTAGGGTGTAGGGTATAGAGTGTAGGGTATAGAGTGTAGGGTATAGAGTGTAGAGTGTAGAGTATAGAGTGTATGGTATAGAGTGTAGGGTGTAGAGTGTAGGGTATAGAGTGTAGAGTGTAGGGTATAGAGTGTAGGGTATATAGTGTATGGTATACAGTGTAGAGTGTAGAGTGTAGGGTATAGAGTGTATATTGTAGGGTATAGAGTGTAGGGTATAGAGTGTATGGTATAGATTGTAGGGTATAGAGTGTAGAGTGTAGGGTATAGAGTGTAGGGTATAGTGTGTAGGGTATAGAGTGTAGGGTATAGGGTGTAGGTTATAGAGTGTAGGGTATAGGGTGTAGGGTATAGAGTATAGAGTGCAGGGTATAGAGTGTAGGGTATATAGTGTAGAGTATAGAGTGTAGGGTATAGAGTGTAGGGTGTAGAGTGTAGAGTGTAGGGTATAGAGTGTAGGGTATAGAGTGTAGGGTATAGAGTGTAGAGTGTAGGGTATAGAGTGTAGGGTATAGAGTGTAGAGTGTAGGGTATAGAGTGTAGAGTGTAGGGTATAGAGTGTAGGGTATAGAGTGTAGGGTATAGAGTGTAGGGTATAGAGTGTAGAGTGTAGGGTATAGAGTGTAGGGTATAGAGTGTAGGGTATATAGTGTAGGGTATAGAGTGTAGAGTGTAGGGTATAGAGTGTAGGGTATAGAGTGTATGGAATAGAGTTTAGAGTGTAGAGTGTAGGGTATAGAGTGTAGGGTATAGAGTGTATGGTATAGAGTGTAGGGTATAGAGTGTGGGGTATAGAGTGTAGGGTATAGAGTGTAGAGTGTAGGGATTAGAGTGTAGGGTATAGAGTGTAGGATATAGAGTGTATGGAATAGAGTGTAGGGTATAGAGTGAAGAGTGTAGGGTATAGAGTGTAGGGTATAGAGCGTAGGGTGTAGGGTATAGAGTGTAGGGTATAGAGTGTAGGTTATATAGTGTATGGTATAGAGTGTAGGGTGTAGAGTGTAGGGTATAGAGTGTAGGTTATAGAGTGTAGAGTGTAGGGCATAGAGTGTATGGTATAGAGTGTAGGGTGTAGAGTGTATAGTATAGAGTGTAGGGTATAGATTGTATGGTATAGAGTTTAGAGTGTAGGGTATAGAGTGTAGAATATAGAGTGTAGGGTATAGAGTGTAGGGTATAGAGTGTAGGGTATAGAGTGTACGGTATAGAGCGTATGATATAGAGTGTATGGTATATAGTGTAGGGTATAGAGTGTTTGGTATTGAGTGTAAGGTATAGAGTGTAGAGAGTATGGTATAGGTTTTAGAGTGTAGAGTGTAGGGTATAGAGTGTAGGGTATAGAGTGTATGGAATAGAGTGTATGGTATAGAGTGTAGGGTGTAGAGTGTAGAGTATAGAGTGTAGAGTGTGGGGTATAGAGTGTAGAGTGTAGGGTATAGAGTGTATGATATAGAGTGTAGGGTATAGAGTGTATGGTATAGATTGCAGGGTATAAAGTGTAGGGTATAGAGTGTAGGGTATAGAGTGTAGAGTGTATGGTATAGAGTGTAGGGTATAGAGTGTATGGTATAGAGTGTATGGTATAGATTGTAGGGTATAGAGTGTAGGGTATAGAGTGTAGAGTGTAGGGTATAGAGTGTAGAAAGTAGGGTATAGTGTGTAGGGCATAGAGTGTAGAGTGTAGGGTATAGAGTGTAGGGTATAGAGTGTAGATTGTATGGTATAGAGTGTAGGGTATAGAGTGTATAGTGTAGAGTATAGAGTATAGAGTGTAGGGTATAGAGTGTAGGGTATAGCGTGTAGGGTATAGAGTGTAGGGTATAGAGTATATAGTGTAGGGTATAGAGTGTAGGGTATAGAGTGTAGAGTGTAGGGTATAGAGTGTAGGGTATAGAGTGTAGGGTATAGAGTGTAGGGTATAAAGTGTAGAGTGTAGGGTATAGAGTGTAGGGTATAGAGTGTAGGGTGTAGAGTGTAGAGTGTAGGGTATAGAGTGTAAGGTATAGAGTGTAGGGTATAGATTATATGTTATAGAGTGTAGGAAATAGAATGTAGAGTGTAGGGTATAGAGTGTAGGGTATAGAGTGTAGGGTATAGAGTGTAGGGTATAGAGTGTAGGGTATAAAGTGTAGAGTGTAGGGTATAGAGTGTAGGGTATAGAGTGTAGGGTATAGAGTGTATGGTATAGATTGTATGGTATAGAGTGTAGAGTGTAGGGTATAGAGTGTAGGGTATAGAGTGTAGGGTATATATTGTAGGGTATAGAGTGTAGAGTGTAGGGTATAGAGTGTAGGGTATAGAGTGTATGGTGTAGAGTGTAGGGTATAGAGTGTATAGTGTAGGGTATAGAGTGTAGGGTATAGAGTGTAGGGTATAGAGTGTATGGTATAGAGTGTACAGTATAGAGTGTATAGTGTAGGGTATAGAGTGTAGGGTATAGAGTGTACGGTATAGAGTGTATGATATAGAGTGTATGGTATATAGTGTAGGGTATAGAGTGTTTGGTATAGAGTGTAAGGTATAGAGTGTAGAGAGTAGGGTATAGATTTTAGAGTGTAGAGTGTAGGGTATAGAGTGTAGGGTATAGAGTGTATGGAATAAAGTGTATGGTATAGAGTGTAGGGTGTAGCGTGTAGGGTATAGAGTGTAGAGTGTGGTTTATAGAGTGTAGAGTGTAGGGTATAGAGTGTAGAGTGTAGGGTATAGAGTGTAGGGTATAGAGTGTAGAGTGTAGGGTATAGAGTGTAGGGTATAGAGTGTATGGTATAGAGTGTAGGGTATAGAGTGTAGGCTATAGAGTGTAGAGTGTAGGGATTAGAGTGTAGGGTATAGAGTGTAGGGTATAGAGTGTAGGGTATAGAGTGTTGGGCTATAGAGTGTTGGGTATAGAGTGTAGGGTATAGAGTGTAGGGTATAGAGTGTAGGGTATACAGTGTAGGGTATAAGGTGTAGAGTGTAGGGTATAGAGTGTAGGGTATAGAGTGTAGGGTATAGAGTGTAGAGTGTAGGGTATAGAGTGTATGATATAGAGTGTAGGGTATAGAGTGTATGGAATAGAGTGTATGGTATAGAGTGTAGGGTGTAGAGTCTAGGGTATAGAGTGTAGAGTGTAGGGTATAGAGTATATGGTATAATGTGTAGGGTATTTAGTGTAGAGTGTAGTGTATAGAGTGTAGGGTATAGAGTATAGAGTGTAGGGTATAGAGTGTAGAGTGTAGGGTATAGAGTGTAGAGTGTAGGGTATAGTGTGTAGAGTATAGAGTGTATGGTATAGAGTGTGGGGTATAGAGTGTAGGGTATAGAGTGTAGAGTGTAGGGATTAGAGTGTAGGGTATAGAGTGTAGAGTGTAGGGTATAGAGTGTAGGGTATAGAGTGTAGGGTATACAGTGTAGGGTATAAAGTGTAGAGTGTAGGGTATAGAGTGTAGGGTATAGAGTGTAGGGTATAGAGTGTAGGGTATTGAGTGTAGAGTGTAGGGTATAGAGTGTAGAGTTTAGGGTATAGAGTGTAGGGTATAGAGTCTAGGGTTTAGAGTGTATGGTATAGAGTGTAGGGTATAGAGTGTAGGGTATAGAGTGTAGGGTATAGAGTGTATGGTATAGAGTGTACGGTATAGAGTGTAGAGTGTAGGGTATAGAGTGTAGGGTATAAAGTGTAGGGTATAGATTGTAGGGTATAGAGTGTAGAATGTAGGGTATAGAGTCTAGGGGATAGAGTGTATGGTGTAGAGTGTAGGGTATAGAGTGTATAGTGTAGGGTATAGAGTGTAGGGTTTAGATTGTAGGGTATAGAGTGTAGGGTATAGAGTGTAGAGTGTAGGGTATAGAGTGTATGGTATAGAGTGTAGGGTATAGAGTGTAAGGTATAGAGTGTAGGGTATAGAGTGTAGGGTATAGAGTGTAGAGTGTAGGGTATAGAGTTTAGGGTATAGAGTGTATGGTATAGAGTGTAGAGTGTAGGGTATAGAGTGAATAGTGTAGGGTATAGAGTGTAGGGTATAGAGTGTAGGGTATAGAGTGTATGGTATAGAGTGTAGGGAATAGAGTGTAGAGTGTAGGGTATAGAGTGTATGGTATAGAGTGTAGGGTATAGAGTGTAGAGTATAGAGTGTAGGGTATAGAGTGTAAGGTATAGAGTGTAGGGTATAGAATGTATGGTATAGAGTGTAGGGAATAGAGTGTAGAGTGTAGGGTATAGAGTGTATGGTGTAGAGTGTAGGGTATAGAGTGTATAGTGTAGGGTATAGAGTGCAGGGTATAGAGTGTATGGAATAGAGTGTATGGAATATAGTGTATGGTATAGAGTGTAGAGTGTAGGGTATAGAGTGTAGGGTATAGAGCGTAGGGTGTAGGGTGTAGATTGTAGGGTATAGAGTGTAGGGTATAGAGTGTAGAGTGTAGGGTATAGACTGCATGGTATAGAGTGTAGGGTGTAGAGTGTATGGTATAGAGTGTACAGTATAGAGTGTATGGTATAGAGTGTAGAGTGTAGGGTATAGAGTGTATGGTATAGAGTATAGGGTGTAGAGTGTATAGTATAGAGTGTAGGGTACAGAGTGTAGAGTGTAGGGTATAGAGTGTAGGGTATAGAGTGTAGGGTATAGAGTGTAGGGTATAGAGTGTACGGAATAGAGTGTATGATATAGAGTGTATGGTATATAGTGTAGGGTATAGAGTGTTTGGTATTGAGTGTAAGGTATAGAGTGTAGAGAGTAGGGTATAGATTTTAGAGTGTAGAGTGTAGGGTATAGAGTGTAGGGTATAGAGTGTATGGAATAGAGTGTATGGTATAGAGTGTAGGGTGTAGAGTGTAGGGTATAGAGTGTAGAGTGTGGGGTATAGAGTGTAGAGTGTAGGGTATAGAGTGTATGATATAGAGTGTAGGGTATAGAGTGTATGGTATAGATTGCAGGGTATAGAGTGTAGGATATAGAGTGTAGGGTATAGAGTGTAGAGTGTAGGGTATAGAGTGTATGATATAGAGTGTAGGGTATAGAGTGTATGGAATAGAGTGTATGGTATAGAGTGTAGGGTATAGAGTGTAGGGTATAGAGTGTAGGGTATAGAGTGTAGAGTGTAGGGTATAGAGTGTATGATATAGAGTGTAGGGTATAGAGTGTATGGAATAGAGTGTATGGTATAGAGTGTAGGGTGTAGAGTCTAGGGTATAGAGTGTAGAGTGTAGGGTATAGAGTGTATGGTATAATGTGTAGGGTATAGAGTGTAGAGTGTAGGGTATAGAGTGTAGGGTATAGAGTATAGAGTGTAGGGTATAGAGTGTAGAGTGTAGGGTATAGAGTGTAGAGTGTAGGGTATAGAGTGTAGGGTATAGAGTGTATGGTATAGAGTGTAGGGTATAGAGTGTAGGGTATAGAGTGTAGAGTGTAGGGATTAGAGTGTAGGGTATAGAGTGTAGAGTGTAGGGTATAGAGTGTAGGGTATAGAGTGTACGGTATAGAGTGTTGGGCTATAGAGTGTAGGGTATAGAGTGTAGGGTATAGAGTGAAGGGTATACAGTGTAGGGTATAAAGTGTAGAGTGTAGGGTATAGAGTGTAGGGTATAGAGTGTAGGGTATTGAGTGTAGAGTGTAGAGTGTAGGGTATAGAGTGTAGAGTTTAGGGTATAGAGTGTAGGGTATAGAGTCTAGGGTTTAGAGTGTATGGTATAGAGTGTAGGGTATAGAGTGTAGAGTGTAGGGTATAGAGTGTAGGGTATAGAGTGTAGGGTATAGAGTGTATGGTATAGAGTGTACGGTATAGAGTGTAGAGTGTAGTGTATAGAGTGTAGGGTATAACGTGTAGGGTATAGATTGTAGGGTATAGAGTGTAGAATGTAGGGTATAGAGTCTAGGGGATAGAGTGTATGGTGTAGAGTGTAGGGTATAGAGTGTATAGTGTAGGGTATAGAGTGTAGGGTTTAGAGTTTAGGGTATAGAGTGTAGGGTATAGAGTGTAGAGTGTAGGGTATAGAGTGTATGGTATAGAGTGTAGGGTATAGAGTGTAGGGTAGAGAGTGTAGGATATAGAGTGTAGGGTATAGAGTGTAGAGTGTAGGGTATAGAGTTTAGGGTATAGAGTGTATGGTATAGAGTGTAGAGTGTAGGGTATAGAGTGAATAGTGTAGGGTATAGAGTGTAGGGTATAGAGTGTAGGGTATAGAGTGTATGGTATAGAGTGTAGGGAATAGAGTGTAGAGGGTAGGGTATAGAGTGTATGGTATAGAGTGTAGGGTATAGAGTGTAGAGTATAGAGTGTAGGGTATAGAGTGTAGGGTATAGAGTGTAGGGTATAGAGTGTAGGGTATAAAGTGTAGAGTGTAGGGTATAGAGTGTAGGGTTTACAGTGTATGTTATAGAGTGTAGGGTATAGAGTGTAGAGTGTAGGATATAGAGTGTAGAGTGTAGGGTATAAAGTGTAGGGTATATAGTGTATGGTATAGAGTGTAGGGTATAGAGTGTAGGGTATAGAGTGTATGGTATAGAGTGTAGAGTGTAGGGTATAGAGTGTAGAAAGTAGGGTATAGTGTGTAGGGTATAGAATGTAGAGTGTAGGGTATAGAGTGTAGGGTATAGAGTGTAGATTGTATGGTATAGAGTGTAGGGTATAGAGTGTATAGTGTAGGGTATAGAGTGTAGAGTGTAGGGTATAGAGTGTAGGGTATAGAGTGTAGGGTATAGAGTGTAGGGTATAGAGTGTTGGGATATAGAGTGTAGGGTATAGAGTGTCGGGTATAGAGTGTAGGGTATAGATTGTAGGGTATAGAGTGTAGGGTATAGAGTATATAGTATAGGGTATAGAGTGTAGGGTATAGAGAGTAGAGTGTAGGGTATAGAGTGTAGGGTATAGAGTGTAGGGTATAGAGTGTAGGGTATAGAGTGTAGGGTATATAGTGTAGAGTGTAGGGTATAGAGTGTAGGGTATAGAGTGTAGAGTGTAGGGTGTAGAGTGGAGAGTGTAGGGTATAGAGTGTAAGGTATAGAGTGTAGGGTATAGAGTGTATGTTATAGAGTGTAGGGTGTAGAGTGTAGGGTATAGAGTGTAGAAAGTAGGGTATAGTGTGTAGGGTATAGAGTGTAGGGTATAGAGTGTATGGTATAGAGTGTAGAGTGTAGGGTATAGAGTGTAGAAAGTAGGGTATAGTGTGTAGGGTATAGAGTGTAGAGTGTAGGGTATAGAGTGTAGGGTATAGAGTGTAGATTGTATGGTATAGAGTGTAGGGTATAGAGTGTATAGTGTAGGGTATAGAGTGTAGAGTGTAGGGTATAGAGTGTAGGGTATAGAGTGTTGGGATATAGAGTGTAGGGTATAGAGTGTAGGGTATAGAGTGTAGTGTATAGATTTTAGGGTATAGAGTGTAGGGTATAGAGTGTAGGGTATAGAGTATATAGTGTAGGGTATAGAGTGTAGGGTATAGAGTGTAGAGTTTAGGGTATAGAGTGTAGGGTATAGAGTGTAGGGTATAGAGTGTAGGGTATAAAGTGTAGAGTGTAGGGTATAGAGTGTAGGGTATAGAGTGTAGGGTGTAGAGTGGAGAGTGTAAGGTATAGAGTGTAAGGTATAGAGTGTAGGGTATAGAGTGTATGTTATAGAGTGTAGGGTATAGAGTGTAGAGTGTAGGGTATAGAGTGTAGGGTATAGAGTGTAGGGTATAGAGTGTAGGGTATAAAGTGTAGAGTGTAGGGTATAGAGTGTAGGGTATAGAGTGTAGAGTGTAGGATATAGAGTGTAGAGTGTAGGGTATAGAGTGTAGGGTATATAGTGTAGGGTATAGATTGTAGGGTATAGAGTGTAGAGTGTAGGGTATAGAGTGTAGGGCATAGAGTGTAGAGTGTAGGGTATAGAGTGTATGGTATAGAGTGTAGGGTGTAGAGTGCATGGTATAGAGTGTAGGGTATAGAGTGTAGAGTGTAGGTTATAGAGTGTAGGGTGTAGAGTGTAGGGTATAGAGTGTAGGGTGTAGAGTGTAGGGTATAAAGTGTAGGGTATAGAGTGTAGGGTGTAGAGTGTAGGGTATAGAGTGTAGAGTGTAGGGTATAGAGTGTATGGTATGATGTGTAGGGTATAGAGTGTAGGGTGTAGAGTGTAGGGTATAGAGTGTAGGGTATAGAGTGTAGGGTATAGAGTGTAGGGTATAGAGTGTAGGTTATATAGTGTAGGGTATAGAGTATAGAGTGTAGGGTATAGAGTGTAGGGTATAGAGTGTAGAGTGTAGAGTGTAGGGTATAGAGTGTAGAGTGTAGGGTATAGAGTGTCGGGTATAGAGTGTATGGTATAGAGTGTAGGGTATAGAGTGTAGGGTATAGAGTGTAGAGTGTAGGGATTAGAGTGTAGGGTATAGAGTGTATTGTATAGAGTGTAGAGTGTAGGGTATAGAGTGTAGGGTATAGAGTGTACGGTATAGAGTGTTGGTATAGAGTGTAGGGTATAGAGTGTAGAGTTTAGGGTATAGAGTGTAGGGTATAGAGTGTAGGGTTTAGAGTGTATGGTATAGAGTGTAGGGTATAGAGTGTAGAGTGTAGGGTATAGAGTGTACGGTATAGAGTGTAGGGTATAGAGTGTATGGTATAGAGTGTATGGTATAGAGTGTAGAGTGTAGGATATAGAGTGTAGGGTATAAAGTGTAGGGTATAGATTGTAGGGTATAGAGTGTAGAATGTAGGGTATAGAGTATAGGGTATAGAGTGTATGGTGTAGAGTGTAAGGTATAGAGTGTATAGTGTAGGGTATAGAGTGTAGGGTTTAGAGTGTAGGGTATTGAGTGTAGGGTATAGAGTGTAGAGTGTAGGGTATAGAGTGTATGGTATAGAGTGTAGGGTATAGAGTGTAGGGTATAGAGTGTAGGGTATAGAGTGTAGAGTGTAGGGTATAAAGTTTAGGGTATAGAGTGTATGGTGTAGAGTGTAGGGTATAGAGTGTAGGGTATAGAGTGTATGGTATAGAGTGTAGGGAATAGAGTGTAGAGTGTAGGGTATAGAGTATATGGTATAGAGTGTAGCGTATAGAGTGTAGAGTATAGAGTGTAGGGTATAGAGTGTAGGGTATAGAGTGTATGGTATAGAGTGTAGGGAATAGAATGTAGAGTGTAGGGTATAGAGTGTATGGTATAGAGTGTAGGGTATAGAGTGTAGAGGGTAGAGTGTAGGGTATAGAGTGTAGGGTATAGAGTGTAGAGTGTAGGGTATAGAGTGTAGGGTATAGAGTGTAGGGTGTAGAGTGTAGGGTATAGAGTGTAGGGTGTAGAGTGTAGGGTATAAAGTGTAGGGTATAGAGTGTAGGGTGTAGAGTGTAGGGTATAGAGTGTAGAGTGTAGGGTATAGAGTGTATTGTATAATGTGTAGGGTATAGAGTGTAGAGTGTAGGGTATAGAGTGTAGGGTATATAGTATAGAGTGTAGGGTATAGAGTGTAGGGTATAGAGTGTAGGGTATAGAGTTTAGAGTGTAGGGTATAGAGTGTAGGGTATAGAGTGTATGGTATAGAGTGTAGGGTATAGAGTGTAGGGTATAGAGTGTAGAGTGTAGGGATTAGAGTGTAGGGTATAGAGTGTAGGGTATAGAGTGTAGAGTGTAGGGTATAGAGTGTAGGGTATAAAGTGTACGGTATAGAGTGTTGGGCTATAGAGTGTAGGGTATAGAGTGTAGGGTATAGAGTGTAGGGTATAGAGTGTAGGGTATACAGTGTAGGGTATAAAGTGTAGAGTGTAGGGTATAGAGTGTAGGGTATAGAGTGTAGGGTATAGAGTGTAGGGTATAGAGTGTAGAGTGTAGGGTATAGAGTGTAGAGTTTAGGGTATAGAGTGTAGGGTATAGAGTGTAGGGTTTAGAGTGTATGGTATAGAGTGTAGGGTATAGAGTGTAGAGTGTAGGGTATAGAGTGTAGGGTATAGAGTGTAGGGTATAGAGTGTATGGTATAGAGTGTACGGTATAGAGTGTAGAGTGTAGGGTATAGAGTGTAGGGTATAAAGTGTTGGGTATAGATTGTAGGGTATAGAGTGTAGAATGTAGGGTATAGAGTATAGGGTATAGAGTGTAAGGTGTAGAGTGTAGGGTATAGAGTGTATAGTGTAGGGTATAGAGTGTAGGGTATAGAGTGTATGGTATAGAGTGTAGGGTATAGAGTGTAGAGGGTAGAGTGTAGGGTATAGAGTGTAGGGTATAGAGTGTAGGGTATAGAGTGTAGAGTGTAGGGTATAGAGTGTAGGTATAGAGTGTAGGGTGTAGAGTGTAGGGTATAGAGTGTAGGTTATAGAGTGTAGAGTGTAGGGTATAAAGTGTAGGGTATAGAGTGTAGGGTGTAGAGTGTAGGGTATAGAATGTAGAGTGTAGGGTATAGAGTGTATGGTATAATGTGTAGGGTATAGAGTGTAGAGTGTAGGGTATAGAGTGTAGGGTATAGAGTGTAGGGTATAGAGTGTAGGGTATAGAGTGTAGGGTATAGAGTGTAGAGTGTAGGGTATAGAGTGTAGGGTATAGAGTGTATGGTATAGAGTGTAGGGTATAGAGTGTAGGGTATAGAGTGTAGAGTGTAGGGATTAGAGTGTAGGGTATAGAGTGTAGGGTATAGAGTGTAGAGTGTAGGGTATAGAGTGTAGGGTATAGAGTGTACGGTATAGAGTGTTGGGCTATAGAGTGTAGGGTATAGAGTGTAGGGTATAGAGTGTAGAGTATAGAGTGTAGGGTATACAGTGTAGGGTATAAAGTGTAGAGTGTAGGGTATAGAGTGTAGGGTATAGAGTGTAGGGTATAGAGTGTAGGGTATAGAGTGTAGAGTGTAGGGTATAGAGTGTAGGGTATAAAGTGTAGGGTATAGATTGTAGGGTATAGAGTGTAGAATGTAGGGTATAGAGTATAGGGTATAGAGTGTATGGTGTAGAGTGTAGGGTATAGAGTGTATAGTGTAGGGTATAGAGTGTAGGGTTTAGAGTGTAGGGTATTGAGTGTAGGGTATAGAGTGTAGAGTGTAGGGTATAGAGTGTATGGTATAGAGTGTAGGGTATAGAGTGTAGGGTATAGAGTGTAGGGTATAGAGTGTAGAGTGTAGGGTATGGAGTTTAGGGTATAGAGTGTATGGTATAGAGTGTAGAGTTTGGGTATAGAGTGTATAGTGTAGGGTATAGAGTGTAGGGTATAGAGTGTAGGGTATAGAGTGTATGGTATAGAGTGTAGGGAATAGAGTGTAGAGTGTAGGGTATAGAGTGTATGGTATAGAGTGTAGGGTATAGAGTGTAGAGTGTAGGGATTAGAGTGTAGGGTATAGAGTGTAGGATATAGAGTGTATGGAATAGAGTGTAGGGTATAGAGTGAAGAGTGTAGGGTATAGAGTGTAGGGTATAGAGCGTAGGGTGTAGGGTATAGAGTGTAGGGTATAGAGTGTAGGTTATATAGTGTATGGTATAGAGTGTAGGGTGTAGAGTGTAGGGTATAGAGTGTAGGTTATAGAGTGTAGAGTGTAGGGCATAGAGTGTATGGTATAGAGTGTAGGGTATAGAGTGTATGGTATAGAGTGTAGGGTATAGAGTGTAGGGTATAGAGTGTAGAGTGTAGGGATTAGAGTGTAGGGTATAGAGCGTAGGGTGTAGGGTATAGAGTGTAGGGTATAGAGTGTAGGTTATATAGTGTATGGTATAGAGTGTAGGGTGTAGAGTGTAGGGTATAGAGTGTAGGTTATAGAGTGTAGAGTGTAGGGCATAGAGTGTATGGTATAGAGTGTAGGGTATAGAGTGTATGGTATAGAGTGTAGGGTATAGAGTGTAGGGTATAGAGTGTAGAGTGTAGGGATTAGAGTGTAGGGTATAGAGTGTAGAGTGTAGGGTATAGAGTGTAGGGTATAGAGTGTACGGTATAGAGTGTTGGGCTATAGAGTGTAGGGTATAGAGTGTAGGGTATAGAGTGTAGGGTATAGAGTGTAGGGTATTGAGTGTAGAGTGTAGGGTATAGAGTGTAGAGTTTAGGGTATAGAGTGTAGGGTATAGAGTCTAGGGTTTAGAGTGTATAGTATAGAGTGTAGGGTATAGAGTGTAGAGTGTAGGGTATAGAGTGTAGGGTATAGAGTGTATGGTATAGAGTGTACGGTATAGAGTGTAGAGTGTAGGGTATAGAGTGTAGGGTATAAAGTGTAGGGTATAGATTGTAGGGTATAGAGTGTAGAATGTAGGGTATAGAGTCTAGGGGATAGAGTGTATGGTGTAGAGTGTAGGGTATAGAGTGTAGAGTGTAGGGTATAGAGTGTAGGGTATAGAGTGTAGGGTATAGAGTGTATGGTATAGAGTGTACGGTATAGAGTGTAGAGTGTAGGGTATAGAGTGTAGGGTATAACGTGTAGGGTATAGATTGTAGGGTATAGAGTGTAGAATGTAGGGTATAGAGTCTAGGGGATAGAGTGTATGGTGTAGAGTGTAGGGTATAGAGTGTATAGTGTAGGGTATAGAGTGTAGGGTTTAGAGTGTAGGGTATAGAGTGTAGGGTATAGAGTGTAGAGTGTAGGGTATAGAGTGTATGGTATAGAGTGTAGGGTATAGAGTGTAGGGTATAGAGTGTAGGATATAGAGTGTAGGGTATAGAGTGTAGAGTGTAGGGTATAGAGTTTAGGGTATAGAGTGTATGGTATAGAGTGTAGAGTGTAGGGTATAGAGTGAATAGTGTAGGGTATAGAGTGTAGGGTATAGAGTGTAGGGTATAGAGTGTATGGTATAGAGTGTAGGGAATAGAGTGTAGAGTGTAGGGTATAGAGTGTATGGTATAGAGTGTAGGGTATAGAGTGTAGAGTATAGAGTGTAGGGTATAGAGTGTAGGGTATAGAGTGTAGGGTATAGAGTGTAGGGTATAAAGTGTAGAGTGTAGGGTATAGAGTGTAGGGTTTACAGTGTATGTTATAGAGTGTAGGGTATAGAGTGTAGAGTGTAGGATATAGAGTGTAGAGTGTAGGGTATAAAGTGTAGGGTATATAGTGTATGGTATAGAGTGTAGGGTATAGAGTGTAGGGTATAGAGTGTATGGTATAGAGTGTAGAGTGTAGGGTATAGAGTGTAGAAAGTAGGGTATAGTGTGTAGGGTATAGAATGTAGAGTGTAGGGTATAGAGTGTAGGGTATAGAGTGTAGATTGTATGGTATAGAGTGTAGGGTATAGAGTGTATAGTGTAGGGTATAGAGTGTAGAGTGTAGGGTATAGAGTGTAGGGTATAGAGTGTAGGGTATAGAGTGTAGGGTATAGAGTGTTGGGATATAGAGTGTAGGGTATAGAGTGTCGGGTATAGAGTGTAGGGTATAGATTGTAGGGTATAGAGTGTAGGGTATAGAGTATATAGTATAGGGTATAGAGTGTAGGGTATAGAGAGTAGAGTGTAGGGTATAGAGTGTAGGGTATAGAGTGTAGGGTATAGAGTGTAGGGTATATAGTGTAGAGTGTAGGGTATAGAGTGTAGGGTATAGAGTGTAGAGTGTAGGGTGTAGAGTGGAGAGTGTAGGGTATAGAGTGTAAGGTATAGAGTGTAGGGTATAGAGTGTATGTTATAGAGTGTAGGGTGTAGAGTGTAGGGTATAGAGTGTAGAAAGTAGGGTATAGTGTGTAGGGTATAGAGTGTAGGGTATAGAGTGTATGGTATAGAGTGTAGAGTGTAGGGTATAGAGTGTAGAAAGTAGGGTATAGTGTGTAGGGTATAGAGTGTAGAGTGTAGGGTATAGAGTGTAGGGTATAGAGTGTAGATTGTATGGTATAGAGTGTAGGGTATAGAGTGTATAGTGTAGGGTATAGAGTGTAGAGTGTAGGGTATAGAGTGTAGGGTATAGAGTGTTGGGATATAGAGTGTAGGGTATAGAGTGTAGGGTATAGAGTGTAGTGTATAGATTTTAGGGTATAGAGTGTAGGGTATAGAGTGTAGGGTATAGAGTATATAGTGTAGGGTATAGAGTGTAGGGTATAGAGTGTAGAGTTTAGGGTATAGAGTGTAGGGTATAGAGTGTAGGGTATAGAGTGTAGGGTATAAAGTGTAGAGTGTAGGGTATAGAGTGTAGGGTATAGAGTGTAGGGTGTAGAGTGGAGAGTGTAAGGTATAGAGTGTAAGGTATAGAGTGTAGGGTATAGAGTGTATGTTATAGAGTGTAGGGTATAGAGTGTAGAGTGTAGGGTATAGAGTGTAGGGTATAGAGTGTAGGGTATAGAGTGTAGGGTATAAAGTGTAGAGTGTAGGGTATAGAGTGTAGGGTATAGAGTGTAGAGTGTAGGATATAGAGTGTAGAGTGTAGGTTATAGAGTGTAGGGTATATAGTGTAGGGTATAGATTGTAGGGTATAGAGTGTAGAGTGTAGGGTATAGAGTGTAGGGCATAGAGTGTAGAGTGTAGGGTATAGAGTGTATGGTATAGAGTGTAGGGTGTAGAGTGCATGGTATAGAGTGTAGGGTATAAAGTGTAGAGTGTAGGTTATAGAGTGTAGGGTGTAGAGTGTAGGGTATAGAGTGTAGGGTGTAGAGTGTAGGGTATAAAGTGTAGGGTATAGAGTGTAGGGTGTAGAGTGTAGGGTATAGAGTGTAGAGTGTAGGGTATAGAGTGTATGGTATGATGTGTAGGGTATAGAGTGTAGGGTGTAGAGTGTAGGGTATAGAGTGTAGGGTATAGAGTGTAGGGTATAGAGTGTAGGGTATAGAGTGTAGGTTATATAGTGTAGGGTATAGAGTATAGAGTGTAGGGTATAAAGTGTAGGGTATAGAGTGTAGAGTGTAGAGTGTAGGGTATAGAGTGTAGAGTGTAGGGTATGAAGTGTAGGGTATAGAGTGTATGGTATAGAGTGTAGGGTATAGAGTGTAGGGTATAGAGTGTAGAGTGTAGGGATTAGAGTGTAGGGTATAGAGTGTATTGTATAGAGTGTAGAGTGTAGGGTATAGAGTGTAGGGTATAGAGTGTACGGTATAGAGTGTTGGTATAGAGTGTAGGGTATAGAGTGTAGAGTTTAGGGTATAGAGTGTAGGGTATAGAGTGTAGGGTTTAGAGTGTATGGTATAGAGTGTAGGGTATAGAGTGTAGAGTGTAGGGTATAGAGTGTACGGTATAGAGTGTAGGGTATAGAGTGTATGGTATAGAGTGTATGGTATAGAGTGTAGAGTGTAGGATATAGAGTGTAGGGTATAAAGTGTAGGGTATAGATTGTAGGGTATAGAGTGTAGAATGTAGGGTATAGAGTATAGGGTATAGAGTGTATGGTGTAGAGTGTAAGGTATAGAGTGTATAGTGTAGGGTATAGAGTGTAGGGTTTAGAGTGTAGGGTATTGAGTGTAGGGTATAGAGTGTAGAGTGTAGGGTATAGAGTGTATGGTATAGAGTGTAGGGTATAGAGTGTAGGGTATAGAGTGTAGAGTGTAGGGTATAAAGTTTAGGGTATAGAGTGTATGGTGTAGAGTGTAGGGTATAGAGTGTAGGGTATAGAGTGTATGGTATAGAGTGTAGGGAATAGAGTGTAGAGTGTAGGGTATAGAGTATATGGTATAGAGTGTAGCGTATAGAGTGTAGAGTATAGAGTGTAGGGTATAGAGTGTAGGGTATAGAGTGTATGGTATAGAGTGTAGGGAATAGAATGTAGAGTGTAGGGTATAGAGTGTATGGTATAGAGTGTAGGGTATAGAGTGTAGAGGGTAGAGTGTAGGGTATAGAGTGTAGGGTATAGAGTGTAGAGTGTAGGGTATAGAGTGTAGGGTATAGAGTGTAGGGTGTAGAGTGTAGGGTATAGAGTGTAGGGTGTAGAGTGTAGGGTATAAAGTGTAGGGTATAGAGTGTAGGGTGTAGAGTGTAGGGTATAGAGTGTAGAGTGTAGGGTATAGAGTGTATTGTATAATGTGTAGGGTATAGAGTGTAGAGTGTAGGGTATAGAGTGTAGGGTATATAGTATAGAGTGTAGGGTATAGAGTGTAGGGTATAGAGTGTAGAGTGTAGGGTATAGAGTTTAGAGTGTAGGGTATAGAGTGTAGGGTATAGAGTGTATGGTATAGAGTGTAGGGTATAGAGTGTAGGGTATAGAGTGTAGAGTGTAGGGATTAGAGTGTAGGGTATAGAGTGTAGGGTATAGAGTGTAGAGTGTAGGGTATAGAGTGTAGGGTATAGAGTGTACGGTATAGAGTGTTGGGCTATAGAGTGTAGGGTATAGAGTGTAGGGTATAGAGTGTAGGGTATAGAGTGTAGGGTATACAGTGTAGGGTATAAAGTGTAGAGTGTAGGGTATAGAGTGTAGGGTATAGAGTGTAGGGTATAGAGTATAGGGTATAGAGTGTAGAGTGTAGGGTATAGAGTGTAGAGTTTAGGGTATAGAGTGTAGGGTATAGAGTGTAGGGTTTAGAGTGTATGGTATAGAGTGTAGGGTATAGAGTGTAGAGTGTAGGGTATAGAGTGTAGGGTATAGAGTGTAGGGTATAGAGTGTATGGTATAGAGTGTACGGTATAGAGTGTAGAGTGTAGGGTATAGAGTGTAGGGTATAAAGTGTAGGGTATAGATTGTAGGGTATAGAGTGTAGAATGTAGGGTATAGAGTATAGGGTATAGAGTGTATGGTGTAGAGTGTAGGGTATAGAGTGTATAGTGTAGGGTATAGAGTGTAGGGTATAGAGTGTATGGTATAGAGTGTAGGGTATAGAGTGTAGAGGGTAGAGTGTAGGGTATAGAGTGTAGGGTATAGAGTGTAGGGTATAGAGTGTAGAGTGTAGGGTATAGAGTGTAGGTATAGAGTGTAGGGTGTAGAGTGTAGGGTATAGAGTGTAGGTTATAGAGTGTAGAGTGTAGGGTATAAAGTGTAGTGTATAGAGTGTAGGGTGTAGAGTGTAGGGTATAGAATGTAGAGTGTAGGGTATAGAGTGTATGGTATAATGTGTAGGGTATAGAGTGTAAAGTGTAGGGTATAGAGTGTAGGGTATAGAGTGTAGGGTATAGAGTGTAGGGTATAGAGTGTAGGGTATAGAGTGTAGAGTGTAGGGTATAGAGTGTAGGGTATAGAGTGTATGGTATAGAGTGTAGGGTATAGAGTGTAGGGTATAGAGTGTAGAGTGTAGGGATTAGAGTGTAGAGTATAGAGTGTAGGGTATAGAGTGTAGAGTGTAGGGTATAGAGTGTAGGGTATAGAGTGTACGGTATAGAGTGTTGGGCTATAGAGTGTAGGGTATAGAGTGTAGGGTATAGAGTGTAGAGTATAGAGTGTAGGGTATACAGTGTAGGGTATAAAGTGTAGAGTGTAGGGTATAGAGTGTAGGGTATAGAGTGTAGGGTATAGAGTGTAGGGTATAGAGTGTAGAGTGTAGGGTATAGAGTGTAGGGTATAAAGTGTAGGGTATAGATTGTAGGGTATAGAGTGTAGAATGTAGGGTATAGAGTATAGGGTATAGAGTGTATGGTGTAGAGTGTAGGGTATAGAGTGTATAGTGTAGGGTATAGAGTGTAGGGTTTAGAGTGTAGGGTATTGAGTGTAGGGTATAGAGTGTAGAGTGTAGGGTATAGAGTGTATGGTATAGAGTGTAGGGTATAGAGTGTAGGGTATAGAGTGTAGGGTATAGAGTGTAGAGTGTAGGGTATGGAGTTTAGGGTATAGAGTGTATGGTATAGAGTGTAGAGTTTGGGTATAGAGTGTATAGTGTAGGGTATAGAGTGTAGGGTATAGAGTGTAGGGTATAGAGTGTATGGTATAGAGTGTAGGGAATAGAGTGTAGAGTGTAGGGTATAGAGTGTATGGTATAGAGTGTAGGGTATAGAGTGTAGAGTATAGAGTGTAGGGTATAGAGTGTAGGGTATAGAGTGTAGGGTATAGAATGTATGGTATAGAGTGTAGGGAATAGAGTGTAGAGTGTAGGGTATAGAGTGTATGGTATAGAGTGTAGGGTATAGAGTGTAGAGGGTAGAGTGTAGGGTATAGAGTGTAGGGTATAGAGTGTAGGGTATAGAGTGTAGAGTGTAGGGTATAGAGTGTAGGGTATAGAGTGTAGGGTATAGAGTGTAGAGTGTAGGGATTAGAGTGTAGGGTATAGAGTGTAGGGTATAGAGTGTAGAGTGTAGGGTATAGAGTGTAGAGTATAGAGTATAGAGTGTAGGGTATAGATTGTAGGGTATAGAGTGTAAAGTGTAGAGTGTAGAGTATAGAGTGTAGAGTGTAGGGTATAGAGTGTAGGGTATAGAACGTAGGGTGTAGGGTATAGAGTGTAGGATATAGAGTGTAGGGTATAGAGTGTAGAGTGTAGAGTATAGAGTGTATGGTATAGAGTGTAGGGTGTAGAGTGTAGGGTATAGAGTGTAGAGTGTAGGGTATAGAGTGTAGGGTATATAGTGTATGGTATATAGTGTATGGTATACAGTGTAGAGTGTAGGGTATAGAGTGTATATTGTAGGGTATAGAGTGTAGGGTATAGAGTGTATGGTATAGATTGTAGGGTATAGAGTGTAGAGTGTAGGGTATAGAGTGTAGGGTATAGTGTGTAGGGTATAGAGTGTAGGGTATAGGGTGTAGGTTATAGAGTGTAGGGTATAGGGTGTAGGGTATAGAGTATAGAGTGCAAGGTATAGAGTGTAGGGTATATAGTGTAGAGTATAGAGTGTAGGGTATAGAGTGTAGGGTGTAGAGTGTAGAGTGTAGGGTATAGAGTGTAGGGTATAGAGTGTAGGGTATAGAGTGTAGAGTGTAGGGTATAGAGTGTAGGGTATAGAGTGTAGAGTGTAGGGTATAGAGTGTAGAGTGTAGGGTATAGAGTGTAGGGTATAGAGTGTAGGGTATAGAGTGTAGAGTGTAGGGTATAGAGTGTAGGGTATAGAGTGTAGGGTATAGAGTGTAGGGTATATAGTGTAGGGTATAGAGTGTAGAGTGTAGGGTATAGAGTGTAGGGTATAGAGTGTATGGAATAGAGTTTAGAGTGTAGAGTGTAGGGTATAGAGTGTAGGGTATAGAGTGTATGGTATAGATTGTAGGGTATAGAGTGTGGGGTATAGAGTGTAGGGTATAGAGTGTAGAGTGTAGGGATTAGAGTGTAGGGTATAGAGTGTAGGATATAGAGTGTATGGAATAGAGTGTAGGGTATAGAGTGAAGAGTGTAGGGTATAGAGTGTAGGGTATAGAGCGTAGGGTGTAGGGTATAGAGTGTAGGGTATAGAGTGTAGGTTATATAGTGTATGGTATAGAGTGTAGGGTGTAGAGTGTAGGGTATAGAGTGTAGGTTATAGAGTGTAGAGTGTAGGGCATAGAGTGTATGGTATAGAGTGTAGGGTATAGAGTGTATGGTATAGAGTGTAGGGTATAGAGTGTAGGGTATAGAGTGTAGAGTGTAGGGATTAGAGTGTAGGGTATAGAGTGTAGAGTGTAGGGTATAGAGTGTAGGGTATAGAGTGTACGGTATAGAGTGTTGGGCTATAGAGTGTAGGGTATAGAGTGTAGGGTATAGAGTGTAGGGTATAGAGTGTAGGGTATTGAGTGTAGAGTGTAGGGTATAGAGTGTAGAGTTTAGGGTATAGAGTGTAGGGTATAGAGTCTAGGGTTTAGAGTGTATAGTATAGAGTGTAGGGTATAGAGTGTAGAGTGTAGGGTATAGAGTGTAGGGTATAGAGTGTATGGTATAGAGTGTACGGTATAGAGTGTAGAGTGTAGGGTATAGAGTGTAGGGTATAAAGTGTAGGGTATAGATTGTAGGGTATAGAGTGTAGAATGTAGGGTATAGAGTCTAGGGGATAGAGTGTATGGTGTAGAGTGTAGGGTATAGAGTGTATAGTGTAGGGTATAGAGTGTAGGGTTTAGAGTGTAGGGTATAGAGTGTAGGGTATAGAGTGTAGAGTGTAGGGTATAGAGTGTATGGAATAGAGTGTAGGGTATAGAGTGTAAGGTATAGAGTGTAGGGTATAGAGTGTAGGGTATAGAGTGTAGAGTGTAGGGTATATTGTTTAGGGTATAGAGTGTATGGTATAGAGTGTAGAGTGTAGGGTATAGAGTGAATAGTGTAGGGTATAGAGTGTAGGGTATAGAGTGTAGGGTATAGAGTGTATGGTATAGAGTGTAGGGAATAGAGTGTAGAGTGTAGGGTATAGAGTGTATGGTATAGAGTGTAGGGTATAGAGTGTAGAGTATAGAGTGTAGGGTATAGAGTGTAGGGTATAGAGTGTAGGGTATAGAATGTATGGTATAGAGTGTAGGGAATAGAGTGTAGAGTGTAGGGTATAGAGTGTATGGTGTAGAGTGTAGGGTATAGAGTGTATAGTGTAGGGTATAGAGTGCAGGGTATAGAGTGTATGGAATAGAGTGTATGGAATATAGTGTACGGTATAGAGTGTAGAGTGTAGGGTATAGAGTGTAGGGTATAGAGCGTAGGGTGTAGGGTATAGATTGTAGGGTATAGAGTGTAGGGTATAGAGTGTATAGTGTAGGGTATAGAGTGCATGGTATAGAGTGTAGGGTGTAGAGTGTATGGTATAGAGTGTACAGTATAGAGTGTATGGTATAGAGTGTAGAGTGTAGGGTATAGAGTGTATGGTATAGAGTATAGGGTGTAGAGTGTATAGTATAGAGTGTAGGGTACAGAGTGTAGAGTGTAGGGTATAGAGTGTAGGGTATAGAGTGTACGGTATAGAGTGTATGGTATAGAGTGTACGGTATAGAGTGTATGATATAGAGTGTATGGTATATAGTGTAGGGTATAGAGTGTTTGGTATTGAGTGTAAGGTATAGAGTGTAGAGAGTAGGGTATAGATTTTAGAGTGTAGAGTGTAGGGTATAGAGTGTAGGGTATAGAGTGTATGGAATAGAGTGTATGGTATAGAGTGTAGGGTGTAGAGTGTAGGGTATAGAGTGTAGAGTGTGGGGTATAGAGTGTAGAGTGTAGGGTATAGAGTGTATGATATAGAGTGTAGGGTATAGAGTGTATGGTATAGATTGCAGGGTATAGAGTGTAGGATATAGAGTGTAGGGTATAGAGTGTAGAGTGTAGGGTATAGAGTGTAGGGTATAGAGTGTATGGTATAGAGTGTATGGTATAGATTGTAGGGTATAGAGTGTAGGGTATAGAGTGTAGAGTGTAGGGTATAGAGTGTAGAAAGTAGGGTATAGTGTGTAGGGTATAGAGTGTAGAGTGTAGGGTATAGAGTGTAGGGTATAGAGTGTAGATTGTATGGTATAGAGTGTAGGGTATAGAGTGTATAGTGTAGGGTATAGAGTGTAGAGTGTAGGGTATAGAGTGTAGGGTGTTGTGAGTTCTGTTTTTGGGCTCCCTCTGGTGGTTACTGATGGTACTGGGTGACTTGTCTTTCCTGGGTTTCTGGGTTCCACCTGTTCCATCAGCATATGGGAGTTTCCTATTTATCCTGGCTTTGCTGGCATTTCCTCGCCGGTTATCAATGTATCCAGTGTGTCTTGTTACCTCTGCTCCCTGCTCCTAGAACCTTCTGGTCAAGCTAAGTTTGGATTTTCCTGTTTTGGTGTTTTGCTTTATTTGGTTTTTAGTCCAGCCTGCAGATATGTGATTCTTGCTGCTGGTTGCTCTAGTGGGCTGAAATTGCTCCTCATGTACCATGAGTTGGCACATGAGTTCAAGTAATTTCAGGATGGTTTTTTTGAAGGGTTTTTCGCTGACCGCGCAGTTCACTTTTGTATCCTCTGCTATCTAGCTTTAGCGGGCCTCATTTTGCTGAAACTGTTTTCATACTGTGTATGTGCTTTCCTCTCATTTCACCGTCATTATATGTGGGGGGCTGCTATTTCTGTGGGGGATTTCTCTGGAGGCAAGAGAGGTCTGTGTTTCTTCTGATAGGGGAAGTTAGATCTTCGGCTGGAGCGAGACGTCTAGGATCATCGTAGGCACGTTCCCCGGCTACTTTTATTTGTGTGTTAGGTTCAGGGTCGCGGTCAGCTCAGGTTCCATCGCCCTAGAGCTTGTTTGTATCTGTGCTTGTCCTTTAGTGATCCCCTGCCATTGGGATCATGACAGTATAACCGGCCCACAAAGTGTTAATTGTATTGGCTGAAGTAGGAGGATAAGTAGTCTGAGGAAGTTTTTTTTTTTTTTTTTTTTTCCCCCTCAGAGTTTGCTGCCTAGCCTTATTGCAGCGTGGCTACTTCCTCCTCCTCTTAATCTTTGAATGGCTCTGATCCCAGCTGTTTATCATGGACGTCCAGAGTTTGGCTTGCAGCCTGAATAATCTTGCCACTAAGGTTCAAAATATACAGGATTTTGTTGTACATGCTCCTATGTCTGAACCTAGAATTCCTGTCCCAGAGTTTTTTTCTGGAGATAGATCTCGTTTTCTGAATTTTAGGAACAATTGCAAGTTGTTTCTTTCTTTGAAATCTCGCTCCTCTGGAGACCCTGCTCAGCAAGTCAAGATAATTATATCTTTCCTGCGGGGTGACCCTCAGGATTGGGCATTTGCATTGGCACCAGGGGACCCTGCGTTGCTTAATGCGGATGCGTTTTTTCTGGCATTAGGTTTGCTCTATGAGGAACCTAACCAAGAGATTCAGGCTGAAAAAGCTTTGTTTGCCCTCTCTCAGGGGCAAGATGAAGCAGAAATTTATTGTCAAAAATTTCGGAAGTGGTCGGTACTTACTCAGTGGAATGAGTGCGCTCTGGCTGCAAAGTTTAGAGATGGCCTTTCTGAGGCCATTAAAGATGTTATGGTGGGGTTCCCTGCGCCTGCTGGTCTGAATGAGTCTATGACTATGGCTGTTCAGATTGATCGGCGTTTACGGGAGCGCAAACCTGTGCATCATTTGGCGGTGTCGTCTGAACCGTCACCTGAGATAATGCAATGTGATAGAATTCAGTCCAGAAGTGAACGGCAAAAGTATAGGCGGAAAAAAGGGTTGTGCTTTTATTGTGGTGATTCAGCTCATGTTATATCAGCATGCTCTAAACGCACAAAAAAGATTGATAAGTCTGTTGCCATTAGTACTTTACAGTCTAAGTTCATTCTGTCTGTGACTCTGATTTGTTCATTATCATCCATTTCCGTCGATGCCTATGTGGATTCAGGCGCTGCCCTGAGTCTTATGGATTGGTCATTTGCCAATCGCTGTGGGTTTAGTCTGAAGCCTCTGGAAGTCCCTATTCCTTTGAAGGGAATTGACTCTACACCTTTGGCTATGAATAAACCTCAGTACTGGACACAAGTGACCATGCGTATGACTCCCGTTCACCAGGAGGTGATTCGCTTCCTGGTACTGTATAATTTGCATGATGTTCTAGTACTTGGTCTGCCATGGTTACAAACTCATAATCCAGTCCTTGACTGGAAATCAATGTCTGTGTTAAGCTGGGGTTGTCAGGGGGTTCATGATGATGCACCTCCGATTTCTATCGCTTCATCTACTCCTTCTGAGATTCCTGTGTTTTTGTCTGACTATCGGGATGTTTTTGAGGAGCCTAAGCTCAGTTCGCTTCCTCCTCACAGGGATTGCGATTGTGCTATAAATTTAATTCCAGGCAGTAAATTTCCTAAAGGTCGTTTGTTCAATCTGTCAGTGCCAGAGCATACTGCTATGTGGGATTATGTTAAGGAGTCCTTGGAAAAGGGACATATCCGTCCATCTTTGTCCCCTTTGGGAGCAGGTTTTTTTTTCGTGGCCAAAAAAGATGGTTCCTTGAGGCCTTGTATAGATTATCGTCTTTTGAATAAGAATACCGTAAAATATCAGTATCCTTTGCCATTGTTGACTGATTTGTTTGCTCGCATTAAGGGGGCTAAATGGTTTACTAAGATTGATCTTCGGGGTGCGTATAATCTTATACGAATAAAGCAAGGTGATGAGTGGAAAACCGCATTTAATACGCCTGAGGGCCATTTTGAGTATTTGGTAATGCCTTTTGGACTTTCTAATGCTCCTTCAGTCTTCCAGTCCTTTATGCACGATATTTTCCGTGAATATCTGGATAAATTTATGATTGTGTATTTGGATGATATTTTGGTTTTTTCTGATGACTGGGAGTCTCATGTTCAGCAGGTCAGGAAGGTGTTTCAGGTCCTGCGGGCCAATTCCTTGTTTGTAAAAGGCTCAAAGTGTCTCTTTGGAGTCCAGAAGATTTCTTTCTTGGGGTATATTTTTTCCCCTTCTACTATTGAGATGGATCCCGTCAAGGTTCAGGCTATTTGTGACTGGACGCAGCCTACATCTCTTAAGAGTCTACAGAAGTTCTTGGGCTTTGCTAATTTCTATCGTCGTTTTATAACTAATTTTTCTAGTGTTGTTAAGCCTTTGACGGATTTGACTAAGAAGGGTGCTGATGTTGCTAATTGGTCTCCTGCGGCTGTGGAGGCCTTTCAGGAACTTAAGCGCCGGTTTTCTTCTGCTCCTGTGTTGCGTCAGCCAGATGTTTCGCTCCCTTTTCAGGTTGAGGTTGATGCTTCCGAGATTGGAGCGGGGGCGGTTTTGTCACAGAGAAGCTCCGATGGCTCAGTGATGAAGCCATGCGTGTTTTTTTCTAGAAAGTTTTCGCCGGCTGAGCAGAATTATGATGTTGGTAATCGGGAACTTTTGGCCATGAAGTGGGCATTTGAGGAGTGGCGTCATTGGCTAGAGGGTGCTAGACATCGTGTGGTGGTCTTGACTGATCACAAAAATTTGATTTACCTTGAGTCTGCCAGGCGTCTGAATCCTAGACAGGCTCGTTGGTCACTGTTTTTCTCTCGTTTCAATTTTGTGGTTTCATACCTGCCAGGTTCAAAGAATGTGAAGGCGGATGCTCTTTCTAGGAGTTTTGTGCCTGACTCCCTTGGAAATTCTGAGCCCTCTGGTATCCTTAGGGATGGGGTGATTTTGTCTGCTGTCTCCCCAGACTTGCGACGTGCTTTGCAGGAGTTTCAGGCGGGTAAACCTGATCGTTGTCCGCCTGAGAGACTGTTTGTTCCGGATAATTGGACCAGTAGAGTCATCTCCGAGGTCCATTCTTCTGCGTTGGCAGGTCATCCTGGAATATTTGGTACTAGAGACTTGGTGGCCAGGTCTTTTTGGTGGCCTTCCTTGTCGAGGGATGTGCGTTCTTTTGTGCAGTCTTGTGAGGTTTGTGCTCGGGCTAAGCCTTGCTGTTCTCGGGCCAGTGGATTGTTGTCACCTTTGCCTATCCCGAAGAGGCCTTGGACGCACATTTCCATGGACTTTATTTCGGATCTCCCTGTCTCTCAAAAAATGTCCGTCATCTGGGTTGTGTGTGATCGCTTTTCTAAAATGGTTCATCTGGTACCCTTGCCTAAGTTGCCTTCCTTCTCTGAGTTCAGACCTTGGAAACTTATTTAAGGTGTTTTGTTTCCGCTGATCAGGATGACTGGGTTACCTTTTTGCCGTTGGCCGAGTTTGCCCTTAATAATCGGGCTAGTTCTGCTACCTTGGTTTCTCCTTTCTTTTGTAATTCGGGGTTTCATCCTCGTTTTTCCTCTGGTCAGGTGGAACCTTCTGATTGTCCTGGAGTGGACATGGTGGTGGATAGGTTGCATCGGATTTGGAGTCATGTGGTGGACAATTTGAAGTTGTCCCAGGAGAAGGCTCAGCAGTTTGCTAATCGCCGTCGCCGCGTGGGTCCTCGACTTCTTGTTGGTGACTTGGTGTGGTTGTCTTCTCGTTTTGTTCCTATGAAGGTCTCTTCTCCTAAGTTCAAGCCTCGGTTCATCGGTCCCTATAGGATCTTGGAAATTCTTAACCCTGTGTCGTTTCGTTTGGATCTCCCGGCATCGTTTGCTATTCATAATGTGTTTCATCGGTCGTTGTTGCGGAAGTATGAGGTACCTGTTGTTCCTTCGCTTGAGCCTCCTGCTCCAGTGCTGGTGGAGGGAGAATTGGAGTATGTTGTGGAGAAGATCTTGGATTCTCGTGTTTCCAGACGGAAACTCCAGTATTTGGTCAAGTGGAAGGGTTATGGTCAGGAGGATAATTCTTGGGTGGTTGCCTCGGATGTTCATGCTGATGATTTGGTTCGCGCTTTTCATAGGGCTCATCCTGGTCGCCCTGGTGGTTCTCGTGAGGGTTCGGTGACCCCTCCTCAAGGGGGGGGGTACTGTTGTGAGTTCTGTTTTTGGGCTCCCTCTGGTGGTTACTGATGGTACTGGGTGACTTGTCTTTCCTGGGTTTCTGGGTTCCACCTGTTCCATCAGCATATGGGAGTTTCCTATTTAGCCTGGCTTTGCTGGCATTTCCTCGCCGGTTATCAATGTATCCAGTGTGTCTTGTTACCTCTGCTCCCTGCTCCTAGAACCTTCTGGTCAAGCTAAGTTTGGATTTTCCTGTTTTGGTGTTTTGCTTTATTTGGTTTTTAGTCCAGCCTGCAGATATGTGATTCTTGCTGCTGGTTGCTCTAGTGGGCTGAAATTGCTCCTCATGTACCATGAGTTGGCACATGAGTTCAAGTAATTTCAGGATGGTTTTTTTGAAGGGTTTTTCGCTGACCGCGCAGTTCACTTTTGTATCCTCTGCTATCTAGCTTTAGCGGGCCTCATTTTGCTGAAACTGTTTTCATACTGCGTATGTGCTTTCCTCTCATTTCACCGTCATTATATGTGGGGGGCTGCTATTTCTGTGGGGGATTTCTCTGGAGGCAAGAGAGGTCTGTGTTTCTTCTGATAGGGGAAGTTAGATCTTCGGCTGGAGCGAGACGTCTAGGATCATCGTAGGCACGTTCCCCGGCTACTTTTATTTGTGTGTTAGGTTCAGGGTCGCGGTCAGCTCAGGTTCCATCGCCCTAGAGCTTGTTTGTATCTGTGCTTGTCCTTTAGTGATCCCCTGCCATTGGGATCATGACAGTAGGGTATAGAGTGTTGGGATATAGAGTGTAGGGTATAGAGTGTAGGGTATAGAGTGTAGGGTATAGATTGTAGGGTATAGAGTATAGGGTATAGAGTGTAGGGTATAGAGTATATAGTGTAGGGTATAGTGTGTAGGGTATAGAGTGTAGAGTGTAGGGTATAGAGTGTAGGGTATAGAGTGTAGGGTATAAAGTGTAGAGTGTAGGGTATAAAGTGTAGGGTATAGAATGTAGGGTATAGAGTGTAGGGTATAGAGTGTAGAGTGTAGGATATAGAGTGTAGAGTATAGAGTGTAGAGTGTAGGGTATAGAGTGTAGAGTGTAGGGTATAGAGTGTAGGGTATAGAGTGTATGGTATAGAGTGTAGGGTATAGAGTGTAGGGTAAAGAGTGTAGAGTGTAGGGATTAGAGTGTAGGGTATAGAGTGTAGGGTATAGAGTGTAGAGTGTAGGGTATAGAGTGTAGGGTATAGAGTGTACGGTATAGAGTGTTGGGCTATAGAGTGTAGGGTATAGAGTGTAGGGTATAGAGTGTAGGGTATAGAGTGTAGGGTATACAGTGTAGGGTATAAAGTGTAAAGTGTAGGGTATAGAGTGTAGGGTATAGAGTGTAGGGTATAGAGTGTAGGGTATAGAGTGTAGGGTACTGAGTGTAGAGTGTAGAGTGTAGGGTATAGAGTGTAGAGTTTAGGGTATAGAGTGTAGGGTATAGAGTGTAGGGTTTAGAGTGTATGGTATAGAGTGTAGGGTATAGAGTGTAGAGTGTAGGGTATAGAGTGTAGGGTATAGAGTGTAGGGTATAGAGTGTATGGTATAGAGTGTACGGTATAGAGTGTAGAGTGTAGGGTATAGAGTGTAGGGTATAAAGTGTAGGGTATAGATTGTAGGGTATAGAGTGTAGAGTGTAGGGTATAGAGTGTATGGTATAGAGTGTAGGGTATAGAGTGTATAGTGTAGGGTATAGAGTGCAGGGTTTAGAGTGTAGGGTATAGAGTGTAGGGTATAGAGTGTAGAGTGTAGGGTATAGAGTGTATGGTATAGAGTGTAGGGTATAGAGTGTAGGGTATAGAGTGTAGGGTATAGAGTGTAGAGTGTAGGGTATAGAGTTTAGGGTATAGAGTGTATGGTATAGAGTGTAGAGTGTAGGGTATAGAGTGTATAGTGTAGGGTATAGAGTGTAGGGTATAGAGTGTAGGGTATAGAGCGTATGGTATAGAGTGTAGGGAATAGAGTGTAGAGTGTAGGGTATAGAGTGTATGGTATAGAGTGTAGGGTATAGAGTGTATAGTGTAGGGTATAGAGTGCAGGGTATAGAGTGTATGGAATAGAGTGTATGGAATATAGTGTACGGTATAGAGTGTAGAGTGTAGGGTATAGAGTGTAGGGTATAGAGCGTAGGGTTTAGGGTATAGATTGTAGGGTATAGAGTGTAGGGTATAGAGTGTAGAGTGTAGGGTATAGAGTGCATGATATAGAGTGTAGGGTGTAGAGTGTATGGTATAGAGTGTACAGTATAGAGTGTATGGTATAGAGTGTAGAGTGTAGGGTATAGAGTGTATGGTATAGAGTGTAGGGTGTAGAGTGTATAGTATAGAGTGTAGGGTACAGAGTGTAGAGTGTAGGGTATAGAGTGTAGGGTATAGAGTGTAGGGTATAGACTGTAGGGTATATATTGTAGGGTATAGAGTGTAGAGTGTAGGGTATAGAGTGTAGGGTATAGAGTGTATGGTGTAGAGTGTAGGGTATAGAGTGTATAGTGTAGGGTATAGAGTGTAGGGTATAGAGTCTAGGGTATAGAGTGTATGGTATAGAGTGTACAGTATAGAGTGTATGGTATAGAGTGTAGAGTGTAGGGTATAGACTGTAGTGTGTAGAGTGTATGGTATAGTGTGTAGGGTACAGAGTGTAGAGTGTAGGTTATAGAGTGTAGGGTATAGAGTGTAGGGTATAGAGTGTACGGTATAGAGTGTATGATATAGAGTGTATGGTATATAGTGTAGGGTATAGAGTGTTTGGTATAGAGTGTAAGGTATAGAGTGTAGAGAGTAGGGTATAGATTTTAGAGTGTAGAGTGTAGGGTATAGAGTGTAGGGTATAGAGTGTATGGAATAGAGTGTATGGTATAGAGTGTAGGGTGTAGAGTGTAGGGTATAGAGTGTAGAGTGTGGTTTATAGAGTGTAGAGTGTAGGGTATAGAGTGTATGGTATAGATTGCAGGGTATAGAGTGTAGGGTATATAGTGTAGGGTATAGAGTATAGAGTGTAGGGTATAGAGTGTAGGGTATAGAGTGTAGAGTGTAGAGTGTTGGGCTATAGAGTGTTGGGTATAGAGTGTAGGGTATAGAGTGTAGGGTATAGAGTGTAGGGTATACAGTGTAGGGTATAAGGTGTAGAGTGTAGGGTATAGAGTGTAGGGTATAGAGTGTAGGGTATAGAGTGTAGGGTATAGAGTGTAGAGTTTAGGGTATAGAGTGTAGGGTATAGAGTGTAGAGTGTAGGGTATAGAGTGTATGATATAGAGTGTAGGGTATAGAGTGTATGGAATAGAGTCTATGGTATAGAGTGTAGGGTGTAGAGTCTAGGGTATAGAGTGTAGAGTGTAGGGTATAGAGTGTATGGTATAATGTGTAGGGTATAGAGTGTAGAGTGTAGGGTATAGAGTGTAGGGTATAGAGTATAGAGTGTAGGGTATAGAGTGTAGAGTGTAGGGTATAGAGTATAGAGTGTATGGTATAGAGTGTAGGGTATAGAGTGTATGGTATAGAGTGTAGGGTATAGAGTGTAGGGTATAGAGTGTAGAGTGTAGGGATTAGAGTGTAGGGTATAGAGTGTAGAGTGTAGGGTATAGAGTGTAGGGTATAGAGTGTACGGTATAGAGTGTTGGGCTATAGAGTGTAGGGTATAGAGTGTAGGGTATAGAGTGAAGGGTATACAGTGTAGGGTATAAAGTGTAGAGTGTAGGGTATAGAGTGTAGGGTATAGAGTGTAGGGTATAGAGTGTAGGGTATTGAGTGTAGAGTGTAGAGTGTAGGGTATAGAGTGTAGAGTTTAGGGTATAGAGTGTAGGGTATAGAGTCTAGGGTTTAGAGTGTATGGTATAGAGTGTAGGGTATAGAGTGTAGGGTATAGAGTGTAGGGTATAGAGTGTAGGGTATAGAGTGTATGGTATAGAGTGTACGGTATAGAGTGTAGAGTGTAGGGTATAGAGTGTAGGGTATAAAGTGTAGGGTATAGATTGTAGGGTATAGAGTGTAGAATGTAGGGTATAGAGTCTAGGGGATAGAGTGTAGGGTATAGAGTGTAGAGTGTAGGGTATAGAGTGTAGGGTATAGAGTGTAGGGTATAGAGTGTAGGGTATAAAGTGTAGAGTGTAGGGTATAGAGTGTAGGGTATAGAGTGTAGGGTGTAGAGTGTAGAGTGTAGGGTATAGAGTGTAAGGTATAGAGTGTAGGGTATAGATTATATGTTATAGAGTGTAGGAAATAGAATGTAGAGTGTAGGGTGTAGAGTGTAGGGTATAGAGTGTAGGGTATAGAGTGTAGGGTATAGAGTGTAGGGTATAAAGTGTAGAGTGTAGGGTATAGAGTGTAGGGTATAGAGTGTAGGGTATAGAGTGTATGGTATAGATTGTATGGTATAGAGTGTAGAGTGTAGGGTATAGGGTGTAGGGTATAGAGTGTAGGGTATATATTGTAGGGTATAGAGTGTAGAGTGTAGGGTATAGAGTGTAGGGTATAGAGTGTATGGTGTAGAGTGTAGGGTATAGAGTGTATAGTGTAGGGTATAGAGTGTAGGGTATAGAGTGTAGGGTATAGAGTGTATGGTATAGAGTGTACAGTATAGAGTGTATAGTGTAGGGTATAGAGTGTAGGGTATAGAGTGTACGGTATAGAGTGTATGATATAGAGTGTATGGTATATAGTGTAGGGTATAGAGTGTTTGGTATAGAGTGTAAGGTATAGAGTGTAGAGAGTAGGGTATAGATTTTAGAGTGTAGAGTGTAGGGTATAGAGTGTAGGGTATAGAGTGTATGGAATAAAGTGTATGGTATAGAGTGTAGGGTGTAGAGTGTAGGGTATAGAGTGTAGAGTGTGGTTTATAGAGTGTAGAGTGTAGGGTATAGAGTGTAGAGTGTAGGGTATAGAGTGTAGGGTATAGAGTGTAGAGTGTAGGGTATAGAGTGTAGGGTATAGAGTGTATGGTATAGAGTGTAGGGTATAGAGTGTAGGCTATAGAGTGTAGAGTGTAGGGATTAGAGTGTAGGGTATAGAGTGTAGGGTATAGAGTGTAGGGTATAGAGTGTTGGGCTATAGAGTGTTGGGTATAGAGTGTAGGATATAGAGTGTAGGGTATAGAGTGTAGGGTATAGAGTGTAGGGTATAGAGTGTAGAGTGTAGGGTATAGAGTGTATGATATAGAGTGTAGGGTATAGAGTGTATGGAATAGAGTGTATGGTATAGAGTGTAGGGTGTAGAGTCTAGGGTATAGAGTGTAGAGTGTAGGGTATAGAGTATATGGTATAATGTGTAGGGTATTTAGTGTAGAGTGTAGTGTATAGAGTGTAGGGTATAGAGTATAGAGTGTAGGGTATAGAGTGTAGAGTGTAGGGTATAGAGTGTAGAGTGTAGGGTATAGTGTGTAGAGTATAGAGTGTATGGTATAGAGTGTAGGGTATAGAGTGTAGGGTATAGAGTGTAGAGTGTAGGGATTAGAGTGTAGGGTATAGAGTGTAGAGTGTAGGGTATAGAGTGTAGGGTATAGAGTGTAGGGTATACAGTGTAGGGTATAAAGTGTAGAGTGTAGGGTATAGAGTGTAGGGTATAGAGTGTAGGGTATAGAGTGTAGGGTATTGAGTGTAGAGTGTAGGGTATAGAGTGTAGAGTTTAGGGTATAGAGTGTAGGGTATAGAGTCTAGGGTTTAGAGTGTATGGTATAGAGTGTATGGTATAGAGTGTAGGGTATAGAGTGTAGGGTATAGAGTGTATGGTATAGAGTGTACGGTATAGAGTGTAGAGTGTAGGGTATAGAGTGTAGGGTATAAAGTGTAGGGTATAGATTGTAGGGTATAGAGTGTAGAATGTAGGGTATAGAGTCTAGGGGATAGAGTGTATGGTGTAGAGTGTAGGGTATAGAGTGTATAGTGTAGGGTATAGAGTGTAGGGTTTAGATTGTAGGGTATAGAGTGTAGGGTATAGAGTGTAGAGTGTAGGGTATAGAGTGTATGGTATAGAGTGTAGGGTATAGAGTGTAAGGTATAGAGTGTAGGGTATAGAGTGTAGGGTATAGAGTGTAGAGTGTAGGGTATAGAGTTTAGGGTATAGAGTGTATGGTATAGAGTGTAGAGTGTAGGGTATAGAGTGAATAGTGTAGGGTATAGAGTGTAGGGTATAGAGTGTAGGGTATAGAGTGTATGGTATAGAGTGTAGGGAATAGAGTGTAGAGTGTAGGGTATAGAGTGTATGGTATAGAGTGTAGGGTATAGAGTGTAGAGTATAGAGTGTAGGGTATAGAGTGTAAGGTATAGAGTGTAGGGTATAGAATGTATGGTATAGAGTGTAGGGAATAGAGTGTAGAGTGTAGGGTATAGAGTGTATGGTGTAGAGTGTAGGGTATAGAGTGTATAGTGTAGGGTATAGAGTGCAGGGTATAGAGTGTATGGAATAGAGTGTATGGAATATAGTGTATGGTATAGAGTGTAGAGTGTAGGGTATAGAGTGTAGGGTATAGAGCGTAGGGTGTAGGGTGTAGATTGTAGGGTATAGAGTGTAGGGTATAGAGTGTAGAGTGTAGGGTATAGACTGCATGGTATAGAGTGTAGGGTGTAGAGTGTATGGTATAGAGTGTACAGTATAGAGTGTATGGTATAGAGTGTAGAGTGTAGGGTATAGAGTGTATGGTATAGAGTATAGGGTGTAGAGTGTATAGTATAGAGTGTAGGGTACAGAGTGTAGAGTGTAGGGTATAGAGTGTAGGGTATAGAGTGTAGGGTATAGAGTGTAGGGTATAGAGTGTACGGAATAGAGTGTATGATATAGAGTGTATGGTATATAGTGTAGGGTATAGAGTGTTTGGTATTGAGTGTAAGGTATAGAGTGTAGAGAGTAGGGTATAGATTTTAGAGTGTAGAGTGTAGGGTATAGAGTGTAGGGTATAGAGTGTATGGAATAGAGTGTATGGTATAGAGTGTAGGGTGTAGAGTGTAGGGTATAGAGTGTAGAGTGTGGGGTATAGAGTGTAGAGTGTAGGGTATAGAGTGTATGATATAGAGTGTAGGGTATAGAGTGTATGGTATAGATTGCAGGGTATAGAGTGTAGGATATAGAGTGTAGGGTATAGAGTGTAGAGTGTAGGGTATAGAGTGTATGATATAGAGTGTAGGGTATAGAGTGTATGGAATAGAGTGTATGGTATAGAGTGTAGGGTATAGAGTGTAGGGTATAGAGTGTAGGGTATAGAGTGTAGAGTGTAGGGTATAGAGTGTATGATATAGAGTGTAGGGTATAGAGTGTATGGAATAGAGTGTATGGTATAGAGTGTAGGGTGTAGAGTCTAGGGTATAGAGTGTAGAGTGTAGGGTATAGAGTGTATGGTATAATGTGTAGGGTATAGAGTGTAGAGTGTAGGGTATAGAGTGTAGGGTATAGAGTATAGAGTGTAGGGTATAGAGTGTAGAGTGTAGGGTATAGAGTGTAGAGTGTAGGGTATAGAGTGTAGGGTATAGAGTGTATGGTATAGAGTGTAGGGTATAGAGTGTAGGGTATAGAGTGTAGAGTGTAGGGATTAGAGTGTAGGGTATAGAGTGTAGAGTGTAGGGTATAGAGTGTAGGGTATAGAGTGTACGGTATAGAGTGTTGGGCTATAGAGTGTAGGGTATAGAGTGTAGGGTATAGAGTGAAGGGTATACAGTGTAGGGTATAAAGTGTAGAGTGTAGGGTATAGAGTGTAGGGTATAGAGTGTAGGGTATTGAGTGTAGAGTGTAGAGTGTAGGGTATAGAGTGTAGAGTTTAGGGTATAGAGTGTAGGGTATAGAGTCTAGGGTTTAGAGTGTATGGTATAGAGTGTAGGGTATAGAGTGTAGAGTGTAGGGTATAGAGTGTAGGGTATAGAGTGTAGGGTATAGAGTGTATGGTATAGAGTGTACGGTATAGAGTGTAGAGTGTAGGGTATAGAGTGTAGGGTATAACGTGTAGGGTATAGATTGTAGGGTATAGAGTGTAGAATGTAGGGTATAGAGTCTAGGGGATAGAGTGTATGGTGTAGAGTGTAGGGTATAGAGTGTATAGTGTAGGGTATAGAGTGTAGGGTTTAGAGTGTAGGGTATAGAGTGTAGGGTATAGAGTGTAGAGTGTAGGGTATAGAGTGTATGGTATAGAGTGTAGGGTATAGAGTGTAGGGTATAGAGTGTAGGATATAGAGTGTAGGGTATAGAGTGTAGAGTGTAGGGTATAGAGTTTAGGGTATAGAGTGTATGGTATAGAGTGTAGAGTGTAGGGTATAGAGTGAATAGTGTAGGGTATAGAGTGTAGGGTATAGAGTGTAGGGTATAGAGTGTATGGTATAGAGTGTAGGGAATAGAGTGTAGAGTGTAGGGTATAGAGTGTATGGTATAGAGTGTAGGGTATAGAGTGTAGAGTATAGAGTGTAGGGTATAGAGTGTAGGGTATAGAGTGTAGGGTATAGAGTGTAGGGTATAAAGTGTAGAGTGTAGGGTATAGAGTGTAGGGTTTACAGTGTATGTTATAGAGTGTAGGGTATAGAGTGTAGAGTGTAGGATATAGAGTGTAGAGTGTAGGGTATAAAGTGTAGGGTATATAGTGTATGGTATAGAGTGTAGGGTATAGAGTGTAGGGTATAGAGTGTATGGTATAGAGTGTAGAGTGTAGGGTATAGAGTGTAGAAAGTAGGGTATAGTGTGTAGGGTATAGAATGTAGAGTGTAGGGTATAGAGTGTAGGGTATAGAGTGTAGATTGTATGGTATAGAGTGTAGGGTATAGAGTGTATAGTGTAGGGTATAGAGTGTAGAGTGTAGGGTATAGAGTGTAGGGTATAGAGTGTAGGGTATAGAGTGTAGGGTATAGAGTGTTGGGATATAGAGTGTAGGGTATAGAGTGTCGGGTATAGAGTGTAGGGTATAGATTGTAGGGTATAGAGTGTAGGGTATAGAGTATATAGTATAGGGTATAGAGTGTAGGGTATAGAGAGTAGAGTGTAGGGTATAGAGTGTAGGGTATAGAGTGTAGGGTATAGAGTGTAGGGTATATAGTGTAGAGTGTAGGGTATAGAGTGTAGGGTATAGAGTGTAGAGTGTAGGGTGTAGAGTGGAGAGTGTAGGGTATAGAGTGTAAGGTATAGAGTGTAGGGTATAGAGTGTATGTTATAGAGTGTAGGGTGTAGAGTGTAGGGTATAGAGTGTAGAAAGTAGGGTATAGTGTGTAGGGTATAGAGTGTAGGGTATAGAGTGTATGGTATAGAGTGTAGAGTGTAGGGTATAGAGTGTAGAAAGTAGGGTATAGTGTGTAGGGTATAGAGTGTAGAGTGTAGGGTATAGAGTGTAGGGTATAGAGTGTAGATTGTATGGTATAGAGTGTAGGGTATAGAGTGTATAGTGTAGGGTATAGAGTGTAGAGTGTAGGGTATAGAGTGTAGGGTATAGAGTGTTGGGATATAGAGTGTAGGGTATAGAGTGTAGGGTATAGAGTGTAGTGTATAGATTTTAGGGTATAGAGTGTAGGGTATAGAGTGTAGGGTATAGAGTATATAGTGTAGGGTATAGAGTGTAGGGTATAGAGTGTAGAGTTTAGGGTATAGAGTGTAGGGTATAGAGTGTAGGGTATAGAGTGTAGGGTATAAAGTGTAGAGTGTAGGGTATAGAGTGTAGGGTATAGAGTGTAGGGTGTAGAGTGGAGAGTGTAAGGTATAGAGTGTAAGGTATAGAGTGTAGGGTATAGAGTGTATGTTATAGAGTGTAGGGTATAGAGTGTAGAGTGTAGGGTATAGAGTGTAGGGTATAGAGTGTAGGGTATAGAGTGTAGGGTATAAAGTGTAGAGTGTAGGGTATAGAGTGTAGGGTATAGAGTGTAGAGTGTAGGATATAGAGTGTAGAGTGTAGGGTATAGAGTGTAGGGTATATAGTGTAGGGTATAGATTGTAGGGTATAGAGTGTAGAGTGTAGGGTATAGAGTGTAGGGCATAGAGTGTAGAGTGTAGGGTATAGAGTGTATGGTATAGAGTGTAGGGTGTAGAGTGCATGGTATAGAGTGTAGGGTATAGAGTGTAGAGTGTAGGTTATAGAGTGTAGGGTGTAGAGTGTAGGGTATAGAGTGTAGGGTGTAGAGTGTAGGGTATAAAGTGTAGGGTATAGAGTGTAGGGTGTAGAGTGTAGGGTATAGAGTGTAGAGTGTAGGGTATAGAGTGTATGGTATGATGTGTAGGGTATAGAGTGTAGGGTGTAGAGTGTAGGGTATAGAGTGTAGGGTATAGAGTGTAGGGTATAGAGTGTAGGGTATAGAGTGTAGGTTATATAGTGTAGGGTATAGAGTATAGAGTGTAGGGTATAGAGTGTAGGGTATAGAGTGTAGAGTGTAGAGTGTAGGGTATAGAGTGTAGAGTGTAGGGTATAGAGTGTAGGGTATAGAGTGTATGGTATAGAGTGTAGGGTATAGAGTGTAGGGTATAGAGTGTAGAGTGTAGGGATTAGAGTGTAGGGTATAGAGTGTATTGTATAGAGTGTAGAGTGTAGGGTATAGAGTGTAGGGTATAGAGTGTACGGTATAGAGTGTTGGTATAGAGTGTAGGGTATAGAGTGTAGAGTTTAGGGTATAGAGTGTAGGGTATAGAGTGTAGGGTTTAGAGTGTATGGTATAGAGTGTAGGGTATAGAGTGTAGAGTGTAGGGTATAGAGTGTACGGTATAGAGTGTAGGGTATAGAGTGTATGGTATAGAGTGTATGGTATAGAGTGTAGAGTGTAGGATATAGAGTGTAGGGTATAAAGTGTAGGGTATAGATTGTAGGGTATAGAGTGTAGAATGTAGGGTATAGAGTATAGGGTATAGAGTGTATGGTGTAGAGTGTAAGGTATAGAGTGTATAGTGTAGGGTATAGAGTGTAGGGTTTAGAGTGTAGGGTATTGAGTGTAGGGTATAGAGTGTAGAGTGTAGGGTATAGAGTGTATGGTATAGAGTGTAGGGTATAGAGTGTAGGGTATAGAGTGTAGGGTATAGAGTGTAGAGTGTAGGGTATAAAGTTTAGGGTATAGAGTGTATGGTGTAGAGTGTAGGGTATAGAGTGTAGGGTATAGAGTGTATGGTATAGAGTGTAGGGAATAGAGTGTAGAGTGTAGGGTATAGAGTATATGGTATAGAGTGTAGCGTATAGAGTGTAGAGTATAGAGTGTAGGGTATAGAGTGTAGGGTATAGAGTGTATGGTATAGAGTGTAGGGAATAGAATGTAGAGTGTAGGGTATAGAGTGTATGGTATAGAGTGTAGGGTATAGAGTGTAGAGGGTAGAGTATAGGGTATAGAGTGTAGGGTATAGAGTGTAGAGTGTAGGGTATAGAGTGTAGGGTATAGAGTGTAGGGTGTAGAGTGTAGGGTATAGAGTGTAGGGTGTAGAGTGTAGGGTATAAAGTGTAGGGTATAGAGTGTAGGGTGTAGAGTGTAGGGTATAGAGTGTAGAGTGTAGGGTATAGAGTGTATTGTATAATGTGTAGGGTATAGAGTGTAGAGTGTAGGGTATAGAGTGTAGGGTATATAGTATAGAGTGTAGGGTATAGAGTGTAGGGTATAGAGTGTAGAGTGTAGGGTATAGAGTTTAGAGTGTAGGGTATAGAGTGTAGGGTATAGAGTGTATGGTATAGAGTGTAGGGTATAGAGTGTAGGGTATAGAGTGTAGAGTGTAGGGATTAGAGTGTAGGGTATAGAGTGTAGGGTATAGAGTGTAGAGTGTAGGGTATAGAGTGTAGGGTATAGAGTGTACGGTATAGAGTGTTGGGCTATAGAGTGTAGGGTATAGAGTGTAGGGTATAGAGTGTAGGGTATAGAGTGTAGGGTATACAGTGTAGGGTATAAAGTGTAGAGTGTAGGGTATAGAGTGTAGGGTATAGAGTGTAGGGTATAGAGTGTAGGGTATAGAGTGTAGAGTGTAGGGTATAGAGTGTAGAGTTTAGGGTATAGAGTGTAGGGTATAGAGTGTAGGGTTTAGAGTGTATGGTATAGAGTGTAGGGTATAGAGTGTAGAGTGTAGGGTATAGAGTGTAGGGTATAGAGTGTAGGGTATAGAGTGTATGGTATAGAGTGTACGGTATAGAGTGTAGAGTGTAGGGTATAGAGTGTAGGGTATAAAGTGTAGGGTATAGATTGTAGGGTATAGAGTGTAGAATGTAGGGTATAGAGTATAGGGTATAGAGTGTATGGTGTAGAGTGTAGGGTATAGAGTGTATAGTGTAGGGTATAGAGTGTAGGGTATAGAGTGTATGGTATAGAGTGTAGGGTATAGAGTGTAGAGGGTAGAGTGTAGGGTATAGAGTGTAGGGTATAGAGTGTAGGGTATAGAGTGTAGAGTGTAGGGTATAGAGTGTAGGTATAGAGTGTAGGGTGTAGAGTGTAGGGTATAGAGTGTAGGTTATAGAGTGTAGAGTGTAGGGTATAAAGTGTAGGGTATAGAGTGTAGGGTGTAGAGTGTAGGGTATAGAATGTAGAGTGTAGGGTATAGAGTGTATGGTATAATGTGTAGGGTATAGAGTGTAGAGTGTAGGGTATAGAGTGTAGGGTATAGAGTGTAGGGTATAGAGTGTAGGGTATAGAGTGTAGGGTATAGAGTGTAGAGTGTAGGGTATAGAGTGTAGGGTATAGAGTGTATGGTATAGAGTGTAGGGTATAGAGTGTAGGGTATAGAGTGTAGAGTGTAGGGATTAGAGTGTAGGGTATAGAGTGTAGGGTATAGAGTGTAGAGTGTAGGGTATAGAGTGTAGGGTATAGAGTGTACGGTATAGAGTGTTGGGCTATAGAGTGTAGGGTATAGAGTGTAGGGTATAGAGTGTAGAGTATAGAGTGTAGGGTATACAGTGTAGGGTATAAAGTGTAGAGTGTAGGGTATAGAGTGTAGGGTATAGAGTGTAGGGTATAGAGTGTAGGGTATAGAGTGTAGAGTGTAGGGTATAGAGTGTAGGGTATAAAGTGTAGGGTATAGATTGTAGGGTATAGAGTGTAGAATGTAGGGTATAGAGTATAGGGTATAGAGTGTATGGTGTAGAGTGTAGGGTATAGAGTGTATAGTGTAGGGTATAGAGTGTAGGGTTTAGAGTGTAGGGTATTGAGTGTAGGGTATAGAGTGTAGAGTGTAGGGTATAGAGTGTATGGTATAGAGTGTAGGGTATAGAGTGTAGGGTATAGAGTGTAGGGTATAGAGTGTAGAGTGTAGGGTATGGAGTTTAGGGTATAGAGTGTATGGTATAGAGTGTAGAGTTTGGGTATAGAGTGTATAGTGTAGGGTATAGAGTGTAGGGTATAGAGTGTAGGGTAGAGAGTGTATGGTATAGAGTGTAGGGAATAGAGTGTAGAGTGTAGGGTATAGAGTGTATGGTATAGAGTGTAGGGTATAGAGTGTAGAGTATAGAGTGTAGGGTATAGAGTGTAGGGTATAGAGTGTAGGGTATAGAATGTATGGTATAGAGTGTAGGGAATAGAGTGTAGAGTGTAGGGTATAGAGTGTATGGTATAGAGTGTAGGGTATAGAGTGTAGAGGGTAGAGTGTAGGGTATAGAGTGTAGGGTATAGAGTGTAGGGTATAGAGTGTAGAGTGTAGGGTATAGAGTGTAGGGTATAGAGTGTAGGGTATAGAGTGTAGAGTGTAGGGATTAGAGTGTAGGGTATAGAGTGTAGGGTATAGAGTGTAGAGTGTAGGGTATAGAGTGTAGAGTATAGAGTATAGAGTGTAGGGTATAGATTGTAGGGTATAGAGTGTAAAGTGTAGAGTGTAGAGTATAGAGTGTAGAGTGTAGGGTATAGAGTGTAGGGTATAGAACGTAGGGTGTAGGGTATAGAGTGTAGGATATAGAGTGTAGGGTATAGAGTGTAGAGTGTAGAGTATAGAGTGTATGGTATAGAGTGTAGGGTGTAGAGTGTAGGGTATAGAGTGTAGAGTGTAGGGTATAGAGTGTAGGGTATATAGTGTATGGTATACAGTGTAGAGTGTAGGGTATAGAGTGTATATTGTAGGGTATAGAGTGTAGGGTATAGAGTGTATGGTATAGATTGTAGGGTATAGAGTGTAGAGTGTAGGGTATAGAGTGTAGGGTATAGTGTGTAGGGTATAGAGTGTAGGGTATAGGGTGTAGGTTATAGAGTGTAGGGTATAGGGTGTAGGGTATAGAGTATAGAGTGCAAGGTATAGAGTGTAGGGTATATAGTGTAGAGTATAGAGTGTAGGGTATAGAGTGTAGGGTGTAGAGTGTAGAGTGTAGGGTATAGAGTGTAGGGTATAGAGTGTAGGGTATAGAGTGTAGAGTGTAGGGTATAGAGTGTAGGGTATAGAGTGTAGAGTGTAGGGTATAGAGTGTAGAGTGTAGGGTATAGAGTGTAGGGTATAGAGTGTAGGGTATAGAGTGTAGGGTATAGAGTGTAGAGTGTAGGGTATAGAGTGTAGGGTATAGAGTGTAGGGTATATAGTGTAGGGTATAGAGTGTAGAGTGTAGGGTATAGAGTGTAGGGTATAGAGTGTATGGAATAGAGTTTAGAGTGTAGAGTGTAGGGTATAGAGTGTAGGGTATAGAGTGTATGGTATAGATTGTAGGGTATAGAGTGTGGGGTATAGAGTGTAGGGTATAGAGTGTAGAGTGTAGGGATTAGAGTGTAGGGTATAGAGTGTAGGATATAGAGTGTATGGAATAGAGTGTAGGGTATAGAGTGAAGAGTGTAGGGTATAGAGTGTAGGGTATAGAGCGTAGGGTGTAGGGTATAGAGTGTAGGGTATAGAGTGTAGGTTATATAGTGTATGGTATAGAGTGTAGGGTGTAGAGTGTAGGGTATAGAGTGTAGGTTATAGAGTGTAGAGTGTAGGGCATAGAGTGTATGGTATAGAGTGTAGGGTATAGAGTGTATGGTATAGAGTGTAGGGTATAGAGTGTAGGGTATAGAGTGTAGAGTGTAGGGATTAGAGTGTAGGGTATAGAGTGTAGAGTGTAGGGTATAGAGTGTAGGGTATAGAGTGTACGGTATAGAGTGTTGGGCTATAGAGTGTAGGGTATAGAGTGTAGGGTATAGAGTGTAGGGTATAGAGTGTAGGGTATTGAGTGTTGAGTGTAGGGTATAGAGTGTAGAGTTTAGGGTATAGAGTGTAGGGTATAGAGTCTAGGGTTTAGAGTGTATAGTATAGAGTGTAGGGTATAGAGTGTAGAGTGTAGGGTATAGAGTGTAGGGTATAGAGTGTATGGTATAGAGTGTACGGTATAGAGTGTAGAGTGTAGGGTATAGAGTGTAGGGTATAAAGTGTAGGGTATAGATTGTAGGGTATAGAGTGTAGAATGTAGGGTATAGAGTCTAGGGGATAGAGTGTATGGTGTAGAGTGTAGGGTATAGAGTGTATAGTGTAGGGTATAGAGTGTAGGGTTTAGAGTGTAGGGTATAGAGTGTATGGTATAGAGTGTAGAGTGTAGGGTATAGAGTGTATGGAATAGAGTGTAGGGTATAGAGTGTAAGGTATAGAGTGTAGGGTATAGAGTGTAGGGTATAGAGTGTAGAGTGTAGGGTATATTGTTTAGGGTATAGAGTGTATGGTATAGAGTGTAGAGTGTAGGGTATAGAGTGAATAGTGTAGGGTATAGAGTGTAGGGTATAGAGTGTAGGGTATAGAGTGTATGGTATAGAGTGTAGGGAATAGAGTGTAGAGTGTAGGGTATAGAGTGTATGGTATAGAGTGTAGGGTATAGAGTGTAGAGTATAGAGTGTAGGGTATAGAGTGTAGGGTATAGAGTGTAGGGTATAGAATGTATGGTATAGAGTGTAGGGAATAGAGTGTAGAGTGTAGGGTATAGAGTGTATGGTGTAGAGTGTAGGGTATAGAGTGTATAGTGTAGGGTATAGAGTGCAGGGTATAGAGTGTATGGAATAGAGTGTATGGAATATAGTGTACGGTATAGAGTGTAGAGTGTAGGGTATAGAGTGTAGGGTATAGAGCGTAGGGTGTAGGGTATAGATTGTAGGGTATAGAGTGTAGGGTATAGAGTGTATAGTGTAGGGTATAGAGTGCATGGTATAGAGTGTAGGGTGTAGAGTGTATGGTATAGAGTGTACAGTATAGAGTGTATGGTATAGAGTGTAGAGTGTAGGGTATAGAGTGTATGGTATAGAGTATAGGGTGTAGAGTGTATAGTATAGAGTGTAGGGTACAGAGTGTAGAGTGTAGGGTATAGAGTGTAGGGTATAGAGTGTACGGTATAGAGTGTATGGTATAGAGTGTACGGTATAGAGTGTATGATATAGAGTGTATGGTATATAGTGTAGGGTATAGAGTGTTTGGTATTGAGTGTAAGGTATAGAGTGTAGAGAGTAGGGTATAGATTTTAGAGTGTAGAGTGTAGGGTATAGAGTGTAGGGTATAGAGTGTATGGAATAGAGTGTATGGTATAGAGTGTAGGGTGTAGAGTGTAGGGTATAGAGTGTAGAGTGTGGGGTATAGAGTGTAGAGTGTAGGGTATAGAGTGTATGATATAGAGTGTAGGGTATAGAGTGTATGGTATAGATTGCAGGGTATAGAGTGTAGGATATAGAGTGTAGGGTATAGAGTGTAGAGTGTAGGGTATAGAGTGTAGGGTATAGAGTGTATGGTATAGAGTGTATGGTATAGATTGTAGGGTATAGAGTGTAGGGTATAGAGTGTAGAGTGTAGGGTATAGAGTGTAGAAAGTAGGGTATAGTGTGTAGGGTATAGAGTGTAGAGTGTAGGGTATAGAGTGTAGGGTATAGAGTGTAGATTGTATGGTATAGAGTGTAGGGTATAGAGTGTATAGTGTAGGGTATAGAGTGTAGAGTGTAGGGTATAGAGTGTAGGGTGTTGTGAGTTCTGTTTTTGGGCTCCCTCTGGTGGTTACTGATGGTACTGGGTGACTTGTCTTTCCTGGGTTTCTGGGTTCCACCTGTTCCATCAGCATATGGGAGTTTCCTATTTATCCTGGCTTTGCTGGCATTTCCTCGCCGGTTATCAATGTATCCAGTGTGTCTTGTTACCTCTGCTCCCTGCTCCTAGAACCTTCTGGTCAAGCTAAGTTTGGATTTTCCTGTTTTGGTGTTTTGCTTTATTTGGTTTTTAGTCCAGCCTGCAGATATGTGATTCTTGCTGCTGGTTGCTCTAGTGGGCTGAAATTGCTCCTCATGTACCATGAGTTGGCACATGAGTTCAAGTAATTTCAGGATGGTTTTTTTGAAGGGTTTTTCGCTGACCGCGCAGTTCACTTTTGTATCCTCTGCTATCTAGCTTTAGCGGGCCTCATTTTGCTGAAACTGTTTTCATACTGTGTATGTGCTTTCCTCTCATTTCACCGTCATTATATGTGGGGGGCTGCTATTTCTGTGGGGGATTTCTCTGGAGGCAAGAGAGGTCTGTGTTTCTTCTGATAGGGGAAGTTAGATCTTCGGCTGGAGCGAGACGTCTAGGATCATCGTAGGCACGTTCCCCGGCTACTTTTATTTGTGTGTTAGGTTCAGGGTCGCGGTCAGCTCAGGTTCCATCGCCCTAGAGCTTGTTTGTATCTGTGCTTGTCCTTTAGTGATCCCCTGCCATTGGGATCATGACAGTATAACCGGCCCACAAAGTGTTAATTGTATTGGCTGAAGTAGGAGGATAAGTAGTCTGAGGAAGTTTTTTTTTTCCCCCTCAGAGTTTGCTGCCTAGCCTTATTGCAGCGTGGCTACTTCCTCCTCCTCTTAATCTTTGAATGGCTCTGATCCCAGCTGTTTATCATGGACGTCCAGAGTTTGGCTTGCAGCCTGAATAATCTTGCCACTAAGGTTCAAAATATACAGGATTTTGTTGTACATGCTCCTATGTCTGAACCTAGAATTCCTGTCCCAGAGTTTTTTTCTGGAGATAGATCTCGTTTTCTGAATTTTAGGAACAATTGCAAGTTGTTTCTTTCTTTGAAATCTCGCTCCTCTGGAGACCCTGCTCAGCAAGTCAAGATAATTATATCTTTCCTGCGGGGTGACCCTCAGGATTGGGCATTTGCATTGGCACCAGGGGACCCTGCGTTGCTTAATGCGGATGCGTTTTTTCTGGCATTAGGTTTGCTCTATGAGGAACCTAACCAAGAGATTCAGGCTGAAAAAGCTTTGTTGGCCCTCTCTCAGGGGCAAGATGAAGCAGAAATTTATTGTCAAAAATTTCGGAAGTGGTCGGTACTTACTCAGTGGAATGAGTGCGCTCTGGCTGCAAAGTTTAGAGATGGCCTTTCTGAGGCCATTAAAGATGTTATGGTGGGGTTCCCTGCGCCTGCTGGTCTGAATGAGTCTATGACTATGGCTGTTCAGATTGATCGGCGTTTACGGGAGCGCAAACCTGTGCATCATTTGGCGGTGTCGTCTGAACCGTCACCTGAGATAATGCAATGTGATAGAATTCAGTCCAGAAGTGAACGGCAAAAGTATAGGCGGAAAAAAGGGTTGTGCTTTTATTGTGGTGATTCAGCTCATGTTATATCAGCATGCTCTAAACGCACAAAAAAGATTGATAAGTCTGTTGCCATTAGTACTTTACAGTCTAAGTTCATTCTGTCTGTGACTCTGATTTGTTCATTATCATCCATTTCCGTCGATGCCTATGTGGATTCAGGCGCTGCCCTGAGTCTTATGGATTGGTCATTTGCCAATCGCTGTGGGTTTAGTCTGAAGCCTCTGGAAGTCCCTATTCCTTTGAAGGGAATTGACTCTACACCTTTGGCTATGAATAAACCTCAGTACTGGACACAAGTGACCATGCGTATGACTCCCGTTCACCAGGAGGTGATTCGCTTCCTGGTACTGTATAATTTGCATGATGTTCTAGTACTTGGTCTGCCATGGTTACAAACTCATAATCCAGTCCTTGACTGGAAATCAATGTCTGTGTTAAGCTGGGGTTGTCAGGGGGTTCATGATGATGCACCTCCGATTTCTATCGCTTCATCTACTCCTTCTGAGATTCCTGTGTTTTTGTCTGACTATCGGGATGTTTTTGAGGAGCCTAAGCTCAGTTCGCTTCCTCCTCACAGGGATTGCGATTGTGCTATAAATTTAATTCCAGGCAGTAAATTTCCTAAAGGTCGTTTGTTCAATCTGTCAGTGCCAGAGCATACTGCTATGTGGGATTATGTTAAGGAGTCCTTGGAAAAGGGACATATCCGTCCATCTTTGTCCCCTTTGGGAGCAGGTTTTTTTTTCGTGGCCAAAAAAGATGGTTCCTTGAGGCCTTGTATAGATTATCGTCTTTTGAATAAGATTACCGTAAAATATCAGTATCCTTTGCCATTGTTGACTGATTTGTTTGCTCGCATTAAGGGGGCTAAATGGTTTACTAAGATTGATCTTCGGGGTGCGTATAATCTTATACGAATAAAGCAAGGTGATGAGTGGAAAACCGCATTTAATACGCCTGAGGGCCATTTTGAGTATTTGGTAATGCCTTTTGGACTTTCTAATGCTCCTTCAGTCTTCCAGTCCTTTATGCACGATATTTTCCGTGAATATCTGGATAAATTTATGATTGTGTATTTGGATGATATTTTGGTTTTTTCTGATGACTGGGAGTCTCATGTTCAGCAGGTCAGGAAGGTGTTTCAGGTCCTGCGGGCCAATTCCTTGTTTGTAAAAGGCTCAAAGTGTCTCTTTGGAGTCCAGAAGATTTCTTTCTTGGGGTATATTTTTTCCCCTTCTACTATTGAGATGGATCCCGTCAAGGTTCAGGCTATTTGTGACTGGACGCAGCCTACATCTCTTAAGAGTCTACAGAAGTTCTTGGGCTTTGCTAATTTCTATCGTCGTTTTATAACTAATTTTTCTAGTGTTGTTAAGCCTTTGACGGATTTGACTAAGAAGGGTGCTGATGTTGCTAATTGGTCTCCTGCGGCTGTGGAGGCCTTTCAGGAACTTAAGCGCCGGTTTTCTTCTGCTCCTGTGTTGCGTCAGCCAGATGTTTCGCTCCCTTTTCAGGTTGAGGTTGATGCTTCCGAGATTGGAGCGGGGGCGGTTTTGTCACAGAGAAGCTCCGATGGCTCAGTGATGAAGCCATGCGTGTTTTTTTCTAGAAAGTTTTCGCCGGCTGAGCAGAATTATGATGTTGGTAATCGGGAACTTTTGGCCATGAAGTGGGCATTTGAGGAGTGGCGTCATTGGCTAGAGGGTGCTAGACATCGTGTGGTGGTCTTGACTGATCACAAAAATTTGATTTACCTTGAGTCTGCCAGGCGTCTGAATCCTAGACAGGCTCGTTGGTCACTGTTTTTCTCTCGTTTCAATTTTGTGGTTTCATACCTGCCAGGTTCAAAGAATGTGAAGGCGGATGCTCTTTCTAGGAGTTTTGTGCCTGACTCCCTTGGAAATTCTGAGCCCTCTGGTATCCTTAGGGATGGGGTGATTTTGTCTGCTGTCTCCCCAGACTTGCGACGTGCTTTGCAGGAGTTTCAGGCGGGTAAACCTGATCGTTGTCCGCCTGAGAGACTGTTTGTTCCGGATAATTGGACCAGTAGAGTCATCTCCGAGGTCCATTCTTCTGCGTTGGCAGGTCATCCTGGAATATTTGGTACTAGAGACTTGGTGGCCAGGTCTTTTTGGTGGCCTTCCTTGTCGAGGGATGTGCGTTCTTTTGTGCAGTCTTGTGAGGTTTGTGCTCGGGCTAAGCCTTGCTGTTCTCGGGCCAGTGGATTGTTGTCACCTTTGCCTATCCCGAAGAGGCCTTGGACGCACATTTCCATGGACTTTATTTCGGATCTCCCTGTCTCTCAAAAAATGTCCGTCATCTGGGTTGTGTGTGATCGCTTTTCTAAAATGGTTCATCTGGTACCCTTGCCTAAGTTGCCTTCCTTCTCTGAGTTCAGACCTTGGAAACTTATTTAAGGTGTTTTGTTTCCGCTGATCAGGATGACTGGGTTACCTTTTTGCCGTTGGCCGAGTTTGCCCTTAATAATCGGGCTAGTTCTGCTACCTTGGTTTCTCCTTTTTTTTGTAATTCGGGGTTTCATCCTCGTTTTTCCTCTGGTCAGGTGGAACCTTCTGATTGTCCTGGAGTGGACATGGTGGTGGATAGGTTGCATCGGATTTGGAGTCATGTGGTGGACAATTTGAAGTTGTCCCAGGAGAAGGCTCAGCAGTTTGCTAATCGCCGTCGCCGCGTGGGTCCTCGACTTCTTGTTGGTGACTTGGTGTGGTTGTCTTCTCGTTTTGTTCCTATGAAGGTCTCTTCTCCTAAGTTCAAGCCTCGGTTCATCGGTCCCTATAGGATCTTGGAAATTCTTAACCCTGTGTCGTTTCGTTTGGATCTCCCGGCATCGTTTGCTATTCATAATGTGTTTCATCGGTCGTTGTTGCGGAAGTATGAGGTACCTGTTGTTCCTTCGCTTGAGCCTCCTGCTCCAGTGCTGGTGGAGGGAGAATTGGAGTATGTTGTGGAGAAGATCTTGGATTCTCGTGTTTCCAGACGGAAACTCCAGTATTTGGTCAAGTGGAAGGGTTATGGTCAGGAGGATAATTCTTGGGTGGTTGCCTCGGATGTTCATGCTGATGATTTGGTTCGCGCTTTTCATAGGGCTCATCCTGGTCGCCCTGGTGGTTCTCGTGAGGGTTCGGTGACCCCTCCTCAAGGGGGGGGGTACTGTTGTGAGTTCTGTTTTTGGGCTCCCTCTGGTGGTTACTGATGGTACTGGGTGACTTGTCTTTCCTGGGTTTCTGGGTTCCACCTGTTCCATCAGCATATGGGAGTTTCCTATTTAGCCTGGCTTTGCTGGCATTTCCTCGCCGGTTATCAATGTATCCAGTGTGTCTTGTTACCTCTGCTCCCTGCTCCTAGAACCTTCTGGTCAAGCTAAGTTTGGATTTTCCTGTTTTGGTGTTTTGCTTTATTTGGTTTTTAGTCCAGCCTGCAGATATGTGATTCTTGCTGCTGGTTGCTCTAGTGGGCTGAAATTGCTCCTCATGTACCATGAGTTGGCACATGAGTTCAAGTAATTTCAGGATGGTTTTTTTGAAGGGTTTTTCGCTGACCGCGCAGTTCACTTTTGTATCCTCTGCTATCTAGCTTTAGCGGGCCTCATTTTGCTGAAACTGTTTTCATACTGCGTATGTGCTTTCCTCTCATTTCACCGTCATTATATGTGGGGGGCTGCTATTTCTGTGGGGGATTTCTCTGGAGGCAAGAGAGGTCTGTGTTTCTTCTGATAGGGGAAGTTAGATCTTCGGCTGGAGCGAGACGTCTAGGATCATCGTAGGCACGTTCCCCGGCTACTTTTATTTGTGTGTTAGGTTCAGGGTCGCGGTCAGCTCAGGTTCCATCGCCCTAGAGCTTGTTTGTATCTGTGCTTGTCCTTTAGTGATCCCCTGCCATTGGGATCATGACAGTAGGGTATAGAGTGTTGGGATATAGAGTGTAGGGTATAGAGTGTAGGGTATAGAGTGTAGGGTATAGATTGTAGGGTATAGAGTATAGGGTATAGAGTGTAGGGTATAGAGTATATAGTGTAGGGTATAGTGTGTAGGGTATAGAGTGTAGAGTGTAGGGTATAGAGTGTAGGGTATAGAGTGTAGGGTATAAAGTGTAGAGTGTAGGGTATAAAGTGTAGGGTATAGAATGTAGGGTATAGAGTGTAGGGTATAGAGTGTAGAGTGTAGGATATAGAGTGTAGAGTATAGAGTGTAGAGTGTAGGGTATAGAGTGTAGAGTGTAGGGTATAGAGTGTAGGGTATAGAGTGTATGGTATAGAGTGTAGGGTATAGAGTGTAGGGTAAAGAGTGTAGAGTGTAGGGATTAGAGTGTAGGGTATAGAGTGTAGGGTATAGAGTGTAGAGTGTAGGGTATAGAGTGTAGGGTATAGAGTGTACGGTATAGAGTGTTGGGCTATAGAGTGTAGGGTATAGAGTGTAAGGTATAGAGTGTAGGGTATAGAGTGTAGGGTATACAGTGTAGGGTATAAAGTGTAAAGTGTAGGGTATAGAGTGTAGGGTATAGAGTGTAGGGTATAGAGTGTAGGGTATAGAGTGTAGGGTACTGAGTGTAGAGTGTAGAGTGTAGGGTATAGAGTGTAGAGTTTAGGGTATAGAGTGTAGGGTATAGAGTGTAGGGTTTAGAGTGTATGGTATAGAGTGTAGGGTATAGAGTGTAGAGTGTAGGGTATAGAGTGTAGGGTATAGAGTGTAGGGTATAGAGTGTATGGTATAGAGTGTACGGTATAGAGTGTAGAGTGTAGGGTATAGAGTGTAGGGTATAAAGTGTAGGGTATAGATTGTAGGGTATAGAGTGTAGAGTGTAGGGTATAGAGTGTATGGTATAGAGTGTAGGGTATAGAGTGTATAGTGTAGGGTATAGAGTGCAGGGTTTAGAGTGTAGGGTATAGAGTGTAGGGTATAGAGTGTAGAGTGTAGGGTATAGAGTGTATGGTATAGAGTGTAGGGTATAGAGTGTAGGGTATAGAGTGTAGGGTATAGAGTGTAGAGTGTAGGGTATAGAGTTTAGGGTATAGAGTGTATGGTATAGAGTGTAGAGTGTAGGGTATAGAGTGTATAGTGTAGGGTATAGAGTGTAGGGTATAGAGTGTAGGGTATAGAGCGTATGGTATAGAGTGTAGGGAATAGAGTGTAGAGTGTAGGGTATAGAGTGTATGGTATAGAGTGTAGGGTATAGAGTGTATAGTGTAGGGTATAGAGTGCAGGGTATAGAGTGTATGGAATAGAGTGTATGGAATATAGTGTACGGTATAGAGTGTAGAGTGTAGGGTATAGAGTGTAGGGTATAGAGCGTAGGGTTTAGGGTATAGATTGTAGGGTATAGAGTGTAGGGTATAGAGTGTAGAGTGTAGGGTATAGAGTGCATGATATAGAGTGTAGGGTGTAGAGTGTATGGTATAGAGTGTACAGTATAGAGTGTATGGTATAGAGTGTAGAGTGTAGGGTATAGAGTGTATGGTATAGAGTGTAGGGTGTAGAGTGTATAGTATAGAGTGTAGGGTACAGAGTGTAGAGTGTAGGGTATAGAGTGTAGGGTATAGAGTGTAGGGTATAGACTGTAGGGTATATATTGTAGGGTATAGAGTGTAGAGTGTAGGGTATAGAGTGTAGGGTATAGAGTGTATGGTGTAGAGTGTAGGGTATAGAGTGTATAGTGTAGGGTATAGAGTGTAGGGTATAGAGTCTAGGGTATAGAGTGTATGGTATAGAGTGTACAGTATAGAGTGTATGGTATAGAGTGTAGAGTGTAGGGTATAGACTGTAGTGTGTAGAGTGTATGGTATAGTGTGTAGGGTACAGAGTGTAGAGTGTAGGTTATAGAGTGTAGGGTATAGAGTGTAGGGTATAGAGTGTACGGTATAGAGTGTATGATATAGAGTGTATGGTATATAGTGTAGGGTATAGAGTGTTTGGTATAGAGTGTAAGGTATAGAGTGTAGAGAGTAGGGTATAGATTTTAGAGTGTAGAGTGTAGGGTATAGAGTGTAGGGTATAGAGTGTATGGAATAGAGTGTATGGTATAGAGTGTAGGGTGTAGAGTGTAGGGTATAGAGTGTAGAGTGTGGTTTATAGAGTGTAGAGTGTAGGGTATAGAGTGTATGGTATAGATTGCAGGGTATAGAGTGTAGGGTATATAGTGTAGGGTATAGAGTATAGAGTGTAGGGTATAGAGTGTAGGGTATAGAGTGTAGAGTGTAGAGTGTTGGGCTATAGAGTGTTGGGTATAGAGTGTAGGGTATAGAGTGTAGGGTATAGAGTGTAGGGTATACAGTGTAGGGTATAAGGTGTAGAGTGTAGGGTATAGAGTGTAGGGTATAGAGTGTAGGGTATAGAGTGTAGGGTATAGAGTGTAGAGTTTAGGGTATAGAGTGTAGGGTATAGAGTGTAGAGTGTAGGGTATAGAGTGTATGATATAGAGTGTAGGGTATAGAGTGTATGGAATAGAGTCTATGGTATAGAGTGTAGGGTGTAGAGTCTAGGGTATAGAGTGTAGAGTGTAGGGTATAGAGTGTATGGTATAATGTGTAGGGTATAGAGTGTAGAGTGTAGGGTATAGAGTGTAGGGTATAGAGTATAGAGTGTAGGGTATAGAGTGTAGAGTGTAGGGTATAGAGTGTAGAGTGTAGGGTATAGAGTGTAGGGTATAGAGTGTATGGTATAGAGTGTAGGGTATAGAGTGTAGGGTATAGAGTGTAGAGTGTAGGGATTAGAGTGTAGGGTATAGAGTGTAGAGTGTAGGGTATAGAGTGTAGGGTATAGAGTGTACGGTATAGAGTGTTGAGCTATAGAGTGTAGGGTATAGAGTGTAGGGTATAGAGTGAAGGGTATACAGTGTAGGGTATAAAGTGTAGAGTGTAGGGTATAGAGTGTAGGGTATAGAGTGTAGGGTATAGAGTGTAGGGTATTGAGTGTAGAGTGTAGAGTGTAGGGTATAGAGTGTAGAGTTTAGGGTATAGAGTGTAGGGTATAGAGTCTAGGGTTTAGAGTGTATGGTATAGAGTGTAGGGTATAGAGTGTAGAGTGTAGGGTATAGAGTGTAGGGTATAGAGTGTAGGGTATAGAGTGTATGGTATAGAGTGTACGGTATAGAGTGTAGAGTGTAGGGTATAGAGTGTAGGGTATAAAGTGTAGGGTATAGATTGTAGGGTATAGAGTGTAGAATGTAGGGTATAGAGTCTAGGGGATAGAGTGTATGGTGTAGAGTGTAGGGTATAGAGTGTATAGTGTAGGGTATAGAGTGTAGGGTTTAGAGTGTAGGGTATAGAGTGTAGGGTATAGAGTGTAGAGTGTAGGGTATAGAGTGTATGGTATAGAGTGTAGGGTATAGAGTGTAGGGTATAGAGTGTAGGGTATAGAGTGTAGAGTGTAGGGTATAGAGTTTAGGGTATAGAGTGTATGGTATAGAGTGTAGAGTGTAGGGTATAGAGTGTAGAGTATAGAGTGTAGGATATAGAGTGTAGGGTATAGAGTGTATGGTATAGAATGTAGGGAATATAGTGTAGAGTGTAGGGTATAGAGTGTATGGTATAGAGTGTAGGGTATAGAGTGTAGAGTATAGAGTGTAGGGTATAGAGTGTAGGGTATAGAGTGTAGGGTATAGAATGTATGGTATAGAGTGTAGGGAATAGAGTGTAGAGTGTAGGGTATAGAGTGTATGGTGTAGGGTATAGAGTGTAGGGTTTAGAGTGTAGGGTATAGAGTGTAGAATGTAGGGTATAGAGTCTAGGGGATAGAGTGTATGGTGTAGAGTGTAGGGTATAGAGTGTATAGTGTAGGGTATAGAGTGTAGGGTTTAGAGTGTAGGGTATAGAGTGTAGGGTATAGAGTGTAGAGTGTAGGGTATAGAGTGTATGGTATAGAGTGTAGGGTATAGAGTGTAGGGTATAGAGTGTAGAGTGTAGGGTATAGAGTTTAGGGTATAGAGTGTATGGTATAGAGTGTAGAGTGTAGGGTATAGAGTGAATAGTGTAGGGTATAGAGTGTAGGGTATAGAGTGTAGGGTATAGAGTGTATGCTATAGAGTGTAGGGAATAGAGTGTAGAGTGTAGGGTATAGAGTGTATGGTATAGAGTGTAGGGTATAGAGTGTAGAGTATAGAGTGTAGGGTATAGAGTGTAGGGTATAGAGTGTAGGGTATAGAATGTATGGTATAGAGTGTAGGGAATAGAGTGTAGAGTGTAGGGTATAGAGTGTATGGTGTAGAGTGTAGGGTATAGAGTGTATAGTGTAGGGTATAGAGTGCAGGGTATAGAGTGTATGGAATAGAGTGTATGGAATATAGTGTACGGTATAGAGTGTAGAGTGTAGGGTATAGAGTGTAGGGTATAGAGCGTAGGGTGTAGGGTATAGATTGTAGGGTATAGAGTGTAGGGTATAGAGTGTAGAGTGTAGGGTATAGAGTGCATGGTATAGAGTGTAGGGTGTAGAGTGTATGGTATAGAGTGTACAGTATAGAGTGTATGGTATACAGTGTAGAGTGTAGGGTATAGAGTGTATGGTATAGAGTGTAGGGTGTAGAGTGTATAGTATAGAGTGTAGGGTACAGAGTGTAGAGTGTAGAGTATAGAGTGTAGGGTATAGAGTGTATGGTATAGAGTGTACGGTATAGAGTGTATGATATAGAGTGAATGGTATATAGTGTAGGGTATAATGTGTTTGGTATAGAGTGTAAGGTATAGAGTGTAGAGAGTAGGGTATAGATTTTAGAGTGTAGAGTGTAGGGTATAGAGTGTAGGGTATAGAGTGTATGGAATAGAGTGTATGGTATAGAGTGTAGGGTGTAGAGTGTAGGGTATAGAGTGTAGAGTGTGGGGTATAGAGTGTAGAGTGTAGGGTATAGAGTGTATGATATAGAGTGTAGGGTATAGAGTGTATGGTATAGATTGCAGGGTATAGAGTGTAGGATATAGAGTGTAGGGTATAGAGTGTAGAGTGTAGGGTATAGAGTGTAGGGTATAGAGTGTATGGTATAGAGTGTATGGTATAGATTGTAGGGTATAGAGTGTAGGGTATAGAGTGTAGAGTGTAGGGTATAGAGTGTAGGGTATAGAGTGTAGATTGTATGGTATAGAGTGTAGGGTATAGAGTGTATAGTGTAGGGTATAGAGTGTAGAGTGTAGGGTATAGAGTGTAGGGTATAGAGTGTAGGGTATAGAGTGTAGGGTATAGAGTGTAGGGTATAGATTGTAGGGTATAGAGTATAGGGTGTAGAGTGTAGGGTATAGAGTATATAGTGTAGGGTATAGTGTGTAGGGTATAGAGTGTAGAGTGTAGGGTATAGAGTGTAGGGTATAGAGTGTAGGGTATAGAGTGTAGGGTATAAAGTGTAGAGTGTAGGGTATAGAGTGTGGGGTATAGAGTGTAGAGTGTAGGATATAGAGTGTAGAGTATAGAGTGTAGAGTGTAGGGTATAGAGTGTAGAGTGTAGGGTATAGAGTGTAGGGTATAGAGTGTATGGTATAGAGTGTAGGGTATAGAGTGTAGGGTAAAGAGTGTAGAGTGTAGGGATTAGAGTGTAGGGTATAGAGTGTAGGGTATAGAGTGTAGAGTGTAGGGTATAGAGTGTACGGTATAGATTGTTGGGCTATAGAGTGTAGGGTATAGAGTGTAGGGTATAGAGTGTAGGGTATAGAGTGTAGGGTATACAGTGTAGGGTATAAAGTGTAGAGTGTAGGGTATAGAGTGTAGGGTATAGAGTGTAGGGTATAGAGTGTAGGGTATAGAGTGTAGGGTATAGAGTGTATGGTATAGAGTGTAGGGTATAGAGTGTAGAGTGTAGGGTATAGAGTGTAGGGTATAGAGTGTAGGGTATAGAGTGTATGGTATAGAGTGTACGGTATAGAGTGTAGAGTGTAGGGTATAGAGTGTAGGGTATAAAGTGTAGGGTATAGATTGTAGGGTATAGAGTGTAGAATGTAGGGTATAGGGTATAGAGTGTATGGTGTAGAATGTAGGTTATAGAGTGTATAGTGTAGGGTATAGAGTGTAGGGTTTAGAGTGTAGGGTATAGAGTGTAGGGTATAGAGTGTAGAGTGTAGGGTATAGAGTGTATGGTATATAGTGTAGGGTATAGAGTGTAGAGTATAGAGTGTAGGGTATAGAGTGTAGGGTATTGAGTGTAGAGTGTAGGGTATAGAGTTTAGGGTATAGAGTGTATGGTACAGAGTGTAGATTGTAGGGTATAGAGTGTATAGTGTAGGGTATAGAGTGTAGGGTATAGAGTGTAGGGTATAGAGCGTATGGTATAGAGTGTAGGGAATAGAGTGTAGAGTGCAGGGTATAGAGTGTATGGAATAGAGTGTATGGAAGTTAGTGTACGGTATAGAGTGTAGAGTGTAGGGTATAGAGTGTAGGGTATTGAGCGTAGGGTGTAGGGTATAGATTGTAGGGTATAGAGTGTAGGGTATAGAGTGTAGAGTGTAGGGTATAGAGTGCATGATATAGAGTGTAGGGTGTAGAGTGTATGGTATAGAGTGTACAGTATAGAGTGTATGGTATAGAGTGTAGAGTGTAGGGTATAGAGTGTATGGTATAGAGTGTAGAGTGTAGGGTATAAAGTGTAGGGTATAGAGTGTAGGGTGTAGAGTGTAGGGTATAGAGTGTAGAGTGTAGGGTATAGAGTGTATGGTATAATGTGTAGGGCATAGAGTGTAGGGTGTAGAGTGTAGGGTACAGAGTGTAGGGTATAGAGTGTAGGGTATAGAGTGTATAGTGTAGGGTATATAGTGTAGGGTATAGAGTATAGAGTGTAGGGTATAGAGTGTAGGGTATAGAGTGTAGAGTGTAGAGTGTAGGGTATAGAGTGTAGAGTGTAGGGTATAGAGTGTAGGGTGTAGAGTGTAGGGTATAGAGTGTAGGGTATAGAGTGTAGAGTGTAGGGTATAAAGTGTAGGGTATAGAGTGTAGGGTGTAGAGTGTAGGGTATAGAGTGTAGAGTGTAGGGTATAGAGTGTATGGTATAATGTGTAGGGTATAGAGTGTAGGGTGTAGAGTGTAGGGTACAGAGTGTAGGGTATAGAGTGTAGGGTATAGAGTGTAGAGTGTAGGGTATATAGTGTAGGGTATAGAGTATAGAGTGTAGGGTATAGAGTGTAGGGTATAGAGTGTAGAGTGTAGGGTATAGAGTGTAGAGTGTAGGGTATAGAGTGTAGGGTATAGAGTGTATGGTATAGAGTAGGGTATAGAGTGTAGGGTATAGAGTGTAGAGTGTAGGGTATAGAGTGTAGAGTGTAAGGTATAGAGTGTAGGGTATAAAGAGTAGAGTGTAGGGTATAGAGTGTAGAGTGTAGGGTATGGAGTGTAGGGTATAGAGTGTATAGTGTAGGGTATAGAGTGCAGGGTATAGAGTGTATGGAATAGAGTGTATGGAATATAGTGTACGGTATAGAGTGTAGAGAGTAGGGTATAGAGTGTAGGGTATAGAGCGTAGGGTGTAGGGTATAGATTGTAGGGTATAGAGTGTAGGGTATTGAGTGTAGAGTGTAGGGTATAAAGTGCATGGTATAGAGTGTAGGGTGTAGAGTGTATGGTATAGAGTGTACAGTATAGAGTGTATGGTATAGAGTGTAGAGTGTAGGGTATAGAGTGTATGGTATAGAGTGTAGGGTGTAGAGTGTATAGTATAGAGTGTAGGGTACAGAGTGTAGAGTGTAGGGTATAGAGTGTAGGGTATAGAGTGTAGGGTATAGAGTGTATGGTATAGAGTGTACGGTATAGAGTGTATGATATATAGTGTATGGTATATAGTGTAGGGTATAGAGTGTTTGGTATAGAGTGTAAGGTATAGAGTGTAGAGAGTAGGGTATAGATTTTAGAGTGTAGAGTGTAGGGTATAGAGTGTAGGGTATAGAGTGTATGGAATAGAGTGTATAATATAGAGTGTAGGGTGTAGAGTGTAGGGTGTAGAGTGTGGGGTATAGAGTGTAGAGTGTAGGGTATAGAGTGTATGATATAGAGTGTAGGGTATAGAGTGTATGGTATAGATTGCAGGGTATAGAGTGTAGGGTGTAGAGTGTAGGGTATAGAGTGTAGGGTATAGAGTGTATGGTATAGAGTTTATGGTATAGATTGTAGGGTATAGAGTGTAGGGTATAGAGTGTAGAGTGTAGGGTATAGAGTGTAGAAAGTAGGGTATAGTGTGTAGGGTATGAAGTGTAGAGTGTAGGGTATAGAGTGTAGGGTATAGAGTGTAGATTGTATGGTATAGAGTGTAGGGTATAGAGTGTATAGTGTAGGGTGTAGAGTGTAGGGTATAGAGTGTAGGGTATAGAGTGTTGGGATATAGAGTGTAGGGTATAGAGTGTAGGGTATAGAGTGTAGGGTATAGATTGTAGGGTATAGAGTGTAGGGTATAGAGTGTAGGGTATAGAGTATATAGTGTAGGGTATAAAGTGTAGGGTATAGAGTGTAGAGTGTAGGGTATAGAGTGTAGGGTATAGAGTGTAGGGTATAAAGTGTAGAGTGTAGGGTATAGAGTGTAGGGTATAGAGTGTAGGGTATAGAGTGTAGGGTATAGAGTGTAGAGTGTAGGGTGTAGAGTGTAGGGTATAGAGTGTAAGATATAGAGTGTAGGGTATAGAGTGTATGTTATAGAGTGTAGGGTATAGAGTGTAGAGTGTAGGGTATAGAGTGTAGGGTATAGAGTGTAGGGTATAGAGTGTAGGGTATAGAGTGTAGGGTATAAAGTGTAGAGTGTAGGGTATAGAGTGTAGGGTTTAGAGTGTATGTTATAGAGTGTAGGGTATAGAGTGTAGAGTGTAGGATATAGAGTGTAGAGTGTAGGGTATAAAGTGTAGGGTATATAGTGTATGGTATAGAGTGTAGGGTATAGAGTGTAGGGTATAGAGTGTAGGGTATAGAGTGTAGGGTATTGAGTGTAGAGTGTAGGGTATAGAGTTTAGGGTATAGAGTGTATGGTACAGAGTGTAGATTGTAGGGTATAGAGTGTATAGTGTAGGGTATAGAGTGTAGGGTATAGAGTGTAGGGTATAGAGCGTATGGTATAGAGTGTAGGGAATAGAGTGTAGAGTGCAGGGTATAGAGTGTATGGAATAGAGTGTATGGAAGTTAGTGTACGGTATAGAGTGTAGAGTGTAGGGTATAGAGTGTAGGGTATTGAGCGTAGGGTGTAGGGTATAGATTGTAGGGTATAGAGTGTAGGGTATAGAGTGTAGAGTGTAGGGTATAGAGTGCATGATATAGAGTGTAGGGTGTAGAGTGTATGGTATAGAGTGTACAGTATAGAGTGTATGGTATAGAGTGTAGAGTGTAGGGTATAGAGTGTATGGTATAGAGTGTAGAGTGTAGGGTATAAAGTGTAGAGTGTAGGGTATAGAGTGTATGGTATAATGTGTAGGGCATAGAGTGTAGGGTGTAGAGTGTAGGGTACAGAGTGTAGGGTATAGAGTGTAGGGTATAGAGTGTATAGTGTAGGGTATATAGTGTAGGGTATAGAGTATAGAGTGTAGGGTATAGAGTGTAGGGTATAGAGTGTAGAGTGTAGAGTGTAGGGTATAGAGTGTAGAGTGTAGGGTATAGAGTGTAGGGTGTAGAGTGTAGGGTATAGAGTGTAGGGTATAGAGTGTAGAGTGTAGGGTATAAAGTGTAGGGTATAGAGTGTAGGGTGTAGAGTGTAGGGTATAAAGTGTAGAGTGTAGGGTATAGAGTGTATGGTATAATGTGTAGGGCATAGAGTGTAGGGTGTAGAGTGTAGGGTACAGAGTGTAGGGTATAGAGTGTAGGGTATAGAGTGTATAGTGTAGGGTATATAGTGTAGGGTATAGAGTATAGAGTGTAGGGTATAGAGTGTAGGGTATAGAGTGTAGAGTGTAGAGTGTAGGGTATAGAGTGTAGAGTGTAGGGTATAGAGTGTAGGGTGTAGAGTGTAGGGTATAGAGTGTAGGGTATAGAGTGTAGAGTGTAGGGTATAAAGTGTAGGGTATAGAGTGTAGGGTGTAGAGTGTAGGGTATAGAGTGTAGAGTGTAGGGTATAGAGTGTATGGTATAATGTGTAGGGTATAGAGTGTAGGGTGTAGAGTGTAGGGTACAGAGTGTAGGGTATAGAGTGTAGGGTATAGAGTGTAGAGTGTAGGTTATATAGTGTAGGGTATAGAGTATAGAGTGTAGGGTATAGAGTGTAGGGTATAGAGTGTAGAGTGTAGGGTATAGAGTGTAGAGTGTAGGGTATACAGTGTAGGGTATAGAGTGTATGGTATAGAGTAGGGTATAGAGTGTAGGGTATAGAGTGTAGAGTGTAGGGTATAGAGTGTAGAGTGTAAGGTATAGAGTGTAGGGTATAAAGAGTAGAGTGTAGGGTATAGAGTGTAGAGTGTAGGGTATGGAGTGTATGGTATAGAGTGTAGGGTATAGAGTGTAGAGTATAGAGTGTTGGGTATAGAGTGTAGAGTGTAGGGTATATAGTGTAGGGTATAGAGTGTATGGTATACAGTGTAGAGTGTAGGGATTAGAGTGTAGGGTATAGAGTGTAGGGTGTAGAGTGTAGGGTATAGAGTGTAGGGTATAGAGTGTATGGTATAGAGTGTAGGGTATAGAGTGTTGGTTATAGATTGTAGGGTATAGAATGTAGAGTGTAGTGTATAGAGTATAGGGTATAGAGTGTATGGTGTAGAGTGTAGGGTATAGAGTGTATAGTGTAGGGTATAGAGTGCAGGGTATAGAGTGTATGGAATAGAGTGTATGGAATATAGTGTACGGTATAGAGTGTAGAGAGTAGGGTATAGAGTGTAGGGTATAGAGCGTAGGGTGTAGGGCATAGATTGTAGGGTATAGAGTGTAGGGTATAGAGTGTAGAGTGTAGGGTATAAAGTGCATGGTATAGAGTGTAGGGTGTAGAGTGTATGGTATAGAGTGTACAGTATAGAGTGTATGGTATAGAGTGTAGAGTGTAGGGTATAGAGTGTATGGTATAGAGTGTAGGGTGTAGAGTGTATAGTATAGAGTGTAGGGTACAGAGTGTAGAGTGTAGGGTATAGAGTGTAGGGTATAGAGTGTAGGGTATAGAGTGTATGGTATAGAGTGTACGGTATAGAGTGTATGATATATAGTGTATGGTATATAGTGTAGAATATAGAGTGTTTGGTATAGAGTGTAAGGTATAGAGTGTGGAGAGTAGGGTATAGATTTTAGAGTGTAGAGTGTAGGGTATAGAGTGTAGGGTATAGAGTGTATGGAATAGAGTGTATAATATAGAGTGTAGGGTGTAGAGTGTAGGGTGTAGAGTGTGGGGTATAGAGTGTAGAGTGTAGGGTATAGAGTGTATGATATAGAGTGTAGGGTATAGAGTGTATGGTATAGATTGCAGGGTATAGAGTGTAGGGTGTAGAGTGTAGGGTATAGAGTGTAGGGTATAGAGTGTATGGTATAGAGTGTATGGTATAGATTGTAGGGTATAGAGTGTAGGGTATAGAGTGTAGAGTGTAGGGTATAGAGTGTAGAAAGTAGGGTATAGTGTGTAGGGTATGAAGTGTAGAGTGTAGGGTATAGAGTGTAGGGTATAGAGTGTAGATTGTATGGTATAGAGTGTAGGGTATAGAGTGTATAGTGTAGGGTGTAGAGTGTAGGGTATAGAGTGTAGGGTATAGAGTGTTGGGATATAGAGTGTAGGGTATAGAGTGTAGGGTATAGAGTGTAGGGTATAGATTGTAGGGTATAGAGTGTAGGGTATAGAGTGTAGGGTATAGAGTATATAGTGTAGGGTATAAAGTGTAGGGTATAGAGTGTAGAGTGTAGGGTATAGAGTGTAGGGTATAGAGTGTAGGGTATAAAGTGTAGAGTGTAGGGTATAGAGTGTAGGGTATCGAGTGTAGGGTATAGAGTGTAGGGTATAGAGTGTAGAGTGTAGGGTGTAGAGTGTAGGGTATAGAGTGTAAGATATAGAGTGTAGGGTATAGAGTGTATGTTATAGAGTGTAGGGTATAGAGTGTAGAGTGTAGGGTATAGAGTGTAGGGTATAGAGTGTAGGGTATAGAGTGTAGGGTATAGAGTGTAGGGTGTAGGGTATAGAGTGTAGGGTTTAGAGTGTATGTTATAGAGTGTAGGGTATAGAGTGTAGAGTGTAGGATATAGAGTGTAGAGTGTAGGGTATAAAGTGTAGGGTATATAGTGTATGGTATAGAGTGTAGGGTATAGAGTGTAGGGTATAGAGTGTATGGTATAGAGTGTAGAGTGTAGGGTATAGAGTGTAGAAAGTAGGGTATAGTGTGTAGGGTATAGAGTGTAGAGTGTAGGGTATAGAGTGTAGGGTATAGAGTGTAGATTGTATGGTATAGAGTGTAGGGTATAGAGTGTATAGTGTAGGGTATAGAGTGTAGAGTGTAGGGTATAGAGTGTAGGGTATAGAGTGTAGGGTATAGAGTGTAGGGTATAGAGTGTTGGGATATAGAGTGTAGGGTATAGAGTGTCGGGTATAGAGTGTAGGGTATAGATTGTAGGGTATAGAGTGTAGGGTATAGAGTATATAGTATAGGGTATAGAGTGTAGGGTATAGAGAGTAGAGTGTAGGGTATAGAGTGTAGGGTATAGAGTGTAGGGTATAGAGTGTAGGGTATATAGTGTAGAGTGTAGGGTATAGAGTGTAGGGTATAGAGTGTAGAGTGTAGGGTGGAGAGTGGAGAGTGTAGGGTATAGAGTGTAAGGTATAGAGTGTAGGGTATAGAGTGTATGTTATAGAGTGTAGGGTGTAGAGTGTAGGGTATAGAGTGTAGAAAGTAGGGTATAGTGTGTAGGGTATAGAGTGTAGGGTATAGAGTGTATGGTATAGAGTGTAGAGTGTAGGGTATAGAGTGTAGAAAGTAGGGTATAGTGTGTAGGGTATAGAGTGTAGAGTGTAGGGTATAGAGTGTAGGGTATAGAGTGTAGATTGTATGGTATAGAGTGTAGGGTATAGAGTGTATAGTGTAGGGTATAGAGTGTAGAGTGTAGGGTATAGAGTGTAGGGTATAGAGTGTTGGGATATAGAGTGTAGGGTATAGAGTGTAGGGTATAGAGTGTAGTGTATAGATTTTAGGGTATAGAGTGTAGGGTATAGAGTGTAGGGTATAGAGTATATAGTGTAGGGTATAGAGTGTAGGGTATAGAGTGTAGAGTTTAGGGTATAGAGTGTAGGGTATAGAGTGTAGGGTATAGAGTGTAGGGTATAAAGTGTAGAGTGTAGGGTATAGAGTGTAGGGTATAGAGTGTAGGGTGTAGAGTGGAGAGTGTAAGGTATAGAGTGTAAGGTATAGAGTGTAGGGTATAGAGTGTATGTTATAGAGTGTAGGGTATAGAGTGTAGAGTGTAGGGTATAGAGTGTAGGGTATAGAGTGTAGGGTATAGAGTGTAGGGTATAAAGTGTAGAGTGTAGGGTATAGAGTGTAGGGTATAGAGTGTAGAGTGTAGGATATAGGGTGTAGAGTGTAGGGTATAGAGTGTAGGGTATATAGTGTAGGGTATAGATTGTAGGGTATAGAGTGTAGAGTGTAGGGTATAGAGTGTAGGGCATAGAGTGTAGAGTGTAGGGTATAGAGTGTATGGTATAGAGTGTAGGGTGTAGAGTGCATGGTATAGAGTGTAGGGTATAGAGTGTAGAGTGTAGGTTATAGAGTGTAGGGTGTAGAGTGTAGGGTATAGAGTGTAGGGTGTAGAGTGTAGGGTATAAAGTGTAGGGTATAGAGTGTAGGGTGTAGAGTGTAGGGTATAGAGTGTAGAGTGTAGGGTATAGAGTGTATGGTATGATGTGTAGGGTATAGAGTGTAGGGTGTAGAGTGTAGGGTATAGAGTGTAGGGTATAGAGTGTAGGGTATAGAGTGTAGGTTATATAGTGTAGGGTATAGAGTATAGAGTGTAGGGTATAGAGTGTAGGGTATAGAGTGTAGAGTGTAGGGTATAGAGTGTAGAGTGTAGGGTATAGAGTGTAGGGTATAGAGTGTATGGTATAGAGTGTAGGGTATAGAGTGTAGGGTATAGAGTGTAGAGTGTAGGGATTAGAGTGTAGGGTATAGAGTGTATTGTATAGAGTGTAGAGTGTAGGGTATAGAGTGTAGGGTATAGAGTGTACGGTATAGAGTGTTGGGCTATAGAGTGTAGGGTATAGAGTATAGGGTATAGAGTGTAGGGTATAGAGTGTAGGGTATACAGTGTAGGGTATAAAGTGTAGAGTGTAGGGTATAGAGTGTAGGGTATAGAGTGTAGGGTATAGAGTGTAGGGTATAGAGTGTAGAGTGTAGAGTGTAGGGTATAGAGTGTAGAGTTTAGGGTATAGAGTGTAGGGTATAGAGTGTAGGGTTTAGAGTGTATGGTATAGAGTGTAGGGTATAGAGTGTAGAGTGTAGGGTATAGAGTGTACGGTATAGAGTGTAGGGTATAGAGTGTATGGTATAGAGTATATGGTATAGAGTGTAGAGTGTAGGGTATAGAGTGTAGGGTATAAAGTGTAGGGTATAGATTGTAGGCTATAGAGTGTAGAATGTAGGGTATAGAGTATAGGGTATAGAGTGTATGGTGTAGAGTGTAAGGTATAGAGTGTATAGTGTAGGGTATAGAGTGTAGGGTTTAGAGTGTAGGGTATTGAGTGTAGGGTATAGAGTGTAGAGTGTAGGGTATAGAGTGTATGGTATAGAGTGTAGGGTATAGAGTGTAGGGTATAGAGTGTAGGGTATAGAGTGTAGAGTGTAGGGTATAAAGTTTAGGGTATAGAGTGTATGGTGTAGAGTGTAGGGTATAGAGTGTAGGGTATAGAGTGTATGGTATAGAGTGTAGGGAATAGAGTGTAGAGTGTAGGGTATAGAGTATATGGTATAGAGTGTAGCGTATAGAGTGTAGAGTATAGAGTGTAGGGTATAGAGTGTAGGGTATAGAGTGTATGGTATAGAGTGTAGGGAATAGAGTGTAGAGTGTAGGGTATAGAGTGTATGGTATAGAGTGTAGGGTATAGAGTGTAGAGGGTAGAGTGTAGGGTATAGAGTGTAGGGTATAGAGTGTAGAGTGTAGGGTATAGAGTGTAGGGTATAGAGTGTAGGGTGTAGAGTGTAGGGTATAGAGTGTAGGGTGTAGAGTGTAGGGTATAAAGTGTAGGGTATAGAGTGTAGGGTGTAGAGTGTAGGGTATAGAGTGTAGAGTGTAGGGTATAGAGTGTATTGTATAATGTGTAGGGTATAGAGTGTAGAGTGTAGGGTATAGAGTGTAGGGTATATAGTATAGAGTGTAGGGTATAGAGTGTAGGGTATAGAGTGTAGAGTGTAGGGTATAGAGTTTAGAGTGTAGGGTATAGAGTGTAGGGTATAGAGTGTATGGTATAGAGTGTAGGGTATAGAGTGTAGGGTATAGAGTGTAGAGTGTAGGGATTAGAGTGTAGGGTATAGAGTGTAGGGTATAGAGTGTAGAGTGTAGGGTATAGAGTGTAGGGTATAGAGTGTAGGGTATAGAGTGTAGGGTATAGAGTGTAGAGTGTAGGGTATAGAGTGTATGATATAGAGTGTAGGGTATAGAGTGTATGGAATAGAGTGTATGGTATAGAGTGTAGGGTGTAGAGTCTAGGGTATAGAGTGTAGAGTGTAGGGTATAGAGTATATGGTATAAGGTGTAGGGTATTTAGTGTAGAGTGTAGGGTATAGAGTGTAGGGTATAGAGTATAGAGTGTAGGGTATAGAGTGTAGAGTGTAGGGTATAGAGTGTAGAGTGTAGGGTATAGTGTGTAGAGTATAGAGTGTATGGTATAGAGTGTAGGGTATAGAGTGTAGGGTATAGAGTGTAGAGTGTAGGGATTAGAGTGTAGGGTATAGAGTGTAGAGTGTAGGGTATAGAGTGTAGGGTATAGAGTGTAGGGTATACAGTGTAGGGTATAAAGTGTAGAGTGTAGGGTATAGAGTGTAGGGTATAGAGTGTAGGGTATAGAGTGTAGGGTATTGAGTGTAGAGTGTAGGGTATAGAGTGTAGAGATTAGGGTATAGAGTGTAGGGTATAGAGTCTAGGGTTTAGAGTGTATGGTATAGAGTGTAGGGTATAGAGTGTAGGGTATAGAGTGTAGGGTATAGAGTGTATGGTATAGAGTGTACGGTATAGAGTGTAGAGTGTAGGGTATAGAATGTAGGGTATAAAGTGTAGGGTATAGATTGTAGGGTATAGAGTGTAGAATGTAGGGTATAGAGTCTAGGGGATAGAGTGTATGGTGTAGAGTGTAGTGTATAGAGTGTATAGTGTAGGGTATAGAGTGTAGGGTTTAGAGTGTAGGGTATAGAGTGTAGGGTATAGAGTGTAGAGTGTAGGGTATAGAGTGTATGGTATAGAGTGTAGGGTATAGAGTGTAAGGTATAGAGTGTAGGGTATAGAGTGTAGGGTATAGAGTGTAGAGTGTAGGGTATAGAGTTTAGGGTATAGAGTGTATGGTATAGAGTGTAGAGTGTAGGGTATAGAGTGAATAGTGTAGGGTATAGAGTGTAGGGTATAGAGTGTAGGGTATAGAGTGTATGGTATAGAGTGTAGGGAATAGAGTGTAGAGTGTAGGGTATAGAGTGTATGGTATAGAGTGTAGGGTATAGAGTGTAGAGTATAGAGTGTAGGGTATAGAGTGTAAGGTATAGAGTGTAGGGTATAGAATGTATGGTATAGAGTGTAGGGAATAGAGTGTAGAGTGTAGGGTATAGAGTGTATGGTGTAGAGTGTAGGGTATAGAGTGTATAGTGTAGGGTATAGAGTGCAGGGTATAGAGTGTATGGAATAGAGTGTATGGAATATAGTGTATGGTATAGAGTGTAGAGTGTAGGGTATAGAGTGTAGGGTATAGAGCGTAGGGTGTAGGGTGTAGATTGTAGGGTATAGAGTGTAGGGTATAGAGTGTAGAGTGTAGGGTATAGAGTGTTTGGTATTGAGTGTAAGGTATAGAGTGTAGAGAGTAGGGTATAGATTTTAGAGTGTAGAGTGTAGGGTATAGAGTGTAGGGTATAGAGTGTATGGTATAGAGTGTAGGGTGTAGAGTGTAGGGTATAGAGTGTAGAGTGTGGGGTATAGAGTGTAGAGTGTAGGGTATAGAGTGTATGATATAGAGTGTAGGGTATAGAGTGTATGGTATAGATTGCAGGGTATAGAGTGTAGGATATAGAGTGTAGGGTATAAAGTGTAGAGTGTAGGGTATAGAGTGTATGATATAGAGTGTGGGTATAGAGTGTATGGAATAGAGTGTATGGTATAGAGTGTAGGGTATAGAGTGTAGGGTATAGAGTGTAGGGTATAGAGTGTAGAGTGTAGGGTATAGAGTGTATGATATAGAGTGTAGGGTATAGAGTGTATGGAATAGAGTGTATGGTATAGAGTGTAGGGTGTAGAGTCTAGGGTATAGAGTGTAGAGTGTAGGGTATAGAGTGTAGAGTGTAGGGTATAGAGTGTAGGGTATAGAGTATAGAGTGTAGGGTATAGAGTGTAGAGTGTAGGGTATAGAGTGTAGAGTGTAGGGTATAGAGTGTAGGGTATAGAGTGTATGGTATAGAGTGTAGGGTATAGAGTGTAGGGTATAGAGTGTAGAGTGTAGGGATTAGAGTGTAGGGTATAGAGTGTAGAGTGTAGGGTATAGAGTGTAGGGTATAGAGTGTACGGTATAGAGTGTTGGGCTATAGAGTGTAGGGTATAGAGTGTAGGGTATAGAGTGAAGGGTATACAGTGTAGGGTATAAAGTGTAGAGTGTAGGGTATAGAGTGTAGGGTATAGAGTGTAGGGTATTGAGTGTAGAGTGTAGAGTGTAGGGTATAGAGTGTAGAGTTTAGGGTATAGAGTGTAGGGTATAGAGTCTAGGGTTTAGAGTGTATGGTATAGAGTGTAGGGTATAGAGTGTAGAGTGTAGGGTATAGAGTGTAGGGTATAGAGTGTAGGGTATAGAGTGTATGGTATAGAGTGTACGGTATAGAGTGTAGAGTGTAGGGTATAGAGTGTAGGGTATAACGTGTAGGGTATAGATTGTAGGGTATAGAGTGTAGAATGTAGGGTATAGAGTCTAGGGGATAGAGTGTATGGTGTAGAGTGTAGGGTATAGAGTGTATAGTGTAGGGTATAGAGTGTAGGGTTTAGAGTGTAGGGTATAGAGTGTAGGGTATAGAGTGTAGAGTGTAGGGTATAGAGTGTATGGTATAGAGTGTAGGGTATAGAGTGTAGGGTATAGAGTGTAGGATATAGAGTGTAGGGTATAGAGTGTAGAGTGTAGGGTATAGAGTTTAGGGTATAGAGTGTATGGTATAGAGTGTAGAGTGTAGGGTATAGAGTGAATAGTGTAGGGTATAGAGTGTAGGGTATAGAGTGTAGGGTATAGAGTGTATGGTATAGAGTGTAGGGAATAGAGTGTAGAGTGTAGGGTATAGAGTGTATGGTATAGAGTGTAGGGTATAGAGTGTAGAGTATAGAGTGTAGGGTATAGAGTGTAGGGTATAGCGTGTAGGGTATAGAATGTATGGTATAGAGTGTAGGGAATAGAGTGTAGAGTGTAGGGTATAGAGTGTATGGTGTAGGGTATAGAGTGTAGGGTTTAGAGTGTAGGGTATAGAGTGTAGAATGTAGGGTATAGAGTCTAGGGGATAGAGTGTATGGTGTAGAGTGTAGGGTATAGAGTGTATAGTGTAGGGTATAGAGTGTAGGGTTTAGAGTGTAGGGTATAGAGTGTAGGGTATAGAGTGTAGAGTGTAGGGTATAGAGTGTATGGTATAGAGTGTAGGGTATAGAGTGTAGGGTATAGAGTGTAGGGTATAGAGTGTAGGGTATAGAGTGTAGAGTGTAGGGTATAGAGTGTATGGTATAGAGTGTAGAGTGTAGGGTATAGAGTGAATAGTGTAGGGTATAGAGTGTAGGGTATAGAGTGTAGGGTATAGAGTGTATGGTATAGAGTGTAGGGAATAGAGTGTAGAGTGTAGGGTATAGAGTGTATGGTATAGAGTGTAGGGTATAGAGTGTAGAGTATAGAGTGTAGGGTATAGAGTGTAGGGTATAGAGTGTAGGGTATAGAATGTATGGTATAGAGTGTAGGGAATAGAGTGTAGAGTGTAGGGTATAGAGTGTATGGTGTAGAGTGTAGGGTATAGAGTGTATAGTGTAGGGTATAGAGAGCAGGGTATAGAGTGTATGGAATAGAGTGTATGGAATATAGTGTACGGTATAGAGTGTAGAGTGTAGGGTATAGAGTGTAGGGTATAGAGCGTAGGGTGTAGGGTATCGATTGTAGGGTATAGAGTGTAGAGTATAGAGTGTAGAGTGTAGGGTATAGAGTGCATGGTATAGAGTGTAGGGTGTAGAGTGTATGGTATAGAGTGTACAGTATAGAGTGTATGGTATAGAGTGTAGGGTATAGAGTGTATGGTATAGAGTGTAGGGTGTAGAGTGTATAGTATAGAGTGTAGGGTACAGAGTGTAGAGTGTAGGGTATAGAGTGTAGGGTATAGAGTGTAGGGTATAGAGTGTATGGTATAGAGTGTACGGTATAGAGTGTATGATATAGAGTGTATGGTATATAGTGTAGGGTATAGAGTGTTTGGTATAGAGTGTAAGGTATAGAGTGTAGAGAGTAGGGTATAGATTTTAGAGTGTACAGTGTAGGGTATAGAGTGTAGGGTATAGAGTGTATGGAATAGAGTGTATGGTATAGAGTGTAGGGTGTAGAGTGTAGGGTATAGAGTGTAGAGTGTGGGGTATAGAGTGTAGAGGGTAGGGTATAGAGTGTATGATATAGAGTGTAGGGTATAGAGTGTATGGTATAGATTGCAGGGTATAGAGTGTAGGATATAGAGTGTAGGGTATAGAGTGTAGAGTGTAGGGTATAGAGTGTAGGGTATAGAGTGTATGGTATAGAGTGTATGGTATAGATTGTAGGGTATAGAGTGTAGGGTATAGAGTGTAGAGTGTAGGGTATAGAGTGTAGGGTATAGAGTGTAGATTGTATGGTATAGAGTGTAGGGTATAGAGTGTATAGTGTAGGGTATAGAGTGTAGAGTGTAGGGTATAGAGTGTAGGGTATAGAGTGTTGGGATATAGAGTGTAGGGTATAGAGTGTAGGGTATAGAGTGTAGGGTATAGATTGTAGGGTATAGAGTGTAGGGTATAGAGTATATAGTGTAGGGTATAGTGTGTAGGGTATAGAGTGTAGAGTGTAGGGTATAGAGTGTAGGGTATAGAGTGTAGGGTATAGAGTGTAGGGTATAAAGTGTAGAGTGTAGGGTATAGAGTGTAGGGTATAGAATGTAGGGTATAGAGTGTAGGGTATAGAGTGTAGGGTATAGAGTGTAGGGTATAAAGTGTAGAGTGTAGGGTATAGAGTGTAGAGTGTAGGGTATAGAGTGTAGGGTATAGAGTGTATGGTATAGAGTGTAGGGTATAGAGTGTAGGGTAAAGAGTGTAGAGTGTAGGGTATAGAGTGTAGAGTGTAGGGTATAGAGTGTAGGGTATAGAGTGTATGGTATAGAGTGTAGGGTATAGAGTGTAGGGTAAAGAGTGTAGAGTGTAGGGATTAGAGTGTAGGGTATAGAGTGTAGGGTATAGAGTGTAGAGTGTAGGGTATAGAGTGTAGGGTATAGAGTGTACGGTATAGAGTGTTGGGCTATAGAGTGTAGGGTATAGAGTGTAGGGTATAGAGTGTAGGGTATACAGTGTAGGGTATAAAGTGTAGAGTGTAGGGTATAGAGTGTAGGGTATAGAGTGTAGGGTATAGAGTGTAGGGTATAGAGTGTAGGGTATTGAGTGTAGAGTGTAGGGTATAGAGTGTAGAGTTTAGGGTATAGAGTGTAGGGTATAGAGTGTAGGGTTTAGAGTGTATGGTATAGAGTGTAGGGTATAGAGTGTAGAGTGTAGGGTATAGAGTGTAGGGTATAGAGTGTAGGGTATAGAGTGTATGGTATAGAGTGTACGGTATAGAGTGTAGAGTGTAGGGTATAGAGTGTAGGGTATAAAGTGTAGGGTATAGATTGTAGGGTATAGAGTGTAGAATGTAGGGTATAGGGTATAGAGTGTATGGTCTAGAGTGTAGGGTATAGAGTATATAGTGTAGGGTATAGAGTGTAGGGTTTAGAGTGTAGGGTATAGAGTGTAGGGTATAGAGTGTAGAGTGTAGGGTATAGAGTGTATGGTATAGAGTGTAGGGTATAGAGTGTAGGATATAGAGTGTAGGGTATAGAGTGTAGGGTATAGAGTGTAGAGTGTAGGGTATAGAGTTTAGGGTATAGAGTGTATGGTATAGAGTGTAGAGTGTAGGGTATAGAGTGTATAGTGTAGGGTATAGAGTGTAGGGTATAGAGTGTAGGGTATAGAGCGTATGGTATAGAGTGTAGGGAATAGAGTGTAGAGTGTAGGGTATACCCTACACTCTATTCCCTACACTCTACACTCTATACCCTACACTCTACACTCTATACCCTACACTCTATACCCTACACTCTATACTCTATATCCTACACTCTATACCCTACACTATACACTCTATGCCCTACACTCTATGCCCTACACTCTAATCCCTACACTCTACACTCTATAACCTACACTCTATACTCTACACTCCATACTCTACACTCTATACCCTATACTCTACACTCTATACCCTACACTCTATACCATACACTCTAATCCCTACACTCTACACTCTATACCCTACACTCTATACCCTACACTCCATGCCCTACACTCTATACCCTACACTCTACACTCTATACCCTACACTCTATACCCTACACTCTATACCCTACACTCTATACCCTACACTCTATACCATACACTCTATACCCTACACTCTACACTCTATACCCTACACTCTACACTCTATACCCTACACTCTATACCCTACACTCTATACTCTACACCCTATACCCTACACTCTACACTCTATACCCTACACTCTATACCCTACACTCTACACTCTATACCCTACACTCTATACCCTACACTCTACACTCTACACTCTATACCATACACTCTATACCCTACACTCTACACTCTATACCCTACACTCTATACCCTGCACTCTATACACTACACCCTACGCTCTATACCCTACACTCTATACCCTACACTCTATACTCTATACCCTACACTCTATTCCATACATTCTATACCCTACACTCTATACCCTACACTGTAATCAGTACACTCTATACCCTACACTCTATTCCCTACACTCTATACCATACACTCTATACCCTACACTCTATACCCTACACTCTACACTCTATTCCATGCACTCTATACCCTACACTCTATACCCTACACTCTATTCCATACATTCTATACCCTACACTCTATACCCTACACTGTAATCAGTACACTCTACACTCTATACCCTACACTCTATACCCTACACTCTATACCATACAATCCATACCCTACAATCTATACCCTACAATCTACACTCTATACCCTACACTCTATACCCTACAATCTAAACCCTACATTCTATACCCTACACTCTATACCCTACACTCTACACTCTATACCCTACAATCTATACCGTACACTCTACACTCTATACCCTACAATCTATACCCTACACTCTATACCCTACACTCTATACCCTACACTCTATACCATACACTCTATACCCTACACTCTACACTCTATACCCTACACTCTATACCCTACACTCTATACCCTACACTCTACACTCTACACTCTATACCCTACACTCTATACCCTACACTCTATAGTCTACACTCTATACCCTACACTCTATACCCTACACTCTATACCCTACACTCTATACCCTACACTCTATACCATACACTCTATACCCTACACTCTACACTCTATACCCTACACTCTATACCCTACACTCTATACCCTACACTCTACACTCTACACTCTATACCCTACACTCTATACCCTACACTCTATACTCTACACTCTATACCCTACACTCTATACCCTACACTCTATACCCTACACTCTACACTCTATACCCTACACTCTATACCCTAAACTCTATACCCTACACTCTATACCCTACACTCCATACCCTCCACTCTGTACCCTACACTCTACACTCTATACCCTACACTCTATACCATACGCTCTATACCCTACACTCTATACCCGACACTCTATACCCTACACTATACACTCTATACCCTACACTCTACACTGTATACCATACACTCTATACCCTACACTCTATACCCTACACTCTACACTCTATACCCTACACTCTACACCCTACACTCTATACCATACACTCTATACCCTACACTCTACACTCTATACCCTACACTCTATACCTTATACTCTATACCCTACACCCTACGCTCTATACCCTACACTCTATACCCTACACTCTACACTTTATACCCTACACTCTATTCCATACACTCTATACCCTACACTCTATACACTACACTCTACACTCTATACCTTACACTCTACACTTTACACTATATACCCTACACTCTATAGCCTACACTCTATACCCTACACTCTATACCCTACACTCTACACTCTATACCCTACATTCTATACCCTACACTCTAATCCCTTCACTCTACACTCTATACCCTACACTCTATACCCTACACTCTATACCCTACACTCTATACCCTACACTCTACACTCTACACCCTACACTCTATACCCTACACTCTATACCCTACACTATATACCCAAACTCTATACCCTACACTCTATACCATACACTATATACCCTACACTCTACACTCTATTCCCTACACTCTATACCATACACTCTATACCCTTTACTCTATACCCTACACTCTATAACCTACACTATACACTCTATACCCTACACTCTACACTCTATACCATACACTCTATACTCTACACTCTATACCCTACACTCTACACTCTATACCCTACAATCTATACCCTACACTCTATGCCCTACACTCTATACCCTACACTCTATACCCTACACACTATACCCTACACTCTACAATCTATACCATACACTCCATACCCTACACGCTATACCATACACTCTATACCACACACTCTATACCCTACACTCTATACCATACACTCTACACTATATACCCTACAATCTATACCCTACACTCTATACCCTACACTCTATACCCTACACTCTATACCATACACTCTATACCCTACACTCTATACCCTACACTCTATACCATACACTCTATACCCTACACTCTACACTCTATACCCTACACTCTATACCCTACACTCTATACCCTACACTCTATACCCTACAATCTATACCCTACACTCTATACCCTACACTCTATACCCTACACTCTATACCATACACTCTATACCCTACACTCTACACTCTATACCCTACACTCTATACCCTACACTCTATACCCTACACTCTACACTCTACACTCTATACCCTACACTCTATACCCTACACTCTATAGTCTACACTCTATACCCTACACTCTATACCCTACACTCTATACCCTACACTCTATACCCTACACTCTATACCATACACTCTATACCCTACACTCTACACTCTATACCCTACACTCTATACCCTACACTCTATACCCTACACTCTACACTCTACACTCTATACCCTACACTCTATACCCTACACTCTATACTCTACACTCTATACCCTACACTCTATACCCTACACTCTATACCCTACACTCTACACTCTATACCCTACACTCTATACCCTAAACTCTATACCCTACACTCTATACCCTACACTCCATACCCTCCACTCTGTACCCTACACTCTACACTCTATACCCTACACTCTATACCATACGCTCTATACCCTACACTCTATACCCGACACTCTATACCCTACACTATACACTCTATACCCTACACTCTACACTGTATACCATACACTCTATACCCTACACTCTATACCCTACACTCTACACTCTATACCCTACACTCTACACCCTACACTCTATACCATACACTCTATACCCTACACTCTACACTCTATACCCTACACTCTATACCTTATACTCTATACCCTACACCCTACGCTCTATACCCTACACTCTATACCCTACACTCTACACTTTATACCCTACACTCTATTCCATACACTCTATACCCTACACTCTATACACTACACTCTACACTCTATACCTTACACTCTACACTTTACACTATATACCCTACACTCTATAGCCTACACTCTATACCCTACACTCTATACCCTACACTCTACACTCTATACCCTACATTCTATACCCTACACTCTAATCCCTTCACTCTACACTCTATACCCTACACTCTATACCCTACACTCTATACCCTACACTCTATACCCTACACTCTACACTCTACACCCTACACTCTATACCCTACACTCTATACCCTACACTATATACCCAAACTCTATACCCTACACTCTATACCATACACTATATACCCTACACTCTACACTCTATTCCCTACACTCTATACCATACACTCTATACCCTTTACTCTATACCCTACACTCTATAACCTACACTATACACTCTATACCCTACACTCTACACTCTATACCATACACTCTATACTCTACACTCTATACCCTACACTCTACACTCTATACCCTACAATCTATACCCTACACTCTATGCCCTACACTCTATACCCTACACTCTATACCCTACACACTATACCCTACACTCTACAATCTATACCATACACTCCATACCCTACACGCTATACCATACACTCTATACCACACACTCTATACCCTACACTCTATACCATACACTCTACACTATATACCCTACACTCTATACCCTACAATCTACACTCTATACCCTACACTCTACACTCGATACCCTACGCTCTATACCATACACTCTATACCCTAAACTCTATACCATACACACTATACCCTACACTCTATACCCTACACTCTATACGCTACACTCTACACTCTATACCCTACACTCTATACTCTACACTCTATACCCTACACTCTATACCCTACACTCTATACCTTACACTCTATACCCTACACTCTACACTCTATACCCTACACTCAATACCCTACACTCTATACCCTACACTCTATACCCTACACTCTACACTCTATACCCTAAACTCTACACTCTATACTCTACACTCTACACTCTATACCCTACACTCTATACCCTACACTCTATACCCTACACTCTACACACTATACCCTACACTCTATACCATACACTCTACACCCTACACTCTATACCCTACACTCTATACCATACACTCTATACCCTACACTCTACACTCTATACCCTAGACTCTATACCATACACTCTATACCCTACACTCTATACCCTACACTCTAATCTCTATACCATACACTCTATACCCTACACTCTATAACATACATTCTACACCCTACAATCTATACCATACACTCTATACCCTACACTCTATAACATACATTCTACACCCTACAATCTATACCATACACTCTATACCCTACACTCTACACTCTATACCATACACTCTATACCCTACACTCTACACTTTATACCCTACACTCTATACCCTACACTCTATAACCTACACTCTATACCCTACACGCTATACCCTACACTCTATACCCTACACTCTATACCCTACACTATATACCCTACACTCTACACCCTACACTCTATACCCTACACCCTATACCCTACACTCTATACCCTAATCTCTACACCCTACACTCTATACCCTACACTCTATACCCTACACTCTATACCCTACACTCTTCACTCTATACCCTACACTCTATACTCTACACTCTATACCATACACTCTATACCATACACTTTATCCCCTACACTCTATACCATACACTTTATCCCCTACACTCTATACCATACACTCTACACTCTATACCCTACACTCTGCACTCTATACCCTACACTCTATAACCTACACTCTACACTCTATACCCTACACTCTACACTCTATACCCTACACTCTATACCCTACAATCTATACCATACACTCTATACCATACACTCTATACCCTACACTCTATACCCTACACTCTATACCCTACACTCTACACTCTATACCCTACACTCTATGCCCTACAATCTATACCATACACTCTATACCATACACTCTATACCCTACACTCTATACCTCACACTCTACACTCTATCCCCTGCACTCTATACCATACACTCTACACCCTACACTCTACACCCTACACTCTACACTCTACACCCTACACTCTATACCCTACACTCTACACTCTATACCCTACACTCTACACTCTATACCCTACACTCTATACCCTACAATCTATACCATACACTCTATACCATACACTCTACACCCTACACTCTATACCCTACACTCTATACCCTACACTCTATACCCTACACTCTATACCATACACTCTATACCCTACACTCTATACCTCACACTCTACACTCTATCCCCTGCACTCTATACCATACACTCTACACTCTATACCCTACACTCTACACTCTATACCCTACACTCTATACCCTACACTCTATACCCTACACTCTACACTCTATACCCTACAATCTACACTCTATACCCTACACTCTATACCCTACAATCTATACCATACACTCTATACCATACACTCTATACCTCACACTCTACACTCTTACCCCTACACTCTACACTCTATACCCTACACTCTATACCCTACAATCTATACCATACACTCTATACCATACACTCTATACCCTACCCTCTATACCCTACACTCTACACTCTATACCCTACACTTTATACCCTACACTCTACACTCTATACCCTACACTCTACACTCTATACCCTACACTCTATACCCTACAATCTATACCATACACTCTATACCATACACTCTATACCCTACACTCTATACCTCACACTCTACAGTCTATCCCCTGCACTCTATACCATACACTCTACACTCTATACCCTACACTCTATACCCTACACTCTACACTCTATACCCTATTCTCTACAATCTATACCCTACACTCTATACCCTACAATCTATACCATACACTCTATACCATACACTCTATACCCTACACTCTACACGCTATACCCTACACTCTATACCCTACAATCTATACCATACACTCCATACCATACACTCTATACCCTACACTCTATACCTCACACTCTACACTCTATCCCCTGCACTCTATACCACACACTCTACACTCTATACCCTACACTCTACACTCTATACCCTACTCTCTAAACCCTACACTCTATACCTTACACTCTATACCCTACACTCTACACTCTATAACTTACACTCTATACCCTACACTCTATACCCTACACTCTATACCCTACACTCTATACCCTACACTCTACACATTATACCTTACACTCTATACCCTACACTCTATACCATACACTCTATACCCTACACTCTATACCCTACACTCTATACCCTACACTCTACACTCTACACCATACACTCTATACCCTACCCTCTATACCCTACACTCTATACCCTACACTCTATCCCCTACACTCTACACCCTTCACTTTATACCTTACACTCTATACCCTACACTCTATACCCTACACACTACGCTCTATACCTCACACTCTATACCCTACACTCTATACCCTACACTCTATACCCTACACTCTATACCCTACACTCTACACCCTACACTTTATAGCTTACACTCTATACCATACACTCTATACCCTACACTCTACACTCTATACCCTACACTCTATACCCTACACTCTATACCCTACACTCTACACCCTACACTTTATAGCTTACACTCTATACCCTACACTCTATACCCTAAACTCTATACCATACACTCTATACCCTACACTCTATACCCTACACTCTATACCCTACACTCTACACCATACACTCTATACCCTACCCTCTATACCTTACACTCTATACCCTACACTCTACACAGTATACCCTACACTCTATACCCTACACTCTATACCGTACATTCTACACTGTATACCCTACACTCTATACCCTACACTCTAATCCCTACACTCTACACTCTATACCCTACACTTTATACCCTACACTCTATACCCTACTCTCTACACTCTATACCCTACACTCTATACCCTACACTTTATACCCTACACTCTACACTCTATACTCTACACTCTATACCATACACTCTACACTCTATTCCCTACACTCTATACCATACACTCTAAACCCTACACTCTATACCCTACACTATACACTCTATACCCTACAATCTATACCCTACACACTATGCCCTACACTCTATACCCTACACTCTATACCCTACACTCTACACTCTATATCCTACACTCTATACCCTACACTCTACACTCTATAGCCTTCACTCTATACCCTACATTCTATACCATACACTCTATACCCTACACTCTACACTCTATACGCTACACTCTATACCCTACACTCTATACCCTACACTCTATACCCTACACTCTATACCCTACACTATACACTCTATGACCTACACTCTATGCCCTACACTCTAATCCCTACACTCTACACTCTATAACCTATACTCTATACTCTACACTCCATACTCTACACTCTATACCCTATACTCTACACTCTATACCCTACACTCTATACCATACACTCTAATCCCTACACTCTACACTCTATACCCTACACTCTATACCCTACACTCCATACCCTACACTCTATACCCTACACTCTACACTCTATACCCTACACTCTATACCCTACACTCTATACCCTACACTCTATACCCTACACTCTATACCCTACACTCTATACCCTACACTCTATACCCTACACTCTATACCATACACTCTATACCCTACACTCTACACTCTATACCCTACACTCTATACCCTACACTCTATACCCTACACTCTACACTCTATACCCTACACTCTATACCCTACACTCTATACTCTACACCCTATACCCTACACTCTACACTCTATACCCTACACTCTATACCCTACACTCTACACTCTATACCCTACACTCTATACCCTACACTCTACACTCTATACCATACACTCTATACCCTACACTCTACACTCTATACCCTACACTCTACACCCTGCACTCTATACCCTACACTCTATACCCTACACTCTATGCCCTACACTCTATACTCTATACCCTACACTCTATTCCATACATTCTATACCCTACACTCTATACCCTACACTGTAATCAGTACACTCTATACCCTACACTCTATTCCCTACACTCTATACCATACACTCTATACCCTACACTCTATACCCTACACTCTACACTCTATTCCATACATTCTATACCCTACACTCTATACCCTACACTGTAACCAGTACACTCTACACTCTATACCCTACACTCTATACCCTACACTCTATACCATACAATCCATACCCTACAATCTATACCCTACAATCTACACTCTATACCCTACACTCTATACCCTACACTCTAAACCCTACATTCTATACCCTACACTCTATACCCTACACTCTACACTCTATACCCTACAATCTATACCCTACACTCTACACTCTATACCCCAAACTCTATACCCTACACTCTATACCCTACACTCTATACCCTACACTCTATACCATACGCTCTATACCCTACACTCTATACCCGACACTCTATACCCTACACTATACACTCTATACCCTACACTCTACACTGTATAACATACACTCTATACCCTACACTCTATACCCTACACTCTACACTCTATACCCTACACTCTACACCCTACACTCTATACCATACACTCTATACCCTACACTCTACACTCTATACCCTACAATCTATACCTTACACTCTATACCCTACACCCTACGCTCTATACCCTACACTCTATACCCTACACTCTACACTTTATACCCTACACTCTATTCCATACACTCTATACCCTACACTCTATACCCTACACTCTACACTCTATACCATACACTCTATCCCCTACACTCTATACCATACACTCTACACTCTATACCCTACACTGTATACCCTACACTCTAAACTCTATACCCTACACTCTATACCCTACACTCTACACTCTATACCCTACACTCTACACTCTATACCCTACACTCTATACCCTACAATCTATATCATACACTCTATACCATACACACTATACCATACACTCTACACTCTATACCCTACACTCTATACCCTACACTCTACACTCTATACCCTACACTCTATACCCTACACTCTATACCATACACTCTATACCATACACTCTATCCCCTACACTCTATCCCATACACTCTACACTCTATACCCTACACTCTACACTCTATACCCTACACTCTACACTCTATACCCTACACTCTACACCCTACACTCTATACCATACACTCTATACCCTACACTCTACACTCTATACCCTACACTCTATACCCTACACTCTATACCCTACACCCTACGCTCTATACCCTACACTCTATACCCTACACTCTACACACTATACCCTACACTCTATTCCATACACTCTATACCCTACACTCTATACCCTACACTCTACACTCTATACCCTACACTCTACACTTTACACACTATACCCTACACTCTATACCCTACACTCTATACTCTATACCCTACACTCTATACCGTACATTCTACACTCTATACCCTACACTCTATACCCTACACTCTAATCCCTAGCCTCTACACTCTATACCCTACACTTTATACCCTACACTCTATACCCTACTCTCTACACTCTATACCCTACACTCTATACCCTACACTTTATACCCTACACTCTACACTCTATACCCTACACTCTATACCATACACTCTACACTCTATTCCCTACACTCTATACCATACACTCTAAACCCTACACTCTATACCCTACACTATACACTCTATACCCTACAATCTATACCCTACACACTATGCCCTACACTCTATACCCTACACTCTATACCCTACACTCTACACTCTATACCCTACACTCTATACCATACACTCTATACCCTAAACTCTATACCATACACTCTACACCATACAATCTATACCATACACTCTATACCTACACTCTACACTCTATACCCTTCACTCTATACCCTACACTCTATACCATACAATCTATACCCTACACTCTACACTCTATACCCTACACTCTATACCCTACACTCTATACCCTACACCCTACGCTCTATACCCTACACTCTATACCCTACACTCTATACTCTATACTCTATACCATACACTTTATACCCTACACTCTATACCATACACTCTACACTCTATTCCATGCACTCTATACCCTACACTCTATTCCCTACACTCTACACTCTATACCCTACACTCTACACTCTATACCCTACACTCTATACCCTACACTCTATACTCTATACCCTACACTCTATACCCTACACTATACACTCTATACCCTACACTCTATACTCTATGCCCTACACTCTAATCCCTACACTCTACACTCTATAACCTACACTCTATACTCTACACTCCATACTCTACACTCTATACCCTATACTCTACACTCTATACCCTACACTCTATACCATACACTCTAATCCCTACACTCTACACTCTATACCCTACACTCTATACCCTACACTCCATACCCTACACTCTATACCCTACACTCTACACTCTATACCCTACACTCTATACCCTACACTCTATACCCTACACTCTATACCCTACACTCTATACCCTACACTCTATAGCCTAAACTCTATACCATACACTCTACACCATACAATCTATACCATACACTCTATACCTACACTCTACACTCTATACCCTTCACTCTATACCCTACACTCCATACCATACACTCTATACCCTACACTCTACACTCTATACCCTACACTCTATACCCTACACTCTATACCCTACACCCTACGCTCTATACCCTACACTCTATACCCTACACTCTATACTCTATACCCTATACTCTATTCCATACATTCTATACCCTACACTCTATACCCTACAGTCTAATCCCTACACTCTACACTCTATACCCTACACTCTGTACCCTACACTCTATACCATACACTTTATACCCTACACTCTATACCATACACTCTACACTCTATTCCATACACTCTATACCCTACACTCTATTCCCTACACTCTACACTCTATACCCTACACTCTACACTCTATACCCTACACTCTATACCCTACACTCTATACTCTATATCCTACACTCTATACCCTACACTATACACTCTATGCCCTACACTCTATGCCCTACACTCTAATCCCTACACTCTACACTCTATAACCTACACTCTATACTCTACACTCCATACTCTACACTCTATACCCTATACCCTACACTCTATACCCTACACTCTATACCATACACTCTAATCCCTACACTCTACACTCTATACCCTACACTCTATACCCTACACTCCATGCCCTACACTCTATACCCTACACTCTACACTCTATACCCTACACTCTATACCCTACACTCTATACCCTACACTCTATACCCTACACTCTATACCCTACACTCTATACCATACACTCTATACCCTACACTCTACACTCTATACCCTACACTCTACACTCTATACCCTACACTCTATACCCTACACTCTATACTCTACACCCTATACCCTACACTCTACACTCTATACCCTACACTCTATACCCTACACTCTACACTCTATACCCTACACTCTATACCCTACACTCTACACTCTACACTCTATACCATACACTCTATACCCTACACTCTACACTCTATACCCTACACTCTATACCCTGCACTCTATACACTACATCCTACGCTCTATACCCTACACTCTATACCTTACACTCTATACCCTACACCCTACGCTCTATACCCTACACTCTATACCCTACACTCTACACTTTATACCCTACACTCTATTCCATACACTCTATACCCTACACTCTATACCCTACACTCTACACTCTATACCATACACTCTATCCCCTACACTCTATACCATACACTCTACACTCTATACCCTACACTGTATACCCTACACTCTAAACTCTGTACCCTACACTCTATACCCTACACTCTACACTCTATACCCTACACTCTACACTCTATACCCTACACTCTATACCCTACAATCTATATCATACACTCTATACCATACACACTATACCATACACTCTATACCCTACACTCTATACCCTACACTCTACACTCTATACCCTACACTCTATACCCTACACTCTACACTCTATACCCTACACTCTATACCCTACACTCTATACCATACACTCTATACCATACACTCTATCCCCTACACTCTATCCCATACACTCTACACTCTATACCCTACACTCTACACTCTATACCCTACACTCTACACTCTATACCCTACACTCTACACCCTACACTCTATACCATACACTCTATACCCTACACTCTACACTCTATACCCTACACTCTATACCCTACACTCTATACCCTACACCCTACGCTCTATACCCTACACTCTATACCCTACACTCTACACACTATACCCTACACTCTATTCCATACACTCTATACCCTACACTCTATACCCTACACTCTACACTCTATACCCTACACTCTACACTTTACACACTATACCCTACACTCTATACCCTACACTCTATACTCTATACCCTACACTCTATACCGTACATTCTACACTCTATACCCTACACTCTATACCCTACACTCTAATCCCTACACTCTACACTCTATACCCTACACTTTATACCCTACACTCTATACCCTACTCTCTACACTCTATACCCTACACTCTATACCCTACACTTTATACCCTACACTCTACACTCTATACCCTACACTCTATACCATACACTCTACACTCTATTCCCTACACTCTATACCATACACTCTAAACCCTACACTCTATACCCTACACTATACACTCTATACCCTACAATCTATACCCTACACACTATGCCCTACACTCTATACCCTACACTCTATGCCCTACACTCTACACTCTATACCCTACACTCTATACCATACACTCTATACCCTAAACTCTATACCATACACTCTACACCATACAATCTATACCATACACTCTATACCTACACTCTACACTCTATACCCTTCACTCTATACCCTACACTCTATACCATACAATCTATACCCTACACTCTACACTCTATACCCTACACTCTATACCCTACACTCTATACCCTACACCCTACGCTCTATACCCTACACTCTATACCCTACACTCTATACTCTATACCCTACACTCTGTACCCTACACTCTATACCATACACTTTATACCCTACACTCTATACCATACACTCTACACTCTATTCCATGCACTCTATACCCTACACTCTATTCCCTACACTCTACACTCTATACCCTACACTCTACACTCTATACCCTACACTCTATACCCTACACTCTATACTCTATACCCTACACTCTATACCCTACACTATACACTCTATGCCCTACACTCTATGCCCTACACTCTAATCCCTACACTCTACACTCTATAACCTACACTCTATACTCTACACTCCATACTCTACACTCTATACCCTATACTCTACACTCTATACCCTACACTCTATACCATACACTCTAATCCCTACACTCTACACTCTATACCCTACACTCTATACCCTACACTCCATACCCTACACTCTATACCCTACACTCTACACTCTATACCCTACACTCTATACCCTACACTCTATACCCTACACTCTATACCCTACACTCTATACCCTAAACTCTATACCATACACTCTACACCATACAATCTATACCATACACTCTATACCTACACTCTACACTCTATACCCTTCACTCTATACCCTACACTCTATACCATACACTCTATACCCTACACTCTACACTCTATACCCTACACTCTATACCCTACACTCTATACCCTACACCCTACGCTCTATACCCTACACTCTATACCCTACACTCTATACTCTATACCCTATACTCTATTCCATACATTCTATACCCTACACTCTATACCCTACAGTCTAATCCCTACACTCTACACTCTATACCCTACACTCTGTACCCTACACTCTATACCATACACTTTATACCCTACACTCTATACCATACACTCTACACTCTATTCCATGCACTCTATACCCTACACTCTATTCCCTACACTCTACACTCTATACCCTACACTCTACACTCTATACCCTACACTCTATACCCTACACTCTATACTCTATATCCTACACTCTATACCCTACACTATACACTCTATGCCCTACACTCTATGCCCTACACTCTAATCCCTACACTCTACACTCTATAACCTACACTCTATACTCTACACTCCATACTCTACACTCTATACCCTATACCCTACACTCTATACCCTACACTCTATACCATACACTCTAATCCCTACACTCTACACTCTATACCCTACACTCTATACCCTACACTCCATGCCCTACACTCTATACCCTACACTCTACACTCTATACCCTACACTCTATACCCTACACTCTATACCCTACACTCTATACCCTACACTCTATACCATACACTCTATACCCTACACTCTACACTCTATACCCTACACTCTATACCCTACACTCTACACTCTATACCCTACACTCTATACCCTACACTCTATACTCTACACCCTATACCCTACACTCTACACTCTATACCCTACACTCTATACCCTACACTCTACACTCTATACCCTACACTCTATACCCTACACTCTACACTCTACACTCTATACCATACACTCTATACCCTACACTCTACACGCTATACCCTACACTCTATACCCTGCACTCTATACACTACATCCTACGCTCTATACCCTACACTCTATACCCTACACTCTATACTCTATACCCTACACTCTATTCCATACATTCTATACCCTACACTCTATACCCTACACTGTAATCAGTACACTCTATACCCTACACTCTATTCCCTACACTCTATACCATACACTCTATACCCTACACTCTATACCCTACACTCTACACTCTATTCCATGCACTCTATACCCTACACTCTATACCCTACACTCTATTCCATACATTCTATACCCTACACTCTATACCCTACACTGTAATCAGTACACTCTACACTCTATACCCTACACTCTATACCATACAATCCATACCCTACAATCTATACCCTACAATCTACACTCTATACCCTACACTCTATACCCTACAATCTAAACCCTACATTCTATACCCTACACTCTATACCCTACACTCTATACCCTACAATCTATACCCTACACTCTACACTCTATACCCTACACTCTATACCCTACACTCTATACCCTACACTCTATACCCTACACTCTATACCATACACTCTATACCCTACACTCTACACTCTATACCCTACACTCTATACCCTACACTCTATACCCTACACTCTACACTCTACACTCTATACCCTACACTCTATACCCTACACTCTATACTCTACACTCTATACCCTACACTCTATACCCTACACTCTATACCCTACACTCTACACTCTATACCCTACACTCTATACCCTAAACTCTATACCCTACACTCTATACCCTACACTCCATACCCTCCACTCTGTACCCTACACTCTACACTCTATACCCTACACTCTATACCATACGCTCTATACCCTACACTCTATACCCGACACTCTATACCCTACACTATACACTCTATACCCTACACTCTACACTGTATACCATACACTCTATACCCTACACTCTATACCCTACACTCTACACTCTATACCCTACACTCTACACCCTACACTCTATACCATACACTCTATACCCTACACTCTACACTCTATACCCTACACTCTATACCTTACACTCTATACCCTACACCCTACGCTCTATACCCTACACTCTATACCCTACACTCTACACTTTATACCCTACACTCTATTCCATACACTCTATACCCTACACTCTATACACTACACTCTACACTCTATACCTTACACTCTACACTTTACACTATATACCCTACACTCTATAGCCTACACTCTATACCCTACACTCTATACCCTACACTCTACACTCTATACCCTACATTCTATACCCTACACTCTAATCCCTACACTCTACACTCTATACCCTACACTCTATACCCTACACTCTATACCCTACACTCTATACCCTACACTCTACACTCTATACCCTACACTCTATGCCCTACACTCTATACCCTACACTCTATACCCTACACTATATACCCTACACTCTATACCCTACACTCTATACCATACACTATATACCCTACACTCTACACTCTATTCCCTACACTCTATACCATACACTCTATACCCTTTACTCTATACCCTACACTCTATAACCTACACTATACACTCTATACCCTACACTCTACACTCTATACCATACACTCTATACTCTACACTCTATACCCTACACTCTACACTCTATACCCTACAATCTATACCCTACACTCTATGCCTACACTCTATACCCTACACTCTATACCATACAATCTATACCCTACACACTATACCCTACACTCTATACCCTACACTCTACACTCTATACCCTACACTCTATAACATACACTCTATACCCTACACTCTATACCTGACACTCTATACCCTACACTCTACACCCTACACTCTACACTCTATACCGTACACTCTATACCCTACACTCTATACCCTACACTCTACACTTTATACCCTACACTCTATACCATACACTCTACACTCTATTCCATGCACTCAATACCCTACACTCTATTCCCTACACTCTACACTCTATACCCTACACTCTACACTCTATACCCTACACTCTATACCCTACACTATATACTCTATATCCTACACTCTATACCCTACACTATACACTCTATGCCCTACACTCTATGCCCTACACTCTAAACCCTACACTCTACACTCTATAACCTACACTCTATACTCTACACTCTATACCCTATACTCTACACTCTATACCCTACACTCTATACCATACACTCTAATCCCTACACTCTACACTCTATACCCTACACTCTATACCCTACACTCCATGCCCTACACTCTATATCCTACACTCTACACTCTATACCCTACACTCTATACCCTACACTCTATACCCTACACTCTATACCCTACACTCTATACCCTACACTCTATACCCTACACTCTACACTCTATACCCTACACTCTATACCCTACACTCTATACCCTACACCCTACGCTCTATACCCTACACTCTATACCCTACACTGTACACACTATACCCTACACTCTATTCCATACACTCTATACCCTACACTCTATACCCTACACTCTACACTCTATACCCTACACTCTACACTTTACACACTATACCCTACACTCTATACCCTACACTCTATACTCTATACCCTACACTCTATACCGTACATTCTACACTCTATACCCTACACTCTATACCCTACACTCTAATCCCTACACTCTACACTCTATACCCTACACTTTATACCCTACACTCTATACCCTACTCTCTACACTCTATACCCTACACTCTATACCCTACACTTTATACCCTACACTCTACACTCTATACCCTACACTCTATACCATACACTCTACACTCTATTTCCTACACTCTATACCATACACTCTAAACCCTACACTCTATACCCTACACTATACACTCTATACCCTACAATCTATACCCTACACACTATGCCCTACACTCTATACCCTACACTCTATACCCTACACTCTACACTCTATACCCTACACTCTATACCATACACTCTATACCCTAAACTCTATACCATACACTCTACACCATACAATCCATACCATACACTCTATACCTACACTCTACACTCTATACCCTTCACTCTATACCCTACACTCTATACCATACAATCTATACCCTACACTCTACACTCTATACCCTACACTCTATACCCTACACTCTATAACCTACACCCTACGCTCTATACCCTACACTCTATACCCTACACTCTATACTCTATACCCTACACTCTGTACCCTACACTCTATACCATACACTTTATACCCTACACTCTATACCATACACTCTACACTCTATTCCATGCACTCTATACCCTACACTCTATTCCCTACACTCTACACTCTATACCCTACACTCTACACTCTATACCCTACACTCTATACCCTACACTCTATACTCTATACCCTACACTCTATACCCTACACTATACACTCTATGCCCTACACTCTATGCCCTACACTCTAATCCCTACACTCTACACTCTATAACCTACACTCTATACTCTACACTCCATACTCTACACTCTATACCCTATACTCTACACTCTATACCCTACACTCTATACCATACACTCTAATCCCTACACTCTACACTCTATACCCTACACTCTATACCCTACACTCCATACCCTACACTCTATTCCCTACACTCTACACTCTATACCCTACACTCTATACCCTACACTCTATACCCTACACTCTATACCCTACACTCTATACCCTACACTCTATACCCTAAACTCTATACCATACACTCTACACCATACAATCTATACCATACACTCTATACCTACACTCTACACTCTATACCCTTCACTCTATACCCTACACTCTATACCATACACTCTATACCCTACACTCTACACTCTATACCCTACACTCTATACCCTACACTCTATACCCTACACCCTACGCTCTATACCCTACACTCTATACCCTACACTCTATACTCTATACCCTATACTCTATTCCATACATTCTATACCCTACACTCTATACCCTACAGTCTAATCCCTACACTCTACACTCTATACCCTACACTCTGTACCCTACACTCTATACCATAGACTTTATACCCTACACTCTATACCATACACTCTACACTCTATTCCATGCACTCTATACCCTACACTCTATTCCCTACACTCTACACTCTATACCCTACACTCTACACTCTATACCCTACACTCTATACCCTACACTCTATACTCTATATCCTACACTCTATACCCTACACTATACACTCTATGCCCTACACTCTATGCCCTACACTCTAATCCCTACACTCTACACTCTATAACCTACACTCTATACTCTACACTCCATACTCTACACTCTATACCCTATACTCTACACTCTATACCCTACACTCTATACCATACACTCTAATCCCTACACTCTACACTCTATACCCTACACTCTATACCCTACACTCCATGCCCTACACTCTATACCCTACACTCTACACTCTATACCCTACACTCTATACCCTACACTCTATACCCTACACTCTATACCCTACACTCTATACCATACACTCTATACCCTACACTCTACACTCTATACCCTACACTCTATACCCTACACTCTACACTCTATACCCTACACTCTATACCCTACACTCTATACTCTACACCCTATACCCTACACTCTACACTCTATACCCTACACTCTACACTCTATAACCTACACTCTATACCCTACACTCTACACTCTACACTCTATACCATACACTCTATACCCTACACTCTACACTCTATACCCTACACTCTATACCCTGCACTCTATACACTACATCCTACGCTCTATACCCTACACTCTATACCCTACACTCTATACTCTATACCCTACACTCTATTCCATACATTCTATACCCTACACTCTATACCCTACACTGTAATCAGTACACTCTATACCCTACACTCTATTCCCTACACTCTATACCATACACTCTATACCCTACACTCTATACCCTACACTCTACACTCTATTCCATGCACTCTATACCCTACACTCTATACCCTACACTCTATTCCATACATTCTATACCCTACACTCTATACCCGACACTCTATACCCTACACTATACACTCTATACCCTACACTCTATACCCTACAATCTAAACCCTACATTCTATACCCTACACTCTATACCCTACACTCTACACTCTATACCCTACAATCTATACCCTACACTCTACACTCTATACCCTACACTCTATACCCTACACTCTATACCCTACAATCTATACCCTACACTCTACACTCTATTCCATGCACTCTATACCCTACACTCTATACCCTACACTCTATTCCATACATTCTATACCCTACACTCTATACCCTACACTGTAATCAGTACACTCTACACTCTATACCCTACACTCTATACCCTACACTCTATACCATACAATCCATACCCTACAATCTATACCCTACACTCTACACTCTATACCCCACACTCTATACCCTACACTCTATACCCTACACTCTATACCCTACACTCTATACCATACGCTCTATACCCTACACTCTATACCCGACACTCTATACCCTACACTATACACTCTATACCCTACACTCTACACTGTATAACATACACTCTATACCCTACACTCTATACCCTACACTCTACACTCTATACCCTACACTCTACACCCTACACTCTATACCATACACTCTATACCCTACACTCTACACTCTATACCCTACACTCTATACCTTACACTCTATACCCTACACCCTACGCTCTATACCCTACACTCTATACCCTACACTCTACACTTTATACCCTACACTCTATTCCATACACTCTATACCCTACACTCTAAACCCTACACTCTACACTCTATACCATACACTCTATCCCCTACACTCTATACCATACACTCTACACTCTATACCCTACACTGTATACCCTACACTCTAAACCCTACACTCTATACCCTACACTCTACACTCTATACCCTACACTCTACACTCTATACCCTACACTCTATACCCTACAATCTATATCATACACTCTATACCATACACACTATACCATACACTCTACACTCTATACCCTACACTCTATACCCTACACTCTACACTCTATACCCTACACTCTATACCCTACACTCTACACTCTATACCCTACACTCTATACCCTACACTCTATACCATACACTCTATACCATACACTCTATCCCCTACACTCTATCCCATACACTCTACACTCTATACCCTACACTCTACACTCTATACCCTACACTCTACACTCTATACCCTACACTCTACACCCTACACTCTATACCATACACTCTATACCCTACACTCTACACTCTATACCCTACACTCTATACCCTACACTCTATACCCTACACCCTACGCTCTATACCCTACACTCTATACCCTACACTCTACACACTATACCCTACACTCTATTCCATACACTCTATACCCTACACTCTATACCCTACACTCTACACTCTGTACCCTACACTCTACACTTTACACACTATACCCTACACTCTATACCCTACACTCTATACTCTATACCCTACACTCTATACCGTACATTCTACACTCTATACCCTACACTCTATACCCTACACTCTAATCCCTACACTCTACACTCTATACCCTACACTTTATACCCTACACTCTATACCCTACTCTCTACACTCTATACCCTACACTCTATACCCTACACTTTATACCCTACACTCTACACTCTATACCCTACACTCTACACTCTATACCCTACACTCTATACCATACACTCTACACTCTATTCCATGCACTCTATACCCTACACTCTATTCCCTACACTCTACACTCTATACCCTACACTCTACACTCTATACCCTACACTCTATACCCTACACTCTATACTCTATATCCTACACTCTATACCCTACACTATACACTCTATGCCCTACACTCTATGCCCTACACTCTAATCCCTACACTCTACACTCTATAACCTACACTCTATACTCTACACTCCATACTCTACACTCTATACCCTATACTCTACACTCTATACCCTACCCTCTATACCATACACTCTAATCCCTACACTCTACACTCTATACCCTACACTCTATACCCTACACTCCATGCCCTACACTCTATACCCTACACTCTACACTCTATACCCTACACTCTATACCCTACACTCTATACCCTACACTCTATACCCTACACTCTATTCCCTACACTCTATACCATACACTCTAAACCCTACACTCTATACCCTACACTATACACTCTATACCCTACAATCTATACCCTACACACTATGCCCTACACTCTATACCCTACACTCTATACCCTACACTCTATACCCTACACTCTATACCCTAAACTCTATACCATACACTCTACACCATACAATCTATACCATACACTCTATACCTACACTCTACACTCTATACCCTTCACTCTATACCCTACACTCTATACCATACAATCTATACCCTACACTCTACACTCTATACCCTACACTCTATACCCTACACTCTATACCCTACACCCTACGCTCTATACCCTACACTCTATACCCTACACTCTATACTCTATACCCTACACTCTGTACCCTACACTCTATACCATACACTTTATACCCTACACTCTATACCATACACTCTACACTCTATTCCATGCACTCTATACCCTACACTCTATTCCCTACACTCTACACTCTATACCCTACACTCTACACTCTATACCCTACACTCTATACCCTACACTCTATACTCTATACCCTACACTCTATACCCTACACTATACACTCTATGCCCTACACTCTATGCCCTACACTCTAATCCCTACACTCTACACTCTATAACCTACACTCTATACTCTACACTCCATACTCTACACTCTATACCCTATACTCTACACTCTATACCCTACACTCTATACCATACACTCTAATCCCTACACTCTACACTCTATACCCTACACTCTATACCCTACACTCCATACCCTACACTCTATACCCTACACTCTACACTCTATACCCTACACGCTATACCCTACACTCTATACCCTACACTCTATACCCTACACTCTATACCCTAAACTCTATACCATACACTCTACACCATACAATCTATACCATACACTCTATACCTACACTCTACACTCTATACCCTTCACTCTATATCCTACACTCTATACCATACACTCTATACCCTACACTCTACACTCTATACCCTACACTCTATACCCTACACTCTATACCCTACACCCTACGCTCTATACCCTACACTCTATACCCTACACTCTATACTCTATACCCTATACTCTATTCCATACATTCTATACCCTACACTCTATACCCTACAGTCTAATCCCTACACTCTACACTCTATACCCTACACTCTGTACCCTACACTCTATACCATACACTTTATACCCTACAATCTATACCATACACTCTACACTCTATTCCATGCACTCTATACCCTACACTCTATTCCCTACACTCTACACTCTATACCCTACACTCTACACTCTATACCCTACACTCTATACCCTACACTCTATACTCTATATCCTACACTCTATACCCTACACTATACACTCTATGCCCTACACTCTATGCCCTACACTCTAATCCCTACACTCTACACTCTATAACCTACACTCTATACTCTACACTCCATACTCTACACTCTATACCCTATACTCTACACTCTATACCCTACCCTCTATACCATACACTCTAATCCCTACACTCTACACTCTATACCCTACACTCTATACCCTACACTCCATGCCCTACACTCTATACCCTACACTCTACACTCTATACCCTACACTCTATACCCTACACTCTATACCCTACACTCTATACCCTACACTCTATACCCTACACTCTATACCATACACTCTATACCCTACACTCTACACTCTATACCCTACACTCTATACCCTACACTCTACACTCTATACCCTACACTCTATACCCTACACTCTATACTCTACACCCTATACCCTACACTCTACACTCTATACCCTACACTCTATACCCTACACTCTACACTCTATACCCTACACTCTATACCCTACACTCTACACTCTACACTCTATACCATACACTCTATACCCTACACTCTACACTCTATACCCTACACTCTATACCCTGCACTCTATACACTACATCCTACGCTCTATACCCTACACTCTATACCCTACACTCTATACTCTATACCCTACACTCTATTCCATACATTCTATACCCTACACTCTATACCCTACACTGTAATCAGTACACTCTATACCCTACACTCTATTCCCTACACTCTATACCATACACTCTATACCCTACACTCTATACCCTACACTCTACACTCTATTCCATGCACTCTATACCCTACACTCTATACCCTACACTCTATTCCATACATTCTATACCCTACACTCTATACCCTACACTGTAATCAGTACACTCTACACTCTATACCCTACACTCTATACCCTACACTCTATACCATACAATCCATACCCTACAATCTATACCCTACAATCTACACTCTATACCCTACACTCTATACCCTACAATCTAAACCCTACATTCTATACCCTACACTCTATACCCTACACTCTACACTCTATACCCTACAATCTATACCCTACACTCTACACTCTATACCCTACACTCTATACCCTACACTCTATATCCTACACTCTATACCCTACACTCTATACCCTACACTCTATACCCTACACTCTACACTCTATACCCTACACTCTATACCCTACACTCTATACCCTACACTCTACACTCTACACCCTACACTCTATACCCTACACTCTATACTCTACACTCTATACCCTACACTCTATACCCTACACTCTATACCCTACACTCTACACTCTATACCCTACACTCTATACCCTAAACTCTATACCCTACACTCTATACCCTACACTCCATACCCTCCACTCTGTACCCTACACTCTACACTCTATACCCTACACTCTATACCATACGCTCTATACCCTACACTCTATACCCGACACTCTATACCCTACACTATACACTCTATACCCTACACTCTACACTGTATACCATACACTCTATACCCTACACTCTATACCCTACACTCTACACTCTATACCCTACACTCTACACCCTACACTCTATACCATACACTCTATACCCTACACTCTACACTCTATACCCTACACTCTATACCTTACACTCTATACCCTACACCCTACGCTCTATACCCTACACTCTATACCCTACACTCTATACACTACACTCTACACTCTATACCTTACACTCTACACTTTACACTATATACCCTACACTCTATAGCCTACACTCTATACCCTACACTCTATAGCCTACACTCTACACTCTATACCCTACATTCTATACCCTACACTCTAATCCCTACACTCTACACTCTATACCCTACACTCTATACCCTACACTCTATACCCTACACTCTATACCCTACACTCTACACTCTATACCCTACACTCTATGCCCTACACTCTATACCCTACACTCTATACCCTACACTATATACCCTACACTCTATACCCTACACTCTATACCATACACTATATACCCTACACTCTACACTCTATTCCCTACATTCTATACCATACACTCTATACCCTTTACTCTGTACCCTACACTCTATAACCTACACTATACACTCTATACCCTACACTCTACACTCTATACCATACACTCTATACTCTACACTCTATACCCTACACTCTACACTCTATACCCTACAATCTATACCCTACACTCTATGCCCTACACTCTATACCCTACACTCTATACCATACAATCTATACCCTACACACTATACCCTACACTCTATACCCTACACTCTACACTCTATACCCTACACTCTATAACATACACTCTATACCCTACACTCTATACCTGACACTCTATACCCTACACTCTATACCCTACACTCTACACTCTATACCGTACACTCTATACCCTACACTCTATACCCTACACTCTACACTTTATACCCTACACTCTATACCATACACTCTACACTCTATTCCATGCACTCTATACCCTACACTCTATTCCCTACACTCTACACTCTATACCCTACACTCTACACTCTATACCCTACACTCTATACCCTACACTCTATACTCTATATCCTACACTCTATACCCTACACTATACACTCTATGCCCTACACTCTATGCCCTACACTCTAAACCCTACACTCTACACTCTATAACCTACACTCTATACTCTACACTCCATACTCTACACTCTATACCCTATACTCTACACTCTATACCCTACACTCTATACCATACACTCTAATCCCTACACTCTACACTCTATACCCTACACTCTATACCCTACACTCCATGCCCTACACTCTATACCCTACACTCTACACTCTATACCCTACACTCTATACCCTACACTCTATACCCTACACTCTATACCCTACACTCTATACCCTACACTCTACACTCTATACCCTACACTCTATACCATACACTCTATACCCTACACTCTACACTCTATACCCTACACTCTATACCCTACACTCTATACCCTACACTCTACACTCTATACCCTACACTCTATACCCTACACTCTATACTCTACACCCTATACCCTACACTCTACACTCTATACCCTACACTCTATACCCTACACTCTACACTCTATACCCTACACTCTATACCCTACACTCTACACTCTACACTCTATACCATACACTCTATACCCTACACTCTACACTCCATACCCTACACTCTATACCCTGCACTCTATACACTACACCCTACGCTCTATACCCTACACTCTATACCCTACACTCTATACTCTATACCCTACACTCTATTCCATACATTCTATACCCTACACTCTATACCCTACACTGTAATCAGTACACTCTATACCCTACACTCTATTCCCTACACTCTATACCATACACTCTATACCCTACACTCTATACCCTACACTCTATTCCATGCACTCTATACCCTACACTCTATACCCTACACTCTATTCCATACATTCTATACCCTACACTCTATACCCTACACTGTAATCAGTACACTCTACACTCTATACCCTACACTCTATACCCTACACTCTATACCATACAATCCATACCCTACACTCTACACCCTACACTCTATACCCTACACTCTATACCCTACACCCTACGCTCTATACCCTACACTCTATACCATACACTCTATACCCTACACTCTACACTCTATACCCTACACTCTATACCCTACACCCTACGCTCTATACCCTACACTCTATACCCTACACTCTACACACTATACCCTACACTCTATTCCATACACTCTATACCCTACACTCTATACCCTACACTCTACACTCTATACCCTACACTCTACACTTTACACACTATACCCTACACTCTATACCCTACACTCTATACCCTACACTCTATACCGTACATTCTACACTCTATACCCTACACTCTATACCCTACACTCTAATCCCTACACTCTACACTCTATACCCTACACTTTATACCCTACACTCTATACCCTACTCTCTACACTCTATACCCTACACTCTATACCCTACACTTTATACCCTACACTCTACACTCTATACCCTACACTCTATACCATACACTCTACACTCTATTCCCTACACTCTATACCATACACTCTAAACCCTACACTCTATACCCTACACTATACACTCTATACCCTACAATCTATACCCTACACACTATGCCCTACACTCTATACCCTAGACTCTATACCCTACACTCTACACTCTATACCCTACACTCTATACCATACACTCTATACCCTAAACTCTATACCATACACTCTACACCATACAATCTATACCATACACTCTATACCTACACTCTACACTCTATACCCTTCACTCTATACCCTACACTCTATACCATACAATCTATACCCTACACTCTACACTCTATACCCTACACTCTATACCCTACACTCTATACCCTACACCCTACGCTCTATACCCTACACTCTATACCCTACACTCTATACTCTATACCCTACACTCTGTACCATACACTCTATACCATACACTTTATACCCTACACTCTATACCATACACTCTACACTCTATTCCATGCACTCTATACCCTGCACTCTATTCCCTACACTCTACACTCTATACCCTACACTCTACACTCTATACCCTACACTCTATACCCTACACTCTATACTCTATACCCTACACTCTATACCCTACACTATACACTCTATGCCCTACACTCTATGCCCTACACTCTAATCCCTACACTCTACACTCTATAACCTACACTCTATACTCTACACTCCATACTCTACACTCTATACCCTATACTCTACACTCTATACCCTACACTCTATACCATACACTCTAATCCCTATACTCTACACTCTATACCCTACACTCTATACCCTACACTCCATACCCTACACTCTATACCCTACACTCTACACTCTATACCCTACACTCTATACCCTACACTCTATACCCTACACTCTATACCCTACACTCTATACCCTACACTCTATACCCTAAACTCTATACCATACACTCTACACCATACAATCTATACCATACACTCTATACCTACACTCTACACTCTATACCCTTCACTCTATACCCTACACTCTATACCATACACTCTATACCCTACACTCTATACCCTACACTCTATACCCTACACTCTATACCCTACACCCTACGCTCTATACCCTACACTCTATACCATACACTCTACACTCTATTCCATGCACTCTATACCCTACACTCTATTCCCTACACTCTACACTCTATACCCTACACTCTACACTCTATACCCTACACTCTATACCCTACACTCTATACCCTACACTATACACTCTATGCCCTACACTCTATGCCCTACACTCTAATCCCTACACTCTACACTCTATAACCTACACTCTATACTCTACACTCCATACTCTACACTCTATACCCTATACTCTACACTCTATACCCTACACTCTATACCATACACTCTAATCCCTACACTCTACACTCTATACCCTACACTCTATACCCTACACTCCATACCCTACACTCTATACCCTACACTCTACACTCTATACCCTACACTCTATACCCTACACTCTATACCCTACACTCTATACCCTACACTCTATACCCTACACTCTATACCCTACACTCTATACCCTACACTCTACACCATACAATCTATACCATACACTCTATACCTACACTCTACACTCTATACCCTTCACTCTATACCCTACACTCTATACCATACACTCTATACCCTACACTCTATACCCTACACTCTATACCCTACACTCTATACCCTACACCCTACGCTCTATACCCTACACTCTATACTCTATACCCTATACTCTATTCCATACATTCTATACCCTACACTCTATACCCTACAGTCTAATCCCTACACTCTACACTCTATACCCTACACTCTGTACCCTACACTCTATACCATACACTTTATACCCTACACTCTATACCATACACTCTACACTCTATTCCATGCACTCTATACCCTACACTCTATTCCCTACACTCTACACTCTATACCCTACACTCTACACTCTATACCCTACACTCTATACCCTACACTCTATACTCTATATCCTACACTCTATACCCTACACTATACACTCTATGCCCTACACTTTATGCCCTACACTCTAATCCCTACACTCTACAATCTATAACCTACACTCTATACTCTACACTCCATACTCTACACTCTATACCCTATACTCTACACTCTATACCCTACACTCTATACCATACACTCTAATCCCTACACTCTACACTCTATACCCTACACTCTATACCCTACACTCCATGCCCTACACTCTATACCCTACACTCTACACTCTATACCCTACACTCTATACCCTACACTCTATACCCTACACTCTATACCCTACACTTTATACCATACACTCTATACCATACACTCTATACCCTACACTCTACACTCTATACCCTACACTCTATACCCTACACTCTATACCCTACACTCTACACTCTATACCCTACACTCTATACCCTACACTCTATACTCTACACCCTATACCCTACACTCTACACTCTATACCCTACACTCTATACCCTACACTCTACACTCTATACCCTACACTCTATACCCTACACTCTACACTCTACACTCTATACCATACACTCTATACCCTACACTCTACACTCTATACCCTACACTCTATACCCTGCACTCTATACACTACACCCTACGCTCTATACCCTACACTCTATACCCTACACTCTATACTCTATACCCTACACTCTATTCCATACATTCTATACCCTACACTCTATACCCTACACTGTAATTAGTACACTCTATACCCTACACTCTATTCCCTACACTCTATACCATACACTCTATACCCTACACTCTATACCCTACACTCTACACTCTATTCCATGCACTCTATACCCTACACTCTATACCCTACACTCTATTCCATACATTCTATACCCTACACTCTATACCCTACACTGTAATCAGTACACTCTACACTCTATACCCTACACTCTATACCCTACACTCTATACCATACAATCCATACCCTACAATCTATACCCTACAATCTACACTCTATACCCTACACTCTATACCCTACAATCTAAACCCTACATTCTATACCCTACACTCTACACTCTATACCCTACAATCTATACCCTACACTCTACACTCTATACCCTACACTCTATACCCTACACTCTATACCCTACACTCTACACTCTACACTCTATACCCTACACTCTATACCCTACACTCTATACTCTACACTCTATACCCTACACTCTATACCCTACACTCTATACCCTACACTCTACACTCTATACCCTACACTCTATACCCTAAACTCTATACCCTACACTCTATACCCTACACTCCATACCCTCCACTCTGTACCCTACACTCTACACTCTATACCCTACACTCTATACCATACGCTCTATACCCTACACTCTATACCCGACACTCTATACCCTACACTATACACTCTATACCCTACACTCTACACTGTATACCATACACTCTATACCCTACACTCTATACCCTACACTCTACACTCTATACCCTACACTCTATACCTTACACTCTATACCCTACACCCTACGCTCTATACCCTACACTCTATACCCTACACTCTACACTTTATACCCTACACTCTATTCCATACACTCTATACCCTACACTCTATACACTACACTCTACACCTTACACTCTACACTTTACACTATATACCCTACACTCTATAGCCTACACTCTATACCCTACACTCTATACCCTACACTCTACACTCTATAACCTACATTCTATACCCTACACTCTAATCCCTACACTCTACACTCTATACCCTACACTCTATACCCTACACTCTATACCCTACACTATATACCCTACACTCTACACTCTATACCCTACACTCTATGCCCTACACTCTATACCCTACACTCTATACCCTACACTATATACCCTACACTCTATACCCTACACTCTATACCATACACTATATACCCTACACTCTACACTCTATTCCCTACACTCTATACCATACACTCTATACCCTTTACTCTATACCCTACACTCTATAACCTACACTATACACTCTATACCCTACACTCTACACTCTATACCATACACTCTATACTCTACACTCTATACCCTACACTCTACACTCTATACCCTACAATCTATACCCTACACTCTATGCCCTACACTCTATACCCTACACTCTATACCATACAATCTATACCCTACACACTATACCCTACACTCTATACCCTACACTCTACACTCTATACCCTACACTCTATAACATACACTCTATACCCTACACTCTATACCTGACACTCTATACCCTACACTCTACACCCTACACTCTACACTCTATACCGTACACTCTATACCCTACACTCTATACCCTACACTCTACACTTTATACCCTACACTCTATACCCTACACTCTATACCCTACACTCTATACCATACACTCTATACCATTTACTCTATACCCTACACTCTATACCCTACACTATACACTCTATACCCTACACTCTACACCCTACACTCTATACCCTACACTCTATACTCTATACCCTACAATCTATACCTTACACTCTATACCCTACACTATACACTCTATACCCTACACTCTATACCCTACACTCTATACCCTACACTCTATACTCTATACCCTACACTCTATACCCTACAGGCTATACCCTACACTGTACACCCTACACTCTACACTCTATACTCTACACTCTATACCCTACACTCTATACCCTACACTCTATACCCTACACTTTATACCCTACACTCTATACCCTACACTCTATACTCTACACTCTATACCCTACACTCTACACTCTATACCCTACACTCTATACATAGTAACATAGTAACACTCTATACCTTACACTCTATACCCTACACTCTACACTCTATAACTTACCCTCTATACCCTACACTCTATACCCTACACTCTATACCCTACACTCTATACCCTACACTCTACACTTTATACCTTACACTCTATACCCTACACTCTGTACCATACACTCTATACCCTACACTCTATACCCTACACTCTATACCCTACACTCTACACTATACACCATACACTCTATACCCTACCCTCTATACCCTACACTCTATACCCTACACTCTATCCCCTACACTCTACACCCTTCACTTTATATCTTACACTCTATACCCTACACTCTATACCCTACACCCTACGCTCTATACCTCACACTCTATACCCTACACTCTATACCCTACACTCTATACCCTACACTCTATACCCTAAACTCTACACCCTACACTTTATAGCTTACACTCTATACCATACACTCTATACCCTACACTCTACACTCTATACCCTACACTCTATACTCTACACTCTATACCCTACACTCTACACCCTACACTTTATAGCTTACACTCTATACCCTACACTCTATACCCTAAACTCTATACCATACACTCTATACCCTACACTCTATACCCTACACTCTATACCCTACACTCTACACCATACACTCTATACCCTACCCTCTATACCTTACACTCTATACCCTACACTCTACACAGTATACCCTACACTCTATACCCTACACTCTATACCCTACACTCTATACCATACACTCTATACCCTACACTCTATACCCTACACTCTACACTCTATACCCTACACTCTATACCCTACACTCTATACCCTACACTTTATACCCTACACTCTATACCCTACACTCTATACCATACACTCTATACCCTACACTCTATACCCTACACTCTATACCCTACACTCTATACCCTACACTCTATACCCTACACTCTACACTTTATACCCTACACTCTACACCCTACACTCTACACCCTACACTCTACACCCTACACTCTATACCCTACACTCTATACCCTACACTCTATACCCTACACTCTATACCCTACACTCTATACCCTACATTCTATACCCTACACTCTAATCCCTACACTCTACACTCTATACCCTACACTCTATACCCTACACTCTATACCCTACACTCTATACCCTACACTATACACTCTATACCCTACACTCTATGCCCTACACTCTATACCCTACACTCTATACCCTACACTATATACCCAACACTCTATACCCTACACTCTATACCATACACTATATACCCTACACTCTACACTCTATTCCCTACACTCTATACCCTACACTCTATAACCTACACTATACACTCTATACCCTACACTCTACACCATACACTCTATACTCTACACTCTATACCCTACACTCTACACTCTATACCCTACAATCTATACCCTACACTCTATGCCCTACACTCTATACCCTACACTCTATACCATACAATCTATACCCTACACACTATACCCTACACTCTATACCCTACACTCTACACTCTATACCCTACACTCTATAACATACACTCTATACCCTACACTCTATACCTGACACTCTATACCCTACACGCTACACCCTACACTCTACACTCTATACCGTACACTCTATACCCTACACTCTATACCCTACACTCTACACTTTATACCCTACACTCTATACCATACACTCTACACTCTATTCCATGCACTCTATACCCTACACTCTATTCCCTACACTCTACACTCTATACCCTACACTCTACACTCTATACCCTACACTCTATACCCTACACTCTATACTCTATATCCTACACTCTATACCCTACACTATACACTCTATGCCCTACACTCTATGCCCTACACTCTAAACCCTACACTCTACAACCTACACTCTATACTCTACACTCCATACTCTACACTCTATACCCTATACTCTACACTCTATACCCTACACTCTATACCATACACTCTAATCCCTACACTCTACACTCTATACCCTACACTCTATACCCTACACTCCATGCCCTACACTCTATACCCTACACTCTACACTCTATACCCTACACTCTATACCCTACACTCTATACCCTACACTCTATACCCTACACTCTATACCCTACACTCTACACTCTATACCCTACACTCTATACCCTACACTCTATACTCTACACCCTATACCCTACACTCTACACTCTATACCCTACACTCTATACCCTACACTCTACACTCTATACCCTACACTCTATACCCTACACTCTACACTCTACACTCTATACCATACACTCTATACCCTACACTCTACACTCCATACCCTACACTCTATACCCTGCACTCTATACACTACACCCTACGCTCTATACCCTACACTCTATACCCTACACTCTATACTCTATACCCTACACTCTATTCCATACATTCTATACCCTACACTCTATACCCTACACTGTAATCAGTACACTCTATACCCTACACTCTATTCCCTACACTCTATACCATAAACTCTATACCCTACACTCTATACCCTACACTCTACACTCTATTCCATGCACTCTATACCCTACACTCTATACCCTACACTCTATTCCATACATTCTATACCCTACACTCTATACCCTACACTGTAATCAGTACACTCTACACTCTATACCCTACACTCTATACCCTACACTCTATACCATACAATCCATACCCTACACTCTACACTCTATACCCTACACTCTATACCCTACACTCTATACCCTACACCCTACGCTCTATACCCTACACTCTATACCCTACACTCTATACCATACACTCTATACCCTACACTCTACACTCTATACCCTACACTCTATACCCTACACCCTACGCTCTATACCCTACACTCTATACCCTACACTCTACACACTATACCCTACACTCTATTCCATACACTCTATACCCTACACTCTATACCCTACACTCTACACTCTATACCCTACACTCTACACTTTACACACTATACCCTACACTCTATACCCTACACTCTATACTCTATACCCTACACTCTATACCGTACATTCTACACTCTATACCCTACACTCTATACCCTACACTCTAATCCCTACACTCTACACTCTATACCCTACACTTTATACCCTACACTCTATACCCTACTCTCTACACTCTATACCCTACACTCTATACCCTACACTTTATACCCTACACTCTACACTCTATACCCTACACTCTATACCATACACTCTACACTCTATTCCCTACACTCTATACCATACACTCTAAACCCTACACTCTATACCCTACACTATACACTCTATACCCTACAATCTATACCCTACACACTATGCCCTACACTCTATACCCTACACTCTATACCCTACACTCTGCACTCTATACCCTACACTCTATACCATACACTCTATACCCTAAACTCTATACCATACACTCTACACCATACAATCTATACCATACACTCTATACCTACACTCTACACTCTATACCCTTCACTCTATACCCTACACTCTATACCATACAATCTATACCCTACACTCTACACTCTATACCCTACACTCTATACCCTACACTCTATACCCTACACCCTACGCTCTATACCCTACACTCTATGTCCTACACTCTATACTCTATACCCTACACTCTGTACCATACACTCTATACCATACACTTTATACCCTACACTCTATACCATACACTCTACACTCTATTCCATGCACTCTATACCCTACACTCTATTCCCTACACTCTACACTCTATACCCTACACTCTACACTCTATACCCTACACTCTATACCCTACACTCTATACTATATACCCTACACTCTATACCCTACACTATACACTCTATGCCCTACACTCTATGCCCTACACTCTAATCCCTACACTCTACACTCTATAACCTACACTCTATACTCCATACTCTACACTCTATACCCTATACTCTACACTCTATACCCTACACTCTATACCATACACTCTAATCCCTACACTCTACACTCTATACCCTACACTCTATACCCTACACTCCATACCCTACACTCTATACCCTACACTCTACACTCTATACCCTACACTCTATACCCTACACTCTATACCCTACACTCTATACCCTACACTCTATACCCTACACTCTATACCCTACACTCTATACCCTAAACTCTATACTATACACTCTACACCATACAATCTATACCATACACTCTATACCTACACTCTACACTCTATACCCTTCACTCTATACCCTACACTCTATACCATACACTCTATACCCTACACTCTATACCCTACACTCTATACCCTACACTCTATACCCTACACCCTACGCTCTATACCCTACACTCTATACCATACACTCTACACTCTATTCCATGCACTCTATACCCTACACTCTATTCCCTACACTCTACACTCTATACCCTACACTCTACACTCTATACCCTACACTCTATACCCTACACTCTATACTCTATACCCTACACTCTATACCCTACACTATACACTCTATGCCCTACACTCTATGCCCTACACTCTAATCCCTACACTCTACACTCTATAACCTACACTCTATACTCTACACTCCATACTCTACAATCTATACCCTATACTCTACACTCTATACCCTACACTCTATACCATACACTCTAATCCCTACACTCTACACTCTATACCCTACACTCTATACCCTACACTCCATACCCTACACTCTATACCCTACACTCTACACTCTATACCCTACACTCTATACCCTACACTCTATACCCTACACTCTATACCCTACACTCTATACCCTACACTCTATACCCTAAACTCTATACCATACACTCTACACCATACAATCTATACCATACACTCTATACCTACACTCTACACTCTATACCCTTCACTCTATACCCTACACTCTATACCATACACTCTATACCCTACACTCTATACCCTACACTCTATACCCTACACTCTATACCCTACACCCTACGCTCTATACCCTACACTGTATACCCTACACTCTATACTCTATACCCTATACTCTATTCCATACATTCTATACCCTACACTCTATACCCTACAGTCTAATCCCTACACTCTACACTCTATACCCTACACTCTGTACCCTACACTCTATACCATACACTTTATACCCTACACTCTATACCATACACTCTACACTCTATTCCATGCACTCTATACCCTACACTCTATTCCCTACACTCTACACTCTATACCCTACACTCTACACTCTATACCCTACACTCTATACCCTACACTCTATACTCTATATCCTACACTCTATACCCTACACTATACACTCTATGCCCTACACTTTATGCCCTACACTCTAATCCCTACACTCTACAATCTATAACCTACACTCTATACTCTACACTCCATACTCTACACTCTATACCCTATACTCTACACTCTATACCCTACACTCTATACCATACACTCTAATCCCTACACTCTACACTCTATACCCTACACTCTATACCCTACACTCCATGCCCTACACTCTATACCCTACACTCTACACTCTATACCCTACACTCTATACCCTACACTCTATACCCTACACTCTATACCCTACACTCTATACCATACACTCTATACCCTACACTCTACACTCTATACCCTACACTCTATACCCTACACTCTATACCCTACACTCTACACTCTATACCCTACACTCTATACCCTACACTCTATACTCTACACCCTATACCCTACACTCTACACTCTATACCCTACACTCTATACCCTACACTCTACACTCTATACCCTACACTCTATACCCTACACTCTACACTCTACACTCTATACCATACACTCTATACCCTACACTCTACACTCTATACCCTACACTCTATACCCTGCACTCTATACACTACACCCTACGCTCTATACCCTACACTCTATACCCTACACTCTATACTCTATACCCTACACTCTATTCCATACATTCTATACCCTACACTCTATACCCTACACTGTAATTAGTACACTCTATACCCTACACTCTATTCCCTACACTCTATACCATACACTCTATACCCTACACTTTATACCCTACACTCTACACTCTATTCCATGCACTCTATACCCTACACTCTATACCCTACACTCTATTCCCTACACTGTAATCAGTACACTCTACACTCTATACCCTACACTCTATACCCTACACTCTATACCATACAATCCATACCCTACAATCTATACCCTACAATCTACACTCTATACCCTACACTCTATACCCTACAATCTAAACCCTACATTCTATACCCTACACTCTATACCCTACACTCTACACTCTATACCCTACAATCTATACCCTACACTCTACACTCTATACCCTACACTCTATACCCTACACTCTATACCCTACACTCTATACCCTACACTCTATACCATACACTCTATACCCTACACTCTATACCCTACACTCTATACCCTACACTCTATACCCTACACTCTACACTCTACACTCTATACCCTACACTCTATACCCTACACTCTATACTCTACACTCTATACCCTACACTCTATACCCTACACTCTATACCCTACACTCTACACTCTATACCCTACACTCTATACCCTAAACTCTATACCCTACACTCTATACCCTACACTCCATACCCTCCACTCTGTACCCTACACTCTACACTCTATACCCTACACTCTATACCATACGCTCTATACCCTACACTCTATACCCGACACTCTATACCCTACACTATACACTCTATACCCTACACTCTACACTGTATACCATACACTCTATACCCTACACTCTATACCCTACACTCTACACTCTATACCCTACACTCTATACCTTACACTCTATACCCTACACCCTACGCTCTATACCCTACACTCTATACCCTACACTCTACACTTTATACCCTACACTCTATTCCATACACTCTATACCCTACACTCTATACACTACACTCTACACTCTATACCTTACACTCTACACTTTACACTATATACCCTACACTCTATAGCCTACACTCTATACCCTACACTCTATACCCTACACTCTACACTCTATAACCTACATTCTATACCCTACACTCTAATCCCTACACTCTACACTCTATACCCTACACTCTATACCCTACACTCTATACCCTACACTATATACCCTACACTCTACACTCTATACCCTACACTCTATGCCCTACACTCTATACCCTACACTCTATACCCTACACTATATACCCTACACTCTATACCCTACACTCTATACCATACACTATATACCCTACACTCTACACTCTATTCCCTACACTCTATACCATACACTCTATACCCTTTACTCTATACCCTACACTCTATAACCTACACTATACACTCTATACCCTACACTCTACACTCTATACCATACACTCTATACTCTACACTCTATACCCTACACTCTACACTCTATACCCTACAATCTATACCCTACACTCTATGCCCTACACTCTATACCCTACACTCTATACCATACAATCTATACCCTACACACTATACCCTACACTCTATACCCTACACTCTACACTCTATACCCTACACTCTATAACATACACTCTATACCCTACACTCTATACCTGACACTCTATACCCTACACTCTACACCCTACACTCTACACTCTATACCGTACACTCTATACCCTACACTCTATACCCTACACTCTACACTTTATACCCTACACTCTATACCCTACACTCTATACCCTACACTCTATACCATACACTCTATACCATTTACTCTATACCCTACACTCTATACCCTACACTATACACTCTATACCCTACACTCTACACCCTACACTCTATACCCTACACTCTATACTCTATACCCTACAATCTATACCTTACACTCTATACCCTACACTATACACTCTATACCCTACACTCTATACCCTACACTCTATACCCTACACTCTATACTCTATACCCTACACTCTATACCCTACACTGTACACCCTACACTCTACACTCTATACTCTACACTCTATACCCTACACTCTATACCCTACACTCTATACCCTACACTCTACACTTTATACCCTACACTCTATACCCTACACTCTATACTCTACACTCTATACCCTACACTCTACACTCTATACCCTACACTCTATACATAGTAACATAGTAACATAGTAACATAGTAAGGCCGAAAAAAGACATTTGTCCATCCAGTTCAGCCTATATTCCATCATAATAAATACCCAGATCTACGTCCTTCTACAGAACCTAATAATTGTATGATACAATATTGTTCTGCTCCAGGAAGACATCCAGGCCTCTCTTGAACCCCTCGACTGAGTTCGCCATCACCACCGCCTTTGCTTGCCTGAGGAGGTGGTGATGGCGAACTCAGTCGAGGGGTTCAAGAGAGGCCTGGATGTCTTCCTGGAGCAGAACAATATTGTATCATACAATTATTAGGTTCTGTAGAAGGACGTAGATCTGGGTATTTATTATGATGGAATATAGGCTGAACTGGATGGACAAATGTCTTTTTTCGGCCTTACTAACTATGTTACTATGTTACTATGTTACCTCCTCAGGCAAGCAATTCCAGATTCTCACTGCCCTAACAGTAAAGAATCCTCTTCTATGTTGGTGGAAAAACCTTCTCTCCTCCAGACGCAAAGAATGCCCCCTTGTGCCCGTCACCTTCCTTGGTATAAACAGATCCTCAGCGAGATATTTGTATTGTCCCCTTATATACTTATACATGGTTATTAGATCGCCCCTCAGTCGTCTTTTTTCTAGACTAAATAATCCTAATTTCGCTAATCTATCTGGGTATTGTAGTTCTCCCATCCCCTTTATTAATTTTGTTGCCCTCCTTTGTACTCTCTCTAGTTCCATTATATCCTTCCTGAGCACCGGTGCCCAAAACTGGACACAGTACTCCATGTGCGGTCTAACTAGGGATTTGTACAGAGGCAGTATAATGCTCTCATCATGTGTATCCAGACCTCTTTTAATGCACCCCATGATCCTGTTTGCCCCTGATACCCTACACTCTATACCCTACACTCTATACCCTACAGGCTATACCCTACACTCAACACCCTACACTCTATACCCTACACTCTATACCCTACACTCTATACCCTACACACTATACCCTACACTCTACAATCTATACCATACACTCCATACCCTACACGCTATACCATACACTCTATACCACACACTCTATACCCTACACTCTATACCATACACTCTACACTATATACCCTACACTCTATACCCTACAATCTACACTCTATACCCTACACTCTATACCCTACACTCTACACTCGATACCCTACGCTCTATACCATACACTCTATACCCTAAACTCTATACCATACACACTATACCCTACACTCTATACCCTACACTCTATACGCTACACTCTACACTCTATACCCTACACTCTATACTCTACACTCTATACCCTACACTCTATACCTTACACTCTATACCTTACACTCTATACCCTACACTCTACACCCTACACTCAATACCCTACACTCTATACCCTACACTCTATACCCTACACTCTACACTCTATACCCTAAACTCTACACTCTATACTCTACACTCTACACTCTATACCTTACACTCTATACCCTACACTCTATACCCTACACTCTACACACTATACCCTACACTCTATACCATACACTCTACACCCTACACTCTATACCCTACACTCTATACCATACACTCTATACCCTACACTCTACACTCTATACCCTAGACTCTATACCATACACTCTATACCCTACACTCTATACCCTACACTCTAATCTCTATACCATACACTCTATACCCTACACTCTATAACATACATTCTACACCCTACAATCTATACCATACACTCTATTCCCTACACTCTATAACATACATTCTACACCCTACAATCTATACCATACACTCTATACCCTACACTCTACACTCTATACCATACCCTCTATACCCTACACTCTACACTTTATACCCTACACTCTATACCCTACACTCTATAACCTACACTCTATACCCTACACGCTATACCCTACACTCTATACCCTACACTCTATACCCTACACTATATACCCTACACTCTACACCCTACACTCTATACCCTACACCCTATACCCTACACTCTATACCCTAATCTCTACACCCTACACTCTATACCCTACACTCTATACCCTACACTCTATACCCTACACTCTACACTCTATACCCTACACTCTATACCCTACACTCTATACCATACACTCTATACCATACACTTTATCCCCTACACTCTATACCATACACTTTATCCCCTACACTCTATACCATACACTCTACACTCTATACCCTACACTCTGCACTCTATACCCTACACTCTATAACCTACACTCTACACTCTATACCCTACACTCTACACTCTATACCCTACACTCTATACCCTACAATCTATACCATACACTCTATACCATACACTCTATACCCTACACTCTATACCCTACACTCTATACCCTACACTCTACACTCTATACCCTACACTCTATGCCCTACAATCTATACCATACACTCTATACCATACACTCTATACCCTACACTCTAAACCTCACACTCTACACTCTATCCCGTGCACTCTATACCATACACTCTACACTCTATACCCTACACTCTACACCCTACACTCTACACTCTACACCCTACACTCTATACCCTACACTCTACACTCTATACCCTACACTCTACACTCTATACCCTACACTCTATACCCTACAATCTATACCATACACTCTATACCATACACTCTACACCCTACACTCTATACCATACACTCTATACCCTACACTCTATACCTCACACTCTACACTCTATCCCCTGCACTCTATACCATACACTCTACACTCTATACCCTACACTCTACACTCTATACCCTACACTCTATACCCTACACTCTATACCCTACAATCTACACTCTATACCCTACACTCTATACCCTACAATCTATACCATACACTCTATACCATACACTCTATACCTCACACTCTACACTCTATCCCCTGCACTCTATACCATACACTCTACACTCTATACCCTACATTCTTTACCCTACACTCTACACTCTATACCCTACACTCTACACCCTACACTCTATACCCTACACTCTATACTCTATACCCTACAATCTATACCTTACACTCTATACCCTACACTATACACTCTATACCCTACACTCTATACCCTACACTCTATACCCTACACTCTATACTCTATACCCTACACTCTATACCCTACAGGCTATACCCTACACTGTACACCCTACACTCTACACTCTATACTCTACACTCTATACCCTACACTCTATACCCTACACTCTATACCCTACACTCTACACTTTATACCCTACACTCTATACCCTACACTCTATACTCTACACTCTATACCCTACACTCTACACTCTATACCCTACACTCTATACATAGTAACATAGTAACATAGTAACATAGTAAGGCCGAAAAAAGACATTTGTCCATCCAGTTCAGCCTATATTCCATCATAATAAATACCCAGATCTACGTCCTTCTACAGAACCTAATAATTGTATGATACAATATTGTTCTGCTCCAGGAAGACATCCAGGCCTCTCTTGAACCCCTCGACTGAGTTCGCCATCACCACCGCCTTTGCTTGCCTGAGGAGGTGGTGATGGCGAACTCAGTCGAGGGGTTCAAGAGAGGCCTGGATGTCTTCCTGGAGCAGAACAATATTGTATCATACAATTATTAGGTTCTGTAGAAGGACGTAGATCTGGGTATTTATTATGATGGAATATAGGCTGAACTGGATGGACAAATGTCTTTTTTCGGCCTTACTAACTATGTTACTATGTTACTATGTTACCTCCTCAGGCAAGCAATTCCAGATTCTCACTGCCCTAACAGTAAAGAATCCTCTTCTATGTTGGTGGAAAAACCTTCTCTCCTCCAGACGCAAAGAATGCCCCCTTGTGCCCGTCACCTTCCTTGGTATAAACAGATCCTCAGCGAGATATTTGTATTGTCCCCTTATATACTTATACATGGTTATTAGATCGCCCCTCAGTCGTCTTTTTTCTAGACTAAATAATCCTAATTTCGCTAATCTATCTGGGTATTGTAGTTCTCCCATCCCCTTTATTAATTTTGTTGCCCTCCTTTGTACTCTCTCTAGTTCCATTATATCCTTCCTGAGCACCGGTGCCCAAAACTGGACACAGTACTCCATGTGCGGTCTAACTAGGGATTTGTACAGAGGCAGTATAATGCTCTCATCATGTGTATCCAGACCTCTTTTAATGCACCCCATGATCCTGTTTGCCCCTGATACCCTACACTCTATACCCTACACTCTATACTCTATACCCTACACTCTATACCCTACAGGCTATACCCTACACTCAACACCCTACACTCTATACCCTACACTCTATACCCTACACTCTATACCCTACACACTATACCCTACACTCTACAATCTATACCATACACTCCATACCCTACACGCTATACCATACACTCTATACCACACACTCTATACCCTACACTCTATACCATACACTCTACACTATATACCCTACACTCTATACCCTACAATCTACACTCTATACCCTACACTCTATACCCTACACTCTACACTCGATACCCTACGCTCTATACCATACACTCTATACCCTAAACTCTATACCATACACACTATACCCTACACTCTATACCCTACACTCTATACGCTACACTCTACACTCTATACCCTACACTCTATACTCTACACTCTATACCCTACACTCTATACCTTACACTCTATACCTTACACTCTATACCCTACACTCTACACCCTACACTCAATACCCTACACTCTATACCCTACACTCTATACCCTACACTCTACACTCTATACCCTAAACTCTACACTCTATACTCTACACTCTACACTCTATACCTTACACTCTATACCCTACACTCTATACCCTACACTCTACACACTATACCCTACACTCTATACCATACACTCTACACCCTACACTCTATACCCTACACTCTATACCATACACTCTATACCCTACACTCTACACTCTATACCCTAGACTCTATACCATACACTCTATACCCTACACTCTATACCCTACACTCTAATCTCTATACCATACACTCTATACCCTACACTCTATAACATACATTCTACACCCTACAATCTATACCATACACTCTATTCCCTACACTCTATAACATACATTCTACACCCTACAATCTATACCATACACTCTATACCCTACACTCTACACTCTATACCATACCCTCTATACCCTACACTCTACACTTTATACCCTACACTCTATACCCTACACTCTATAACCTACACTCTATACCCTACACGCTATACCCTACACTCTATACCCTACACTCTATACCCTACACTATATACCCTACACTCTACACCCTACACTCTATACCCTACACCCTATACCCTACACTCTATACCCTAATCTCTACACCCTACACTCTATACCCTACACTCTATACCCTACACTCTATACCCTACACTCTACACTCTATACCCTACACTCTATACCCTACACTCTATACCATACACTCTATACCATACACTTTATCCCCTACACTCTATACCATACACTTTATCCCCTACACTCTATACCATACACTCTACACTCTATACCCTACACTCTGCACTCTATACCCTACACTCTATAACCTACACTCTACACTCTATACCCTACACTCTACACTCTATACCCTACACTCTATACCCTACAATCTATACCATACACTCTATACCATACACTCTATACCCTACACTCTATACCCTACACTCTATACCCTACACTCTACACTCTATACCCTACACTCTATGCCCTACAATCTATACCATACACTCTATACCATACACTCTATACCCTACACTCTAAACCTCACACTCTACACTCTATCCCGTGCACTCTATACCATACACTCTACACTCTATACCCTACACTCTACACCCTACACTCTACACTCTACACCCTACACTCTATACCCTACACTCTACACTCTATACCCTACACTCTACACTCTATACCCTACACTCTATACCCTACAATCTATACCATACACTCTATACCATACACTCTACACCCTACACTCTATACCATACACTCTATACCCTACACTCTATACCTCACACTCTACACTCTATCCCCTGCACTCTATACCATACACTCTACACTCTATACCCTACACTCTACACTCTATACCCTACACTCTATACCCTACACTCTATACCCTACAATCTACACTCTATACCCTACACTCTATACCCTACAATCTATACCATACACTCTATACCATACACTCTATACCTCACACTCTACACTCTATCCCCTGCACTCTATACCATACACTCTACACTCTATACCCTACATTCTTTACCCTACACTCTACACTCTATACCCTACACTCTATACCCTACACTCTACACTTTATACCCTACACTCTACACTCTATACCCTACACTCTATACCCTACAATCTATACCATACACTCCTTACCATACACTCTATACCCTACACTCTATACCTCACACTCTACACTCTATCCCCTACACTCTACACTCTATACCCTACACTCTATACCCTACAATCTATACCATACACTCTATACCATACACTCTATACCCTACACTCTATACCCTACACTCTATACCCTACACTCTACACTCTATACCCTACACTCTATGCCCTACAATCTATACCATACACTCTATACCATACACTCTATACCCTACACTCTAAACCTCACATAGTAACATAGTTAATAAGGCCGAAAAAAGACATTTGTCCATCCAGTTCAGCCTATATTCCATCATAATAAATACCCAGATCTACGTCCTTCTACAGAACCTAATAATTGTATGATACAATATTGTTCTGCTCCAGGAAGACATCCAGGCCTCTCTTGAACCCCTCGACTGAGTTCGCCATCACCACCTCCTCAGGCAAGCAATTCCAGATTCTCACTGCCCTAACAGTAAAGAATCCTCTTCTATGTTGGTGGAAAAACCTTCTCTCCTCCAGACGCAAAGAATGCCCCCTTGTGCCCGTCACCTTCCTTGGTATAAACAGATCCTCAGCGAGATATTTGTATTGTCCCCTTATATACTTATACATGGTTATTAGATCGCCCCTCAGTCGTCTTTTTTCTAGACTAAATAATCCTAATTTCGCTAATCTATCTGGGTATTGTAGTTCTCCCATCCCCTTTATTAATTTTGTTGCCCTCCTTTGTACTCTCTCTAGTTCCATTATATCCTTCCTGAGCACCGGTGCCCAAAACTGGACACAGTACTCCATGTGCGGTCTAACTAGGGATTTGTACAGAGGCAGTATAATGCTCTCATCATGTGTATCCAGACCTCTTTTAATGCACCCCATGATCCTGTTTGCCTTGGCAGCTGCTGCCTGGCACTGGCTGCTCCAGGTAAGTTTATCATTAACTAGGATCCCCAAGTCCTTCTCCCTGTCAGATTTACCCAGTGGTTTCCCGTTCAGTGTGTAATGGTGATATTGATTCCCTCTTCCCATGTGTATAACCTTACATTTATCATTGTTAAACCTCATCTGCCACCTTTCAGCCCAAGTTTCCAACTTATCCAGATCCATCTGTAGCAGAATACTATCTTCTCTTGTATTAACTGCTTTACATAGTTTTGTATCATCTGCAAATATTGATATTTTACTGTGTAAACCTTCTACCAGATCATTAATAAATATGTTGAAGAGAACAGGTCCCAATACTGACCCCTGCGGTACCCCACTGGTCACAGCGACCCAGTTAGAGACTATACCATTTATAACCACCCTCTGCTTTCTATCACTAAGCCAGTTACTAACCCATTTACACAAATTTTCCCCCAGACCAAGCACACTCTACACTCTATCCCGTGCACTCTATACCATACACTCTACACTCTATACCCTACACTCTACACCCTACACTCTAAACTCTACACCCTACACTCTATACCCTACACTCTACACTCTATACCCTACACTCTACACTCTATACCCTACACTCTATACCCTACAATCTATACCATACACTCTATACCATACACTCTACACCCTACACTCTATACCCTACACTCTATACCCTACACTCTATACCCTACACTCTATACCATACACTCTATACCCTACACTCTATACCTCACACTCTACACTCTATCCCCTGCACTCTATACCATACACTCTACACTCTATACCCTACACTCTACACTCTATACCCTACACTCTATACCCTACACTCTATACCCTACACTCTGTACCCTACAATCTACACTCTATACCCTACACTCTATACCCTACAATCTATACCATACACTCTATACCATACACTCTATACCTCACACTCTACACTCTATCCCCTGCACTCTATACCATACACTCTACACTCTATACCCTACATTCTATACCCTACACTCTACACTCTATACCCTACACTCTATACCCTACACTCTACACTTTATACCCTACACTCTACACTCTATACCCTACACTCTATACCCTACAATCTATACCATACACTCCTTACCATACACTCTATACCCTACACTCTATACCTCACACTCTACACTCTATCCCCTACACTCTACACTCTATACCCTACACTCTATACCCTACAATCTATACCATACACTCTATACCATACACTCTATACCCTACCCTCTATACCCTACACTCTACACTCTATACCCTACACTTTATACCCTACACTCTACACTCTATACCCTACACTCTACACTCTATACCCTACACTCTATACCCTACAATCTATACCATACACTCTATACCATACACTCTATACCCTACACTCTATACCTCACACTCTACACTCTATCCCCTGCACTCTATACCATACACTCTACACTCTATACCCTACACTCTATACCCTACACTCTACACTCTATACCCTATTCTCTACAATCTATACCCTACACTCTATACCCTACAATCTATACCATACACTCTATACCATACACTCTATACCCTACACTCTACACGCTATACCCTACACTCTATACCCTACAATCTATACCATACACTCCATACCATACACTCTATACCCTACACTCTATACCTCACACTCTACACTCTATCCCCTGCACTCTATACCACACACTCTACACTCTATACCCTACACTCTACACTCTATACCCTACTCTCTAAACCCTACACGCTATACCTTACACTCTATACCCTACACTCTACACTCTATAACTTACACTCTATACCCTACACTCTATACCCTACACTCTATACCCTACACTCTATACCCTACACTCTACACTTTATACCTTACACTCTATACCCTACACTCTGTACCATACACTCTATACCCTACACTCTATACCCTACACTCTACACTATACACCATACACTCTATACCCTACCCTCTATACCCTACACTCTATACCCTACACTCTATCCCCTACACTCTACACCCTTCACTTTATACCTTACACTCTATACCCTACACTCTATACCCTACACCCTACGCTCTATACCTCACACTCTATACCCTACACTCTATACCCTACACTCTATACCCTACACTCTATACCCTAAACTCTACACCCTACACTTTATAGCTTACACTCTATACCATACACTCTATACCCTACACTCTACACTCTATACCCTACACTCTATACCCTACACTCTATACCCTACACTCTACACCCTACACTTTATAGCTTACACTCTATACCCTACACTCTATACCCTAAACTCTATACCATACACTCTATACCCTACACTCTATACCCTACACTCTATACCCTACACTCTACACCATACACTCTATACCCTACCCTCTATACCTTACACTCTATACCCTACACTCTACACAGTATACCCTACACTCTATACCCTACACTCTATACCCTACACTCTATACCATACACTCTATACCCTACACTCTATACCCTACACTCTACACTCTATACCCTACACTCTATACCCTACACTCTACACTTTATACCCTACACTCTATACCCTACACTCTATACTATACACTCTATACCCTACACTCTATACCCTACACTCTATACCCTACACTCTATACCCTACACTCTACACTTTATACCCTACACTCTACACCCTACACCCTACACTCTATACCCTACACTCTATACCCTACACTCTACACTCTATACCCTACACTCTATACCCTACACTCTATACCCTACACTCTACACTTTATACCCTACACTCTATACCCCATACCCTATACCCTCCACTCTATACCCTACACTCTACACCCTACACTCTACATTTTACACTCTATACCCTACACTCTATACCCTACACTCTACACTTTATACCCTACACTCTATACCATACACTCTATACCCTACATTCTATACCCTACACGCTATACCCTACACTCTATACCCTACACTCTATACCCTACACTCTATACCCTACACTCTACACCCTACACTCTATACCCTACACCCTATACCCTACATTCTATACCCTACACTCTACACCCTACACTCTATACCCTACACTCTATACCCTACACTCTATACCCTACACTCTACACTCTATACCCTACACTCTACACTCTATACCCTACACTCTATACCCTACAATCTATACCATACACTCTATACCATACACTCTATACCATACACTCTATCCCCTACACTCTATACCATACACTCTACACTCTATACCCTACACTCTATACCCTACACTCTACACCCTACACTATATACCCTACACTCTACACTCTATACCCTACACTCTCTACCCTACACTCTATACCATACACTCTATACCATACACTCTGTCCCCTACACTCTATACCACACACTTTACACTCTATACCCTACTTTCTATACCCTACACTCTACACTCTATACCCTACATTCTATACCCTACACTCTACACTCTATACCCTACACTCTACACTCTATACCCTACACTCTATACCCTACATTCTATACCCTACACGCTATACCCTACACTCTATACCCTACACTCTATACCCTACACTCTATACCCTACACTCTACACCCTACACTCTATACCCTACACCCTATACCCTACACACTATACCCTACACTCTACACCCTACACTCTATACCCTACACTCTATACCCTACACTCTATACCTTACACTCTATACCCTACACTCTACACTCTATACCCTACACTCTACACTCTATACCCTACACTCTATACCCTACAATCTATACCATACACTCTATACCATACACTCTATACCATACACTCTATCCCCTACACTCTGTACCATACACTCTACACTCTATACCCTACACTCTATACCCTACACTCTACACCCTACACTATATACCCTACACTCCACACTCTATACCCTACAATCTCTACCCTACACTCTTACACTCTATACCATACACTCTATACCATACACTCTGTCCCCTACACTCTATACCATACACTTTACACTCTATACCCTACTTTCTATACCCTATACTCTACACTCTATACCCTACACTCTATACCCTACACTCTACACTCTATACCCTACACTCTACACTCTATACCCTACACTCTACACCCTACACTCTATACCATACACTCTATACCAAACACTCTACACTCTATACCCTACACTCTATACCCTACGCTCTATACCCTACACCGTACACTCTATACCCTACACTCTATACCCTACACTCTACACTTTATACCCTACACTGTATTCCATACACTCTATACCCTACAATCTATACCCTACACTCTACACTCTATACCATACACTCTACACTCTATACCCTACACTCTATACCCTACACTATATACCATACACTCTATACCCTACACTCTATACCCTACACTCTATACCCTACACTCTACACTCTACACCATACACTCTATACCCTACCATCTATACCATACACTCTATACCCTACACTCTATCCCCTACACTCTACACCCTTCACTTTATACCTTACACTCTATACCCTACACTCTATACCCTAAACCCTACGCTCTATACTTCACACTCTATACCCTACACTCTATACCCTACACTCTATACCCTACACTCTACACCCTACACTTTATAGCTTACACTCTATACCCTACACTCTATACCATACACTCTACACTCTATACCCTACACTCTATACCCTACACTCTATACCGTACACTCTACACCCTACACTTTATAGCTTACACTCTATACCCTACACTCTATACCCTAAACTCTATACCATACACTCTATACCCTACACTCTATACCCTACACTCTATACTCTACACCATACACTCTATACACTACCCTCTATACCTTACACTCTATACCCTACACTCTACACAGTATACCCTACACTCTATACCCTACACTCTACACTCTATACCCTACACTCTATACCATACACTCTATACCCTACACTCTATACCCTACACTCCACACTCTATACCCTACACTCTATACCCTACACTCTATACCCTACACTCTACACTTTATACCCTACACTCTATACCCTACACTCTATACCCTACACTCTATACCCTACACTCTATACCCTGCACTCTATACCCTACACTCTATATTCTACACTCTACACTCTATACCCTACACTCTATACCCTACACTCTATACCCTACACTCTATACCCTACAATCTATACCCTACACTCTACAATTTATACTCTACACTCTATACCCTACACTCTATACCCTACACTCTATACCCTACACTCTATACCCTACACTCTACACTCTATACCCTACACTCTATACCCTACACTCTATACCCTACACTCTACACATTATACCCTACACTCTATACCCTACACTCTATACCTTCCACTCTATACCCTACACTCTACACTCTAAACCCTACACTCTACACTTTACACTCTATACCCTACACTCTATACCCTACACTCTACACTTTATACCCTACACTCTATACCCTACACGCTATACCCTACACTCTATACCCTACACTCTATACCCTACACTCTATACCCTACACTCTACACCCTACACTCTATACCCTACACCCTATACCCTACACTCTATACCCTACGCTCTACACCCTACACTCTATACCCTACACTCTATACCCTACACTCTATACCCTACACTCTACATTCTATACCCTACACTCTATACCCTACACTCTATACCCTACAATCTATACCATACACTCTATACCAAACACTCTATACCATACACTCTATCCCCTACAGTCTATACCATACACTCTACACTCTATACCCTACACTCTATACCCTACACTCTACACCCTACACTATATACCCTACACTCTACACTCTATACCCTACACTCTCTACCCTACACTCTATACCATACACTCTATACCATACACTCTGTCCCCTACACTCTATACCATACAATTTACACTCTATACCCTACTTTATATACCCTACACTCTACACTCTATACCCTACACTCTATACCCTACACTCTACACTCTATACCCTACACTCTACACTCTATACCCTACACTCTACACCCTACACTCTATACCATACACTCTATACCCTACACTCTACACTCTATACCCTACACTCTATACCCTACACTCTATACCCTACACCCTACACTCTATACCCTACACTCTATACCCTACACTCTACACTCTATACCCTACACTCTATTCCATACACTCTATACCCTACACTCTATACCCTACACTCTGCACTCTATACCCTACACTCTACACTTTACACTCTATACCCTACACTCTATACTCTATACCCTACACTCTATACCGTACATTCTACACTCTATACCCTACACTCTATACCCTACACTCTAATCCCTACACTCTACACTCTATACCCTACACTCTATACCCTACACTCTATACCCTACACTCTACACCCTACACTCTATACCCTACACTCTATACCCTACACTCTACACTCTATACCCTACACTCTATACCATACACTCTACACTCTATTCCCTACACTCTATACCATACACTCTATACCCTACACTCTATACCCTACACTATACACTCTATACCCTACACTCTACACTCTATACCATACACTCTATACCCTACACTCTATACCCTACACTCTACACTCTATACCCTACAATCTATACCCTACACTCTATACCCTACACTCTATACCCTACACTCTATACCCTACACTCTACACTCTATACCCTACACTCTATACCATACACTCTATACCCTACACTCTATACCATACACTCTATACCATACACTCTATACCCCACACTCTACACTCTATACCCTACACTCTATACCCTACACTCTATACTATACACTCTATACCCTACACTCTATACCCTACACTATACACTCTATACCCTACACTCTACACCATACACTCTATACCCTACACTCTATACTCTACGCTATACACTCTATACCCTACAATCTATACATTACACTCTATATCCTACACTCTATACCCTACACTCTATACCCTACACTCTACACTATATACCCTACACTCTATACCATACACTCTATACCCTACACTCTATACCCTACACTCTATACCCTACACTCTACACTCTATACCCTACACTCTATACCATACACTCTATACCCTACACTCTATACCCTACACTCTACACTCTAAACTGTATACCATACACTCTATACCCTACACTCTACACCCTACACTCTATACCATACACTCTGTACCCTACACTCTACACTCTATACCCTACACACTATACCCTACACTCTATACCCTAAACCCTACGCTCCATACCCTACACTCTATACCCTACACTCTACACTCTATACCCTACACTCTATTCCATACACTCTATACCCTACACTCTTTACCCTACACTCTATACCCTACACTCTACACCCTACACTTTATAGCTTACATTTTATACCCTACACTCTATACCCTACACTCTACACCCTACACTCTATACCCTACACTCTATACCCAACACTATCTACCCTACACTCTATACCCTACACTCTACACCCTACACTTTATAGCTTACACTCTATACCCTACACTCTATACCCTAAACTCTATACCATACACTCTATACCCTAAACTCTATACCATACACTCTATACCCAACACTCTATACCCTACACTCTATACCCTACACTCTGCACCCTACACTTTATAGCTTACACTCTATACCCTACACTCTATACCCTAAACTCTATACCCTACACTCTATACCCTACACTCTACACCCTACACTCTATACCCTACACTCTATACCCTACACTCTATACCCTACACTCTACACTCTATACCCTACACTCTATACCATACACTCTACACTCTATTCCCTACACTCTATACCATACACTCTATACCCTACACTCTATACCCTACACTATACACTCTATACCCTACACTCTACACTCTATACCATACACTCTATACCCTACACTCTATACCCTACACTCTACACTCTATACCCTACAATCTATACCCTACACTCTATACCCTACACTCTATACCCTACACTCTATACCCTACACTCTATACCATACACTCTATACCCTACACTCTATACCCTACACTCTACACCCTACACTTTATAGCTTACATTTTATACCCTACACTCTATACCCTACACTCTACACTCTATACCCTACACCCTACACTTTATAGCTTACACTCTATACCCTACACTCTATACCCTAAACTCTATACCATACACTCTATACCCTACACTCTATACCCTACACTCTATACCCTACACTCTACAACATACACTCTATACCCTACCCTCTATACCTTACACTCTATACCCTACACTCTACACAGTATACCCTACACTCTATACCCTACACTCTACACTCTATATTCTACACTCTATACCATACACTCTATACCCTACACTCTATACCCTACACTCTACACTCTATACCCTACACTCTATACCCTACACTCTATACCCTACACTCTACACTTTATACCGTACACTCTATACCCTACACTCTATACCCTACACTATATACCCTACACTCTATACCCTACACTCTACACTCTATACCCTACACTCTATACCCTACACTCTATACCCTACACTCTATACCCTACACTCTACACTTTATACCATACACTCTATACCCTACACTCTATACCCTACACTCTATACCCTACACTATACACTCTATACCCTACAATCTATACCCTACACTCTATACCCTACACTCTATACCCTACAATCTATACCCTACACTCTACACTCTATACCCTACACTCTATACCATACACTCTACACCATACACTCTATACCATACACTCTATACCCCACACTCTACACTCTATACCCTACACTCTATACCCTACACTCTATACTATACACTCTATACCCTACACTATACATTCTATACCCTACACTCTACGCCATACACTCTATACCCTACACTCTATACTCTACGCTATACACTCTATACCCTACAATCTATACCTTACACTCTATACCCTACACTGTATACCCTACACTCTATACCCTACACTCTACACTCTATAACCTACACTCTATACCATACACTCTATATCCTACACTCTATACCCTACACTCTATACCCTACACTCTACACTCTATACCCTACACTCTATACCATACACTCTATACCCTACACTCTATACCCTACACTCTATACCCTACACTCTACACTCTATACCCTACACTCTATACCATACACTCTATACCCTACACTCTATACCCTACACTCTACACCCTACACTCTATACCATACACTCTATACCCTACACTCTACACTCTATACCCTACACACTATACCCTACACTCTATACCCTACACCCTACGCTCTATACCCTACACTCTATACCCCACACTCTACACTCTATACCCTACACTCTATTCCATACACTCTATACCCTACACTCTATACCCTACACTCTATACCCTACACTCTACACCCTACACTTTATAGCTTACATTTTATACCCTACACTCTATACCCTACACTCTACACTCTATACCCTACACCCTACACTTTATAGCTTACACTCTATACCCTACACTCTATACCCTAAACTCTATACCATACACTCTATACCCTACACTCTATACCCTACACTCTATACCCTACACTCTACAACATACACTCTATACCCTACCCCCTATACCTTACACTCTATACCCTACACTCTACACAGTATACCCTACACTCTATACCCTACACTCTACACTCTATACCCTACACTCTATACCATACACTCTATACCCTACACTCTATACCCTACACTCTACACTCTATACCCTACACTCTATACCCTACACTCTACACTTTATACCCTACACTCTATACCCTACACTCTATACCCTACACTCTATACCCTACACTCTACACTCTATACCCTACACTCTATACCCTACACTCTATACCCTACACTCTATACCCTACACTCTACACTTTATACCATACACTCTATACCATACACTCTACACTCTATACCCTACACTCTACACCATACACTCTATACCCTACACTCTATACCCTACACTCTATTCCCTACACTCTATACCATACACTCTATACCCTACACTCTATACCCTACACTATACACTCTATACCCTACACTCTACACTCTATACCATACACTCTATACCCTACACTCTATACCCTACACTCTACACTCTATACCCTACAATCTATACCCTACACTCTATACCCTACACTCTATACCCTACACTCTATACCCTACACTCTACACTCTATACCCTACACTCTATACCATACACTCTACACCATACACTCTATACCATACACTCTATACCCCACACTCTACACTCTATACCCTACACTCTATACCCTACACTCTATACTATACACTCTATACCCTACACTCTATACCCTACACTATACACTCTATACCCTACACTCTACACCATACACTCTATACCCTACACTCTATACTCTACGCTATACACTCTATACCCTACAATCTATACCTTACACTCTATATCCTACACTCTATACCCTACACTCTATACCCTACACTCTATACCCTACACTCTACACTATATACCCTACACTCTATACCATACACTCTATACCCTACACTCTATACCCTACACTCTATACCCTACACTCTACACTCTATACCATACACTCTATACCCTACACTCTATACCCTACACTCTACACTCTAAACTGTATACCATACACTCTATACCCTACACTCTACACCCTACACTCTATACCATACACTCTGTACCCTACACTCTACACTCTATACCCTACACACTATACCCTACACTCTATACCCTAAACCCTACGCTCCATACCCTACACTCTATACCCTACACTCTACACTCTATACCCTACACTCTATTCCATACACTCTATACCCTACACTCTTTACCCTACACTCTATACCCTACACTCTACACCCTACACTTTATAGCTTATATTTTATACCCTACACTCTATACCCTACACTCTACACTCTATACCCTACACTCTATACCCTACACTCTATACCCAACACTATCTACCCTACACTCTATACCCTACACTCTACACCCTACACTTTATAGCTTACACTCTATACCCTACACTCTATACCCTAAACTCTATACCATACACTCTATACCCTAAACTCTATACCATACACTCTATACCCAACACTCTATACCCTACACTCTATACCCTACACTCTGCACCCTACACTTTATAGCTTACACTCTATACCCTACACTCTATACCCTAAACTCTATACCCTACACTCTATACCCTACACTCTACACCCTACACTCTATACCCTACACTCTATACCCTACACTCTACACTCTATACCCTACACTCTATACCATACACTCTACACTCTATTCCCTACACTCTATACCATACACTCTATACCCTACACTCTATACCCTACACTATACACTCTATACCCTACACTCTACACTCTATACCATACACTCTATACCCTACACTCTATACCCTACACTCTACACTCTATACCCTACAATCTATACCCTACACTCTATACCCTACACTCTATACCCTACACTCTATACCCTACACTCTACACTCTATACCCTACACTCTATACCATACACTCTATACCCTACACTCTATACCCTACACTCTACACCCTACACTTTATAGCTTACATTTTATACCCTACACTCTATACCCTACACTCTACACTCTATACCCTACACCCTACACTTTATAGCTTACACTCTATACCCTACACTCTATACCCTAAACTCTATACCATACACTCTATACCCTACACTCTATACCCTACACTCTATACCCTACACTCTACAACATACACTCTATACCCTACCCTCTATACCTTACACTCTATACCCTACACTCTACACAGTATACCCTACACTCTATACCCTACACTCTACACTCTATATTCTACACTCTATACCATACACTCTATACCCTACACTCTATACCCTACACTCTACACTCTATACCCTACACTCTATACCCTACACTCTACACTTTATACCGTACACTCTATACCCTACACTCTATACCCTACACTATATACCCTACACTCTATACCCTACACTCTACACTCTATACCCTACACTCTATACCCTACACTCTATACCCTACACTCTATACCCTACACTCTACACTTTATACCATACACTCTATACCCTACACTCTATACCATACACTATACACTCTATACCCTACACTCTACACTCTATACCATACACTCTATACCCTACACTCTATACCCTACACTCTACACTCTATACCCTACAATCTATACCCTACACTCTATACCCTACACTCTATACCCTACAATCTATACCCTACACTCTACACTCTATACCCTACACTCTATACCATACACTCTATACCCTACACTCTATACCATACACTCTACACTCTATACCCTACACTCTATACCCTACACTCTATACTATACACTCTATACCCTACACTATACATTCTATACCCTACACTCTACGCCATACACTCTATACCCTACACTCTATACTCTACGCTATACACTCTATACCCTACAATCTATACCTTACACTCTATACCCTACACTGTATACCCTACACTCTATACCCTACACTCTACACTCTATAACCTACACTCTATACCATACACTCTATATCCTACACTCTATACCCTACACTCTATACCCTACACTCTACACTCTATACCCTACACTCTATACCATACACTCTATACCCTACACTCTATACCCTACACTCTATACCCTACACTCTACACTCTATACCCTACACTCTATACCATACACTCTATACCCTACATTCTATACCCTACACTCTACACTCTATACCATACACTCTATACCCTACACTCTACACTCTATACCCTACACACTATACCCTACACTCTATACCCTACACCCTACGCTCTATACCCTACACTCTATACCCCACACTCTACACTCTATACCCTACACTCTATTCCATACACTCTATACCCTACACTCTATACCCTACACTCTATACCCTACACTCTACACCCTACACTTTATAGCTTACATTTTATACCCTACACTCTATACCCTACACTCTACACTCTATACCCTACACCCTACACTTTATAGCTTACACTCTATACCCTACACTCTATACCCTAAACTCTATACCATACACTCTATACCCTACACTCTATACCCTACACTCTATACCCTACACTCTACAACATACACTCTATACCCTACCCTCTATACCTTACACTCTATACCCTACACTCTACACAGTATACCCTACACTCTATACCCTACACTCTACACTCTATACCCTACACTCTATACCATACACTCTATACCCTACACTCTATACCCTACACTCTACACTCTATACCCTACACTCTATACCCTACACTCTACACTTTATACCCTACACTCTATACCCTACACTCTATACCCTACACTCTATACCCTACACTCTACACTCTATACCCTACACTCTATACCCTACACTCTATACCCTACACTCTATACCCTACACTACACTCTATACCATACACTCTATACCCTACACTCTATACCCTACACTCTACACTCTATACCCTACAATCTATACCCTACACTCTATACCCTACACTCTATACCCTACACTCTACACTCTATACCCTACACTCTATACCATACACTCTATACCCTACAGTCTATACCATACACTCTACACCATACACTCTATACCATACACTCTATACCCCACACTCTACACTCTATACCCTACACTCTATACCCTACACTCTATACTATACACTCTATACCCTACACTCTATACCCTACACTATACACTCTATACCCTACACTCTACACCATACACTCTATACCCTACACTCTATACTCTACGCTATACACTCTATACCCTACAATCTATACCTTACACTCTATACCCTACACTGTATACCCTACACTCTATACCCTACACTCTACACTCTATAACCTACACTCTATACCATACACTCTATATCCTACACTCTATACCCTACACTCTATACCCTACACTCTATAACATACACTCTATACCCTACACTCTATACCCTACACTCTATACCCTACACTCTACACTCTATACCCTACACTCTATACCATACACTCTATACCCTACACTCTATACCCTACACTCTACACCCTACACTCTATACCATACACTCTATACCCTACACTCTACACTCTATACCCTACACACTATACCCTACACTCTATACTCTACACCCTACGCTCTATACCCTACACTCTATACCCTACACTCTACACTCTATACCCTACACTCTATTCCATACACTCTATACCCTACACTCTATACCCTACACTCTATACCCTACACTCTACACCCTACACTTTATAGCTTACATTTTATACCCTACACTCTATACCCTACACTCTACACTCTATACCCTACACTCTATACCCTACAGTCTATACCCAACACTCTATACCCTACACTCTATACCCTACACTCTACACCCTACACTTTATAGCTTACACTCTATACCCTACACTCTATTCCCTAAACTCTATACCATACACTCTATACCCTACACTCTATACCCTACACTCTATACCCTACACTCTACAACATACACTCTATACCCTACCCTCTATACCTTACACTCTATACCCTACACTCTACACATTATACCCTACACTCTATACCCTACACTCTACACTCTATACCCTACACTCTATACCATACACTCTATACCCTACACTCTATACCCTACACCCTACACTCTATACCCTACACTCTACACTCTATACCCTACACTCTATACCCTACACTCTACACTTTATACCCTACACTCTATACCCTACACTCTATACCCTACACTCTATACCCTACACTCTATACCCTACACTCTACACTCTATACCCTACACTCTATACCCTACACTCTATACCCTACACTCTATACCCTACACTCTACACTTTATACCATACACTCTATACCCTACACTCTATACCCTACACTCTATACCCTACACTCTATACCCTACACTCTATACCCTACACTCTACACTCTATACCCTACACTCTATACCCTACACTCTATACCCTACACTCTACACTTTATACCCTACACTCTATACCCTACACTCTATACCCTCCACTCTATACCCTACACTCTACACTCTACACCCTACACTCTACACTTTACACTCTATACCCTACACTCTATACCCTACACTCCACACTTTATACCCTACACTCTATACCCTACACTCTATACCCTACACTCTATACCCTACACTCTATACCCTACACGCTATACCCTACACTCTATACCCTACACTCTATACCCTACACTCTACACTCTACACTCTATACCCTACACTCTATACCCTACACTCTACACCCTACACTATATACCCTACACTCTACACTCTATACCCTACACTCTTTACCCTACACTCTATACCATACACTCTATACCATACACTCTGTCCCCTACACTCTATACCATACACTTTACACTCTATACCCTACTTTCTATACCCTACACTCTACACTCTATACCCTACACTCTATACCCTACACTCTACACTCTATACCCTACACTCTACACCCTACACTCTATACCATACACTCTATACCCTACACTCTACACTCTATACCCTACACTCTATACCCTACACTCTATACCCTACACCCTACACTCTATACCCTACACTCTATACCCTACACTCTACACTCTATACCCTACACTCTATTCCATACACTCTATACTCTACACTCTATACCCTACACTCTACACTCTATACCCTACACTCTACACTTTACACTCTATACCCTACACTCTATACTCTATACCCTACACTCTATACCGTACATTCTACACTCTATACACTACACTCTATACCCTACACTCTATACCCTACACGCTATACCCTACACTCTATACCCTACACTCTATACCCTACACTCTATACCCTACACTCTACACTCTACACTCTATACCCTACACTCTATACCCTACACTCTACACCCTACACTATATACCCTACACTCTACACTCTATACCCTACACTCTCTACCCTACACTCTATACCATACACTCTATACCATACACTCTGTCCCCTACACTCTATACCATACACTTTACACTCTATACCCTACTTTCTATACCCTACACTCTACACTCTATACCCTACACTCTATACCCTACACTCTACACTCTATACCCTACACTCTACACTCTATACCCTACACTCTACACCCTACACTCTATACCATACACTCTATACCCTACACTTTACACTCTATACCCTACACTCTATACCCTACACTCTATACCCTACACCCTACACTCTATACCCTACACTCTATACCCTACACTCTACACTCTATACCCTACACTCTATTCCATACACTCTATACCCTACACTCTATACCCTACACTCTACACTCTATACCCTACACTCTACACTTTACACTCTATACCCTACACTCTATACTCTATACCCTACACTCTATACCGTACATTCTACACTCTATACCCTACACTCTAATCCCTACACTCTACACTCTATACCCTACACTCTATACCCTACACTCTATACCCTACACTCTACACCCTACACTCTATACCCTACACTCTATACCCTACACTCTATACCCTACACTCTACACTCTATACCCTACACTCTATACCATACACTCTACACTCTATTCCTTACACTCTATACCATGCACTCTATACCCTACACTCTATACCCTACACTATACACTCTATACCCTACACTCTACACTCTATACCATACACTCTATACCCTACACTCTATACCCTACACTCTACACTCTATACCCTACAATCTATACCCTACACTCTATACCCTACACTCTATACCCTACACTCTATACCCTACACTCTACACCCTACACTCTATACCATACACTCTATACCCTACACTCTATACCATACACTCTACACCATACACTCTATACCATACACTCTATACCCCACACTCTACACTCTATACCCTACACTCTATACCCTACACTCTATACTATACACTCTATACCCTACACTCTATACCCTACACTATACACTCTATACCCTACACTCTACACCATACAGTCTATACCCTACACTCTATACTCTACGCTATACACTCTATACCCTACAATCTATACCTTACACTCTATACCCTACACTATATACCCTGCACTCTATACCCTACACTCTACACTCTATAACCTACACTCTATACCATACACTCTATATCCTACACTCTATACCCTACACTCTATACCCTACACTCTACACTCTATACCATACACTCTATACCCTACACTCTATACCCTACACTCTATACCCTACACTCTTCACTCTATACCCTACACTCTATACCATACACTCTATACCCTACACTCTATACCCTACACTCTACACTCTAAACTGTATACCATACACTCTATACCCTACACTCTACACCCTACACTCTATACCATACACTCTATACCCTACACTCTACACTCTATACCCTACACACTATACCCTACACTCTATACCCTACACCCTACGCTCTATACCCTACACTCTATACCCTACACTCTACACTCTATACCCTACACTCTATTCCATACACTCTATACCCTACACTCTATACCCTACACTCTACACCCTACACTTTATAGCTTACATTTTATACCCTACACTCTATACCCTACACTCTACACTCTATACCCTACACTCTATACCCTACACTCTATACCCAACACTCTATACCCTACACTCTATACCCTACACTCTACACCCTACACTTTATAGCTTACACTCTATACCCTACACTCTATACCCTAAACTCTATACCCTACACTGTAGGTATAGTGTAGGGTATAGAGTGTAGGGTGTAGAGTGTAGGGTATAGATTGTAGGGTATAGAGTGTAGGGTATAGAGTGTAGAGTGCAGGGTATAGAGTGTAGGGTATAGAATGTAGGGTTTAGAGTGTAGGGTATAGAGTGTAGGGTATAGAGTGTAGAGTGTAGGGTATAGAGTGTAGGGTATGGATTGTATGGTATAGAGTGTAGGGTATAGAGTGTAGGGTATAGAGTGTAGGGTATAGAGTGTATGGAATAGAGTGTAGGGTATAGAGTGTAGAGTGTAGGGTATAGAGTGTAGGGTATAGAGCGTAGGGTGTAGGGTATAGAGTGTAGGGTATAGTGTGTAGAGTGTAGGGTATAGAGTGTAGGGTATAGAGCGTAGGGTGTAGGGTATAGAGTGTAGGGTATAGTGTGTAGGGTATAGAGTGTAGAGTGTAGGGTATAGAGTGTAGGGTATAGAGTGTATGGAATAGAGTGTAGGGTATAGAGTGTAGAGTGTAGGGTATAGAGTGTAGGGTATAGAGCGTAGGGTGTAGGGTATAGAGTGTAGGGTATAGTGTGTAGGGTATAGAGTGTAGAGTGTAGTGTATAGAGTGTATGGTATAGAGTGTAGGGTGTAGAGTGTAGGGTATAGAGTGTATGGTATACAGTTTAGAGTGTAGAGTGTAGGGTATAGAGTGTAGGGTATAGAGTGTATGGTATAGAGTGTAGGGTATAGAGTGAAGAGTGTAGGGTATAGAGTGTAGGGTATAGAGTGTAGGGTATAGAGTGTATGGTATAGAGTGTAGAGTGTAGGGTATAGAGTGTAGGGTATAGAGTGTAGGATATAGAGTGTATGGTATAGAGTGTAGGTTATAGAGTGTAGAGTGTAGGGTATAGAGTGCAGGGTATAGAGTGTAGGGTATAGAGTGTAAGGTATAGATTGTAGGGTATAGAGTGTATAGCGTAGAGTATAGAGTGTAGGGTATAGACTGTATGGTGTAGAGTGTAGGGTATAGAGTGTATAGTGTAGGGTATAGAGTGTAGGGTATAGAGTGTATAGTATAGAGTGTAGGGTATAGAGTGTAGGGTATAGAGTGTAGAGTGTGGGGTATAGAGTGTATGGTATAGAGTATATGGTGTAGAGTGTATGGTATAGAGTGTAGGGTATAGAGTGTATGGTATAGAGTGTAGGGTATAGAGTGTAGAGTGTAGGGTATAGAGTGTAGGGTATAGAGTGTAGGGTATAGAGTGTAGGGTATAGATTGTAGGGTATAGAGTGTAGAGTGTAGGGTATAGAGTGTAGGGTATAGAGTGTATGGTATAGAGTGTAGAGTGTAGGGTATAGAGTGTATAGTGTAGGGTATAGAGTGTAGGGTATAGAGTGCATGGTATAGAGTGTAGGGAATAGAGTGTAGAGTGTATGGTATAGAGTGTAGGGTATAGAGTGTAGAGTGTAGGGTATAGAGTGTAGGGTATAGAGTGTAGGGTATAGAGTGTAGGGTGTAGAGTGTAGGGTATAGAGTGTAGGGTATAGAGTGTAGGGTATAGAGTGTAGAGTGTAGGGATTAGAGTGTAGGGTATAGAGTGTAGAATGTACGGTATAGAGTGTAGGGTATAGAGTATAGAGTGTAGGGTATAGAGTGTAAAGTGTAGAGTGTAGGGTATAGAGTGTAGAGTGTAGGGTATAGAGTGTAGGGTATAGAGTGTATGGAATAGAGTGTAGGGTATAGAGTGTAGAGTGTAGGGTATAGAGTGTAGGGTATAGAGTGTAGGGTGTAGGGTGTAGGGTATAGAGTGTAGGGTATAGAGTGTAGGGTATAGAGTGTAAAGTGTAGGGTATAGAGTGTATGGTATAGAGTGTAGGGTGTAGAGTGTAGGGTATAGAGTGTAGAGTGTAGGGTATAGAGTGTAGAGTGTAGGGTATAGAGTGTAGGGTATAGAGTGTAGAGTGTAGGGTATAGAAAGTAGGGTATAGAGTGTAAAGTGTATGGTATAGAGTGTAGGGGACAGAGTGTATGGTATAGAGTGTATGGTATAGAGTGTAGGGTAGAGAGTGTAGGGTATAGAGTGTAGAGTGTAGGGTATATAGTGTAGGGTGTAGAGTGTAGGGTATAGAGTGTAGGGTATAGAGTGTAGAGTGTAGAGTGTAGGGTATAGAGTGTAGGGTATAGAGTGTAGGATATAGAGTGTAGGGTATAGCGTGTAGGGTATAGAGTGTAGGGTATAGAGTGTAGTGTATAGAGTGTAGAATGTACGGTATAGAGTGTAGGGTATAGAGTATAGAGTGTAGGGTATAGAGTGTAAAGTGTAGAGTGTAGGGTATAGAGTGTAGAGTGTAGGGTATAGAGTGTAGAGTATAGAGTGTATGGAATAGAGTGTAGGGTATAGAGTGTAGAGTGTAGGGTATAGAGTGTAGGGTATAGAGTGTAGGGTGTAGGGTATAGAGTGTAGGGTATAGAGTGTAGGGTATAGAGTGTAGAGTGTAGGGTATAGAGTGTATGGTATAGAGTGTAGGGTGTAGAGTGTAGGGTATAGAGTGTAGAGTGTAGGGTATAGAGTGTAGAGTGTAGGGTATAGAGTGTAGGGTATAGAGTGTAGAGTGTAGGGTATAGAAAGTAGGGTATAGAGTGTAGGATATAAAGTGTGGAGTGTAGGGTATAGAGTGTAGGGTATAGAGTGTAAAGTGTAGAGTGTAGGGTGTAGAGTGTAGAGTGTAGGGTATAGAGTGGAGGGTATAGAGTGTAGGGTATAGAGTGTAGGGTATAAAGTGTAGAGTGTAGGGTATAGAGTGTAGGGTATAGAGTGTAGGGTATAGAGTGTAGAGTGTAGGGTATAGAGTGTAGGGTATAGAGTGTAGGGTATAGAGTGTAGGGTATAGAGTGTAGGGTATAGAGTGTATGGTATAAAGTGTAGAGTGTAGGGTATAGAGTGTAGGGTATAGAGTGTAGGGTATAGAGTGTAGGGTATAGAGTGTAGAGTGTAGGGTATAGAGTGTAGGGTATAGAGTGTAGGGTATAGAGTGTAGGGTATAAAGTGTAGAGTGTAGGGTATAGAGTGTAGGGTATAGAGTGTAGGGTATAGAGTGTAGAGTGTAGGGTATAGAGTGTAGGGTATAGAGTGTATGGTATAGAGTGTAGGGTGTAGAGTGTAGGGTATAGAGTGTAGGGTATAATGTGTAGAGTGTAGGGTATAGAGTGTAGGGTATAGAGTGTAGGGTATAGAGTGTAGAGTGTAGGGTATAGAGTGTATGGTATAGAGTGTAGGGGACAGAGTGTATGGTATAGAGTGTATGGTATAGAGTGTAGGGTAAAGAGTGTAGGGTATAGAGTGTAGAGTGTAGGGTATATAGTGTAGGGTGTAGAGTGTAGGGTATAGAGTGTAGGGTATAGAGTGTAGAGTGTAGAGTGTAGGGTATAGAGTGTAGGGTATAGAGTGTAGGGTATAGAGTGTAGGGTATAGCGTGTAGGGTATAGAGTGTAGGGTATAGAGTGTAGGGTATAGAGTGTAGGATATAAAGTGTGGAGTGTAGGGTATAGAGTGTAGGGTATAGAGTGTAAAGTGTAGAGTGTAGGGTGTAGAGTGTAGAGTGTAGGGTATAGAGTGGAGGGTATAGAGTGTAGGGTATAGAGTGTAGGGTATAAAGTGTAGAGTGTAGGGTATAGAGTGTAGGGTATAGAGTGTAGGGTATAGAGTGTAGAGTGTAGGGTATAGAGTGTAGGGTATAGAGTGTAGGGTATAGAGTGTAGGGTATAGAGTGTAGGGTATAGAGTGTATGGTATAAAGTGTAGAGTGTAGGGTATAGAGTGTAGGGTATAGAGTGTAGGGTATAGAGTGTAGGGTATAGAGTGTAGAGTGTAGGGTATAGAGTGTAGGGTATAGAGTGTAGGGTATAGAGTGTAGGGTATAAAGTGTAGAGTGTAGGGTATAGAGTGTAGGGTATAGAGTGTAGGGTATAGAGTGTAGAGTGTAGGGTATAGAGTGTAGGGTATAGAGTGTATGGTATAGAGTGTAGGGTGTAGAGTGTAGGGTATAGAGTGTAGGGTATAATGTGTAGAGTGTAGGGTATAGAGTGTAAGGTATAGAGGGTAGGGTATAGAGTGTATGTTGTAGAGTGTAGGGTATAGAGTGTAGGGTATAGAGTGTAGGGTATAGAGTGTATGGTATAGAGTTTAGGGAATAGAGTGTAGGGTATAGAGTGTAAGCTATAAAGTGTAGGGTGTAGAGTGTAGGGTATAGAGTGTAGGGTATAGAGTGTTGGGTATAGACTGTAGGGTATAGAGTGTAGGGTATAGAGTGTAGAGTGTAGGGTATAGAGTGTAGGGTATAAAATGTAAGCTATAAAGTGTAGGGTGTAGAGTGTAGGGTATAGAGTGTAGGGTATAGAGTGTAGGGTATAGAGTGTATGGAATAGAGTGTAGGGTATAGAGTGTAGAGTGTAGGGTATAGAGTGTAGGGTATAGAGCGTAGGGTGTAGGGTATAGAGTGTAGGGTATAGTGTGTAGGGTATAGAGTGTAGAGTGTAGGGTATAGAGTGTATGGTATAGAGTGTAGGGTGTAGAGTGTAGGGTATAGAGTGTAGGGTATAGAGTGTATGGTATAGAGTGTAGGGTATAGAGTGTAGAGTGTAGGGTATAGAGTGTAGGGTATAGAGTGTAGGGTATAGAGTGTATGGTATAGAGTGTAGGGTATAGAGTGTAGGGTATAGAGTGTAGGATATAGAGTGTATGGTATAGAGTGTAGGTTATAGAGTGTAGAGTGTAGGGTATAGAGTGTAGGGTATACAGTGTAGGGTATAGAGTGTAAGGTATAGATTGTAGGGTATAGAGTGTATAGCGTAGAGTATAGAGTGTAGGGTATAGAGTGTATGGTGTAGAGTGTAGGGTATAGAGTGTATAGTGTAGGGTATAGAGTGTAGGGTATAGAGTGTATAGTATAGAGTGTAGGGTATAGAGTGTAGGGTATAGAGTGTAGAGTGTGGGGTATAGAGTGTATGGTATAGAGTGTATGGTGTAGAGTGTATGGTATAGACTGTAGGGTATAGAGTGTATGGTATAGAGTGTAGGGTATAGAGTGTAGAGTGTAGGGTATAGAGTGTAGGGTATAGAATGTAGCTTATAGAGTGTAGGGTATAGATTGTAGGGTATAGAGTGTAGAGTGTAGGGTATAGAGTGTAGGGTATAGAGTGTATGGTATAGAGTGTAGAGTGTAGGGTATAGAGTGTATAGTGTAGGGTATAGAGTGTAGGGTATAGAGTGTAGGGTATAGAGTGTATGGTATAAAGTGTAGAGTGTAGGGTATAGAGTGTAGGGTATAGAGTGTAGGGTATAGAGTGTAGGGTATAGAGTGTAGAGTGTAGGGTATAGAGTGTAGGGTATAGAGTGTAGGGTATAGAGTGTAGGGTATAGAGTGTAGGGTATAAAGTGTAGAGTGTAGGGTATAGAGTGTAGGGTATAGAGTGTAGAGTGTAGGGTATAGAGTGTAGGGTATAGAGTGTATGGTATAGAGTGTAGGGTATAGAGTGTAGAGTGTAGGGTATAGAGTGTAGGGTATACTGTGTAGAGTGTAGGGTATAGAGTGTAAGGTATAGAGGGTAGGGTATAGAGTGTATGTTGTAGAGTGTAGGGTATAGAGTGTAGGGTATAGAGTGTAGGGTATAGAGTTTAGGGTATAGAGTGTAGGGTATAGAGTGTAAGCTATAAAGTGTAGGGTGTAGGGTATAGAGTGTAGAGTGTAGGGTATAGAGTGTAGGGTATAAAATGTAAGCTATAAAGTGTAGGGTGTAGAGTGTAGGGTATAGAGTGTAGGGTATAGAGTGTAGGGTATAGAGTGTATGGAATAGAGTGTAGGGTATAGAGTGTAGAGTGTAGGGTATAGAGTGTAGGGTATAGAGCGTAGGGTGTAGGGTATAGAGTGTAGGGTATAGTGTGTAGGGTATAGAGTGTAGAGTGTAGGGTATAGAGTGTATGGTATAGAGTGTAGGGTGTAGAGTGTAGGGTATAGAGTGTAGGGTATAGAGTGTATGGTATAGAGTGTAGGGTATAGAGTGTAGAGTGTAGGGTATAGAGTGTAGGGTATAGAGTGTAGGGTATAGAGTGTATGGTATAGAGTGTAGGGTATAGAGTGTAGAGTGTAGGGTATAGAGTGTAGGGTATAGAGTGTAGGATATAGAGTGTATGGTATAGAGTGTAGGTTATAGAGTGTAGAGTGTAGGGTATAGAGTGTAGGGTATACAGTGTAGGGTATAGAGTGTAAGGTATAGATTGTAGGGTATAGAGTGTATAGCGTAGAGTATAGAGTGTAGGGTATAGAGTGTATGGCGTAGAGTGTAGGGTATAGAGTGTATAGTGTAGGGTATAGAGTGTAGGGTATAGAGTGTATAGTATAGAGTGTAGGGTATAGAGTGTAGGGTATAGAGTGTAGAGTGTGGGGTATAGAGTGTATGGTATAGAGTGTATGGTGTAGAGTGTATGGTATAGAGTGTAGGGTATAGAGTGTATGGTATAGAGTGTAGGGTATAGAGTGTAGAGTGTAGGGTATAGATTGTAGGGTATAGAGTGTAGGGTATAGAGTGTAGGGTATAGATTGTAGGGTATAGAGTGTAGGGTATAGAGTGTAGGGTATAGAGTGTATGGTATAGAGTGTAGAGTGTAGGGTATAGAGTGTATAGTGTAGGGTATAGAGTGTAGGGTATAGAGTGTAGGGTATAGAGTGTATGGTATAAAGTGTAGAGTGTAGGGTATAGAGTGTAGGGTATAGAGTGTAGGGTATAGAGTGTAGGGTATAGAGTGTAGAGTGTAGGGTATAGAGTGTAGGGTATATAGTGTAGGGTATAGAGTGTAGGGTATAGAGTGTACGGTATAAAGTGTAGAGTGTAGGGTATAGAGTGTAGGGTATAGAGTGTAGGGTATAGAGTGTAGAGTGTAGGGTATAGAGTGTAGGGTATAGAGTGTATGGTATAGAGTGTAGAATATAGAGTGTAGAGTGTAGGGTATAGAGTGTAGGGTATACTGTGTAGAGTGTAGGGTATAGAGTGTAAGGTATAGAGGGTAGGGTATAGAGTGTATGTTGTAGAGTGTAGGGTATAGAGTGTAGGGTATAGAGTGTAGGGTATAGAGTGTATGGTATAGAGTTTAGGGTATAGAGTGTAGGGTATAGAGTGTAAGCTATAAAGTGTAGGGTGTAGGGTATAGAGTGTAGAGTGTAGGGTATAGAGTGTAGGGTATAAAATGTAAGCTATAAAGTGTAGGGTGTAGAGTGTAGGGTATAGGGTGTAGGGTATAGAGTGTATGGTATAGAGTGTAGGGTATAGAGTGTAGAGTGTAGGGTATAGAGTGTAGGGTATAGAGTGTAGGGTATAGAGTGTAGGTTATAGAGTGTAGAGTGTAGGGTATAGAGTGCAGGGTATAGAGTGTAGGGTATAGAGTGTAAGGTATAGATTGTAGGGTATAGAGTGTATAGCGTAGAGTATAGAGTGTAGGGTATAGACTGTATGGTGTAGAGTGTAGGGTATAGAGTGTATAGTGTAGGGTATAGAGTGTAGGGTATAGAGTGTATAGTATAGAGTGTAGGGTATAGAGTGTAGGGTATAGAGTGTACAGTGTGGGGTATAGAGTGTATGGTATAAAGTGTATGGTGTAGAGTGTATGGTATAGAGTGTAGGGTATAGAGTGTATGGTATAGAGTGTAGGGTATAGAGTGTAGAGTGTAGGGTATAGAGTGTAGGGTATAGAGTGTAGGGTATAGAGTGTAGGGTATAGATTGTAGGGTATAGAGTGTAGAGTGTAGGGTATAGAGTGTAGGGTATAGAGTGTATGGTATAGAGTGTAGAGTGTAGGGTATAGAGTGTATAGTGTAGGGTATAGAGTGTAGGGTATAGAGTGCATGGTATATAGTGTAGGGAATAGAGTGTAGAGTGTATGGTATAGAGTGTAGGGTATAGAGTGTAGAGTGTAGGGTATAGAGTGTAGGGTATAGAGTGTAGGGTATAGAGTGTAGGGTGTAGAGTGTAGGGTATAGAGTGTAGGGTATAGAGTGTAGGGTATAGAGTGTAGAGTGTAGGGATTAGAGTGTAGGGTATAGAGTGTAGAATGTACGGTATAGAGTGTAGGGTATAGAGTATAGAGTGTAGGGTATAGAGTGTAAAGTGTAGAGTGTAGGGTATAGAGTGTAGAGTGTAGGGTATAGAGTGTAGGGTATAGAGTGTATGGAATAGAGTGTAGGGTATAGAGTGTAGAGTGTAGGGTATAGAGTGTAGGGTATAGAGTGTAGGGTGTAGGGTATAGAGTGTAGGGTATAGAGTGTAGGGTATAGAGTGTAAAGTGTAGGGTATAGAGTGTATGGTATAGAGTGTAGGGTGTAGAGTGTAGGGTATAGAGTGTAGAGTGTAGGGTATAGAGTGTAGAGTGTAGGGTATAGAGTGTAGGGTATAGAGTGTAGAGTGTAGGGTATAGAAAGTAGGGTATAGAGTGTAAAGTGTATGGTATAGAGTGTAGGGGACAGAGTGTATGGTATAGAGTGTATGGTATAGAGTGTAGGGTAGAGAGTGTAGGGTATAGAGTGTAGAGTGTAGGGTATATAGTGTAGGGTGTAGAGTGTAGGGTATAGAGTGTAGGGTATAGAGTGTAGGGTATAGAGTGTAGGATATAGAGTGTAGGGTATAGCGTGTAGGGTATAGAGTGTAGGGTATAGAGTGTAGTGTATAGAGTGTAGAATGTACGGTATAGAGTGTAGGGTATAGAGTATAGAGTGTAGGGTATAGAGTGTAAAGTGTAGAGTGTAGGGTATAGAGTGTAGAGTGTAGGGTATAGAGTGTAGAGTATAGAGTGTATGGAATAGAGTGTAGGGTATAGAGTGTAGAGTGTAGGGTATAGAGTGTAGGGTATAGAGTGTAGGGTGTAGGGTATAGAGTGTAGGGTATAGAGTGTAGGGTATAGAGTGTAGAGTGTAGGGTATAGAGTGTATGGTATAGAGTGTAGGGTGTAGAGTGTAGGGTATAGAGTGTAGAGTGTAGGGTATAGAGTGTAGAGTGTAGGGTATAGAGTGTAGGGTATAGAGTGTAGAGTGTAGGGTATAGAAAGTAGGGTATAGAGTGTAAAGTGTATGGTATAGAGTGTAGGGGACAGAGTGTATGGTATAGAGTGTATGGTATAGAGTGTAGGGTAAAGAGTGTAGGGTATAGAGTGTAGAGTGTACGGTATATAGTGTAGGGTGTAGAGTGTAGGGTATAGAGTGTAGGGTATAGAGTGTAGAGTGTAGAGTGTAGGGTATAGAGTGTAGGGTATAGAGTGTAGGGTATAGAGTGTAGGGTATAGCGTGTAGGGTATAGAGTGTAGGGTATAGAGTGTAGGGTATAGAGTGTAGGGTATAAAGTGTGGAGTGTAGGGTATAGAGTGTAGGGTATAGAGTGTAAAGTGTAGAGTGTAGGGTGTAGAGTGTAGAGTGTAGGGTATAGAGTGGAGGGTATAGAGTGTAGGGTATAGAGTGTAGGGTATAAAGTGTAGAGTGTAGGGTATAGAGTGTAGGGTATAGAGTGTAGGGTATAGAGTGTAGAGTGTAGGGTATAGAGTGTAGGGTATAGAGTGTAGGGTATAGAGTGTAGGGTATAGAGTGTAGGGTATAGAGTGTATGGTATAAAGTGTAGAGTGTAGGGTATAGAGTGTAGGGTATAGAGTGTAGGGTATAGAGTGTAGGGTATAGAGTGTAGAGTGTAGGGTATAGAGTGTAGGGTATAGAGTGTAGGGTATAGAGTGTAGGGTATAGAGTGTAGGGTATAAAGTGTAGAGTGTAGGGTATAGAGTGTAGAGTATAGAGTGTAGGGTATAGAGTGTAGAGTGTAGGGTATAGAGTGTAGGGTATAGAGTGTATGGTATAGAGTGTAGGGTATAGAGTGTAGAGTGTAGGGTATAGAGTGTAGGGTATAATGTGTAGAGTGTAGGGTATAGAGTGTAAGGTATAGAGGGTAGGGTATAGAGTGTATGTTGTAGAGTGTAGGGTATAGAGTGTAGGGTATAGAGTGTAGGGTATAGAGTGTATGGTATAGAGTTTAGGGAATAGAGTGTAGGGTATAGAGTGTAAGCTATAAAGTGTAGGGTGTAGAGTGTAGGGTATAGAGTGTAGGGTATAGAGTGTTGGGTATAGACTGTAGGGTATAGAGTGTAGGGTATAGAGTGTAGAGTGTAGGGTATAGAGTGTAGGGTATAAAATGTAAGCTATAAAGTGTAGGGTGTAGAGTGTAGGGTATAGAGTGTAGGGTATAGAGTGTAGGGTATAGAGTGTATGGAATAGAGTGTAGGGTATAGAGTGTAGAGTGTAGGGTATAGAGTGTAGGGTATAGAGCGTAGGGTGTAGGGTATAGAGTGTAGGGTATAGTGTGTAGGGTATAGAGTGTAGAGTGTAGGGTATAGAGTGTATGGTATAGAGTGTAGGGTGTAGAGTGTAGGGTATAGAGTGTAGGGTATAGAGTGTATGGTATAGAGTGTAGGGTATAGAGTGTAGAGTGTAGGGTATAGAGTGTAGGGTATAGAGTGTAGGGTATAGAGTGTATGGTATAGAGTGTAGGGTATAGAGTGTAGGGTATAGAGTGTAGGATATAGAGTGTATGGTATAGAGTGTAGGGTATAGAGTGTAGAGTGTAGGGTATAGAGTGTAGGGTATACAGTGTAGGGTATAGAGTGTAAGGTATAGATTGTAGGGTATAGAGTGTATAGCGTAGAGTATAGAGTGTAGGGTATAGAGTGTATGGTGTAGAGTGTAGGGTATAGAGTGTATAGTGTAGGGTATAGAGTGTAGGGTATAGAGTGTATAGTATAGAGTGTAGGGTATAGAGTGTAGGGTATAGAGTGTAGAGTGTGGGGTATAGAGTGTATGGTATAGAGTGTATGGTGTAGAGTGTATGGTATAGACTGTAGGGTATAGAGTGTATGGTATAGAGTGTAGGGTATAGAGTGTAGAGTGTAGGGTATAGAGTGTAGGGTATAGAATGTAGCTTATAGAGTGTAGGGTATAGATTGTAGGGTATAGAGTGTAGAGTGTAGGGTATAGAGTGTAGGGTATAGAGTGTATGGTATAGAGTGTAGAGTGTAGGGTATAGAGTGTATAGTGTAGGGTATAGAGTGTAGGGTATAGAGTGTAGGGTATAGAGTGTATGGTATAAAGTGTAGAGTGTAGGGTATAGAGTGTAGGGTATAGAGTGTAGGGTATAGAGTGTAGGGTATAGAGTGTAGAGTGTAGGGTATAGAGTGTAGGGTATAGAGTGTAGGGTATAGAGTGTAGGGTATAAAGTGTAGAGTGTAGGGTATAGAGTGTAGGGTATAGAGTGTAGAGTGTAGGGTATAGAGTGTAGGGTATAGAGTGTATGGTATAGAGTGTAGGGTATAGAGTGTAGAGTGTAGGGTATAGAGTGTAGGGTATACTGTGTAGAGTGTAGGGTATAGAGTGTAAGGTATAGAGGGTAGGGTATAGAGTGTATGTTGTAGAGTGTAGGGTATAGAGTGTAGGGTATAGAGTGTAGGGTATAGAGTGTATGGTATAGAGTTTAGGGTATAGAGTGTAGGGTATAGAGTGTAAGCTATAAAGTGTAGGGTGTAGGGTATAGAGTGTAGAGTGTAGGGTATAGAGTGTAGGGTATAAAATGTAAGCTATAAAGTGTAGGGTGTAGAGTGTAGGGTATAGAGTGTAGGGTATAGAGTGTAGGGTATAGAGTGTATGGAATAGAGTGTAGGGTATAGAGTGTAGAGTGTAGGGTATAGAGTGTAGGGTATAGAGCGTAGGGTGTAGGGTATAGAGTGTAGGGTATAGTGTGTAGGGTATAGAGTGTAGAGTGTAGGGTATAGAGTGTATGGTATAGAGTGTAGGGTGTAGAGTGTAGGGTATAGAGTGTAGGGTATAGAGTGTATGGTATAGAGTGTAGGGTATAGAGTGTAGAGTGTAGGGTATAGAGTGTAGGGTATAGAGTGTAGGGTATAGAGTGTATGGTATAGAGTGTAGGGTATAGAGTGTAGAGTGTAGGGTATAGAGTGTAGGGTATAGAGTGTAGGATATAGAGTGTATGGTATAGAGTGTAGGTTATAGAGTGTAGAGTGTAGGGTATAGAGTGTAGGGTATACAGTGTAGGGTATAGAGTGTAAGGTATAGATTGTAGGGTATAGAGTGTATAGCGTAGAGTATAGAGTGTAGGGTATAGAGTGTATGGCGTAGAGTGTAGGGTATAGAGTGTATAGTGTAGGGTATAGAGTGTAGGGTATAGAGTGTATAGTATAGAGTGTAGGGTATAGAGTGTAGGGTATAGAGTGTAGAGTGTGGGGTATAGAGTGTATGGTATAGAGTGTATGGTGTAGAGTGTATGGTATAGAGTGTAGGGTATAGAGTGTATGGTATAGAGTGTAGGGTATAGAGTGTAGAGTGTAGGGTATAGATTGTAGGGTATAGAGTGTAGGGTATAGAGTGTAGGGTATAGATTGTAGGGTATAGAGTGTAGAGTGTAGGGTATAGAGTGTAGGGTATAGAGTGTATGGTATAGAGTGTAGAGTGTAGGGTATAGAGTGTATAGTGTAGGGTATAGAGTGTAGGGTATAGAGTGTAGGCTATAGAGTGTATGGTATAAAGTGTAGAGTGTAGGGTATAGAGTGTAGGGTATAGAGTGTAGGGTATAGAGTGTAGGGTATAGAGTGTAGAGTGTAGGGTATAGAGTGTAGGGTATATAGTGTAGGGTATAGAGTGTAGGGTATAGAGTGTACGGTATAAAGTGTAGAGTGTAGGGTATAGAGTGTAGGGTATAGAGTGTAGGGTATAGAGTGTAGAGTGTAGGGTATAGAGTGTAGGGTATAGAGTGTATGGTATAGAGTGTAGAATATAGAGTGTAGAGTGTAGGGTATAGAGTGTAGGGTATACTGTGTAGAGTGTAGGGTATAGAGTGTAAGGTATAGAGGGTAGGGTATAGAGTGTATGTTGTAGAGTGTAGGGTATAGAGTGTAGGGTATAGAGTGTAGGGTATAGAGTGTATGGTATAGAGTTTAGGGTATAGAGTGTAGGGTATAGAGTGTAAGCTATAAAGTGTAGGGTGTAGGGTATAGAGTGTAGAGTGTAGGGTATAGAGTGTAGGGTATAAAATGTAAGCTATAAAGTGTAGGGTGTAGAGTGTAGGGTATAGAGTGTAGGGTATAGAGTGTATGGTATAGAGTGTAGGGTATAGAGTGTAGAGTGTAGGGTATAGAGTGTAGGGTATAGAGTGTAGGGTATAGAGTGTAGGGTATAGATTGTAGGGTATAGAGTGTAGAGTGTAGGGTATAGAGTGTAGGGTATAGAGTGTATGGTATAGAGTGTACAGTGTAGGGTATAGAGTGTATAGTGTAGGGTATAGAGTGTAGGGTATAGAGTGTATGGTATAGAGTGTAGGGAATAGAGTGTAGAGTGTATGGTATAGAGTGTAGGGTATAGAGTGTAGAGTGTAGGGTATAGAGTGTAGGTTATAGAGTGTAGGGTATAGAGTGTAGGGTGTAGAGTGTAGGGTATAGAGTGTAGGGTATAGAGTTTAGGGTATAGAGTGTAGGGTATAGAGTGTAAGCTATAAAGTGTAGGGTGCAGAGTGTAGGGTATAGAGTGTAGGGTATAGAGTGTTGGGTATAGAGTGTATGGTATAGAGTTTAGGGTATAGAGTGTATGGTATAGAGTTTAGGGTATAGAGTGTAGGGTATAGAGTGTAAGCTATAAAGTGTAGGGTGTAGAGTGTAGGGTATAGAGTGTAGGGTAGATAGTGTTGGGTATAGAGTGTAGGGTATAGAGTGTAGGGTATAGAGTGTAGAGTGTAGGGTATAGAGTGTAGGGTATAAAATGTAAGCTATAAAGTGTAGGGTGTAGAGTGTAGGGTATAGAGTGTAGGGTAAAGAGTGTAGGGTATAGAGTGTATGGAATAGAGTGTAGGGTATAGAGTGTAGAGTGTAGGGTATAGAGTGTAGGGTATAGAGCGTAGGGTTTAGGGTATAGAGTGTAGGGTATAGTGTGTAGGGTATAGAGTGTAGAGTGTAGGGTATAGAGTGTATGGTATAGAGTGTAGGGTGTAGAGTGTAGGGTATAGAGTGTATGGTATACAGTTTAGAGTGTAGAGTGTAGGGTATAGAGTGTAGGGTATAGAGTGTATGGTATAGAGTGTAGGGTATAGAGTGTAGAGTGTAGGGTATAGAGTGTAGGGTATAGAGTGTAGGGTATAGAGTGTATGGTATAGAGTGTAGGGTATATAGTGTAGAGTGTAGGGTATAGAGTGTAGGGTATAGAGTGTAGGGTATAGAGTGTAGGATATAGAGTGTAAGGTATAGATTGTAGGGTATAGAGTGTATAGCGTAGAGTATAGAGTGTAGGGTATAGAGTGTATGGTGTAGAGTGTAGGGTATAGAGTGTATAGTGTAGGGTATAGAGTGTAGGGTATAGAGTGTATAGTATAGAGTGTAGGGTATAGAGTGTAGGGTATAGAGTGTAGAGTGTGGGGTATAGAGTGTATGGTATAGAGTGTATGGTGTAGAGTGTATGGTATAGAGTGTAGGGTATAGAGTGTATGGTATAGAGTGTAGGGTATAGAGTGTAGAGTGTAGGGTATAGAGTGTAGGGTATAGAGTGTAGGGTATAGAGTGTAGGGTATAGATTGTAGGGTATAGAGTGTAGAGTGTAGGGTATAGAGTGTAGGGTATAGAGTGTATGGTATAGAGTGTAGAGTGTAGGGTATAGAGTGTATAGTGTAGGGTATAGAGTGTAGGGTATAGAGTGTATGGTATAGAGTGTAGGGAATAGAGTGTAGAGTGTATGGTATAGAGTGTAGGGTATAGAGTGTATGGTATAGAGTGTAGGGTATAGAGTGTAGAGTGTAGGGTATAGAGTGTAGGGTATAGAGTGTAGGGTATAGAGTGTAGGGTATAGATTGTAGGGTATAGAGTGTAGAGTGTAGGGTATAGAGTGTAGGGTATAGAGTGTATGGTATAGAGTGTAGAGTGTAGGGTATAGAGTGTATAGTGTAGGGTATAGAGTGTAGGGTATAGAGTGTATGGTATAGAGTGTAGGGAATAGAGTGTAGAGTGTATGGTATAGAGTGTAGGGTATAGAGTGTATGGTATAGAGTGTAGGGTATAGAGTGTAGAGTGTAGGGTATAGATTGTAGGGTATAGAGTGTAGGGTATAGAGTGTAGGGTATAGATTGTAGGGTATAGAGTGTAGAGTGTAGGGTATAGAGTGTAGGGTATAGAGTGTATGGTATAGAGTGTAGAGTGTAGGGTATAGAGTGTATAGTGTAGGGTATAGAGTGTAGGGTATAGAGTGTAGGCTATAGAGTGTATGGTATAAAGTGTAGAGTGTAGGGTATAGAGTGTAGGGTATAGAGTGTAGGGTATAGAGTGTAGGGTATAGAGTGTAGAGTGTAGGGTATAGAGTGTAGGGTATATAGTGTAGGGTATAGAGTGTAGGGTATAGAGTGTACGGTATAGAGTGTAGGGTATAGAGTGTAGGGTATAGAGTGTAGAGTGTAGGGTATAGAGTGTAGGGTATAGAGTGTAGGGTATAGAGTGTAGGGTGTAGAGTGTAGGGTATAGAGTGTAGGGTATAGAGTGTAGGGTATAGAGTGTAGAGTGTAGGGATTAGAGTGTAGGGTATAGAGTGTAGGGTATAGAGTGTAGAATGTACGGTATAGAGTGTAGGGTATAGAGTATAGAGTGTAGGGTATAGAGTGTAAAGTGTAGAGTGTAGGGTATAGAGTGTAGAGTGTAGGGTATAGAGTGTAGGGTATAGAGTGTATGGAATAGAGTGTAGGGTATAGAGTGTAGAGTGTAGGGTATAGAGTGTAGGGTATAGAGTGTAGGGTGTAGGGTATAGAGTGTAGGGTATAGAGTGTAGGGTATAGAGTGTAGAGTGTAGGGTATAGAGTGTATGGTATAGAGTGTAGGGTGTAGAGTGTAGGGTATAGAGTGTAGAGTGTAGGGTATAGAGTGTAGAGTGTAGGGTATAGAGTGTAGGGTATAGAGTGTAGAGTGTAGGGTATATAAAGTAGGGTATAGAGTGTAAATTGTATGGTATAGAGTGTAGGGGACAGAGTGTATGGTATAGAGTGTATGGTATAGAGTGTAGGGTAGAGAGTGTAGGGTATAGAGTGTAGAGTGTAGGGTATATAGTGTAGGGTGTAGAGTGTAGGGTATAGAGTGTAGGGTATAGAGTGTAGAGTGTATGGTATAGACTGTAGGGGATAGAGTGTATGGTATAGAGTGTTTGGTATAGAGTGTATGGTATAGATTGTAGGGTATAGAGTGTAGGGTATAGAGTGTAGGGTATAGAATGTAGAGTGTAGGGTATAGAGTGTAGGGTATAGAGTGTAGGGTATAGAGTGTAGGGTGTAGAGTGTAGGGTATAGAGTGTAGGGTATAGGGTGTAGGGTATAGAGTGTAGGGTGTAGAGTGTAGGGTATAGAGTGTAGGGTATAGCGTGTAGGGTATAGAGTGTAGGGTATAAAGTGTAGAGTGTAGGGTATAGAGTGTAGGGTATAGAGTGTAAAGTGTAGAGTGTAGGGTTTAGAGTGTAGAGTGTAGGGTATAGAGTGGAAGGTATAGAGTGTAGGGTATAGAGTGTAGGGTATAGCGTGTAGGGTATAGAGTGTAGGGTATAGAGTGTAGGGTATAGAGTGTAGAGTGTAGGGTATAGAGTGTAGGGTATAGAGTGTAGGGTATAGAGTGTAGAGTATAAATTGTAGAGTGTAGGGTATAGATTGTAGGGTATAGAGTGTAGGGTATAGAGTGTAGGGTATAGAGTGTAGGGTATAGAGTGTAGAGTGTAGAATATAGAGTGTAGGGTATAGAGTGTAGGGTATAGAGTGTAGGGTATAGAGTGTAGGGTATAGAGTGTAGGGTATAAAGTGTAGAGTGTAGGGTATAGAGTGTAGGGTATAGAGTGTAGGGTATAGAGTGTAGAGTGTAGGGTATAGAGTGTAGGGTATAGAGTGTATGGTATAGAGTGTAGGGTATAGAGTGTAGAGTGTAGGGTATAGAGTGTAGGGTATACTGTGTAGAGTGTAGGGTATAGAGTGTAAGGTATAGAGGGTAGTGTATAGAGTGTATGGTGTAGAGTGTAGGGTATAGAGTGTAGGGTATAGAGTGTAGGGTATAGAGTGTATGGTATAGAGTTTAGGGTATAGAGTGTAGGGTATAGAGTGTAAGCTATAAAGTGTAGGGTGTAGAGTGTACGGTATAGAGTGTAGGGTATAGAGTGTAGGGTATAGAGTGTAGAGTGTATGGTATAGAGTGTAGGGTATAGAGTGTAAGCTATAAAGTGTAGGGTGTAGAGTGTAGGGTATAGAGTGTAGGGTATAGAGTGTAGGGTATAGAGTGTAGGGTATAGAGTGTGAGGTATAGAGCGTAGGGTTTAGGGTATAGAGTGTAGGGTATAGAGTGTAAGGTATAAAGTGAAGGGTGTAGAGTGTAGGGGATAGAGTGTAGGGTATAGAGTGTAGGGTATAGGGTGTAGGGTATAGAGGGTAGGGTATAGAGTGTATGGTGTAGAGTGTAGAGTGTAGGGTATAGAGTGTAGGGTATAGAGTGTAGGGTATAGAGTGTATGGTATATAGTGTAGGGTATAGAGTGTAGGGTATAGAGTGTAGAGTGTATGGTATAGAGTGTAGAGTGTAGGGTATAGATTGTAGGGTATAGAGTGCATGGAATACAGTGTAGGGTATAAAGTGTAGAGTGTAGGGTATAGAGTGTAGGGTATAGAGTGTACGGTGTAGGGTATAGAGTGTAGGGGACAGAGTGTATGGTATAGAGTGTATGGTATAGAGTGTAAGAGTGTAGGGTAGAGATTGTAGGGTATAGAGTGTGGAGTGTAGGGTATATAGTGTAGGGTGTAGAGTGTAGGGTATAGAGTGTAGGGTATAGAGTGTAGAGTGTATGGTATAGAGTGTAGGGGATAGAGTGTATGGTATAGAGTGTATGGTATAGAGTGTATGGTATAGATTGTAGGGTATAGAGTGTAGGGTATAGAGTGTAGAGTGTAGGGTATAGAGTGTAGAGTGTAGGGTATAGAGTGTAAGGTATAGAGTGTAGGGTATAGAGTGTAGGGTATAGAGTGTAGGGTGTAGAGTGTAGGGTATAGTGTGTAGGGTATAGGGTGTAGGGTATAGAGTGTAGGGTGTAGAGTGTAGGGTATAGAGTGTAGGGTATAGAGTGTAGGGTATAGAGTGTAGGGTATAGCGTGTAGGGTATAGAATGTAGGGTATAGAGTGTAGGGTATAGAGTGTGGAGTGTAGGGTATAGAGTGTAGAGTGTAGGGTATAGAATGTAGGGTATAGAGTGTAGAGTGTAGGGTATAGAAAGTAGGGTATAGAGTGTAAAGTGTGTGGTATAGAGTGTAGGGGACAGAGTGTATGGTATAGAGTGTATGGTATAGAGTGTAGGGTAGAGAGTGTAGGGTATAGAGTGTAGAGTGTAGGGTATATAGTGTAGGGTGTAGAGTGTAGGGTATAGAGTGTAGGGTATAGAGTGTAGAGTGTATGGTATAGAGTGTAGGGGATAGAGTGTATGGTATAGAGTGTATGGTATAGAGTGTATGGTATAGATTGTAGGGTATAGAGTGTAGGGTATAGAGTGTAGAGTGTAGGGTATAGAGTGTAGAGTGTAGGGTATAGAGTGTAGGGTATAAAGTGTAGGGTATAGAGTGTAGGGTGTAGAGTGTAGGGTATAGAATGTAGGGTATAGGGTGTAGGGTATAGAGTGTAGGGTGTAGAGTGTAGGGTATAGAGTGTAGGGTATAGAGTGTAGGGTATAGAGTGTAGGGTATAGCGTGTAGGGTATAGAATGTAGGGTATAGAGTGTATGGTATAGAGTGTAGGGTATAAAGTGTAGAGTGTAGGGTATAGAGTGTAGGGTATAGAGTGTAAAATGTAGAGTGTAGGGTGTAGAGTGTAGGGTATAGAGTGGAGGGTATAGAGTGTGGGGTATAGAGTGTAGGGTATAAAGTGTAGAGTGTAGGGTATAGAGTGTAGGGTATAGAGTGTAGGGTATAGAGTGTAGAGTGTAGGGTATAGAGTGTAGGGTATAGAGTATAGGGTATAGAGTGTAGGGTATAGAGTGTAGGGTGTAGAGTGTAGGGTATAAAGTGTAGAGTGTAGGGTATAGAGTGTAGGGTATAGAGTGTAGGGTATAGAGTGTAGGGTATAGAGTGTAGGGTATAGAGTGTATGGTATAGAGTGTAGGGTATAGAGTGTAGGGTATAAAGTGTAGAGTGTAGGGTATAGAGTGTAGGGTATAGAGTGTAGGGTATAGAGTGTAGAGTGTAGGGTATAGAGTGTAGGGTATAGAGTGTATGGTATAGAGTGTAGGGTATAGAGTGTAGGGTATAGAGTGTAGGGTATACTGTGTAGAGTGTAGGGTATAGAGTGTAAGGTATAGAGGGTAGGGTATAGAGTGTATGGTGTAGAGTGTAGGGTATAGAGTGTAGGGTATAGAGTGTAGGGTATAGAGTGTATGGTATAGAGTTTAGGGTATAGAGTGTAGGGTATAGAGTGTAGGGTATAGAGTGTAGAGTGTAGGGTATAGAGTGTATGGTATAGAGTGTAAGCTATAAAGTGTAGGGTGTAGAGTTTAGGGTATAGAGTGTAGGGTATAGAGTGTAGGGTATAGAGTGTAGGGTATAGAGTGTGAGGTATAGAGCGTAGGGTGTAGGGTATAGAGTGTAGGGTATAGAGTGTAAGGTATAAAGTGAAGGTTGTAGAGTGTAGGGGATAGAGTGTAGGGTATAGAGTGTAGGGTATAGAGGGTAGGGTATAGAGTGTATGGTGTATAGTGTAGAGTGTAGGGTATAGAGTGTAGGGTATAGAGTGTATGGTATAGAGTGTATGGTACAGAGTGTAGGGTATAGAGTGTAAGGTATAAAGTGTAGAGTGTAGGGTATAGAGTGTAGGGTATAGAGTGTAGGGTATAGAGTGTAGGGTATAGAGTGTAAGTTATAGAGTGTAGAGTGTAGGGTATAGAGTGTAAGGTATAGAGTGTAGGGTTTAGAGAGTAGGGTATAGAGTGTAGAGTGTAGGGTATAGAGTGTAGAGTGTGTGGTATAGAGTGCAGGGGATAGAGTGTAGAGTGTGAGGTATAGAGTGTAGGGTATAGAGTGTATGGTATGGAGTGTATGGTATAGATTCTAGGGTATAGAGTGTAGGGTATAGCGTGTAGAGTGTAGGGTATAGAGTGTATGGTATAGAGTGTATGGTATAGATTGTAGGGTATAGAGTGTAGGGTATAGATTGTAGAGAATAGGGTATAGAGTGTAGAGTGTAGGGTATAGAGTGTAGGGTATAGAGTATAGAGTGTATGGTGCAGGGGATAGAGTGTAGAGTGTGAGGTATAGAGTGTAGGGTATAGAGTGTATGGTATAGAGTGTATGGTATAGATTGTAGGGTATAGAGTGTAGGGTATAGAGTGTAGAGTGTAGGGTATAGAGTGTAGAGTGTAGGGTATAAAGTGTAGGGTATAGAGTGTAGAGTGTAGGGTATAGAGGGTAGGGTATAGAGGGTAGGGTATAGAGTGTATGGTATAGAGTGTATGGTATAGATTGTAGGGTATAGAGTGTAGGGTATAGAGTGTAGAGTGTAGGGGATAGAGTGTAGAGTGTGAGGTATAGAGTGTAGGGTATAGAGTGTATGGTAAGGAGTGTATGGTATAGATTGTAGGGTATAGAGTGTAGGGTATAGAGTGTAGAGTGTAGGGTATAAAGTGTAGAGTGTAGGGTATAGAGTGTAGGGTATAGAGTGTAGAGTGTAGGGTATAGAATGTAGGGTATAGAGTGTAGAGTGTATGGTATAGAGTGCAGGGGATAGAGTGTAGAGTGTGAGGTATAGAGTGTATGGTATAGAGTGTATTGTATAGATTGTAGGGTATAGAGTGTAGGGTATAGAGTGTAGATTGTAGGGTATAGAGTGTAGGGTATAGAGTGTAGGGTATAGAGTGTAGGGTATAGAGTGTAGAGTGTAGGGTATAGAGTGTAGAGTGTATGGTATAGAGTGCAGGGGATAGAGTGTAGAGTGTGAGGTATAGAGTGTAGGGTATAGAGTGTATGGTATAGAGTGTAGGGTATAGAGTGTAGGGTATAGAGTGTAGGGTATAGAGTGTAGGGTGTAGAGTGTATGGTATAGAGTGTATGGTATAGATTGTAGGGTATAGAGTGTAGGGTATAGAGTGTAGAGTGTAGGGTATAGAGTGTAGAGTGTAGGGTATAGAGTGTAGGGTGTAGAGTGTAGAGTGTAGGGTGTAGAGTGTAGGGTATAGAGTGTAGAGTGTATGGTATAGAGTGCACGGGATAGAGTGTAGAGTGTGCTTGGTCTGGGGGAAAATTTGTGTAAATGGGTTAGTAACTGGCTTAGTGATAGAAAGCAGAGGGTGGTTATAAATGGTATAGTCTCTAACTGGGTCGCTGTGACCAGTGGGGTACCGCAGGGGTCAGTATTGGGACCTGTTCTCTTCAACATATTCATTAATGATCTGGTAGAAGGTTTACACAGTAAAATATCGATATTTGCAGATGATACAAAACTATGTAAAGCAGTTAATACAAGAGAAGATAGTATTCTGCTACAGATGGATCTGGATAAGTTGGAAACTTGGGCTGAAAGGTGGCAGATGAGGTTTAACAATGATAAATGTAAGGTTATACACATGGGAAGAGGGAATCAATATCACCATTACACACTGAACGGGAAACCACTGGGTAAATCTGACAGGGAGAAGGACTTGGGGATCCTAGTTAATGATAAACTTACCTGGAGCAGCCAGTGCCAGGCAGCAGCTGCCAAGGCAAACAGGATCATGGGGTGCATTAAAAGAGGTCTGGATACACATGATGAGAGCATTATACTGCCTCTGTACAAATCCCTAGTTAGACCGCACATGGAGTACTGTGTCCAGTTTTGGGCACCGGTGCTCAGGAAGGATATAATGGAACTAGAGAGAGTACAAAGGAGGGCAACAAAATTAATAAAGGGGATGGGAGAACTACAATACCCAGATAGATTAGCGAAATTAGGATTATTTAGTCTAGAAAAAAGACGACTGAGGGGCGATCTAATAACCATGTATAAGTATATAAGGGGACAATACAAATATCTCGCTGAGGATCTGTTTATACCAAGGAAGGTGACGGGCACAAGGGGGCATTCTTTGCGTCTGGAGGAGAGAAGGTTTTTCCACCAACATAGAAGAGGATTCTTTATTGTTAGGGCAGTGAGAATCTGGAATTGCTTGCCTGAGGAGGTGGTGATGGCGAACTCAGTCGAGGGGTTCAAGAGAGGCCTGGATGTCTTCCTGGAGCAGAACAATATTGTATCATACAATTATTAGGTTCTGTAGAAGGACGTAGATCTGGGTATTTATTATGATGGAATATAGGCTGAACTGGATAGACAAATGTCTTTTTTCGGCCTTATTAACTATGTTACTATGTGAGGTTTAGAGTGTAGGGTATAGAGTGTATGGTATAGAGTGTATGGTATAGATTGTAGGGCATAGAGTGTAGGGTATAGAGTGTAGAGTGTAGGGTATAGAGTGTAGGGTATAGAGTGTAGGGTATAGAGTGTATGGTATAGAGTGTATGGTATAGATTGTAGGGTATAGAGTGTAGGGTATAGAGTGTAGAGTGTAGGGGATAGAGTGTAGAGTGTGAGGTATAGAGTGTAGGGTATAGAGTGTATGGTAAGGAGTGTATGGTATAGATTGTAGGGTATAGAGTGTAGGGTATAGAGTGTAGAGTGTAGGGTATAAAGTGTAGAGTGTAGGGTATAGAGTGTAGGGTATAGAGTGTAGAGTGTAGGGTAAAGAATGTAGGGTATAGAGTGTAGAGTGTATGGTATAGAGTGCAGGGGATAGAGTGTAGAGTGTGAGGTATAGAGTGTATGGTATAGAGTGTATGGTAAAGATTGTAGGGTATAGAGTGTAGGGTATAGAGTGTAGATTGTAGGGTATAGAGTGTAGGGTATAGAGTGTAGGGTATAGAGTGTAGGGTATAGAGTGTAGAGTGTAGGGTATAGAGTGTAGATTGTATGGTATAGAGTGCAGGGGATAGAGTGTAGAGTGTGAGGTATAGAGTGTAGGGTATAGAGTGTATGGTATAGAGTGTAGGGTATAGTGTGTAGGGTGTAGAGTGTATGGTATAGAGTGTATGGTATAGATTGTAGGGTATAGAGTGTAGGGTATAGAGTGTAGAGTGTAGGGTATAGAGTGTAGAGTGTAGGGTATAGAGTGTAGGGTGTAGAGTGTAAAGTGTAGGGTGTAGAGTGTAGGGTATAGAGTGTAGAGTGTATGGTATAGAGTGCACGGGATAGAGTGTAGAGTGTGAGGTTTAGAGTGTAGGGTATAGAGTGTATGGTATAGAGTGTATGGTATAGATTGTAGGGCATAGAGTGTAGGGTATAGAGTGTAGAGTGTAGGGTATAGAGTGTAGGGTATAGAGTGTATGGTATAGAGTGTATGGTATAGATTGTAGGGTATAGAGTGTAGGGTATAGAGTGTAGAGTGTAGGGTATAGAGTGTAGAGTGTAGGTTATAGAGTGTAGGGTATAGAGTGCAGAGTGTAGGGTATAAAGTGTAGAGTGTATGGTATAGAGTGTAGGGGATAAAGTTTATGGTATAGAGTGTAGGGGATGAAGTGTATGGTATAGAGTGTATGGTATAGAGTGTAGGGTATAGAGTGTAGGGTATAGAGTGTAGAGTGTAGGGTATAGAGTGTAGGGTATAGAGTGTAGGGTGTAGAGATTAGGGTATAGAGTGTAGGGTATAGGGTGTAGGGTATAGAGTGTAGGGTGTAGAGTGTAGGGTATAGCGTGTAGGGTATAGCGTGTAGGGTATAGAGTGTAGGGTATAGAGTGTAGGGTATAAAGTGTAGAGTGTAGGGTATAGAGTGTAGGGTATAAAGTGTAGAGTGTAGGGTATAGAGGGTATGGTATAGAGTGTAGAGTGTAGGGTATAGAGTGTATGGTATAGATTGTAGGGTGTAGAATGTATGTTATAGAGTGTAGGGTATAGAGTGTATGGTATAGATTGTAGGGTGTAGAATGTATGTTATAGAGTGTAGGGTATAGAGTGTATGGTATAGAGATTAGAGTGTAGGGTATAGAGTGTAGGGTATAGAGTGTATGGTATAGAGTGTAGGGTATAGAGTGTAGAGTGTAGGGTATAGAGTGTATGGTATAGAGTGTAGGGTATAGAGTGTAGGGTGTAGCGTGTATGGTATAGAGTGTAGGGTATAGTGTGTAGAGTGTAGGGTATAGAGTGTAGGGTATAGAGTGTAGGGTATAGAGTGTAGAGTGTAGAGTATAGAGTGTAGAGTTTAGGGTATAGAGTGTAGAGTGTAGGGTATAGAGTGTAGGGTATAGAGTGTAGGGTATTGAGTGTAGGGTATAGAGTGTAGAGTATAGAGTGTAAGGTATAGAGTGTAGGGTATAGAGTGTAGGGTATAGAGTGTAGGGTGTAGAGATTAGGGTATAGAGTGTAGGGTATAGGGTGTAGGGAATAGAGTGTAGGGTGTAGAGTGTAGGGTATATAGTGTAGGGTATAGAGTGTAGGGTATAGAGTGTAGGGTATAGCGTGTAGGGTATAGAGTGTAGGTTATAGAGTGTAGGGTATGGAGTGTAGGGTATAAAGTGTAGAGTGTAGGGTATAGAGTGTATGGTATAGAGTGTAGAGTGTAGGGTATAGAGTGTATGGTATAGATTGTAGGGTGTAGAATGTATGTTATAGAGTGTAGGGTATAGAGTGTATGGTATAGATTGTAGGGTGTAGAATGTATGTTATAGAGTGTAGGGTATAGAGTGTATGGTATAGAGATTAGAGTGTAGGGTATAGAGTGTAGGGTATAGAGTGTATGGTATAGAGTCTAGGGTATAGAGTGTAGAGTGTAGGGTATAGAGTGTATGGTATAGAGTGTAGGGTATAGAGTGTAGGGTGTAGAGTGTATTGTATAGAGTGTAGGGTATAGTGTGTAGAGTGTAGGGTATAGAGTGTAGGGTATAGAGTGTAAGGTATAGAGTGTAGAGTGTAGAGTATAGAGTGTAGAGTTTAGGGTATAGAGTGTAGAGTGTAGGGTATAGAGTGTAGGGTATAGAGTGTAGGGTATTGAGTGTAGGGTATAGAGTGTAGAGTGTAGGGTATAGAGTGTAGAGTATAGAGTGTAGGGTATAGAGTGTAGAGTGTAGCGTATAGAGTGTAGGGTATAGAGTGTAGGGTATAGTGTGTATGGTATAGAGTTTAGGGTATAGATTGTATGGTATAGAGCGTAGGGTATCGAGTGTAGAGTGTAGGGTATAGAGTGTAGGGTATAGAGTGTAGATTGTAGGGTATAGAATGTAGGGTATATAGTGTAGAGTGTATGGTATAGAGTGTAGGGTATAGAGTGTGTGGTATAGAGTGTATGGTATAGCGTGTAGGGTATGGAGTGTATGGTATAGATTGTAGAGTGTAGGGTATAGTGTGTAGGGTATAGAGTGTAGGGTATAGAGTGTAGGGTATAGAGTGTAGGGTGTTGAGTGTAGGGTATAGCCTGTAGGGTATAGAGTGTAGGGTATAGAGTATAGAGTGTAGGGTATAGAGTGTAGGGTATCAGGGGCAAACAGGGCAAACAGGATCATGGGGTGCATTAAAAGAGGTCTGGATACACATGATGAGAGCATTATACTGCCTCTGTACAAATCCCTAGTTAGACCGCACATGGAGTACTGTGTCCAGTTTTGGGCACCGGTGCTCAGGAAGGATATAATGGAACTAGAGAGAGTACAAAGGAGGGCAACAAAATTAATAAAGGGGATGGGAGAACTACAATACCCAGATAGATTAGCGAAATTAGGATTATTTAGTCTAGAAAAAAGATGACTGAGGGGCGATCTAATAACCATGTATAAGTATATAAGGGGACAATACAAATATCTCGCTGAGGATCTGTTTATACCAAGGAAGGTGACGGGCACAAGGGGGCATTCTTTGCGTCTGGAGGAGAGAAGGTTTTTCCACCAACATAGAAGAGGATTCTTTACTGTTAGGGCAGTGAGAATCTGGAATTGCTTGCCTGAGGAGGTGGTGATGGCGAACTCAGTCGAGGGGTTCAAGAGAGGCCTGGATGTCTTCCTGGAGCAGAACAATATTGTATCATACAATTATTAGGTTCTGTAGAAGGACGTAGATCTGGGTATTTATTATGATGGAATATAGGCTGAACTGGATGGACAAATGTCTTTTTTCGGCCTTACTATGTTACTATGTTACTATGTTACTATGTATAGAGTGTAGGGTATAGAGTGTAGAGTGTAGGGTATAGAGTGTAGAGTATAGAGTGTAGGGTATAGAGTGTAGGGCATAAAGTGTAGAGTGTAGGGTATAGAGTGTAGGGTATAGAGTGTAGGGTATAGAGTGTAGAGTATAGAGTGTAGAGTGTAGGGTGTACAGTGTAGGGTATAGCCTGTAGGGTATAGAGTGTAGGGTATAGAGTATAGAGTGTAGGGTATAGAGTGTATGGTATAGATTGTAGGGTGTAGAATGTATGTTATAGAGTGTAGGGTATAGAGTGTATGGTATAGATTGTAGGGTGTAGAATGTATGTTATAGAGTGTAGGGTATAGAGTGTATGGTATAGAGATTAGAGTGTAGGGTATAGAGTGTAGGGTATAGAGTGTATGGTATAGAGTGTAGGGTATAGAGTGTAGAGTGTAGGGTATAGAGTGTATGGTATAGAGTGTAGGGTATAGAGTGTAGGGTGTAGCGTGTATGGTATAGAGTGTAGGGTATAGTGTGTAGAGTGTAGGGTATAGAGTGTAGGGTATAGAGTTTAGGGTATAGAGTGTAGAGTGTAGGGTATAGAGTGTAGGGTATAGAGTGTAGGGTATTGAGTGTAGGGTATAGAGTGTAGAGTGTAGGGTATAGAGTGTAGGGTATAGAGTGTAGGGTGTAGAGATTAGGGTATAGAGTGTAGGGTATAGGGTGTAGGGAATAGAGTGTAGGGTGTAGAGTGTAGGGTATATAGTGTAGGGTATAGAGTGTAGGGTATAGAGTGTAGGGTATAGCGTGTAGGGTATAGAGTGTAGGTTATAGAGTGTAGGGTATGGAGTGTAGGGTATAAAGTGTAGAGTGTAGGGTATAGAGTGTATGGTATAGAGTGTAGAGTGTAGGGTATAGAGTGTATGGTATAGATTGTAGGGTGTAGAATGTATGTTATAGAGTGTAGGGTATAGAGTGTATGGTATAGATTGTAGGGTGTAGAATGTATGTTATAGAGTGTAGGGTATAGAGTGTATGGTATAGAGATTAGAGTGTAGGGTATAGAGTGTAGGGTATAGAGTGTATGGTATAGAGTCTAGGGTATAGAGTGTAGAGTGTAGGGTATAGAGTGTATGGTATAGAGTGTAGGGTATAGAGTGTAGGGTGTAGAGTGTATGGTATAGAGTGTAGGGTATAGTGTGTAGAGTGTAGGGTATAGAGTGTAGGGTATAGAGTGTAAGGTATAGAGTGTAGAGTGTAGAGTATAGAGTGTAGAGTTTAGGGTATAGAGTGTAGAGTGTAGGGTATAGAGTGTAGGGTATAGAGTGTAGGGTATTGAGTGTAGGGTATAGAGTGTAGAGTGTAGGGTATAGAGTGTAGAGTATAGAGTGTAGGGTATAGAGTGTAGAGTGTAGCGTATAGAGTGTAGGGTATAGAGTGTAGGGTATAGTGTGTATGGTATAGAGTTTAGGGTATAGATTGTATGGTATAGAGCGTAGGGTATCGAGTGTAGAGTGTAGGGTATAGAGTGTAGGGTATAGAGTGTAGATTGTAGGGTATAGAATGTAGGGTATATAGTGTAGAGTGTATGGTATAGAGTGTAGGGTATAGAGTGTGTGGTATAGAGTGTATGGTATAGCGTGTAGGGTATGGAGTGTATGGTATAGATTGTAGAGTGTAGGGTATAGTGTGTAGGGTATAGAGTGTAGGGTATAGAGTGTAGGGTATAGAGTGTAGGGTGTTGAGTGTAGGGTATAGCCTGTAGGGTATAGAGTGTAGGGTATAGAGTATAGAGTGTAGGGTATAGAGTGTAGGGTATCAGGGGCAAACAGGGCAAACAGGATCATGGGGTGCATTAAAAGAGGTCTGGATACACATGATGAGAGCATTATACTGCCTCTGTACAAATCCCTAGTTAGACCGCACATGGAGTACTGTGTCCAGTTTTGGGCACCGGTGCTCAGGAAGGATATAATGGAACTAGAGAGAGTACAAAGGAGGGCAACAAAATTAATAAAGGGGATGGGAGAACTACAATACCCAGATAGATTAGCGAAATTAGGATTATTTAGTCTAGAAAAAAGATGACTGAGGGGCGATCTAATAACCATGTATAAGTATATAAGGGGACAATACAAATATCTCGCTGAGGATCTGTTTATACCAAGGAAGGTGACGGGCACAAGGGGGCATTCTTTGCGTCTGGAGGAGAGAAGGTTTTTCCACCAACATAGAAGAGGATTCTTTACTGTTAGGGCAGTGAGAATCTGGAATTGCTTGCCTGAGGAGGTGGTGATGGCGAACTCAGTCGAGGGGTTCAAGAGAGGCCTGGATGTCTTCCTGGAGCAGAACAATATTGTATTATACAATTATTAGGTTCTGTAGAAGGACGTAGATCTGGGTATTTATTATGATGGAATATAGGCTGAACTGGATGGACAAATGTCTTTTTTCGGCCTTACTATGTTACTATGTTACTATGTTACTATGTATAGAGTGTAGGGTATAGAGTGTAGAGTGTAGGGTATAGAGTGTAGAGTATAGAGTGTAGGGTATAGAGTGTAGGGCATAAAGTGTAGAGTGTAGGGTATAGAGTGTAGGGTATAGAGTGTAGGGTATAGAGTGTAGAGTATAGAGTGTAGAGTGTAGGGTGTACAGTGTAGGGTATAGCCTGTAGGGTATAGAGTGTAGGGTATAGAGTATAGAGTGTAGGGTATAGAGTGTAGGGTATAGAGTGTAGGGTATAGAGTGTATAGTGTAGGGTATAGAGTGTAAGGTATAGATTGTAGGGTATAGAGTATAGAGTGTAGGGTATAGAGTGTAGGGTGTAGAGTGTAGGGTATAGAGTGTATAGTGTAGGGTATAGAGTGTAGGGTATAGAGTAAATGGTATAGAGTGTATGGTATAGAGTGTAGGGTATAGAGTGTAGGGTATAGAGTGTAGGGTATAAAGTGTAGAGTGTAGGGTATAGAGTGTAGGGTATAGAGTGTACGGTATAGAGTGTAGAGTGTAGGGTGTAGAGTGTAGGGTATAGAGTGTCAGGTATAGAGTGTAGGGTATAGAGTGTATGTTATAGAGTGTAGGGTATAGAGTGTAGAGTGTAGGGTATAGAGTGTAGGGTATAGTGTGTAGGGTATAGATTGTATGGTATAGAGTGTAGGGTATAGAGTGTAGGGCATAGAGTGTAGGGTATAGATTGTAGGGTATAGAGTGTAGAGTGTAGGGTATAGAGTGTAGAGTATAGAGTGTATGGTATAGAGTGTAGAGTGTAGGGTATAGAGTGTATAGTGTAGGTTATAGAGTGTAGGGTATAGAGTAAAGGGTATAGAGTGTATGGTATAGAGTGTAGGGAATAGAGTGTAGAGTGTAGGGTATATAGTGTATGGTATAGAGTGTAGGGTATAGAGTGTAGGGTATATAGTGTAGGGTATAGAGTGTAGGGTATAGAGTGTAGGGCATAGAGTGTAGGGTATAGAGTGTAGAGTGTAGGGTATATAGTGTAGGGTATAGAGTGTAGGGTATAGAGTGTAGGGTATAGAGTGTAGAGTGTAGGGATTAGAGTGTAGGGTATAGAATGTAGGTTATAGAGTGTAGAGTGTAGGGTATAGAGTGTAGGGTATAGAGTGTAGGCTATAGAGTGTAGGGTATATAGTGTAAAGTGTAGAGTGTAAGGTATAGAGTGTAGAGTGTAGTGTATAGAGTGTAGGGTATAGAGTGTATGGAATAGAGTGTAGGGTATAAAGTGTAGAGTGTAGGGTATAGAGTGTAGGGTATAGAGCGTAGGGTGTAGGGTATAGAGTGTAAGGTATAGAGTGTAGGGTATAGAGTGTAGAGTGTAGGGTATAGAGTGTATGGTATAGAGTGTAGGGTGTAGAGTGTAGGGTGTAGAGTGTAGGGTATAGAGTGTAGAGTGTAGGGTATAGAGTGTAGGGTATAGAGTGTATGGTATACAGTGTAGAGTGTAGGGTATAGAGTGTATAGTGTAGGGTATAGAGTGTCGGGTATAGAGTGTCGGGTATAGAGTGTAGGGTATAGAGCGTATGGTATAGAGTGTAGGGTATAGAGTGTAGAGTGTAGGGTACAGAGTGGAGGGTATGGAGTGTAGGGTATAGAGTGTAGGGTATAGAGTTTAGGGTATAGAGTGTAGGGTATAGAGTGTAGAGTGTAGGGTATAGAGTGTAGGGTATAGAGTGTAGGGTATAGAGTGTAGAGTATAGAGTGTAGGGTATAGAGTGTAGGGTATAGAGTGTAGAGTGTAGAGTGTAGGGTATAGAGTGTAGGGTATAGAGTGTAGGGTATAGAGTGTATGGTATAGAGTGTAGGGTATAGAGTGTAGGGTATAGAGTGTAGGGTATAGAGTGTAGGGTATAGAGTGTAGAGTGTAGGGTATAGATTGTAGGGTATAGAGTGTAGAGTGTAGGGTATAGAGTGTAGGGTATAGAATGTAGGGTTTAGATTGTAGGGTATAGAGTGTAGGGTATAGAGTGTAGATTGTAGGGTATAGATTGTAGGGTATGGATTGTATGGTATAGAGTGTAGGGTATAGAGTGTAGGGTATAGAGTGTAGAGTGTACTGATTACAGTGTAGGGTATAGAGTGTAGGGTATAGAATGTATGGAATAGAGTGTAGGGTATAGAGTGTAGGGTATAGAGTGCATGGAATAGAGTGTAGAGTGTAGGGTATAGAGTGTAGGGTATAGAGTGTATGGTATAGAGTGTAGGGAATAGAGTGTAGGGTATAGAGTGTACTAATTACAGTGTAGGGTATAGAGTGTAGGGTATAGAATGTATGGAATAGAGTGTAGGATATAGAGTATAGAGTGTAGGGTATAGAGTGTAGGGTATAGAGCGTAGGGTGTAGTGTATAGAGTGCAGGGTATAGAGTGTAGGGTATAGAGTGTAGAGTGTAGGGTATAGAGTGTATGGTATAGAGTGTAGAGTGTAGAGTGTAGGGTATAGAGTGTAGGGTATAGAGTGTAGAGTGTAGGGTATAGAGTGTAGGGTATAGAGTGTAGAGTGTAGGGTATAGGGTGTAGAGTATAGAGTGTAGGGTATAGAGTGTAGGGTATAGAGTGTAGAGTGTAGGGTATAGAGTGTAGGGTATAGAGTGTAGGGTATAGAGTGTAGAGTGTAGGGTATAGAGTGTATGGCATAGAGTGTAGGGTATAGAGTGTAGGGTATAGAGTGTAGGGTATAGAGTGTAGGGTATAGAGTGTAGGGTATAGAGTGTAGAGTGTAGGGTATAGAGTGTAGGGCATGGAGTGTAGGGTATAGAGTGTAGGGTATAGAGTGTAGAGTATAGGGTATAGAGTGTAGGGTATAGAGTGCATGGAATAGAGTGTAGAGTGTAGGGTATAGAGTGTAGGGTATAGAGTGTATGGTATAGAGTGTAGGGAATAGAGTGTAGGGTATAGAGTGTACTAATTACAGTGTAGGGTATAGAGTGTAGGGTATAGAATGTATGGAATAGAGTGTAGGATATAGAGTATAGAGTGTAGGGTATAGAGTGTAGGGTATAGAGCGTAGGGTGTAGTGTATAGAGTGCAGGGTATAGAGTGTAGGGTATAGAGTGTAGAGTGTAGGGTATAGAGTGTATGGTATAGAGTGTAGAGTGTAGAGTGTAGGGTATAGAGTGTAGGGTATAGAGTGTAGAGTGTAGGGTATAGAGTGTAGGGTATAGAGTGTAGAGTGTAGGGTATAGGGTGTAGAGTATAGAGTGTAGGGTATAGAGTGTAGGGTATAGAGTGTAGAGTGTAGGGTATAGAGTGTAGGGTATAGAGTGTAGGGTATAGAGTGTAGAGTGTAGGGTATAGAGTGTATGGCATAGAGTGTAGGGTATAGAGTGTAGGTTATAGAGTGTAGGGTATAGAGTGTAGGGTATAGAGTGTAGGGTATAGAGTGTAGAGTGTAGGGTATAGAGTGTAGGGCATGGAGTGTAGGGTATAGAGTGTAGGGTATAGAGTGTAGAGTATAGGGTATAGAGTGTAGAGTATGGAGTGTAGAGTATAGAGTGTAGGTTATAGATTGTAGAGTGTAGGGATTAGAGTGTAGGGCATAAAGTGTAGGGCATAGAGTGTATAGTGTAGGGTATAGAGTGTAGGATATAGAGTATAGAGTGTAGGGTATAGAGTGTAGGGTATAGAGTGTAGAGTGTAGGGTATAGAGTGTAGAGTGTAGGGAATAGAGTGTAGGGTATAGAGTGCATGGAATAGAGTGTAGAGTGTATGGTATAGAGTGTAGGGTATAAAGTGTATGGTATAGAGTGTAGGGTACAGAGTGTAGGGTATAGAGTGTAGAGTGTAGGGATTAGACTGTAGGGTATAGAGTGTAGGGTATAGAATGTATGGAATAGAGTATAGGGTATAGAGTATAGAGTGTAGGGTATAGAGTGTAGGGTATAGAGCGTAGGGTGTAGGGTATAGAGTGTAGGCGAACTCAGTCGAGGGGTTCAAGAGAGGCCTGGATGTCTTCCTGGAGCAGAACAATATTGTATCATACAATTATTAGGTTCTGTAGAAGGACGTAGATCTGGGTATTTATTATGATGGAATATAGGCTGAACTGGATGGACAAATGTCTTTTTTCGGCCTTACTATGTTACTATGTTACTATGTTACTATGTATAGAGTGTAGGGTATAGAGTGTAGAGTGTAGGGTATAGAGTGTAGAGTATAGAGTGTAGGGTATAGAGTGTAGGGCATAAAGTGTAGAGTGTAGGGTATAGAGTGTAGGGTATAGAGTGTAGGGTATAGAGTGTAGAGTATAGAGTGTAGAGTGTAGGGTGTACTGTGTAGGGTATAGCCTGTAGGGTATAGAGTGTAGGGTATAGAGTATAGAGTGTAGGGTATAGAGTGTAGGGTATAGAGTGTAGGGTATAGAGTGTATAGTGTAGGGTATAGAGTGTAAGGTATAGATTGTAGGGTATAGAGTATAGAGTGTAGGGTATAGAGTGTAGGGTGTAGAGTGTAGGGTATAGAGTGTATAGTGTAGGGTATAGAGTGTAGGGTATAGAGTAAATGGTATAGAGTGTATGGTATAGAGTGTAGGGTATAGAGTGTAGGGTATAGAGTGTAGGGTATAAAGTGTAGAGTGTAGGGTATAGAGTGTAGGGTATAGAGTGTACGGTATAGAGTGTAGAGTGTAGGGTGTAGAGTGTAGGGTATAGAGTGTCAGGTATAGAGTGTAGGGTATAGAGTGTATGTTATAGAGTGTAGGGTATAGAGTGTAGAGTGTAGGGTATAGAGTGTAGGGTATAGTGTGTAGGGTATAGATTGTATGGTATAGAGTGTAGGGTATAGAGTGTAGGGCATAGAGTGTAGGGTATAGATTGTAGGGTATAGAGTGTAGAGTGTAGGGTATAGAGTGTAGAGTATAGAGTGTATGGTATAGAGTGTAGAGTGTAGGGTATAGAGTGTATAGTGTAGGTTATAGAGTGTAGGGTATAGAGTAAAGGGTATAGAGTGTATGGTATAGAGTGTAGGGAATAGAGTGTAGAGTGTAGGGTATATAGTGTATGGTATAGAGTGTAGGGTATAGAGTTTAGGGTATATAGTGTAGGGTATAGAGTGTAGGGTATAGAGTGTAGGGCATAGAGTGTAGGGTATAGAGTGTAGAGTGTAGGGTATATAGTGTAGGGTATAGAGTGTAGGGTATAGAGTGTAGGGTATAGAGTGTAGAGTGTAGGGATTAGAGTGTAGGGTATAGAATGTAGGTTATAGAGTGTAGAGTGTAGGGTATAGAGTGTAGGGTATAGAGTGTAGGCTATAGAGTGTAGGGTATATAGTGTAAAGTGTAGAGTGTAAGGTATAGAGTGTAGAGTGTAGTGTATAGAGTGTAGGGTATAGAGTGTATGGAATAGAGTGTAGGGTATAAAGTGTAGAGTGTAGGGTATAGAGTGTAGGGTATAGAGCGTAGGGTGTAGGGTATAGAGTGTAAGGTATAGAGTGTAGGGTATAGAGTGTAGAGTGTAGGGTATAGAGTGTATGGTATAGAGTGTAGGGTGTAGAGTGTAGGGTATAGAGTGTAGAGTGTAGGGTATAGAGTGTAGGGTATAGAGTGTATGGTATACAGTGTAGAGTGTAGGGTATAGAGTGTATAGTGTAGGGTATAGAGTGTCGGGTATAGAGTGTAGGGTATAGAGCGTATGGTATAGAGTGTAGGGTATAGAGTGTATAGTGTAGGGTACAGAGTGGAGGGTATGGAGTGTAGGGTATAGAGTGTAGGGTATAGAGTTTAGGGTATAGAGTGTAGGGTATAGAGTGTAGAGTGTAGGGTATAGAGTGTAGGGTATAGAGTGTAGGGTATAGAGTGTAGAGTATAGAGTGTAGGGTATAGAGTGTAGGGTATAGAGTGTAGAGTGTAGAGTGTAGGGTATAGAGTGTAGGGTATAGAGTGTAGGGTATAGAGTGTATGGTATAGAGTGTAGGGTATAGAGTGTAGGGTATAGAGTGTAGGGTATAGAGTGTAGAGTGTAGGGTATAGATTGTAGGGTATAGAGTGTAGAGTGTAGGGTATAGAGTGTAGGGTATAGAATGTAGGGTTTAGATTGTAGGGTATAGAGTGTAGGGTATAGAGTGTAGATTGTAGGGTATAGATTGTAGGGTATGGATTGTATGGTATAGAGTGTAGGGTATAGAGTGTAGGGTATAGAGTGTAGAGTGTACTGATTACAGTGTAGGGTATAGAGTGTAGGGTATAGAATGTATGGAATAGAGTGTAGGGTATAGAGTGTAGGGTATAGAGTGCATGGAATAGAGTGTAGAGTGTAGGGTATAGAGTGTAGGGTATAGAGTGTATGGTATAGAGTGTAGGGAATAGAGTGTAGGGTATAGAGTGTACTAATTACAGTGTAGGGTATAGAGTGTAGGGTATAGAATGTATGGAATAGAGTGTAGGATATAGAGTATAGAGTGTAGGGTATAGAGTGTAGGGTATAGAGCGTAGGGTGTAGTGTATAGAGTGCAGGGTATAGAGTGTAGGGTATAGAGTGTAGAGTGTAGGGTATAGAGTGTATGGTATAGAGTGTAGAGTGTAGAGTGTAGGGTATAGAGTGTAGGGTATAGAGTGTAGAGTGTAGGGTATAGAGTGTAGGGTATAGAGTGTAGAGTGTAGGGTATAGGGTGTAGAGTATAGAGTGTAGGGTATAGAGTGTAGGGTATAGAGTGTAGAGTGTAGGGTATAGAGTGTAGGGTATAGAGTGTAGGGTATAGAGTGTAGAGTGTAGGGTATAGAGTGTATGGTATAGAGTGTAGGGTATAGAGTGTAGGGTATAGAGTGTAGGGTATAGAGTGTAGGGTATAGAGTGTAGAGTGTAGGGTATAGAGTGTAGGGCATGGAGTGTAGGGTATAGAGTGTAGGGTATAGAGTGTAGAGTATAGGGTATAGAGTGTAGAGTATGGAGTGTAGAGTATAGAGTGTAGGTTATAGATTGTAGAGTGTAGGGATTAGAGTGTAGGGCATAAAGTGTAGGGCATAGAGTGTATAGTGTAGGGTATAGAGTGTAGGATATAGAGTATAGAGTGTAGGGTATAGAGTGTAGGGTATAGAGTGTAGAGTGTAGGGTATAGAGTGTAGAGTGTAGGGAATAGAGTGTAGGGTATAGAGTGCATGGAATAGAGTGTAGAGTGTATGGTATAGAGTGTAGGGTATAAAGTGTATGGTATAGAGTGTAGGGTACAGAGTGTAGGGTATAGAGTGTAGAGTGTAGGGATTAGACTGTAGGGTATAGAGTGTAGGGTATAGAATGTATGGAATAGAGTATAGGGTATAGAGTATAGAGTGTAGGGTATAGAGTGTAGGGTATAGAGCGTAGGGTGTAGGGTATAGAGTGTAGGCGAACTCAGTCGAGGGGTTCAAGAGAGGCCTGGATGTCTTCCTGGAGCAGAACAATATTGTATCATACAATTATTAGGTTCTGTAGAAGGACGTAGATCTGGGTATTTATTATGATGGAATATAGGCTGAACTGGATGGACAAATGTCTTTTTTCGGCCTTACTATGTTACTATGTTACTATGTTACTATGTATAGAGTGTAGGGTATAGAGTGTAGAGTGTAGGGTATAGAGTGTAGAGTATAGAGTGTAGGGTATAGAGTGTAGGGCATAAAGTGTAGAGTGTAGGGTATAGAGTGTAGGGTATAGAGTGTAGGGTATAGAGTGTAGAGTATAGAGTGTAGAGTGTAGGGTGTACAGTGTAGGGTATAGCTTGTAGGGTATAGAGTGTAGGGTATAGAGTATAGAGTGTAGGGTATAGAGTGTAGGGTATAGAGTGTAGGGTATAGAGTGTATAGTGTAGGGTATAGAGTGTAAGGTATAGATTGTAGGGTATAGAGTATAGAGTGTAGGGTATAGAGTGTAGGGTGTAGAGTGTAGGGTATAGAGTGTATAGTGTAGGGTATAGAGTGTAGGGTATAGAGTAAATGGTATAGAGTGTATGGTATAGAGTGTAGGGTATAGAGTGTAGGGTATAGAGTGTAGGGTATAAAGTGTAGAGTGTAGGGTATAGAGTGTAGGGTATAGAGTGTACGGTATAGAGTGTAGAGTGTAGGGTGTAGAGTGTAGGGTATAGAGTGTCAGGTATAGAGTGTAGGGTATAGAGTGTATGTTATAGAGTGTAGGGTATAGAGTGTAGAGTGTAGGGTATAGAGTGTAGGGTATAGTGTGTAGGGTATAGATTGTATGGTATAGAGTGTAGGGTATAGAGTGTAGGGCATAGAGTGTAGGGTATAGATTGTAGGGTATAGAGTGTAGAGTGTAGGGTATAGAGTGTAGAGTATAGAGTGTATGGTATAGAGTGTAGAGTGTAGGGTATAGAGTGTATAGTGTAGGTTATAGAGTGTAGGGTATAGAGTAAAGGGTATAGAGTGTATGGTATAGAGTGTAGGGAATAGAGTGTAGAGTGTAGGGTATATAGTGTATGGTATAGAGTGTAGGGTATAGAGTGTAGGGTATATAGTGTAGGGTATAGAGTGTAGGGTATAGAGTGTAGGGCATAGAGTGTAGGGTATAGAGTGTAGAGTGTAGGGTATATAGTGTAGGGTATAGAGTGTAGGGTATAGAGTGTAGGGTATAGAGTGTAGAGTGTAGGGATTAGAGTGTAGGGTATAGAATGTAGGTTATAGAGTGTAGAGTGTAGGGTATAGAGTGTAGGGTATAGAGTGTAGGCTATAGAGTGTAGGGTATATAGTGTAAAGTGTAGAGTGTAAGGTATAGAGTGTAGAGTGTAGTGTATAGAGTGTAGGGTATAGAGTGTATGGAATAGAGTGTAGGGTATAAAGTGTAGAGTGTAGGGTATAGAGTGTAGGGTATAGAGCGTAGGGTGTAGGGTATAGAGTGTAAGGTATAGAGTGTAGGGTATAGAGTGTAGAGTGTAGGGTATAGAGTGTATGGTATAGAGTGTAGGGTGTAGAGTGTAGGGTGTAGAGTGTAGGGTATAGAGTGTAGAGTGTAGGGTATAGAGTGTAGGGTATAGAGTGTATGGTATACAGTGTAGAGTGTAGGGTATAGAGTGTATAGTGTAGGGTATAGAGTGTCGGGTATAGAGTGTAGGGTATAGAGCGTATGGTATAGAGTGTAGGGTATAGAGTGTAGAGTGTAGGGTACAGAGTGGAGGGTATGGAGTGTAGGGTATAGAGTGTAGGGTATAGAGTTTAGGGTATAGAGTGTAGGGTATAGAGTGTAGAGTGTAGGGTATAGAGTGTAGGGTATAGAGTGTAGGGTATAGAGTGTAGAGTATAGAGTGTAGGGTATAGAGTGTAGGGTATAGAGTGTAGAGTGTAGAGTGTAGGGTATAGAGTGTAGGGTATAGAGTGTAGGGTATAGAGTGTATGGTATAGAGTGTAGGGTATAGAGTGTAGGGTATAGAGTGTAGGGTATAGAGTGTAGGGTATAGAGTGTAGAGTGTAGGGTATAGATTGTAGGGTATAGAGTGTAGAGTGTAGGGTATAGAGTGTAGGGTATAGAATGTAGGGTTTAGATTGTAGGGTATAGAGTGTAGGGTATAGAGTGTAGATTGTAGGGTATAGATTGTAGGGTATGGATTGTATGGTATAGAGTGTAGGGTATAGAGTGTAGGGTATAGAGTGTAGAGTGTACTGATTACAGTGTAGGGTATAGAGTGTAGGGTATAGAATGTATGGAATAGAGTGTAGGGTATAGAGTGTAGGGTATAGAGTGCATGGAATAGAGTGTAGAGTGTAGGGTATAGAGTGTAGGGTATAGAGTGTATGGTATAGAGTGTAGGGAATAGAGTGTAGGGTATAGAGTGTACTAATTACAGTGTAGGGTATAGAGTGTAGGGTATAGAATGTATGGAATAGAGTGTAGGGTATAGAGTATAGAGTGTAGGGTATAGAGTGTAGGGTATAGAGCGTAGGGTGTAGTGTATAGAGTGCAGGGTATAGAGTGTAGGGTATAGAGTGTAGAGTGTAGGGTATAGAGTGTATGGTATAGAGTGTAGAGTGTAGAGTGTAGGGTATAGAGTGTAGGGTATAGAGTGTAGAGTGTAGGGTATAGAGTGTAGGGTATAGAGTGTAGAGTGTAGGGTATAGGGTGTAGAGTATAGAGTGTAGGGTATAGAGTGTAGGGTATAGAGTGTAGAGTGTAGGGTATAGAGTGTAGGGTATAGAGTGTAGGGTATAGAGTGTAGAGTGTAGGGTATAGAGTGTATGGTATAGAGTGTAGGGTATAGAGTGTAGGGTATAGAGTGTAGGGTATAGAGTGTAGGGTATAGAGTGTAGGGTATAGAGTGTAGAGTGTAGGGTATAGAGTGTAGGGCATGGAGTGTAGGGTATAGAGTGTAGGGTATAGAGTGTAGAGTGTAGGGATTAGAGTGTATGGTATAGAGTGTAGGGTATAGAGTGTAGGGTATAGAATGTATGGAATAGAGTGTAGGTTATAGAGTATAGAGTGTAGGGTATAGAGTGTAGGGTATAGAGCGTAGGGTGTAGTGTATAGAGTGCAGGGTATAGAGTGTAGGGTATAGAGTGTAGAGTGTAGGTTATAGAGTGTATGGTATAGAGTGTAGAGTGTAGAGTGTAGGGTATAGAGTGTAGGGTATAGAGTGTAGAGTGTAGGGTATAGAGTGTAGGGTATAGAGTGTAGAGTGTAGGGTATAGGGTGTAGAGTATAGAGTGTAGGGTATAGAGTGTAGGGTATAGAGTGTAGAGTGTAGGGTATAGAGTGTAGGGTATAGAGTGTAGGGTATAGAGTGTAGAGTGTAGGGTATAGAGTGTATGGTATAGAGTGTAGGGTATAGAGTGTAGGGTATAGAGTGTAGGGTATAGAGTGTAGGGTATAGAGTGTAGGGTATAGAGTGTAGAGTGTAGGGTATAGAGTGTAGGGCATGGAGTGTAGGGTATAGAGTGTAGGGTATAGAGTGTAGAGTGTAGGGATTAGAGTGTATGGTATAGAGTGTAGGGTATAGAGTGTAGAGTATAGGGTATAGAGTGTAGAGTATGGAGTGTAGAGTATAGAGTGTAGGTTATAGATTGTAGAGTGTAGGGATTAGAGTGTAGGGCATAAAGTGTAGGGCATAGAGTGTATAGTGTAGGGTATAGAGTGTAGGATATAGAGTATAGAGTGTAGGGTATAGAGTGTAGGGTATAGAGTGTAGAGTGTAGGGTATAGAGTGTAGAGTGTAGGGAATAGAGTGTAGGGTATAGAGTGCATGGAATAGAGTGTAGAGTGTATGGTATAGAGTGTAGGGTATAAAGTGTATGGTATAGAGTGTAGGGTACAGAGTGTAGGGTATAGAGTGTAGAGTGTAGGGATTAGACTGTAGGGTATAGAGTGTAGGGTATAGAATGTATGGAATAGAGTATAGGGTATAGAGTATAGAGTGTAGGGTATAGAGTGTAGGGTATAGAGCGTAGGGTGTAGGGTATAGAGTGTAGGGTATAGAGTGTAGGGTATAGAGTGTAGGGTATAGAGTGTATGGTATAGAGTGTAGGGTATAGAGTGAAGGGTATAGAGTGTAGAGTGTAGGTATAGAGTGTATGGTATAGATTGTATGGTGTAGAGTATATGGTATAGAGTTTAGGGTATAGAGTGTAGGGTATAGAGTGTAGGGTATAGAGTGTAGGGTATAGAGTGTAGGGTATAGAGTGTAGGGTATAGAGTGTAGAGTGTAGGGTATAGAGTGTAGGGTATGGAGTGTAGGGTATAGAGTGTAGGGTATAGAGTGTAGAGTGTAGGGATTAGAGTGTATGGTATAGAGTGTAGGGTATAGAGTGTAGAGTATAGGGTATAGAGTGTAGAGTATGGAGTGTAGAGTATAGAGTGTAGGCTATAGAGTGTAGAGTGTAGGGATTAGAGTGTAGGGCATAGAGTGTATAGTGTAGGGTATAGAGTGTAGGGTATAGAGTATAGAGTGTAGGGTATAGAGTGTAGGGTATAGAGTGTAGAGTGTAGGGTATAGAGTGTAGAGTGTAGGGAATAGAGTGTAGGGTATAGAGTGCATGGAATAGAGTGTAGAGTGTATGGTATAGAGTGTAGGGTATAGAGCGTAGGGTGTAGGGTATAGAGTGTAGGGTATAGAGTGTAGGGTATAGAGTGTAGGGTATAGAGTGTATGGTATAGAGTGTAGGGTATAGAGTGAAGGGTATAGAGTGTAGAGTGTAGTTATAGAGTGTATGGTATAGATTGTATGGTGTAGAGTGTATGGTATAGAGTTTAGGGTATAGAGTGTAGGGTATAGAGTGTAGGGTATGGAGTGTAGGGTATAGAGTGTAGGGTATAGAGTGTAAAGTGTAGGGATTAGAGTGTAGGGTATAGAGTGTAGGGTATGGAGTGTAGGGTATAGAGTGTAGGGTATAGAGTGTAAAGTGTAGGGATTAGAGTGTATGGTATAGAGTGTAGGGTATAGAGTGTAGAGTATAGGGTATAGAGTGTAGAGTATGGAGTGTAGAGTATAGAGTGTAGGTTATAGAGTGTAGAGTGTAGGGATTAGAGTGTAGGGCATAGAGTGTAGGGCATAGAGTGTATAGTGTAGGGTATAGAGTGTAGGGTATAGAGTATAGAGTGTAGGGTATAGAGTGTAGGGTATAGAGTGTAGAGTGTAGGGTATAGAGTGTAGAGTGTAGGGAATAGAGTGTAGGGTATAGAGTGCATGGAATAGAGTGTAGAGTGTATGGTATAGAGTGTAGGGTATAAAGTGTATGGTATAGAGTGTATGGTACAGAGTGTAGGGTATAGAGTATAGAGTGTAGGGTATAGAGTGTAGGGTATAGAGCGTAGGGTGTAGGGTATAGAGTGTAGGGTATATAGTGTAGGGTATAGAGTGTAGAGTGTAGGGTATAGATTGTATGGTATAGAGTGTAGGGTATAGAGTGAAGGGTATAGAGTGTAGAGTGTAGGTATAGAGTGTATGGTATAGATTGTATGGTGTAGAGTGTATGGTATAGAGTTTAGGGTATAGAGTGTATGGTATTGAGTGTAGGGTATAGAGTGTAGAGTGTAGGGTATAGAGTGTAGGGTATAGAGTGTAGGGCATAGTGTGTAGGGTATAGATTGTAGGGTATAGAGTGTATAGTGTAGGGTATAGAGTGTAGGGTTTAGAGTGTATGGTATAGAGTGTAGGGAATAGAGTGTAGAGTGTATGGTATAGAGTGTAGGGTATAGAGTGTAGAGTGTAGGGTATAAAGTGTAGGGTATAGAGTGTAGGGTATAGAGTGTAGAGAGTAGGGTATAGAGTGTAGGGTATAAAGTGTAGGGTATAGAGTGTAGAGTGTAGGGATTAGAGTGTAGGGTATAGAGTGTAGGGTATAGAGTGTAGAATGTACGGTATAGAGTGTAGGGTATAGAGTATAGAGTGTAGGGTATAGAGTGTAGGGTATAGTGTGTAAAGTGTAGAGTGTAGGGTATAGAGTGTAGAGTGTAGGGTATAGAGTGTAGGGTATAGAGTGTATGGAATAGAGTGTAGGGTATAGTGTGTAGAGTGTAGGGTATAGAGTGTAGGGTATAGAGCGTAGGGTGTAGGGTATAGAGTGTAGGGTATAGAGTGTAGAGTGTAGGGTATAGAGTGTATGGTATAGAGTGTAGGGTATAGAGTGTAGGGTATAGAGCGTAGGGTGTAGGGTATAGAGTGTAGGGTATAGAGTGTAGGGTATAGAGTGTAGAGTGTAGGGTATGGATTGTATGGTATAGAGTGTAGGGTATAGAGTGTAGGGTGTACTGATTACAGTGTAGGGTATAGAGTGTAGGGTATAGAATGTATGGAATAGAGTGTAGGGTATAGAGTGTAGGGTATAGAGTGCATGGAATAGAGTGTAGAGTGTAGGGTATAGAGTGTAGGGTATAGAGTGTATGGTATAGAGTGTAGGGAATAGAGTGTAGGGTATAGAGTGTACTGATTACAGTGTAGGGTATAGAGTGTAGGGTATAGAATGTATGGAATAGAGTGTAGGGTATAGAGTATAGAGTGTAGGGTATAGAGTGTAGGGTATAGAGCGTAGGGTGTAGTGTATAGAGTGCAGGGTATAGAGTGTAGGGTATGGAGTGTAGAGTGTAGGGTATAGAGTGTATGGTATAGAGTGTAGAGTGTAGAGTGTAGGGTATAGAGTGTAGGGTATAGAGTGTAGAGTGTAGGGTATAGAGTGTAGGGTATAGAGTGTAGAGTGTAGGGTATAGGGTGTAGAGTATAGAGTGTAGGGTATAGAGTGTAGGGTATAGAGTGTAGAGTGTAGGGTATAGAGTGTAGGGTATAGAGTGTAGGGTATAGAGTGTAGAGTGTAGGGTATAGAGTGTATGGTATAGAGTGTAGGGTATAGAGTGTAGAGTGTAGGGTATAGAGTGTAGGGTATAGAGTGTAGGGTATAGAGTGTAGGGTATAGAGTGTAGGGTATAGAGTGTAGAGTGTAGGGTATAGAGTGTAGGGCATGGAGTGTAGGGTATAGAGTGTACGGTATAGAGTGTAGAGTGTAGGGATTAGAGTGTATGGTATAGAGTGTAGGGTATAGAGTGTAGAGTATAGGGTATAGAGTGTAGAGTATGGAGTGTAGAGTATAGAGTGTAGGTTATAGAGTGTAGAGTGTAGGGTTTAGAGTGTAGGGCATAGAGTGTAGGGCATAGAGTGTATAGTGTAGGGTATAGAGTGTAGGATATAGAGTATAGAGTGTAGGGTATAGAGTGTAGGGTATAGAGTGTAGAGTGTAGGGTATAGAGTGTAGAGTGTAGGGAATAGAGTGTAGGGTATAGAGTGCATGGAATAGAGTGTAGAGTGTATGGTATAGAGTGTAGGGTATAAAGTGTAGAGTGTAGGGTATAGAGTGTAGGGTATAGAGTGTACGGTATAGAGTGTAGAGTGTAGGGTGTAGAGTGTAGGGTATAGAGTGTCAGGTATAGAGTGTAGGGTATAGAGTGTATGTTATAGAGTGTAGGGTATAGAGTGTAGAGTGTAGGGTATAGAGTGTAGGGTATAGTGTGTAGGGTATAGATTGTATGGTATAGAGTGTAGGGTATAGAGTGTAGGGCATAGAGTGTAGGGTATAGATTGTAGGGTATAGAGTGTAGAGAGTAGGGTATAGAGTGTAGAGTATAGAGTGTATGGTATAGAGTGTAGAGTGTAGGGTATAGAGTGTATAGTGTAGGTTATAGAGTGTAGGGTATAGAGTAAAGGGTATAGAGTGTATGGTATAGAGTGTAGGGAATAGAGTGTAGAGTGTAGGGTATATAGTGTATGGTATAGAGTGTAGGGTATAGAGTGTAGGGTATATAGTGTAGGGTATAGAGTGTAGGGTATAGAGTGTAGGGCATAGAGTGTAGGGTATAGAGTGTAGAGTGTAGGGTATAGAGTGTAGGGTATAGAGTGTAGGGTATAGAGTGTAGGGTATAGAGTGTAGAGTGTAGGGATTAGAGTGTAGGGTATAGAATGTAGGTTATAGAGTGTAGAGTGTAGGGTATAGAGTGTAGGGTATAGAGTGTAGGCTATAGAGTGTAGGGTATATAGTGTAAAGTGTAGAGTGTAAGGTATAGAGTGTAGAGTGTAGTGTATAGAGTGTAGGGTATAGAGTGTATGGAATAGAGTGTAGGGTATAAAGTGTAGAGTGTAGGGTATAGAGTGTAGGGAATAGAGCGTAGGGTGTAGGGTATAGAGTGTAAGGTATAGAGTGTAGGGTATAGAGTGTAGAGTGTAGGGTATAGAGTGTATGGTATAGAGTGTAGGGTGTAGAGTGTAGGGTATAGAGTGTAGAGTGTAGGGTATAGAGTGTAGGGTATAGAGTGTATGGTATACAGTGTAGAGTGTAGGGTATAGAGTGTATAGTGTAGGGTATAGAGTGTCGGGTATAGAGTGTAGGGTATAGAGCGTATGGTATAGAGTGTAGGGTATAGAGTGTAGAGTGTAGGGTACAGAGTGGAGGGTATGGAGTGTAGGGTATAGAGTGTAGGGTATAGAGTTTAGGGTATAGAGTGTAGGGTATAGAGTGTAGAGTGTAGGGTATAGAGTGTAGGGTATAGAGTGTAGGGTATAGAGTGTAGAGTATAGAGTGTAGGGTATAGAGTGTAGGGTATAGAGTGTAGAGTGTAGAGTGTAGGGTATAGAGTGTAGGGTATAGAGTGTAGGGTATAGAGTGTAGAGTGTAGGGTATAGAGTGTATGGTATAGAGTGTAGGGTATAGAGTGTAGGGTATAGAGTGTAGGGTATAGAGTGTAGGGTATAGAGTGTAGAGTGTAGGGTATAGATTGTAGGGTATAGAGTGTAGAGTGTAGGGTATAGAGTGTAGGGTATAGAATGTAGGGTTTAGATTGTAGGGTATAGAGTGTAGGGTATAGAGTGTAGATTGTAGGGTATAGATTGTAGGGTATGGATTGTATGGTATAGAGTGTAGGGTATAGAGTGTAGGGTATAGAGTGTAGAGTGTACTGATTACAGTGTAGGGTATAGAGTGTAGGGTATAGAATGTATGGAATAGAGTGTAGGGTATAGAGTGTAGGGTATAGAGTGCATGGAATAGAGTGTAGAGTGTAGGGTATAGAGTGTAGGGTATAGAGTGTATGGTATAGAGTGTAGGGAATAGAGTGTAGGGTATAGAGTGTACTGATTACAGTGTAGGGTATAGAGTGTAGGGTATAGAATGTATGGAATAGAGTGTAGGGTATAGAGTATAGAGTGTAGGGTATAGAGTGTAGGGTATAGAGCGTAGGATGTAGTGTATAGAGTGCAGGGTATAGAGTGTAGGGTATAGAGTGTAGAGTGTAGGGTATAGAGTGTATGGTATAGAGTGTAGAGTGTAGAGTGTAGGGTATAGAGTGTAGGGTATAGAGTGTAGAGTGTAGGGTATAGAGTGTAGGGTATAGAGTGTAGAGTGTAGGGTATAGGGTGTAGAGTATAGAGTGTAGGGTATAGAGTGTAGGGTATAGAGTGTAGAGTGTAGGGTATAGAGTGTAGGGTATAGAGTGTAGAGTGTAGGGTATAGAGTGTATGGTATAGAGTGTAGGGTATAGAGTGTAGGGTATAGAGTGTAGGGTATAGAGTGTAGGGTATAGAGTGTAGGGTATAGAGTGTAGGGTATAGAGTGTAGGGCATGGAGTGTAGGGTATAGAGTGTAGGGTATAGAGTGTAGAGTGTAGGGATTAGAGTGTATGGTATAGAGTGTAGGGTATAGAGTGTAGAGTATAGGGTATAGAGTGTAGAGTATGGAGTGTAGAGTATAGAGTGTAGGTTATAGAGTGTAGAGTGTAGGGATTAGAGTGTAGGGCATAGAGTGTAGGGCATAGAGTGTATAGTGTAGGGTATAGAGTGTAGGATATAGAGTATAGAGTGTAGGGTATAGAGTGTAGGGTATAGAGTGTAGAGTGTAGGGTATAGAGTGTAGAGTGTAGGGAATAGAGTGTAGGGTATAGAGTGCATGGAATAGAGTGTAGAGTGTATGGTATAGATTGTAGGGTATAAAGTGTATGGTATAGAGTGTAGGGTACAGAGTGTAGGGTATAGAGTGTAGAGTGTAGGGATTAGACTGTAGGGTATAGAGTGTAGGGTATAGAATGTATGGAATAGAGTATAGGGTATAGAGTATAGAGTGTAGGGTATAGAGTGTAGGGTATAGAGCGTAGGGTGTAGGGTATAGAGTGTAGGGTATAGAGTGTAGGGTATAGAGTGTAGAGTGTAGGGTATAGAGTGTATGGTATAGAGTGTATGGTATAGAGTGAAGGGTATAGAGTGTAGAGTGTAGGTATAGAGTGTATGGTATAGATTGTATGGTGTAGAGTGTATGGTATAGAGTTTAGGGTATAGAGTGTAGGGTATAGAGTGTAGGGTATAGAGTGTAGGGTATAGAGTGTAGGGTATAGAGTGTAGGGTATAGAGTGTAGAGTGTAGGGTATAGAGTGTAGGGTATGGAGTGTAGGGTATAGAGTGTAGGGTATAGAGTGTAGAGTGTAGGGATTAGAGTGTATGGTATAGAGTGTAGGGTATAGAGTGTAGAGTATAGGGTATAGAGTGTAGAGTATGGAGTGTAGAGTATAGAGTGTAGGTTATAGAGTGTAGAGTGTAGGGATTAGAGTGTAGGGCATAGAGTGTAGGGCATAGAGTGTATAGTGTAGGGTATAGAGTGTAGGGTATAGAGTATAGAGTGTAGGGTATAGAGTGTAGGGTATAGAGTGTAGAGTGTAGGATATAGAGTGTAGAGTGTAGGGAATAGAGTGTAGGGTATAGAGTGCATGGAATAGAGTGTAGAGTGTATGGTATAGAGTGTAGGGTATAAAGTGTATGGTATAGAGTGTAGGGTACAGAGTGTAGGGTATAGAGTATAGAGTGTAGGGTATAGAGTGTAGGGTATAGAGCGTAGGGTGTAGGGTATAGAGTGTAGGGTATAGAGTGTAGGGTATAGAGTGTAGAGTGTAGGGTATAGATTGTATGGTATAGAGTGTAGGGTATAGAGTGAAGGGTATAGAGTGTAGAGTGTAGGTATAGAGTGTATGGTATAGATTGTATGGTGTAGAGTGTATGGTATAGAGTTTAGGGTATAGAGTGTATGGTATAGAGTGTAGGGTATAGAGTGTAGAGTGTAGGGTATAGAGTGTAGGGTATAGAGTGTAGGGCATAGTGTGTAGGGTATAGATTGTAGGGTATAGAGTGTATAGTGTAGGGTATAGAGTGTAGGGTTTAGAGTGTATGGTATAGAGTGTAGGGAATAGAGTGTAGAGTGTATGGTATAGAGTGTAGGGTATAGAGTGTAGAGTGTAGGGTATAAAGTGTAGGGTATAGAGTGTAGGGTATAGAGTGTAGAGAGTAGGGTATAGAGTGTAGGGTATAAAGTGTAGGGTATAGAGTGTAGAGTGTAGGGATTAGAGTGTAGGGTATAGAGTGTAGGGTATAGAGTGTAGAATGTACGGTATAGAGTGTAGGGTATAGAGTATAGAGTGTAGGGTATAGAGTGTAGGGTATAGTGTGTAAAGTGTAGAGTGTAGGGTATAGAGTGTAGAGTGTAGGGTATAGAGTGTAGGGTATAGAGTGTATGGAATAGAGTGTAGGGTATAGTGTGTAGAGTGTAGGGTATAGAGTGTAGGGTATAGAGCGTAGGGTGTAGGGTATAGAGTGTAGGGTATAGAGTGTAGGGTATAGAGTGTAGAGTGTAGGGTATAGAGTGTATGGTATAGAGTGTAGGGTGTAGAGTGTAGGGTATAGAGTGTAGAGTGTAGGGTATAGAGTGTAGAGTGTAGGGTATAGAGTGTAGAGTGTATGGGATAGAGTGTAGGGGAAAGAGTGTATGGTATAGAGTGTATGGTATAGAGTGTAGGGTATAGAGTGTAGGGTATAGAGTGTAGAGTGTAGGGTATAGAGTGTAGGGTATAGAGTGTAGAGTGTAGGGTATAGAGTGTAGGGTATAGAGTGTATGGTATAGTATGTATGGTATAGAGTGTATGATATAGATTGTAGGGTATAGAGTGTAGGGTATAGAGTGTAGAGTGTAGGGTATAGAGTGTAGAGTGTAGGGTATAGAGTGTAGGGTATAGAGTTTAGAGTGTAGGGTATACAGTGTAGGGTATAGAGTGTAGAGTGTATGGTATAGAGTGTAGGGGATAGAGTGTATGGTATAGAGTGTAGAGTGTAGGGTATAGAGTGTAGGGTATAGAGTGTATGGAATAGAGTGTAGGGTATAAAGTGTAGAGTGTAGGGTATAGAGTGTAGGGTATAGAGCGTAGGGTGTAGGGTATAGAGTGTAAGGTATAGAGTGTAGGGTATAGAGCGTAGGATGTAGTGTATAGAGTGCAGGGTATAGAGTGTAGGGTATAGAGTGTAGAGTGTAGGGTATAGAGTGTATGGTATAGAGTGTAGAGTGTAGAGTGTAGGGTATAGAGTGTAGGGTATAGAGTGTAGAGTGTAGGGTATAGAGTGTAGGGTATAGAGTGTAGAGTGTAGGGTATAGGGTGTAGAGTATAGAGTGTAGGGTATAGAGTGTAGGGTATAGAGTGTAGAGTGTAGGGTATAGAGTGTAGGGTATAGAGTGTAGAGTGTAGGGTATAGAGTGTATGGTATAGAGTGTAGGGTATAGAGTGTAGGGTATAGAGTGTAGGGTATAGAGTGTAGGGTATAGAGTGTAGAGTGTAGGGTATAGAGTGTAGGGCATGGAGTGTAGGGTATAGAGTGTAGGGTATAGAGTGTAGAGTGTAGGGATTAGAGTGTATGGTATAGAGTGTAGGGTATAGAGTGTAGGGTATAGGGTATAGAGTGTAGAGTATGGAGTGTAGAGTATAGAGTGTAGGTTATAGAGTGTAGAGTGTAGGGATTAGAGTGTAGGGCATAGAGTGTAGGGCATAGAGTGTATAGTGTAGGGTATAGAGTGTAGGATATAGAGTATAGAGTGTAGGGAATAGAGTGTAGGGTATAGAGTGCATGGAATAGAGTGTAGAGTGTATGGTATAGAGTGTAGGGTATAAAGTGTATGGTATAGAGTGTAGGGTACAGAGTGTAGGGTATAGAGTGTAGAGTGTAGGGATTAGACTGTAGGGTATAGAGTGTAGGGTATAGAATGTATGGAATAGAGTATAGGGTATAGAGTATAGAGTGTAGGGTATAGAGTGTAGGGTATAGAGCGTAGGGTGTAGGGTATAGAGTGTAGGGTATAGAGTGTAGGGTATAGAGTGTAGAGTGTAGGGTATAGAGTGTATGGTATGGAGTGTAGGGTATAGAGTGAAGGGTATAGAGTGTAGAGTGTAGGTATAGAGTGTATGGTATAGATTGTATGGTGCAGAGTGTATGGTATAGAGTTTAGGCTATAGAGTGTAGGGTATAGAGTGTAGGGTATAGAGTGTAGGGTATAGAGTGTAGGGTATAGAGTGTAGGGTATAGAGTGTAGAGTGTAGGGTATAGAGTGTAGGGTATGGAGTGTAGGGTATAGAGTGTAGGGTATAGAGTGTAGAGTGTAGGGATTAGAGTGTATGGTATAGAGTGTAGGGTATAGAGTGTAGAGTATAGGGTATAGAGTGTAGAGTATGGAGTGTAGAGTATAGAGTGTAGGTTATAGAGTGTAGAGTGTAGGGATTAGAGTGTAGGGCATAGAGTGTAGGGCATAGAGTGTATAGTGTAGGGTATAGAGTGTAGGGTATAGAGTATAGAGTGTAGGGTATAGAGTGTAGGGTATAGAGTGTAGAGTGTAGGGTATAGAGTGTAGAGTGTAGGGAATAGAGTGTAGGGTATAGAGTGCATGGAATAGAGTGTAGAGTGTATGGTATAGAGTGTAGGGTATAAAGTGTATGGTATAGAGTGTAGGGTACAGAGTGTAGGGTATAGAGTATAGAGTGTAGGGTATAGAGTGTAGGGTATAGAGCGTAGGGTGTAGGGTATAGAGTGTAGGGTATAGAGTGTAGGGTATAGAGTGTAGAGTGTAGGGTATAGATTGTATGGTATAGAGTGTAGGGTATAGAGTGAAGGGTATAGAGTGTAGAGTGTAGGTATAGAGTGTATGGTATAGATTGTATGGTGTAGAGTGTATGGTATAGAGTTTAGGGTATAGAGTGTATGGTATAGAGTGTAGGGTATAGAGTGTAGAGTGTAGGGTATAGAGTGTAGGGTATAGAGTGTAGGGCATAGTGTGTAGGGTATAGATTGTAGGGTATAGAGTGTATAGTGTAGGGTATAGAGTGTAGGGTTTAGAGTGTATGGTATAGAGTGTAGGGAATAGAGTGTAGAGTGTATGGTATAGAGTGTAGGGTATAGAGTGTAGAGTGTAGGGTATAAAGTGTAGGGTATAGAGTGTAGGGTATAGAGTGTAGAGAGTAGGGTATAGAGTGTAGGGTATAAAGTGTAGGGTATAGAGTGTAGAGTGTAGGGATTAGAGTGTAGGGTATAGAGTGTAGGGTATAGAGTGTAGAATGTACGGTATAGAGTGTAGGGTATAGAGTATAGAGTGTAGGGTATAGAAAGTAGGGTATAGTGTGTAAAGTGTAGAGTGTAGGGTATAGAGTGTAGAGTGTAGGGTATAGAGTGTAGGGTATAGAGTGTATGGAATAGAGTGTAGGGTATAGTGTGTAGAGTGTAGGGTATAGAGTGTAGGGTATAGAGCGTAGGGTGTAGGGTATAGAGTGTAGGGTATAGAGTGTAGGGTATAGAGTGTAGAGTGTAGGGTATAGAGTGTATGGTATAGAGTGTAGGGTGTAGAGTGTAGGGTATAGAGTGTAGAGTGTAGGGTATAGAGTGTAGAGTGTAGGGTATAGAGTGTAGAGTGTATAGGATAGAGTGTAGGGGATAGAGTGTATGGTATAGAGTGTATGGTATAGAGTGTAGGGTATAGAGTGTAGGGTATAGAGTGTAGAGTGTAGGGTATAGAGTGTAGGGTATAGAGTGTAGAGTGTAGGGTATAGAGTGTAGGGTATAGAGTGTAGAGTGTATGGTATAGTGTGTATGGTATAGAGTGTATGATATAGATTGTAGGGTATAGAGTGTAGGGTATAGAGTGTAGAGTGTAGGGTATAGAGTGTAGAGTGTAGGGTATAGAGTGTAGGGTATAGAGTTTAGAGTGTAGGGTATACAGTGTAGGGTATAGAGTGTAGAGTGTATGGTATAGAGTGTAGGGGATAGAGTGTATGGTATAGAGTGTAGAGTGTAGGGTATAGAGTGTAAGGTATAGAGTGTATGGAATAGAGTGTAGGGTATAAAGTGTAGAGTGTAGGGTATAGAGTGTAGGGTATAGAGCGTAGGGTGTAGGGTATAGAGTGTAAGGTATAGATTGTAGGGTATAGAGTGTAGAGTGTAGGGTATAGAGTGTATGGTATAGAGTGTAGGGTGTAGAGTGTAGGGTATAGAGTGTAGAGTGTAGGGTATAGAGTGTAGGGTATAGAGTGTATGTTATACAGTGTAGAGTGTAGGGTATAGAGTGTATAGTGTAGGGTATAGAGTGTCGGGTATAGAGTGTAGGGTATAGAGCATATGGTATAGAGTGTAGGGTATAGAGTGTAGGGTATAGAGTGTAGGGTATAGAGTGTGGGGTATAGAGTGTAGAGTGTAGGGTATAGATTGTAGGGTATAGAGTGTAGAGTGTAGGGTATAGAGTGTAGGGTATAGAATGTAGGGTTTAGAGTGTAGGGTATAGAGTGTAGGGTATAGAGTGTAGATTGTAGGGTATAGATTGTAGGGTATGGATTGTATGGTATAGAGTGTAGGGTATAGAGTGTAGGGTATAGAGTGTAGAGTGTACTGGTTACAGTGTAGGGTATAGAGTGTAGGGTATAGAATGTATGGAATAGAGTGTAGGGTATAGAGTGCATGGAATAGAGTGTAGAGTGTGTTTTCAGGTATCTCCTATACTAATAGAGCCACATGCTCACCGGTTTGCCACATGATGTAGGCCTATGGACTGAACAAGAAACCACCAAAAATTTTAACCAGTCATTGTTCTCACAACACTGAGGACCAGTCATTCGAAATGACTTCTCCATGCATTTTATGCATTGGTAAAAGCACTATGATGAAAAGTGTGATATGTTTTCAGGTATCTCCTATACTAATAGAGCCACATGCTCACCGGTTTGCCACATGATGTGGGCCTATGGACTGAACAAGAAACCACCAAAAATGTTAACCAGTCATCGTTCTCACAACACTGAGGACCAGTCATTCGAAATGACTTCTCCATGCATTTTATGCATTGGTAAAAGCACTATGATGAAAAGTGTGATATGTTTTCAGGTATCTCCTATACTAATAGAGCCACATGCTCACCGGTTTGCCACATGATGTAGGCCTATGGACTGAACAAGAAACCACCAAAAATTTTAACCAGTCATCGTTCTCACAACACTGAGGACCAGTCATTCGAAATGACTTCTCCATGCATTTTATGCATTGGTAAATGCACTATGATGAAAAGTGTGATATGTTTTCAGGTATCTCCTATACTAATAGAGCCACATGCTCACCGGTTTGTCACATGATGTGGGCCTATGGACTGAACAAGAAACCACCAAAAATTTTAACCAGTCATCGTTCTCACAACACTGAGGACCAGTCATTCGAAATGACTTCTCCATGCATTTTATGCATTGGTAAAAGCACTATGATGAAAAGTGTGATATGTTTTCAGGTATCTCCTATACTAATAGAGCCATATGCTCACCGGTTTGCCACATGATGTAGGCCTATGGACTGAACAAGAAACCACCAAAAATTTTAACCAGTCATCGTTCTCACAACACTGAGGACCAGTCATTCGAAATGACTTCTCCATGCATTTTATGCATTGGTAAAAGCACTATGATGAAAAGTGTGATATGTTTTCAGGTATCTCCTATACTAATAGAGCCACATGCTCACCGGTCTGCCACATGATGTAGGCCTATGGACTGAACAAGAAACCACCAAAAATTTTAACCAGTCATCGTTCTCACAACACTGAGGACCAGTCATTCGAAATGACTTCTCCATGCATTTTATGCATTGGTAAAAGCACTATGATGAAAAGTGTGATATGTTTTCAGGTATCTCCTATACTAATAGAGCCACATGCTCACCGGTTTGCCACATGATGTAGGCCTATGGACTGAACAAGAAACCACCAAAAATTTTAACCAGTCATCGTTCTCACAACACTGAGGACCAGTCATTCGAAATGACTTCTCCATGCATTTTATGCATTGGTAAAAGCACTATGATGAAAAGTGTGATATGTTTTCAGGTATCTCCTATACTAATAGAGCCACATGCTCACCGGTTTGCCACATGATGTAGGCCTATGGACTGAACAAGAAACCACCAAAAATTTTAACCAGTCATCGTTCTCACAACACTGAGGACCAGTCATTCAAAATGACTTCTCCATGCATTTTATGCATTGGTAAAAGCACTATGATGAAAAGTGTGATATGTTTTCAGGTATCTCCTATACTAATAGAGCCACATGCTCACTGGTTTGCCACATGATGTAGGCCTATGGACTGAACAAGAAACCACCAAAAATTTTAACCAGTCATCGTTCTCACAACACTGAGGACCAGTCATTCGAAATGACTTCTCCATGCATTTTATGCATTGGTAAAAGCACTATGATGAAAAGTGTGATATGTTTTCAGGTATCTCCTATACTAATAGAGCCACATGCTCACCGGTTTGCCACATGATGTAGGCCTATGGACTGAACAAGAAACCACCAAAAATTTTAACCAGTCATCGTTCTCACAACACTGAGGACCAGTCATTCGAAATGACTTCTCCATGCATTTTATGCATTGGTAAAAGCACTATGATGAAAAGTGTGATATGTTTTCAGGTATCTCCTATACTAATAGAGCCACATGCTCACCGGTTTGCCACATGATGTAGGCCTATGGACTGAAGAAGAAACCACCAAAAATTTTAACCAGTCATCGTTCTCACAACACTGAGGACCAGTCATTCGAAATGACTTCTCCATGCATTTTATGCATTGGTAAAAGCACTATGATGAAAAGTGTGATATGTTTTCAGGTATCTCCTATACTAATAGAGCCACATGCTCACCGGTTTGCCACATGATGTAGGCCTATGGACTGAACAAGAAACCACCAAAAATTTTAACCAGTCATTGTTCTCACAACACTGAGGACCAGTCATTCGAAATGACTTCTCCATGCATTTTATGCATTGGTAAAAGCACTATGATGAAAAGTGTGATATGTTTTCAGGTATCTCCTATACTAATAGAGCCACATGCTCACCGGTTTGCCACATGATGTGGGCCTATGGACTGAACAAGAAACCACCAAAAATGTTAACCAGTCATCGTTCTCACAACACTGAGGACCAGTCATTCGAAATGACTTCTCCATGCATTTTATGCATTGGTAAAAGCACTATGATGAAAAGTGTGATATGTTTTCAGATATCTCCTATACTAATAGAGCCACATGCTCACCGGTTTGCCACATGATGTAGGCCTATGGACTGAACAAGAAACCACCAAAAATTTTAACCAGTCATCGTTCTCACAACACTGAGGACCAGTCATTCGAAATGACTTCTCCATGCATTTTATGCATTGGTAAATGCACTATGATGAAAAGTGTGATATGTTTTCAGGTATCTCCTATACTAATAGAGCCACATGCTCACCGGTTTGTCACATGATGTGGGCCTATGGACTGAACAAGAAACCACCAAAAATTTTAACCAGTCATCGTTCTCACAACACTGAGGACCAGTCATTCGAAATGACTTCTCCATGCATTTTATGCATTGGTAAAAGCACTATGATGAAAAGTGTGATATGTTTTCAGGTATCTCCTATACTAATAGAGCCATATGCTCACCGGTTTGCCACATGATGTAGGCCTATGGACTGAACAAGAAACCACCAAAAATTTTAACCAGTCATCGTTCTCACAACACTGAGGACCAGTCATTCGAAATGACTTCTCCATGCATTTTATGCATTGGTAAAAGCACTATGATGAAAAGTGTGATATGTTTTCAGGTATCTCCTATACTAATAGAGCCACATGCTCACCGGTCTGCCACATGATGTAGGCCTATGGACTGAACAAGAAACCACCAAAAATTTTAACCAGTCATCGTTCTCACAACACTGAGGACCAGTCATTCGAAATGACTTCTCCATGCATTTTATGCATTGGTAAAAGCACTATGATGAAAAGTGTGATATGTTTTCAGGTATCTCCTATACTAATAGAGCCACATGCTCACCGGTTTGCCACATGATGTAGGCCTATGGACTGAACAAGAAACCACCAAAAATTTTAACCAGTCATCGTTCTCACAACACTGAGGACCAGTCATTCGAAATGACTTCTCCATGCATTTTATGCATTGGTAAAAGCACTATGATGAAAAGTGTGATATGTTTTCAGGTATCTCCTATACTAATAGAGCCACATGCTCACCGGTTTGCCACATGATGTAGGCCTATGGACTGAACAAGAAACCACCAAAAATTTTAACCAGTCATCGTTCTCACAACACTGAGGACCAGTCATTCAAAATGACTTCTCCATGCATTTTATGCATTGGTAAAAGCACTATGATGAAAAGTGTGATATGTTTTCAGGTATCTCCTATACTAATAGAGCCACATGCTCACTGGTTTGCCACATGATGTAGGCCTATGGACTGAACAAGAAACCACCAAAAATTTTAACCAGTCATCGTTCTCACAACACTGAGGACCAGTCATTCGAAATGACTTCTCCATGCATTTTATGCATTGGTAAAAGCACTATGATGAAAAGTGTGATATGTTTTCAGGTATCTCCTATACTAATAGAGCCACATGCTCACCGGTTTGCCACATGATGTAGGCCTATGGACTGAACAAGAAACCACCAAAAATTTTAACCAGTCATCGTTCTCACAACACTGAGGACCAGTCATTCGAAATGACTTCTCCATGCATTTTATGCATTGGTAAAAGCACTATGATGAAAAGTGTGATATGTTTTCAGGTATCTCCTATACTAATAGAGCCACATGCTCACCGGTTTGCCACATGATGTAATGTAGGCCTATGGACTGAACAAGAAACCACCAAAAATTTTAACCAGTCATCGTTCTCACAACACTGAGGACCAGTCATTCGAAATGACTTCTCCATGCATTTTATGCATTGGTAAAAGCACTATGATGAAAAGTGTGATATGTTTTCAGGTATCTCCTATACTAATAGAGCCACATGCTCACCGGTTTGCCACATGATGTAGGCCTATGGACTGAACAAGAAACCACCAAAAATTTTAACCAGTCATCGTTCTCACAACACTGAGGACCAGTCATTCGAAATGACTTCTCCATGCATTTTATGCATTGGTAAAAGCACTATGATGAAAAGTGTGATATGTTTTCAGGTATCTCCTATACTAATAGAGCCACATGCTCACCGGTTTGCCACATGATGTAGGCCTATGGACTGAACAAGAAACCACCAAAAATTTTAACCAGTCATCGTTCTCACAACACTGAGGACCAGTCATTCGAAATGACTTCTCCATGCATTTTATGCATTGGTAAAAGCACTATGATGAAAAGTGTGATATGTTTTCAGGTATCTCCTATACTAATAGAGCCACATGCTCACCGGTTTGCCACATGATGTAGGCCTATGGACTGAACAAGAAACCACCAAAAATTTTAACCAGTCATCGTTCTCACAACACTGAGGACCAGTCATTCGAAATGACTTCTCCATGCATTTTATGCATTGGTAAAAGCACTATGATGAAAAGTGTGATATGTTTTCAGGTATCTCCTATACTAATAGAGCCACATGCTCACCGGTTTGCCACATGATGTAGGCCTATGGACTGAACAAGAAACCACCAAAAATTTTAACCAGTCATCGTTCTCACAACACTGAGGACCAGTCATTCGAAATGACTTCTCCATGCATTTTATGCATTGGTAAAAGCACTATGATGAAAAGTGTGATATGTTTTCAGGTATCTCCTATACTAATAGAGCCACATGCTCACCGGTTTGCCACATGATGTAGGCCTATGGACTGAACAAGAAACCACCAAAAATTTTAACCAGTCATCGTTCTCACAACACTGAGGACCAGTCATTCGAAATGACTTCTCCATGCATTTTATGCATTGGTAAAAGCACTATGATGAAAAGTGTGATATGTTTTCAGGTATCTCCTATACTAATAGAGCCACATGCTCACCGGTTTGCCACATGATGTAGGCCTATGGACTGAACAAGAAACCACCAAAAATTTTAACCAGTCATCGTTCTCACAACACTGAGGACCAGTCATTCGAAATGACTTCTCCATGCATTTTATGCATTGGTAAAAGCACTATGATGAAAAGTGTGATATGTTTTCAGGTATCTCCTATACTAATAGAGCCACATGCTCACCGGTTTGCCACATGATGTAGGCCTATGGACTGAACAAGAAACCACCAAAAAATTTTAACCAGTCATCGTTCTCACAACACTGAGGACCAGTCATTCGAAATGACTTCTCCATGCATTTTATGCATTGGTAAAAGCACTATGATGAAAAGTGTGATATGTTTTCAGGTATCTCCTATACTAATAGAGCCACATGCTCACCGGTTTGCCACATGATGTAGGCCTATGGACTGAACAAGAAACCACCAAAAATTTTAACCAGTCATCGTTCTCACAACACTGAGGACCAGTCATTCGAAATGACTTCTCCATGCATTTTATGCATTGGTAAAAGCACTATGATGAAAAGTGTGATATGTTTTCAGGTATCTCCTATACTAATAGAGCCACATGCTCACCGGTTTGCCACATGATGTAGGCCTATGGTGAGGAGGCTAGCTCGGTTCACTATATGTTAAACCAGTCATCGTTCTCACAACACTGAGGACCAGTCATTCGAAATGACCTCTCCATGCATTTTATGCATTGGTAAAGAGCACTATGATGAAAAGTGTGATATGTTTTCAGTATCTCTATACTAATAGAGCCACATGCTCACCGGTTTGCCACATGATGTAGGCCTATGGACTGAACAGAATCCACCAAAATTTTAACCAGTCATCGTTCTCACAACACTGAGGACCAGTCATTCGAAATGACTCTCTCCATGCATTTTATGCATTGGTAAAAGCACTATGATGAAAAGTGTGATATGTTTTCAGGTATCTCCTATACTAATAGAGCCACATGCTCACCGGTTTGCCACATGATGTAGGCCTATGGACTGAACAAGAATCCACCAAAAATTTTAACCAGTCATCGTTCTCACAACACTGAGGACCAGTCATTCGAAATGACTTCTCCATGCATTTTATGCATTGGTAAAAGCACTATGATGAAAAGTGTGATATGTTTTCAGGTATCTCCTATACTAATAGAGCCACATGCTCACACGGTTTGCCACATGATGTAGGCCTATGGACTGAACAAGAAACCACCAAAAATTTTAACCAGTCATCGTTCTCACAACACTGAGGACCAGTCATTCGAAATGACTTCTCCATGCATTTTATGCATTGGTAAAAGCACTATGATGAAAAGTGTGATATGTTTTCAGGTATCTCCTATACTAATAGAGCCACATGCTCACCGGTTTGCCACATGATGTAGGCCTATGGACTGAACAAGAACCACCAAAAATTTTAACCAGTCATCGTTCTCACAACACTGAGGACCAGTCATTCGAAATGACTTCTCCATGCATTTTATGCATTGGTAAAAGCACTATGATGAAAAGTGTGATATGTTTTCAGGTATCTCCTATACTAATAGAGCCACATGCTCACCGGTTTGCCACATGATGTAGGCCTATGGACTGAACAAGAAACCACCAAAAATTTTAACCAGTCATCGTTCTCACAACACTGAGGACCAGTCATTCGAAATGACTTCTCCATGCATTTTATGCATTGGTAAAAGCACTATGATGAAAAGTGTGATATGTTTTCAGGTATCTCCTATACTAATAGAGCCACATGCTCACCGGTTTGCCACATGATGTAGGCCTATGGACTGAACAAGAAACCACCAAAATTTTAACCAGTCATCGTTCTCACAACACTGAGGACCAGTCATTCGAAATGACTTCTCCATGCATTTTATGCATTGGTAAAAGCACTATGATGAAAAGTGTGATATGTTTTCAGGTATCTCCTATACTAATAGAGCCACATGCTCACCGGTTTGCCACATGATGTAGGCCTATGGACTGAACAAGAAACCACCAAAAATTTTAACCAGTCATCGTTCTCACAACACTGAGGACCAGTCATCGAAATGACTTCTCCATGCATTTTATGCATTGGTAAAAGCACTATGATGAAAAGTGTGATATGTTTTCAGGTATCTCCTATACTAATAGAGCCACATGCTCACCGGTTTGCCACATGATGTAGGCCTATGGACTGAACAAGAAACCACCAAAAATTTTAACCAGTCATCGTTCTCACAACACTGAGGACCAGTCATCGAAATGACTTCTCCATGCATTTTATGCATTGGTAAAAGCACTATGATGAAAAGTGTGATATGTTTTCAGGTATCTCCTATACTAATAGAGCCACATGCTCACCGGTTTGCCACATGATGTAGGCCTATGGACTGAACAAGAAACCACCAAAAATTTTAACCAGTCATCGTTCTCACAACACTGAGGACCAGTCATCCGAAATGACTTCTCCATGCATTTTATGCATTGGTAAAAGCACTATGATGAAAAGTGTGATATGTTTTCAGGTATCTCCTATACTAATAGAGCCACATGCTCACCGGTTTGCCACATGATGTAGGCCTATGGACTGAACAAGAAACCACCAAAAATTTTAACCAGTCATCGTTCTCACAACACTGAGGACCAGTCATCGAAATGACTTCTCCATGCATTTTATGCATTGGTAAAAGCACTATGATGAAAAGTGTGATATGTTTTCAGGTATCTCCTATACTAATAGAGCCACATGCTCACCGGTTTGCCACATGATGTAGGCCTATGGACTGAACAAGAAACCACCAAAAATTTTAACCAGTCATCGTTCTCACAACACTGAGGACCAGTCATTCGAAATGACTTCTCCATGCATTTTATGCATTGGTAAAAGCACTATGATGAAAAGTGTGATATGTTTTCAGGTATCTCCTATACTAATAGAGCCACATGCTCACCGGTTTGCCACATGATGTAGGCCTATGGACTGAACAAGAAACCACCAAAAATTTTAACCAGTCATCGTTCTCACAACACTGAGGACCAGTCATTCGAAATGACTTCTCCATGCATTTTATGCATTGGTAAAAGCACTATGATGAAAAGTGTGATATGTTTTCAGGTATCTCCTATACTAATAGAGCCACATGCTCACCGGTTTGCCACATGATGTAGGCCTATGGACTGAACAAGAAACCACCAAAAATTTTAACCAGTCATCGTTCTCACAACACTGAGGACCAGTCATTCGAAATGACTTCTCCATGCATTTTATGCATTGGTAAAAGCACTATGATGAAAAGTGTGATATGTTTTCAGGTATCTCCTATACTAATAGAGCCACATGCTCACCGGTTTGCCACATGATGTAGGCCTATGGACTGAACAAGAAACCACCAAAAATTTTAACCAGTCATCGTTCTCACAACACTGAGGACCAGTCATTCGAAATGACTTCTCCATGCATTTTATGCATTGGTAAAAGCACTATGATGAAAAGTGTGATATGTTTTCAGGTATCTCCTATACTAATAGAGCCACATGCTCACCGGTTTGCCACATGATGTAGGCCTATGGACTGAACAAGAAACCACCAAAAATTTTAACCAGTCATCGTTCTCACAACACTGAGGACCAGTCATTCGAAATGACTTCTCCATGCATTTTATGCATTGGTAAAAGCACTATGATGAAAAGTGTGATATGTTTTCAGGTATCTCCTATACTAATAGAGCCACATGCTCACCGGTTTGCCACATGATGTAGGCCTATGGACTGAACAAGAACCACCAAAAATTTTAACCAGTCATCGTTCTCACAACACTGAGGACCAGTCATTCGAAATGACTTCTCCATGCATTTTATGCATTGGTAAAAGCACTATGATGAAAAGTGTGATATGTTTTCAGGTATCTCCTATACTAATAGAGCCACATGCTCACCGGTTTGCCACATGAAATAGGCCTATGGACTGAACAAGAAACCACCAAAAATTTTAACCAGTCATCGTTCTCACAACACTGAGGACCAGTCATTCGAAATGACTTCTCCATGCATTTTATGCATTGGTAAAAGCACTATGATGAAAAGTGTGATATGTTTTCAGGTATCTCCTATACTAATAGAGCCACATGCTCACCGGTTTGCCACATGATGTAGGCCTATGGACTGAACAAGAAACCACCAAAAATTTTAACCAGTCATCGTTCTCACAACACTGAGGACCAGTCATTCGAAATGACTTCTCCATGCATTTTATGCATTGGTAAAAGCACTATGATGAAAAGTGTGATATGTTTTCAGGTATCTCCTATACTAATAGAGCCACATGCTCACCGGTTTGCCACATGATGTAGGCCTATGGACTGAACAAGAAACCACCAAAAATTTTAACCAGTCATCGTTCTCACAACACTGAGGACCAGTCATTCGAAATGACTTCTCCATGCATTTTATGCATTGGTAAAAGCACTATGATGAAAAGTGTGATATGTTTTCAGGTATCTCCTATACTAATAGAGCCACATGCTCACCGGTTTGCCACATGATGTAGGCCTATGGACTGAACAAGAAACCACCAAAAATTTTAACCAGTCATCGTTCTCACAACACTGAGGACCAGTCATTCGAAATGACTTCTCCATGCATTTTATGCATTGGTAAAAGCACTATGATGAAAAGTGTGATATGTTTTCAGGTATCTCCTATACTAATAGAGCCACATGCTCACCGGTTTGCCACATGATGTAGGCCTATGGACTGAACAAGAAACCACCAAAAATTTTAACCAGTCATCGTTCTCACAACACTGAGGACCAGTCATCGAAATGACTTCTCCATGCATTTTATGCATTGGTAAAAGCACTATGATGAAAAGTGTGATATGTTTTCAGGTATCTCCTATACTAATAGAGCCACATGCTCACCGGTTTGCCACATGATGTAGGCCTATGGACTGAACAAGAAACCACCAAAATTTTAACCAGTCATCGTTCTCACAACACTGAGGACCAGTCATTCGAAATGACTTCTCCATGCATTTTATGCATTGGTAAAAGCACTATGATGAAAAGTGTGATATGTTTTCAGGTATCTCCTATACTAATAGAGCCACATGCTCACCGGTTTGCCACATGATGTAGGCCTATGGACTGAACAAGAAACCACCAAAAATTTTAACCAGTCATCGTTCTCACAACACTGAGGACCAGTCATTCGAAATGACTTCTCCATGCATTTTATGCATTGGTAAAAGCACTATGATGAAAAGTGTGATATGTTTTCAGGTATCTCCTATACTAATAGAGCCACATGCTCACCGGTTTGCCACATGATGTAGGCCTATGGACTGAACAAGAAACCACCAAAAATTTTAACCAGTCATCGTTCTCACAACACTGAGGACCAGTCATTCGAAATGACTTCTCCATGCATTTTATGCATTGGTAAAAGCACTATGATGAAAAGTGTGATATGTTTTCAGGTATCTCCTATACTAATAGAGCCACATGCTCACCGGTTTGCCACATGATGTAGGCCTATGGACTGAACAAGAAACCACCAAAAATTTTAACCAGTCATCGTTCTCACAACACTGAGGACCAGTCATTCGAAATGACTTCTCCATGCATTTTATGCATTGGTAAAAGCACTATGATGAAAAGTGTGATATGTTTTCAGGTATCTCCTATACTAATAGAGCCACATGCTCACCGGTTTGCCACATGATGTAGGCCTATGGACTGAACAAGAAACCACCAAAAATTTTAACCAGTCATCGTTCTCACAACACTGAGGACCAGTCATTCGAAATGACTTCTCCATGCATTTTATGCATTGGTAAAAGCACTATGATGAAAAGTGTGATATGTTTTCAGGTATCTCCTATACTAATAGAGCCACATGCTCACCGGTTTGCCACATGATGTAGGCCTATGGACTGAACAAGAAACCACCAAAAATTTTAACCAGTCATCGTTCTCACAACACTGAGGACCAGTCATTCGAAATGACTTCTCCATGCATTTTATGCATTGGTAAAAGCACTATGATGAAAAGTGTGATATGTTTTCAGGTATCTCCTATACTAATAGAGCCACATGCTCACCGGTTTGCCACATGATGTAGGCCTATGGACTGAACAAGAAACCACCAAAAATTTTAACCAGTCATCGTTCTCACAACACTGAGGACCAGTCATTCGAAATGACTTCTCCATGCATTTTATGCATTGGTAAAAGCACTATGATGAAAAGTGTGATATGTTTTCAGGTATCTCCTATACTAATAGAGCCACATGCTCACCGGTTTGCCACATGATGTAGGCCTATGGACTGAACAAGAAACCACCAAAAATTTTAACCAGTCATCGTTCTCACAACACTGAGGACCAGTCATTCGAAATGACTTCTCCATGCATTTTATGCATTGGTAAAAGCACTATGATGAAAAGTGTGATATGTTTTCAGGTATCTCCTATACTAATAGAGCCACATGCTCACCGGTTTGCCACATGATGTAGGCCTATGGCTGAACAAGAAACCACCAAAAATTTTAACCAGTCATCGTTCTCACAACACTGAGGACCAGTCATTCGAAATGACTTCTCCATGCATTTTATGCATTGGTAAAAGCACTATGATGAAAAGTGTGATATGTTTTCAGGTATCTCCTATACTAATAGAGCCACATGCTCACCGGTTTGCCACATGATGTAGGCCTATGGACTGAACAAGAAACCACCAAAAATTTTAACCAGTCATCGTTCTCACAACTCTGAGGACCAGTCATCGAAATGACTTCTCCATGCATTTTATGCATTGGTAAAAGCACTATGATGAAAAGTGTGATATGTTTTCAGGTATCTCCTATACTAATAGAGCCACATGCTCACCGGTTTGCCACATGATGTAGGCCTATGGACTGAACAAGAAACCACCAAAAATTTTAACCAGTCATCGTTCTCACAACACTGAGGACCAGTCATCCGAAATGACTTCTCCATGCATTTTATGCATTGGTAAAAGCACTATGATGAAAAGTGTGATATGTTTTCAGGTATCTCCTATACTAATAGAGCCACATGCTCACCGGTTTGCCACATGATGTAGGCCTATGGACTGAACAAGAAACCACCAAAAATTTTAACCAGTCATCGTTCTCACAACACTGAGGACCAGTCATTCGAAATGACTTCTCCATGCATTTTATGCATTGGTAAAAGCACTATGATGAAAAGTGTGATATGTTTTCAGGTATCTCCTATACTAATAGAGCCACATGCTCACCGGTTTGCCACATGATGTAGGCCTATGGACTGAACAAGAAACCACCAAAAATTTTAACCAGTCATCGTTCTCACAACACTGAGGACCAGTCATTCGAAATGACTTCTCCATGCATTTTATGCATTGGTAAAAGCACTATGATGAAAAGTGTGATATGTTTTCAGGTATCTCCTATACTAATAGAGCCACATGCTCACCGGTTTGCCACATGATGTAGGCCTATGGACTGAACAAGAAACCACCAAAAATTTTAACCAGTCATCGTTCTCACAACACTGAGGACCAGTCATTCGAAATGACTTCTCCATGCATTTTATGCATTGGTAAAAGCACTATGATGAAAAGTGTGATATGTTTTCAGGTATCTCCTATACTAATAGAGCCACATGCTCACCGATTTGCCACATGATGTAGGCCTATGGACTGAACAAGAAACCACCAAAAATTTTAACCAGTCATCGTTCTCACAACACTGAGGACCAGTCATTCGAAATGACTTCTCCATGCATTTTATGCATTGGTAAAAGCACTATGATGAAAAGTGTGATATGTTTTCAGGTATCTCCTATACTAATAGAGCCACATGCTCACCGGTTTGCCACATGATGTAGGCCTATGGACTGAACAAGAAACCACCAAAAATTTTAACCAGTCATCGTTCTCACAACACTGAGGACCAGTCATTTGAAATGACTTCTCCATGCATTTTATGCATTGGTAAAAGCACTATGATGAAAAGTGTGATATGTTTTCAGGTATCTCCTATACTAATAGAGCCACATGCTCACCGGTTTGCCACATGATGTAGGCCTATGGACTGAACAAGAAACCACCAAAAATTTTAACCAGTCATCGTTCTCACAACACTGAGGACCAGTCATCCGAAATGACTTCTCCATGCATTTTATGCATTGGTAAAAGCACTATGATGAAAAGTGTGATATGTTTTCAGGTATCTCCTATACTAATAGAGCCACATGCTCACCGGTTTGCCACATGATGTAGGCCTATGGACTGAACAAGAAACCACCAAAAATTTTAACCAGTCATCGTTCTCACAACACTGAGGACCAGTCATCCGAAATGACTTCTCCATGCATTTTATGCATTGGTAAAAGCACTATGATGAAAAGTGTGATATGTTTTCAGGTATCTCCTATACTAATAGAGCCACATGCTCACCGGTTTGCCACATGATGTAGGCCTATGGACTGAACAAGAAACCACCAAAAATTTTAACCAGTCATCGTTCTCACAACACTGAGGACCAGTCATTCGAAATGACTTCTCCATGCATTTTATGCATTGGTAAAAGCACTATGATGAAAAGTGTGATATGTTTTCAGGTATCTCCTATACTAATAGAGCCACATGCTCACCGGTTTGCCACATGATGTAGGCCTATGGACTGAACAAGAAACCACCAAAAATTTTAACCAGTCATCGTTCTCACAACACTGAGGACCAGTCATTCGAAATGACTTCTCCATGCATTTTATGCATTGGTAAAAGCACTATGATGAAAAGTGTGATATGTTTTCAGGTATCTCCTATACTAATAGAGCCACATGCTCACCGGTTTGCCACATGATGTAGGCCTATGGACTGAACAAGCAACCACCAAAAATTTTAACCAGTCATCGTTCTCACAACACTGAGGACCAGTCATTCGAAATGACTTCTCCATGCATTTTATGCATTGGTAAAAGCACTATGATGAAAAGTGTGATATGTTTTCAGGTATCTCCTATACTAATAGAGCCACATGCTCACCGTTTTGTCACATGATGTAGGCCTATGGACTGAACAAGAAACCACCAAAAATTTTAACCAGTCATCGTTCTCACAACACTGAGGACCAGTCATTCGAAATGACTTCTCCATGCATTTTATGCATTGGTAAAAAGCACTATGATGAAAAGTGTGATATGTTTTCAGGTATCTCCTATACTAATAGAGCCACATGCTCACCGGTTTGCCACATGATGTAGGCCTATGGACTGAACAAGAAACCACCAAAAATTTTAACCAGTCATCGTTCTCACAACACTGAGGACCAGTCATTCGAAATGACTTCTCCATGCATTTTATGCATTGGTAAAAGCACTATGATGAAAAGTGTGATATGTTTTCAGGTATCTCCTATACTAATAGAGCCACATGCTCACCGGTTTGCCACATGATGTAGGCCTGTGGACTGAACAAGAAACCACCAAAAATTTTAACCAGTCATCGTTCTCACAACACTGAGGACCAGTCATTCGAAATGACTTCTCCATGCATTTTATGCATTGGTAAAAGCACTATGATGAAAAGTGTGATATGTTTTCAGGTATCTCCTATACTAATAGAGCCACATGCTCACCGGTTTGCAACATGATGTAGGCCTATGGACTGAACAAGAAACCACCAAAATTTTAACCAGTCATCGTTCTCACAACACTGAGGACCAGTCATTCGAAATGACTTCTCCATGCATTTTATGCATTGGTAAAAGCACTATGATGAAAAGTGTGATATGTTTTCAGGTATCTCCTATACTAATAGAGCCACATGCTCACCGGTTTGCCACATGATGTAGGCCTATGGACTGAACAAGAAACCACCAAAAATTTTTAACCAGTCATCGTTCTCACAACACTGAGGACCAGTCATCCGAAATGACTTCTCCATGCATTTTATGCATTGGTAAAAGCACTATGATGAAAAGTGTAATATGTTTTCAGGTATCTCCTATACTAATTGAGCCACATGCTCACCGGTTTGCCACATGATGTAGGCCTATGGACTGAACAAGAAACCACCAAAAATTTTAACCAGTCATCGTTCTCACAACACTGAGGACCAGTCATCGAAATGACTTCTCCATGCATTTTATGCATTGGTAAAAGCACTATGATGAAAAGTGTGATATGTTTTCAGGTATCTCCTATACTAATAGAGCCACATGCTCACCGGTTTGCCACATGATGTAGGCCTATGGACTGAACAAGAAACCACCAAAAATTTTAACCAGTCATCGTTCTCACAACACTGAGGACCAGTCATTCGAAATGACTTCTCCATGCATTTTATGCATTGGTAAAAGCACTATGATGAAAAGTGTGATATGTTTTCAGGTATCTCCTATACTAATAGAGCCACATGCTCACCGGTTTGCCACATGATGTAGGCCTATGGACTGAACAAGAAACCACCAAAAATTTTAACCAGTCATCGTTCTCACAACACTGAGGACCAGTCATTCGAAATGACTTCTCCATGCATTTTATGCATTGGTAAAAGCACTATGATGAAAAGTGTGATATGTTTTCAGGTATCTCCTATACTAATAGAGCCACATGCTCACCGGTTTGCCACATGATGTAGGCCTATGGACTGAACAAGAAACCACCAAAAATTTTAACCAGTCATCGTTCTCACAACACTGAGGACCAGTCATTCGAAATGACCTCTCCATGCATTTTATGCATTGGTAAAAGCACTATGATGAAAAGTGTGATATGTTTTCAGGTATCTCCTATACTAATAGAGCCACATGCTCACCGGTTTGCCACATGATGTAGGCCTATGGACTGAACAAGAAACCACCAAAAATTTTAACCAGTCATCGTTCTCACAACACTGAGGACCAGTCATTCGAAATGACCTCTCCATTCATTTTATGCATTGGTAAAAGCACTATGATGAAAAGTGTGATATGTTTTCAGGTATTTCCTATACTAATAGAGCCACATGCTCACCGGTTTGCCACATGATGTAGGCCTATGGACTGAACAAGAAACCACCAAAAATTTTAACCAGTCATCGTTCTCACAACACTGAGGACCAGTCATTCGAAATGACTTCTCCATGCATTTTATGCATTGGTAAAAGCACTATGATGAAAAGTGTGATATGTTTTCAGGTATCTCCTATACTAATAGAGCCACATGCTCACCGGTTTGCCACATGATGTAGGCCTATGGACTGAACAAGAAACCACCAAAAATTTTAACCAGTCATCGTTCTCACAACACTGAGGACCAGTCATTCGAAATGACTTCTCCATGCATTTTATGCATTGGTAAAAGCACTATGATGAAAAGTGTGATATGTTTTCAGGTATCTCCTATACTAATAGAGCCACATGCTCACCGGTTTGCCACATGATGTAGGCCTATGGACTGAACAAGAAACCACCAAAAATTTTAACCAGTCATTGTTCTCACAACACTGAGGACCAGTCATTCGAAATGACTTCTCCATGCATTTTATGCATTGGTAAAAGCACTATGATGAAAAGTGTGATATGTTTTCAGGTATCTCCTATACTAATAGAGCCACATGCTCACCGGTTTGCCACATGATGTAGGCCTATGGACTGAACAAGAAACCACCAAAAATTTTAACCAGTCATCGTTCTCACAACACTGAGGACCAGTCATTCGAAATGACTTCTCCATGCATTTTATGCATTGGTAAAAGCACTATGATGAAAAGTGTGATATGTTTTCAGGTATCTCCTATACTAATAGAGCCACATGCTCACCGGTTTGCCAATGATGTAGGCCTATGGACTGAACAAGAAACCACCAAAAATTTTAACCAGTCATCGTTCTCACAACACTGAGGACCAGTCATTCGAAATGACTTCTCCATGCATTTTATGCATTGGTAAAAGCACTATGATGAAAAGTGTGATATGTTTTCAGGTATCTCCTATACTAATAGAGCCAAATGCTCACCGGTTTGCCAAATGATGTAGGCCTATGGACTGAACAAGAAACCACCAAAAATTTTAACCAGTCATCGTTCTTACAACACTGAGGACCAGTCATTCGAAATGACTTCTCCATGCATTTTATGCATTGGTAAAAGCACTATGATGAAAAGTGTGATATGTTTTCAGGTATCTCCTATACTAATAGAGCCACATGCTCACCGGTTTGCCACATGATGTAGGCCTATGGACTGAAGCAAGAAACCACCAAAAATTTTAACCAGTCATCGTTCTCACAACACTGAGGACCAGTCATTCGAAATGACTTCTCCATGCATTTTATGCATTGGTAAAAGCACTATGATGAAAAGTGTGATATGTTTTCAGGTATCTCCTATACTAATAGAGCCACATGCTCACCGGTTTGCCACATGATGTAGGCCTATGGACTGAACAAGAAACCACCAAAAATTTTAACCAGTCATCGTTCTCACAACACTGAGGACCAGTCATTCGAAATGACTTCTCCATGCATTTTATGCATTGGTAAAAGCACTATGATGAAAAGTGTGATATGTTTTCAGGTATCTCCTATACTAATAGAGCCACATGCTCACCGGTTTGCCACATGCTGTAGGCCTATGGACTGAACAAGAAACCACCAAAAATTTTAACCAGTCATCGTTCTCACAACACTGAGGACCAGTCATTCGAAATGACTTCTCCATGCATTTTATGCATTGGTAAAAGCACTATGATGAAAAGTGTGATATGTTTTCAGGTATCTCCTATACTAATAGAGCCACATGCTCACCGGTTTGCCACATGAAGTAGGCCTATGGACTGAACAAGAAACCACCAAAAATTTTAACCAGTCATCGTTCTCACAACACTGAGGACCAGTCATTCGAAATGACTTCTCCATGCATTTTATGCATTGGTAAAAGCACTATGATGAAAAGTGTGATATGTTTTCAGGTATCTCCTATACTAATAGAGCCACATGCTCACCGGTTTGCCACATGATGTAGGCCTATGGACTGAACAAGAAACCACCAAAAATTTTAACCAGTCATCGTTCTCACAACACTGAGGACCAGTCATTCGAAATGACTTCTCCATGCATTTTATGCATTGGTAAAAGCACTATGATGAAAAGTGTGATATGTTTTCAGGTATCTCCTATACTAATAGAGCCACATGCTCACCGGTTTGCCACATGAAGTAGGCCTATGGACTGAACAAGAAACCACCAAAAATTTTAACCAGTCATCGTTCTCACAACACTGAGGACCAGTCATTCGAAATGACTTCTCCATGCATTTTATGCATTGGTAAAAGCACTATGATGAAAAGTGTGATATGTTTTCAAGTATCTCCTATACTAATAGAGCCACATGCTCACCGGTTTGCCACATGCTGTAGGCCTATGGACTGAACAAGAAACCACCAAAAATTTTAACCAGTCATCGTTCTCACAACACTGAGGACCAGTCATTCGAAATGACTTCTCCATGCATTTTATGCATTGGTAAAAGCACTATGATGAAAAGTGTGATATGTTTTCAGGTATCTCCTATACTAATAGAGCCACATGCTCACCGGTTTGCCACATGATGTAGGCCTATGGACTGAACAAGAAACCACCAAAAATTTTAACCAGTCATCGTTCTCACAACACTGAGGACCAGTCATTCGAAATGACTTCTCCATGCATTTTATGCATTGGTAAAAGCACTATGATGAAAAGTGTGATATGTTTTCAGGTATCTCCTATACTAATAGAGCCACATGCTCACCGGTTGCCACATGATGTAGGCCTATGGACTGAACAAGAAACCACCAAAAATTTTAACCAGTCATCGTTCTCACAACACTGAGGACCAGTCATTCGAAATGACTTCTCCATGCATTTTATGCATTGGTAAAAGCACTATGATGAAAAGTGTGATATGTTTTCAGGTATCTCCTATACTAATAGAGCCACATGCTCACCGGTTTGCCACATGATGTAGGCCTATGGACTGAACAAGAAACCACCAAAAATTTTAACCAGTCATCGTTCTCACAACACTGAGGACCAGTCATTCGAAATGACTTCTCCATGCATTTTATGCATTGGTAAAAGCACTATGATGAAAAGTGTGATATGTTTTAGGTATCTCCTATACTAATAGAGCCACATGCTCACCGGTTTGCCACATGATGTAGGCCTATGGACTGAACAAGAAACCACCAAAAATTTTAACCAGTCATCGTTCTCACAACACTGAGGACCAGTCATTCGAAATGACTTCTCCATGCATTTTATGCATTGGTAAAAGCACTATGATGAAAAGTGTGATATGTTTTCAGGTATCTCCTATACTAATAGAGCCACATGCTCACCGGTTTGCCACATGATGTAGGCCTATGGACTGAACAAGAAACCACCAAAAATTTTAACCAGTCATCGTTCTCACAACACTGAGGACCAGTCATTCGAAATGACTTCTCCATGCATTTTATGCATTGGTAAAAGCACTATGATGAAAAGTGTGATATGTTTTCAGGTATCTCCTATACTAATAGAGCCACATGCTCACCGGTTTGCCACATGATGTAGGCCTATGGACTGAACAAGAAACCACCAAAAATTTTAACCAGTCATCGTTCTCACAACACTGAGGACCAGTCATTCGAAATGACTTCTCCATGCATTTTATGCATTGGTAAAAGCACTATGATGAAAAGTGTGATATGTTTTCAGGTATCTCCTATACTAATAGAGCCACATGCTCACCGGTTTGCCACATGATGTAGGCCTATGGACTGAACAAGAAACCACCAAAAATTTTAACCAGTCATCGTTCTCACAACACTGAGGACCAGTCATTCGAAATGACTTCTCCATGCATTTTATGCATTGGTAAAAGCACTATGATGAAAAGTGTGATATGTTTTCAGGTATCTCCTATACTAATAGAGCCACATGCTCACCGGTTTGCCACATGATGTAGGCCTATGGACTGAACAAGAAACCACCAAAAATTTTAACCAGTCATCGTTCTCACAACACTGAGGACCAGTCATTCGAAATGACTTCTCCATGCATTTTATGCATTGGTAAAAGCACTATGATGAAAAGTGTGATATGTTTTCAGGTATCTCCTATACTAATAGAGCCACATGCTCACCGGTTTGCCACATGATGTAGGCCTATGGACTGAACAAGAAACCACCAAAAATTTTAACCAGTCATCGTTCTCACAACACTGAGGACCAGTCATTCGAAATGACTTCTCCATGCATTTTATGCATTGGTAAAAGCACTATGATGAAAAGTGTGATATGTTTTCAGGTATCTCCTATACTAATAGAGCCACATGCTCACCGGTTTGCCACATGATGTAGGCCTATGGACTGAACAAGAAACCACCAAAAATTTTAACCAGTCATCGTTCTCACAACACTGAGGACCAGTCATTCGAAATGACTTCTCCATGCATTTTATGCATTGGTAAAAGCACTATGATGAAAAGTGTGATATGTTTTCAGGTATCTCCTATACTAATAGAGCCACATGCTCACCGGTTTGCCACATGATGTAGGCCTATGGACTGAACAAGAAACCACCAAAAATTTTAACCAGTCATCGTTCTCACAACACTGAGGACCAGTCATTCGAAATGACTTCTTCTCCATGCATTTTATGCATTGGTAAAAGCACTATGATGAAAAGTGTGATATGTTTTCAGGTATCTCCTATACTAATAGAGCCACATGCTCACCAGTTTGCCACATGATGTAGGCCTATGGACTGAACAAGAAACCACCAAAAATTTTAACCAGTCATCGTTCTCACAACACTGAGGACCAGTCATTCGAAATGACTTCTCCATGCATTTTATGCATTGGTAAAAGCACTATGATGAAAAGTGTGATATGTTTTCAGGTATCTCCTATACTAATAGAGCCACATGCTCACCAGTTTGCCACATGATGTAGGCCTATGGACTGAACAAGAAACCACCAAAAATTTTAACCAGTCATCGTTCTCACAACTCTGAGGACCAGTCATTCGAAATGACTTCTCCATGCATTTTATGCATTGGTAAAAGCACTATGATGAAAAGTGTGATGTTTTCAGGTATCTCCTATACTAATAGAGCCACATGCTCACCGGTTTGCCACATGATGTAGGCCTATGGACTGAACAAGAAACCACCAAAAATTTTAACCAGTCATCGTTCTCACAACACTGAGGACCAGTCATTCGAAATGACTTCTCCATGCATTTTATGCATTGGTAAAAGCACTATGATGAAAAGTGTGATATGTTTTCAGGTATCTCCTATACTAATAGAGCCACATGCTCACCGGTTTGCCACATGATGTAGGCCTATGGACTGAACAAGAAACCACCAAAAATTTTAACCAGTCATCGTTCTCACAACACTGAGGACCAGTCATTCGAAATGACTTCTCCATGCATTTTATGCATTGGTAAAAGCACTATGATGAAAAGTGTGATATGTTTTCAGGTATCTCCTATACTAATAGAGCCACATGCTCACCGGTTTGCCACATGATGTAGGCCTATGGACTGAACAAGAAACCACCAAAAATTTTAACCAGTCATCGTTCTCACAACACTGAGGACCAGTCATTCGAAATGACTTCTCCATGCATTTTATGCATTGGTAAAAGCACTATGATGAAAAGTGTGATATGTTTTCAGGTATCTCCTATACTAATAGAGCCACATGCTCACCGGTTTGCCACATGATGTAGGCCTATGGACTGAACAAGAAACCACCAAAAATTTTAACCAGTCATCGTTCTCACAACACTGAGGACCAGTCATTCGAAATGACTTCTCCATGCATTTTATGCATTGGTAAAAGCACTATGATGAAAAGTGTGATATGTTTTCAGGTATCTCCTATACTAATAGAGCCACATGCTCACCGGTTTGCCACATGATGTAGGCCTATGGACTGAACAAGAAACCACCAAAAATTTTAACCAGTCATCGTTCTCACAACACTGAGGACCAGTCATTCGAAATGACTTCTCCATGCATTTTATGCATTGGTAAAAGCACTATGATGAAAAGTGTGATATGTTTTCAGGTATCTCCTATACTAATAGAGCCACATGCTCACCGGTTTGCCACATGATGTAGGCCTATGGACTGAACAAGAAACCACCAAAAATTTTAACCAGTCATCGTTCTCACAACACTGAGGACCAGTCATTCGAAATGACTTCTCCATGCATTTTATGCATTGGTAAAAGCACTATGATGAAAAGTGTGATATGTTTTCAGGTATCTCCTATACTAATAGAGCCACATGCTCACCGGTTTGCCACATGATGTAGGCCTATGGACTGAACAAGAAACCACCAAAAATTTTAACCAGTCATCGTTCTCACAACACTGAGGACCAGTCATTCGAAATGACTTCTCCATGCATTTTATGCATTGGTAAAAGCACTATGATGAAAAGTGTGATATGTTTTCAGGTATCTCCTATACTAATAGAGCCACATGCTCACCGGTTTGCCACATGATGTAGGCCTATGGACTGAACAAGAAACCACCAAAAATTTTAACCAGTCATCGTTCTCACAACACTGAGGACCAGTCATTCGAAATGACTTCTCCATGCATTTTATGCATTGGTAAAAGCACTATGATGAAAAGTGTGATATGTTTTCAGGTATCTCCTATACTAATAGAGCCACATGCTCACCGGTTTGCCACATGATGTAGGCCTATGGACTGAACAAGAAACCACCAAAAATTTTAACCAGTCATCGTTCTCACAACACTGAGGACCAGTCATTCGAAATGACTTCTCCATGCATTTTATGCATTGGTAAAAGCACTATGATGAAAAGTGTGATATGTTTTCAGGTATCTCCTATACTAATAGAGCCACATGCTCACCGGTTTGCCACATGATGTAGGCCTATGGACTGAACAAGAAACCACCAAAATTTTAACCAGTCATCGTTCTCACAACACTGAGGACCAGTCATTCGAAATGACTTCTCCATGCATTTTATGCATTGGTAAAAGCACTATGATGAAAAGTGTGATATGTTTTCAGGTATCTCCTATACTAATAGAGCCACATGCTCACCGGTTTGCCACATGATGTAGGCCTATGGACTGAACAAGAAACCACCAAAAATTTTAACCAGTCATCGTTCTCACAACACTGAGGACCAGTCATTCGAAATGACTTCTCCATGCATTTTATGCATTGGTAAAAGCACTATGATGAAAAGTGTGATATGTTTTCAGGTATCTCCTATACTAATAGAGCCACATGCTCACCGGTTTGCCACATGATGTAGGCCTATGGACTGAACAAGAAACCACCAAAAATTTTAACCAGTCATCGTTCTCACAACACTGAGGACCAGTCATTCGAAATGACTTCTCCATGCATTTTATGCATTGGTAAAAGCACTATGATGAAAAGTGTGATATGTTTTCAGGTATCTCCTATACTAATAGAGCCACATGCTCACCGGTTTGCCACATGATGTAGGCCTATGGACTGAACAAGAAACCACCAAAAATTTTAACCAGTCATCGTTCTCACAACACTGAGGACCAGTCATTCGAAATGACTTCTCCATGCATTTTATGCATTGGTAAAAGCACTATGATGAAAAGTGTGATATGTTTTCAGGTATCTCCTATACTAATAGAGCCACATGCTCACCGGTTTGCCACATGATGTAGGCCTATGGACTGAACAAGAAACCACCAAAAATTTTAACCAGTCATCGTTCTCACAACACTGAGGACCAGTCATTCGAAATGACTTCTCCATGCATTTTATGCATTGGTAAAAGCACTATGATGAAAAGTGTGATATGTTTTCAGGTATCTCCTATACTAATAGAGCCACATGCTCACCGGTTTGCCACATGATGTAGGCCTATGGACTGAACAAGAAACCACCAAAAATTTTAACCAGTCATCGTTCTCACAACACTGAGGACCAGTCATTCGAAATGACTTCTCCATGCATTTTATGCATTGGTAAAAGCACTATGATGAAAAGTGTGATATGTTTTCAGGTATCTCCTATACTAATAGAGCCACATGCTCACCGGTTTGCCACATGATGTAGGCCTATGGACTGAACAAGAAACCACCAAAAATTTTAACCAGTCATCGTTCTCACAACACTGAGGACCAGTCATTCGAAATGACTTCTCCATGCATTTTATGCATTGGTAAAAGCACTATGATGAAAAGTGTGATATGTTTTCAGGTATCTCCTATACTAATAGAGCCACATGCTCACCGGTTTGCCACATGATGTAGGCCTATGGACTGAACAAGAAACCACCAAAAATTTTAACCAGTCATCGTTCTCACAACACTGAGGACCAGTCATTCGAAATGACTTCTCCATGCATTTTATGCATTGGTAAAAGCACTATGATGAAAAGTGTGATATGTTTTCAGGTATCTCCTATACTAATAGAGCCACATGCTCACCGGTTTGCCACATGATGTAGGCCTATGGACTGAACAAGAAACCACCAAAAATTTTAACCAGTCATCGTTCTCACAACACTGAGGACCAGTCATTCGAAATGACTTCTCCATGCATTTTATGCATTGGTAAAAGCACTATGATGAAAAGTGTGATATGTTTTCAGGTATCTCCTATACTAATAGAGCCACATGCTCACCGGTTTGCCACATGATGTAGGCCTATGGACTGAACAAGAAACCACCAAAAATTTTAACCAGTCATCGTTCTCACAACACTGAGGACCAGTCATTCGAAATGACTTCTCCATGCATTTTATGCATTGGTAAAAGCACTATGATGAAAAGTGTGATATGTTTTCAGGTATCTCCTATACTAATAGAGCCACATGCTCACCGGTTTGCCACATGATGTAGGCCTATGGACTGAACAAGAAACCACCAAAAATTTTAACCAGTCATCGTTCTCACAACACTGAGGACCAGTCATTCGAAATGACTTCTCCATGCATTTTATGCATTGGTAAAAGCACTATGATGAAAAGTGTGATATGTTTTCAGGTATCTCCTATACTAATAGAGCCACATGCTCACCGGTTTGCCACATGATGTAGGCCTATGGACTGAACAAGAAACCACCAAAAATTTTAACCAGTCATCGTTCTCACAACACTGAGGACCAGTCATTCGAAATGACTTCTCCATGCATTTTATGCATTGGTAAAAGCACTATGATGAAAAGTGTGATATGTTTTCAGGTATCTCCTATACTAATAGAGCCACATGCTCACCGGTTTGCCACATGATGTAGGCCTATGGACTGAACAAGAAACCACCAAAAATTTTAACCAGTCATCGTTCTCACAACACTGAGGACCAGTCATTCGAAATGACTTCTCCATGCATTTTATGCATTGGTAAAAGCACTATGATGAAAAGTGTGATATGTTTTCAGGTATCTCCTATACTAATAGAGCCACATGCTCACCGGTTTGCCACATGATGTAGGCCTATGGACTGAACAAGAAACCACCAAAAATTTTAACCAGTCATCGTTCTCACAACACTGAGGACCAGTCATTCGAAATGACTTCTCCATGCATTTTATGCATTGGTAAAAGCACTATGATGAAAAGTGTGATATGTTTTCAGGTATCTCCTATACTAATAGAGCCACATGCTCACCGGTTTGCCACATGATGTAGGCCTATGGACTGAACAAGAAACCACCAAAAATTTTAACCAGTCATCGTTCTCACAACACTGAGGACCAGTCATTCGAAATGACTTCTCCATGCATTTTATGCATTGGTAAAAGCACTATGATGAAAAGTGTGATATGTTTTCAGGTATCTCCTATACTAATAGAGCCACATGCTCACCGGTTTGCCACATGATGTAGGCCTATGGACTGAACAAGAAACCACCAAAAATTTTAACCAGTCATCGTTCTCACAACACTGAGGACCAGTCATTCGAAATGACTTCTCCATGCATTTTATGCATTGGTAAAAGCACTATGATGAAAAGTGTGATATGTTTTCAGGTATCTCCTATACTAATAGAGCCACATGCTCACCGGTTTGCCACATGATGTAGGCCTATGGACTGAACAAGAAACCACCAAAAATTTTAACCAGTCATCGTTCTCACAACACTGAGGACCAGTCATTCGAAATGACTTCTCCATGCATTTTATGCATTGGTAAAAGCACTATGATGAAAAGTGTGATATGTTTTCAGGTATCTCCTATACTAATAGAGCCACATGCTCACCGGTTTGCCACATGATGTAGGCCTATGGACTGAACAAGAAACCACCAAAAATTTTAACCAGTCATCGTTCTCACAACACTGAGGACCAGTCATTCGAAATGACTTCTCCATGCATTTTATGCATTGGTAAAAGCACTATGATGAAAAGTGTGATATGTTTTCAGGTATCTCCTATACTAATAGAGCCACATGCTCACCGGTTTGCCACATGATGTAGGCCTATGGACTGAACAAGAAACCACCAAAAATTTTAACCAGTCATCGTTCTCACAACACTGAGGACCAGTCATTCGAAATGACTTCTCCATGCATTTTATGCATTGGTAAAAGCACTATGATGAAAAGTGTGATATGTTTTCAGGTATCTCCTATACTAATAGAGCCACATGCTCACCGGTTTGCCACATGATGTAGGCCTATGGACTGAACAAGAAACCACCAAAAATTTTAACCAGTCATCGTTCTCACAACACTGAGGACCAGTCATTCGAAATGACTTCTCCATGCATTTTATGCATTGGTAAAAGCACTATGATGAAAAGTGTGATATGTTTTCAGGTATCTCCTATACTAATAGAGCCACATGCTCACCGGTTTGCCACATGATGTAGGCCTATGGACTGAACAAGAAACCACCAAAAATTTTAACCAGTCATCGTTCTCACAACACTGAGGACCAGTCATTCGAAATGACTTCTCCATGCATTTTATGCATTGGTAAAAGCACTATGATGAAAAGTGTGATATGTTTTCAGGTATCTCCTATACTAATAGAGCCACATGCTCACCGGTTTGCCACATGATGTAGGCCTATGGACTGAACAAGAAACCACCAAAAATTTTAACCAGTCATCGTTCTCACAACACTGAGGACCAGTCATTCGAAATGACTTCTCCATGCATTTTATGCATTGGTAAAAGCACTATGATGAAAAGTGTGATATGTTTTCAGGTATCTCCTATACTAATAGAGCCACATGCTCACCGGTTTGCCACATGATGTAGGCCTATGGACTGAACAAGAAACCACCAAAAATTTTAACCAGTCATCGTTCTCACAACACTGAGGACCAGTCATTCGAAATGACTTCTCCATGCATTTTATGCATTGGTAAAAGCACTATGATGAAAAGTGTGATATGTTTTCAGGTATCTCCTATACTAATAGAGCCACATGCTCACCGGTTTGCCACATGATGTAGGCCTATGGACTGAACAAGAAACCACCAAAAATTTTAACCAGTCATCGTTCTCACAACACTGAGGACCAGTCATTCGAAATGACTTCTCCATGCATTTTATGCATTGGTAAAAGCACTATGATGAAAAGTGTGATATGTTTTCAGGTATCTCCTATACTAATAGAGCCACATGCTCACCGGTTTGCCACATGATGTAGGCCTATGGACTGAACAAGAAACCACCAAAAATTTTAACCAGTCATCGTTCTCACAACACTGAGGACCAGTCATTCGAAATGACTTCTCCATGCATTTTATGCATTGGTAAAAGCACTATGATGAAAAGTGTGATATGTTTTCAGGTATCTCCTATACTAATAGAGCCACATGCTCACCGGTTTGCCACATGATGTAGGCCTATGGACTGAACAAGAAACCACCAAAAATTTTAACCAGTCATCGTTCTCACAACACTGAGGACCAGTCATTCGAAATGACTTCTCCATGCATTTTATGCATTGGTAAAAGCACTATGATGAAAAGTGTGATATGTTTTCAGGTATCTCCTATACTAATAGAGCCACATGCTCACCGGTTTGCCACATGATGTAGGCCTATGGACTGAACAAGAAACCACCAAAAATTTTAACCAGTCATCGTTCTCACAACACTGAGGACCAGTCATTCGAAATGACTTCTCCATGCATTTTATGCATTGGTAAAAGCACTATGATGAAAAGTGTGATATGTTTTCAGGTATCTCCTATACTAATAGAGCCACATGCTCACCGGTTTGCCACATGATGTAGGCCTATGGACTGAACAAGAAACCACCAAAAATTTTAACCAGTCATCGTTCTCACAACACTGAGGACCAGTCATTCGAAATGACTTCTCCATGCATTTTATGCATTGGTAAAAGCACTATGATGAAAAGTGTGATATGTTTTCAGGTATCTCCTATACTAATAGAGCCACATGCTCACCGGTTTGCCACATGATGTAGGCCTATGGACTGAACAAGAAACCACCAAAAATTTTAACCAGTCATCGTTCTCACAACACTGAGGACCAGTCATTCGAAATGACTTCTCCATGCATTTTATGCATTGGTAAAAGCACTATGATGAAAAGTGTGATATGTTTTCAGGTATCTCCTATACTAATAGAGCCACATGCTCACCGGTTTGCCACATGATGTAGGCCTATGGACTGAACAAGAAACCACCAAAAATTTTAACCAGTCATCGTTCTCACAACACTGAGGACCAGTCATTCGAAATGACTTCTCCATGCATTTTATGCATTGGTAAAAGCACTATGATGAAAAGTGTGATATGTTTTCAGGTATCTCCTATACTAATAGAGCCACATGCTCACCGGTTTGCCACATGATGTAGGCCTATGGACTGAACAAGAAACCACCAAAAATTTTAACCAGTCATCGTTCTCACAACACTGAGGACCAGTCATTCGAAATGACTTCTCCATGCATTTTATGCATTGGTAAAAGCACTATGATGAAAAGTGTGATATGTTTTCAGGTATCTCCTATACTAATAGAGCCACATGCTCACCGGTTTGCCACATGATGTAGGCCTATGGACTGAACAAGAAACCACCAAAAATTTTAACCAGTCATCGTTCTCACAACACTGAGGACCAGTCATTCGAAATGACTTCTCCATGCATTTTATGCATTGGTAAAAGCACTATGATGAAAAGTGTGATATGTTTTCAGGTATCTCCTATACTAATAGAGCCACATGCTCACCGGTTTGCCACATGATGTAGGCCTATGGACTGAACAAGAAACCACCAAAAATTTTAACCAGTCATCGTTCTCACAACACTGAGGACCAGTCATTCGAAATGACTTCTCCATGCATTTTATGCATTGGTAAAAGCACTATGATGAAAAGTGTGATATGTTTTCAGGTATCTCCTATACTAATAGAGCCACATGCTCACCGGTTTGCCACATGATGTAGGCCTATGGACTGAACAAGAAACCACCAAAAATTTTAACCAGTCATCGTTCTCACAACACTGAGGACCAGTCATTCGAAATGACTTCTCCATGCATTTTATGCATTGGTAAAAGCACTATGATGAAAAGTGTGATATGTTTTCAGGTATCTCCTATACTAATAGAGCCACATGCTCACCGGTTTGCCACATGATGTAGGCCTATGGACTGAACAAGAAACCACCAAAAATTTTAACCAGTCATCGTTCTCACAACACTGAGGACCAGTCATTCGAAATGACTTCTCCATGCATTTTATGCATTGGTAAAAGCACTATGATGAAAAGTGTGATATGTTTTCAGGTATCTCCTATACTAATAGAGCCACATGCTCACCGGTTTGCCACATGATGTAGGCCTATGGACTGAACAAGAAACCACCAAAAATTTTAACCAGTCATCGTTCTCACAACACTGAGGACCAGTCATTCGAAATGACTTCTCCATGCATTTTATGCATTGGTAAAAGCACTATGATGAAAAGTGTGATATGTTTTCAGGTATCTCCTATACTAATAGAGCCACATGCTCACCGGTTTGCCACATGATGTAGGCCTATGGACTGAACAAGAAACCACCAAAAATTTTAACCAGTCATCGTTCTCACAACACTGAGGACCAGTCATTCGAAATGACTTCTCCATGCATTTTATGCATTGGTAAAAGCACTATGATGAAAAGTGTGATATGTTTTCAGGTATCTCCTATACTAATAGAGCCACATGCTCACCGGTTTGCCACATGATGTAGGCCTATGGACTGAACAAGAAACCACCAAAAATTTTAACCAGTCATCGTTCTCACAACACTGAGGACCAGTCATTCGAAATGACTTCTCCATGCATTTTATGCATTGGTAAAAGCACTATGATGAAAAGTGTGATATGTTTTCAGGTATCTCCTATACTAATAGAGCCACATGCTCACCGGTTTGCCACATGATGTAGGCCTATGGACTGAACAAGAAACCACCAAAAATTTTAACCAGTCATCGTTCTCACAACACTGAGGACCAGTCATTCGAAATGACTTCTCCATGCATTTTATGCATTGGTAAAAGCACTATGATGAAAAGTGTGATATGTTTTCAGGTATCTCCTATACTAATAGAGCCACATGCTCACCGGTTTGCCACATGATGTAGGCCTATGGACTGAACAAGAAACCACCAAAAATTTTAACCAGTCATCGTTCTCACAACACTGAGGACCAGTCATTCGAAATGACTTCTCCATGCATTTTATGCATTGGTAAAAGCACTATGATGAAAAGTGTGATATGTTTTCAGGTATCTCCTATACTAATAGAGCCACATGCTCACCGGTTTGCCACATGATGTAGGCCTATGGACTGAACAAGAAACCACCAAAAATTTTAACCAGTCATCGTTCTCACAACACTGAGGACCAGTCATTCGAAATGACTTCTCCATGCATTTTATGCATTGGTAAAAGCACTATGATGAAAAGTGTGATATGTTTTCAGGTATCTCCTATACTAATAGAGCCACATGCTCACCGGTTTGCCACATGATGTAGGCCTATGGACTGAACAAGAAACCACCAAAAATTTTAACCAGTCATCGTTCTCACAACACTGAGGACCAGTCATTCGAAATGACTTCTCCATGCATTTTATGCATTGGTAAAAGCACTATGATGAAAAGTGTGATATGTTTTCAGGTATCTCCTATACTAATAGAGCCACATGCTCACCGGTTTGCCACATGATGTAGGCCTATGGACTGAACAAGAAACCACCAAAAATTTTAACCAGTCATCGTTCTCACAACACTGAGGACCAGTCATTCGAAATGACTTCTCCATGCATTTTATGCATTGGTAAAAGCACTATGATGAAAAGTGTGATATGTTTTCAGGTATCTCCTATACTAATAGAGCCACATGCTCACCGGTTTGCCACATGATGTAGGCCTATGGACTGAACAAGAAACCACCAAAAATTTTAACCAGTCATCGTTCTCACAACACTGAGGACCAGTCATTCGAAATGACTTCTCCATGCATTTTATGCATTGGTAAAAGCACTATGATGAAAAGTGTGATATGTTTTCAGGTATCTCCTATACTAATAGAGCCACATGCTCACCGGTTTGCCACATGATGTAGGCCTATGGACTGAACAAGAAACCACCAAAAATTTTAACCAGTCATCGTTCTCACAACACTGAGGACCAGTCATTCGAAATGACTTCTCCATGCATTTTATGCATTGGTAAAAGCACTATGATGAAAAGTGTGATATGTTTTCAGGTATCTCCTATACTAATAGAGCCACATGCTCACCGGTTTGCCACATGATGTAGGCCTATGGACTGAACAAGAAACCACCAAAAATTTTAACCAGTCATCGTTCTCACAACACTGAGGACCAGTCATTCGAAATGACTTCTCCATGCATTTTATGCATTGGTAAAAGCACTATGATGAAAAGTGTGATATGTTTTCAGGTATCTCCTATACTAATAGAGCCACATGCTCACCGGTTTGCCACATGATGTAGGCCTATGGACTGAACAAGAAACCACCAAAAATTTTAACCAGTCATCGTTCTCACAACACTGAGGACCAGTCATTCGAAATGACTTCTCCATGCATTTTATGCATTGGTAAAAGCACTATGATGAAAAGTGTGATATGTTTTCAGGTATCTCCTATACTAATAGAGCCACATGCTCACCGGTTTGCCACATGATGTAGGCCTATGGACTGAACAAGAAACCACCAAAAATTTTAACCAGTCATCGTTCTCACAACACTGAGGACCAGTCATTCGAAATGACTTCTCCATGCATTTTATGCATTGGTAAAAGCACTATGATGAAAAGTGTGATATGTTTTCAGGTATCTCCTATACTAATAGAGCCACATGCTCACCGGTTTGCCACATGATGTAGGCCTATGGACTGAACAAGAAACCACCAAAAATTTTAACCAGTCATCGTTCTCACAACACTGAGGACCAGTCATTCGAAATGACTTCTCCATGCATTTTATGCATTGGTAAAAGCACTATGATGAAAAGTGTGATATGTTTTCAGGTATCTCCTATACTAATAGAGCCACATGCTCACCGGTTTGCCACATGATGTAGGCCTATGGACTGAACAAGAAACCACCAAAAATTTTAACCAGTCATCGTTCTCACAACACTGAGGACCAGTCATTCGAAATGACTTCTCCATGCATTTTATGCATTGGTAAAAGCACTATGATGAAAAGTGTGATATGTTTTCAGGTATCTCCTATACTAATAGAGCCACATGCTCACCGGTTTGCCACATGATGTAGGCCTATGGACTGAACAAGAAACCACCAAAAATTTTAACCAGTCATCGTTCTCACAACACTGAGGACCAGTCATTCGAAATGACTTCTCCATGCATTTTATGCATTGGTAAAAGCACTATGATGAAAAGTGTGATATGTTTTCAGGTATCTCCTATACTAATAGAGCCACATGCTCACCGGTTTGCCACATGATGTAGGCCTATGGACTGAACAAGAAACCACCAAAAATTTTAACCAGTCATCGTTCTCACAACACTGAGGACCAGTCATTCGAAATGACTTCTCCATGCATTTTATGCATTGGTAAAAGCACTATGATGAAAAGTGTGATATGTTTTCAGGTATCTCCTATACTAATAGAGCCACATGCTCACCGGTTTGCCACATGATGTAGGCCTATGGACTGAACAAGAAACCACCAAAAATTTTAACCAGTCATCGTTCTCACAACACTGAGGACCAGTCATTCGAAATGACTTCTCCATGCATTTTATGCATTGGTAAAAGCACTATGATGAAAAGTGTGATATGTTTTCAGGTATCTCCTATACTAATAGAGCCACATGCTCACCGGTTTGCCACATGATGTAGGCCTATGGACTGAACAAGAAACCACCAAAAATTTTAACCAGTCATCGTTCTCACAACACTGAGGACCAGTCATTCGAAATGACTTCTCCATGCATTTTATGCATTGGTAAAAGCACTATGATGAAAAGTGTGATATGTTTTCAGGTATCTCCTATACTAATAGAGCCACATGCTCACCGGTTTGCCACATGATGTAGGCCTATGGACTGAACAAGAAACCACCAAAAATTTTAACCAGTCATCGTTCTCACAACACTGAGGACCAGTCATTCGAAATGACTTCTCCATGCATTTTATGCATTGGTAAAAGCACTATGATGAAAAGTGTGATATGTTTTCAGGTATCTCCTATACTAATAGAGCCACATGCTCACCGGTTTGCCACATGATGTAGGCCTATGGACTGAACAAGAAACCACCAAAAATTTTAACCAGTCATCGTTCTCACAACACTGAGGACCAGTCATTCGAAATGACTTCTCCATGCATTTTATGCATTGGTAAAAGCACTATGATGAAAAGTGTGATATGTTTTCAGGTATCTCCTATACTAATAGAGCCACATGCTCACCGGTTTGCCACATGATGTAGGCCTATGGACTGAACAAGAAACCACCAAAAATTTTAACCAGTCATCGTTCTCACAACACTGAGGACCAGTCATTCGAAATGACTTCTCCATGCATTTTATGCATTGGTAAAAGCACTATGATGAAAAGTGTGATATGTTTTCAGGTATCTCCTATACTAATAGAGCCACATGCTCACCGGTTTGCCACATGATGTAGGCCTATGGACTGAACAAGAAACCACCAAAAATTTTAACCAGTCATCGTTCTCACAACACTGAGGACCAGTCATTCGAAATGACTTCTCCATGCATTTTATGCATTGGTAAAAGCACTATGATGAAAAGTGTGATATGTTTTCAGGTATCTCCTATACTAATAGAGCCACATGCTCACCGGTTTGCCACATGATGTAGGCCTATGGACTGAACAAGAAACCACCAAAAATTTTAACCAGTCATCGTTCTCACAACACTGAGGACCAGTCATTCGAAATGACTTCTCCATGCATTTTATGCATTGGTAAAAGCACTATGATGAAAAGTGTGATATGTTTTCAGGTATCTCCTATACTAATAGAGCCACATGCTCACCGGTTTGCCACATGATGTAGGCCTATGGACTGAACAAGAAACCACCAAAAATTTTAACCAGTCATCGTTCTCACAACACTGAGGACCAGTCATTCGAAATGACTTCTCCATGCATTTTATGCATTGGTAAAAGCACTATGATGAAAAGTGTGATATGTTTTCAGGTATCTCCTATACTAATAGAGCCACATGCTCACCGGTTTGCCACATGATGTAGGCCTATGGACTGAACAAGAAACCACCAAAAATTTTAACCAGTCATCGTTCTCACAACACTGAGGACCAGTCATTCGAAATGACTTCTCCATGCATTTTATGCATTGGTAAAAGCACTATGATGAAAAGTGTGATATGTTTTCAGGTATCTCCTATACTAATAGAGCCACATGCTCACCGGTTTGCCACATGATGTAGGCCTATGGACTGAACAAGAAACCACCAAAAATTTTAACCAGTCATCGTTCTCACAACACTGAGGACCAGTCATTCGAAATGACTTCTCCATGCATTTTATGCATTGGTAAAAGCACTATGATGAAAAGTGTGATATGTTTTCAGGTATCTCCTATACTAATAGAGCCACATGCTCACCGGTTTGCCACATGATGTAGGCCTATGGACTGAACAAGAAACCACCAAAAATTTTAACCAGTCATCGTTCTCACAACACTGAGGACCAGTCATTCGAAATGACTTCTCCATGCATTTTATGCATTGGTAAAAGCACTATGATGAAAAGTGTGATATGTTTTCAGGTATCTCCTATACTAATAGAGCCACATGCTCACCGGTTTGCCACATGATGTAGGCCTATGGACTGAACAAGAAACCACCAAAAATTTTAACCAGTCATCGTTCTCACAACACTGAGGACCAGTCATTCGAAATGACTTCTCCATGCATTTTATGCATTGGTAAAAGCACTATGATGAAAAGTGTGATATGTTTTCAGGTATCTCCTATACTAATAGAGCCACATGCTCACCGGTTTGCCACATGATGTAGGCCTATGGACTGAACAAGAAACCACCAAAAATTTTAACCAGTCATCGTTCTCACAACACTGAGGACCAGTCATTCGAAATGACTTCTCCATGCATTTTATGCATTGGTAAAAGCACTATGATGAAAAGTGTGATATGTTTTCAGGTATCTCCTATACTAATAGAGCCACATGCTCACCGGTTTGCCACAACGATGACTGGTTAAAATTTTTGGTGGTTTCTTGTTCAGTCCATTAGCCTACATCATGTGGCAAACTGGTGAGCATGTGGCTCTATTAGTATAGGAGATACCTGAAAACATATCACACTTTTCATCATAGTGCTTTTACCAATGCATTAAAATGCATGGAGAAGTCATTTCGAATGACTGGTCCTCAGTGTTGTGAGAACGATGACTGGTTAAAATTTTTGGTGGTTTCTTGTTCAGATCCCATAGGCCTACATCAGCAACACTGAGGGACCAGTCATTCGAAATGACTTATCCATGCATTTTATGCATTGGTAAAAGCACTATGATGAAAAGTGTGATATGTTTTCAGGTATCTCCTATACTAATAGAGCCACATGCTCACCGGTTTGCCACATGATGTAGGCCTATGGACTGAACAAGAAACCACCAAAAATTTTAACCAGTCATCGTTCTCACAACACTGAGGACCAGTCATTCGAAATGACTTCTCCATGCATTTTATGCATTGGTAAAAGCACTATGATGAAAAGTGTGATATGTTTTCAGGTATCTCCTATACTAATAGAGCCACATGCTCACCGGTTTGCCACATGATGTAGGCCTATGGACTGAACAAGAAACCACCAAAAATTTTAACCAGTCATCGTTCTCACAACACTGAGGACCAGTCATTCGAAATGACTTCTCCATGCATTTTATGCATTGGTAAAAGCACTATGATGAAAAGTGTGATATGTTTTCAGGTATCTCCTATACTAATAGAGCCACATGCTCACCGGTTTGCCACATGATGTAGGCCTATGGACTGAACAAGAAACCACCAAAAATTTTAACCAGTCATCGTTCTCACAACACTGAGGACCAGTCATTCGAAATGACTTCTCCATGCATTTTATGCATTGGTAAAAGCACTATGATGAAAAGTGTGATATGTTTTCAGGTATCTCCTATACTAATAGAGCCACATGCTCACCGGTTTGCCACATGATGTAGGCCTATGGACTGAACAAGAAACCACCAAAAATTTTAACCAGTCATCGTTCTCACAACACTGAGGACCAGTCATTCGAAATGACTTCTCCATGCATTTTATGCATTGGTAAAAGCACTATGATGAAAAGTGTGATATGTTTTCAGGTATCTCCTATACTAATAGAGCCACATGCTCACCGGTTTGCCACATGATGTAGGCCTATGGACTGAACAAGAAACCACCAAAAATTTTAACCAGTCATCGTTCTCACAACACTGAGGACCAGTCATTCGAAATGACTTCTCCATGCATTTTATGCATTGGTAAAAGCACTATGATGAAAAGTGTGATATGTTTTCAGGTATCTCCTATACTAATAGAGCCACATGCTCACCGGTTTGCCACATGATGTAGGCCTATGGACTGAACAAGAAACCACCAAAAATTTTAACCAGTCATCGTTCTCACAACACTGAGGACCAGTCATTCGAAATGACTTCTCCATGCATTTTATGCATTGGTAAAAGCACTATGATGAAAAGTGTGATATGTTTTCAGGTATCTCCTATACTAATAGAGCCACATGCTCACCGGTTTGCCACATGATGTAGGCCTATGGACTGAACAAGAAACCACCAAAAATTTTAACCAGTCATCGTTCTCACAACACTGAGGACCAGTCATTCGAAATGACTTCTCCATGCATTTTATGCATTGGTAAAAGCACTATGATGAAAAGTGTGATATGTTTTCAGGTATCTCCTATACTAATAGAGCCACATGCTCACCAGGTTTGCCACAGTGATGTAGGCCTATGGACTGAACAAGAAACCACCAAAAATTTTAACCAGTCATCGTTCTCACAACACTGAGGACCAGTCATTCGAAATGACTTCTCCATGCATTTTATGCATTGGTAAAAGCACTATGATGAAAAGTGTGATATGTTTTCAGGTATCTCCTATACTAATAGAGCCACATGCTCACCGGTTTGCCACATGATGTAGGCCTATGGACTGAACAAGAAACCACCAAAAATTTTAACCAGTCATCGTTCATCCGAAATGACTTCTCCATGCATTTTATGCATTGGTAAAAGCACTATGATGAAAAGTGTGATATGTTTTCAGGTATCTCCTATACTAATAGAGCCACATGCTCACCGGTTTGCCACATGATGTAGGCCTATGGACTGAACAAGAAACCACCAAAAATTTTAACCAGTCATCGTTCTCACAACACTGAGGACCAGTCATTCGAAATGACTTCTCCATGCATTTTATGCATTGGTAAAAGCACTATGATGAAAAGTGTGATATGTTTTCAGGTATCTGTTATACTAATAGAGCCACATGCTCACCGGTTTGCCACATGATGTAGGCCTATGGACTGAACAAGAAACCACCAAAAAGTTAAACCAGTCATCGTTCTCACAACACTGAAGACCAGTCATCCGAAATGACTTCTCCATGCATTTTATGCATTGGTAAAAGCACTATGATGAAAAGTGTGATATGTTTTCAGGTATCTCCTATACTAATAGAGCCACATGCTCACCGGTTTGCCACATGATGTAGGCCTATGGACTGAACAAGAAACCACCAAAAATTTTAACCAGTCATCGTTCTCACAACACTGAGGACCAGTCATTCGAAATGACTTCTCCATGCATTTTATGCATTGGTAAAAGCACTATGATGAAAAGTGTGATATGTTTTCAGGTATCTCCTATACTAATAGAGCCACATGCTCACCGGTTTGCCACATGATGTAGGCCTATGGACTGAACAAGAAACCACCAAAAATTTTAACCAGTCATCGTTCTCACAACACTGAGGACCAGTCATTCGAAATGACTTCTCCATGCATTTTATGCATTGGTAAAAGCACTATGATGAAAAGTGTGATATGTTTTCAGGTATCTCCTATACTAATAGAGCCACATGCTCACCGGTTTGCCACATGATTTAGGCCTATGGACTGAACAATAAACCACCAAAAATTTTAACCAGTCATCGTTCTCACAACACTGAGGACCAGTCATCCGAAATGACTTCTCCATGCATTTTATGCATTGGTAAAAGCACTATGATGAAAAGTGTGATATGTTTTCAGGTATCTCCTATACTAATAGAGCCACATGCTCACCGGTTTGCCACATGATGTAGGCCTATGGACTGAACAAGAAACCACCAAAAATTTTAACCAGTCATCGTTCTCACAACACTGAGGACCAGTCATTCGAAATGACTTCTCCATGCATTTTATGCATTGGTAAAAGCACTATGATGAAAGCACTATGATGAAAAGTGTGATATGTTTTCAGGTATCTCCTATACTAATAGAGCCACATGCTCACCGGTTTGCCACATGATGTAGGCCTATGGACTGAACAAGAAACCACCAAAAATTTTAACCAGTCATCGTTCTCACAACACTGAGGACCAGTCATTCGAAATGACTTCTCCATGCATTTTATGCATTGGTAAAAGCACTATGATGAAAAGTGTGATATGTTTTCAGGTATCTCCTATACTAATAGAGCCACATGCTCACCGGTTTGCCACATGATGTAGGCCTATGGACTGAACAAGAAACCACCAAAAATTTTAACCAGTCATCGTTCTCACAACACTGAGGACCAGTCATTCGAAATGACTTCTCCATGCATTTTATGCATTGGTAAAAGCACTATGATGAAAAGTGTGATATGTTTTCAGGTATCTCCTATACTAATAGAGCCACATGCTCACCGGTTTGCCACATGATGTAGGCCTATGGACTGAACAAGAAACCACCAAAAATTTTAACCAGTCATCGTTCTCACAACACTGAGGACCAGTCATTCGAAATGACTTCTCCATGCATTTTATGCATTGGTAAAAGCACTATGATGAAAAGTGTGATATGTTTTCAGGTATCTCCTATACTAATAGAGCCACATGCTCACCGGTTTGCCACATGATGTAGGCCTATGGACTGAACAAGAAACCACCAAAAATTTTAACCAGTCATCGTTCTCACAACACTGAGGACCAGTCATTCGAAATGACTTCTCCATGCATTTTATGCATTGGTAAAAGCACTATGATGAAAAGTGTGATATGTTTTCAGGTATCTCCTATACTAATAGAGCCACATGCTCACCGGTTTGCCACATGATGTAGGCCTATGGACTGAACAAGAAACCACCAAAAATTTTAACCAGTCATCGTTCTCACAACACTGAGGACCAGTCATTCGAAATGACTTCTCCATGCATTTTATGCATTGGTAAAAGCACTATGATGAAAAGTGTGATATGTTTTCAGGTATCTCCTATACTAATAGAGCCACATGCTCACCGGTTTGCCACATGATGTAGGCCTATGGACTGAACAAGAAACCACCAAAAATTTTAACCAGTCATCGTTCTCACAACACTGAGGACCAGTCATTCGAAATGACTTCTCCATGCATTTTATGCATTGGTAAAAGCACTATGATGAAAAGTGTGATATGTTTTCAGGTATCTCCTATACTAATAGAGCCACATGCTCACCGGTTTGCCACATGATGTAGGCCTATGGACTGAACAAGAAACCACCAAAAATTTTAACCAGTCATCGTTCTCACAACACTGAGGACCAGTCATTCGAAATGACTTCTCCATGCATTTTATGCATTGGTAAAAGCACTATGATGAAAAGTGTGATATGTTTTCAGGTATCTCCTATACTAATAGAGCCACATGCTCACCGGTTTGCCACATGATGTAGGCCTATGGACTGAACAAGAAACCACCAAAAATTTTAACCAGTCATCGTTCTCACAACACTGAGGACCAGTCATTCGAAATGACTTCTCCATGCATTTTATGCATTGGTAAAAGCACTATGATGAAAAGTGTGATATGTTTTCAGGTATCTCCTATACTAATAGAGCCACATGCTCACCGGTTTGCCACATGATGTAGGCCTATGGACTGAACAAGAAACCACCAAAAATTTTAACCAGTCATCGTTCTCACAACACTGAGGACCAGTCATTCGAAATGACTTCTCCATGCATTTTATGCATTGGTAAAAGCACTATGATGAAAAGTGTGATATGTTTTCAGGTATCTCCTATACTAATAGAGCCACATGCTCACCGGTTTGCCACATGATGTAGGCCTATGGACTGAACAAGAAACCACCAAAAATTTTAACCAGTCATCGTTCTCACAACACTGAGGACCAGTCATTCGAAATGACTTCTCCATGCATTTTATGCATTGGTAAAAGCACTATGATGAAAAGTGTGATATGTTTTCAGGTATCTCCTATACTAATAGAGCCACATGCTCACCGGTTTGCCACATGATGTAGGCCTATGGACTGAACAAGAAACCACCAAAAATTTTAACCAGTCATCGTTCTCACAACACTGAGGACCAGTCATTCGAAATGACTTCTCCATGCATTTTATGCATTGGTAAAAGCACTATGATGAAAAGTGTGATATGTTTTCAGGTATCTCCTATACTAATAGAGCCACATGCTCACCGGTTTGCCACATGATGTAGGCCTATGGACTGAACAAGAAACCACCAAAAATTTTAACCAGTCATCGTTCTCACAACACTGAGGACCAGTCATTCGAAATGACTTCTCCATGCATTTTATGCATTGGTAAAAGCACTATGATGAAAAGTGTGATATGTTTTCAGGTATCTCCTATACTAATAGAGCCACATGCTCACCGGTTTGCCACATGATGTAGGCCTATGGACTGAACAAGAAACCACCAAAAATTTTAACCAGTCATCGTTCTCACAACACTGAGGACCAGTCATTCGAAATGACTTCTCCATGCATTTTATGCATTGGTAAAAGCACTATGATGAAAAGTGTGATATGTTTTCAGGTATCTCCTATACTAATAGAGCCACATGCTCACCGGTTTGCCACATGATGTAGGCCTATGGACTGAACAAGAAACCACCAAAAATTTTAACCAGTCATCGTTCTCACAACACTGAGGACCAGTCATTCGAAATGACTTCTCCATGCATTTTATGCATTGGTAAAAGCACTATGATGAAAAGTGTGATATGTTTTCAGGTATCTCCTATACTAATAGAGCCACATGCTCACCGGTTTGCCACATGATGTAGGCCTATGGACTGAACAAGAAACCACCAAAAATTTTAACCAGTCATCGTTCTCACAACACTGAGGACCAGTCATTCGAAATGACTTCTCCATGCATTTTATGCATTGGTAAAAGCACTATGATGAAAAGTGTGATATGTTTTCAGGTATCTCCTATACTAATAGAGCCACATGCTCACCGGTTTGCCACATGATGTAGGCCTATGGACTGAACAAGAAACCACCAAAAATTTTAACCAGTCATCGTTCTCACAACACTGAGGACCAGTCATTCGAAATGACTTCTCCATGCATTTTATGCATTGGTAAAAGCACTATGATGAAAAGTGTGATATGTTTTCAGGTATCTCCTATACTAATAGAGCCACATGCTCACCGGTTTGCCACATGATGTAGGCCTATGGACTGAACAAGAAACCACCAAAAATTTTAACCAGTCATCGTTCTCACAACACTGAGGACCAGTCATTCGAAATGACTTCTCCATGCATTTTATGCATTGGTAAAAGCACTATGATGAAAAGTGTGATATGTTTTCAGGTATCTCCTATACTAATAGAGCCACATGCTCACCGGTTTGCCACATGATGTAGGCCTATGGACTGAACAAGAAACCACCAAAAATTTTAACCAGTCATCGTTCTCACAACACTGAGGACCAGTCATTCGAAATGACTTCTCCATGCATTTTATGCATTGGTAAAAGCACTATGATGAAAAGTGTGATATGTTTTCAGGTATCTCCTATACTAATAGAGCCACATGCTCACCGGTTTGCCACATGATGTAGGCCTATGGACTGAACAAGAAACCACCAAAAATTTTAACCAGTCATCGTTCTCACAACACTGAGGACCAGTCATTCGAAATGACTTCTCCATGCATTTTATGCATTGGTAAAAGCACTATGATGAAAAGTGTGATATGTTTTCAGGTATCTCCTATACTAATAGAGCCACATGCTCACCGGTTTGCCACATGATGTAGGCCTATGGACTGAACAAGAAACCACCAAAAATTTTAACCAGTCATCGTTCTCACAACACTGAGGACCAGTCATTCGAAATGACTTCTCCATGCATTTTATGCATTGGTAAAAGCACTATGATGAAAAGTGTGATATGTTTTCAGGTATCTCCTATACTAATAGAGCCACATGCTCACCGGTTTGCCACATGATGTAGGCCTATGGACTGAACAAGAAACCACCAAAAATTTTAACCAGTCATCGTTCTCACAACACTGAGGACCAGTCATTCGAAATGACTTCTCCATGCATTTTATGCATTGGTAAAAGCACTATGATGAAAAGTGTGATATGTTTTCAGGTATCTCCTATACTAATAGAGCCACATGCTCACCGGTTTGCCACATGATGTAGGCCTATGGACTGAACAAGAAACCACCAAAAATTTTAACCAGTCATCGTTCTCACAACACTGAGGACCAGTCATTCGAAATGACTTCTCCATGCATTTTATGCATTGGTAAAAGCACTATGATGAAAAGTGTGATATGTTTTCAGGTATCTCCTATACTAATAGAGCCACATGCTCACCGGTTTGCCACATGATGTAGGCCTATGGACTGAACAAGAAACCACCAAAAATTTTAACCAGTCATCGTTCTCACAACACTGAGGACCAGTCATTCGAAATGACTTCTCCATGCATTTTATGCATTGGTAAAAGCACTATGATGAAAAGTGTGATATGTTTTCAGGTATCTCCTATACTAATAGAGCCACATGCTCACCGGTTTGCCACATGATGTAGGCCTATGGACTGAACAAGAAACCACCAAAAATTTTAACCAGTCATCGTTCTCACAACACTGAGGACCAGTCATTCGAAATGACTTCTCCATGCATTTTATGCATTGGTAAAAGCACTATGATGAAAAGTGTGATATGTTTTCAGGTATCTCCTATACCAATAGAGCCACATGCTCACGCGTTTGCCACATGATGTAGGCCTATGGACTGAACAAGAAACCACCAAAAATTTTAACCAGTCATCGTTCTCACAACACTGAGGACCAGTCATTCGAAATGACTTCTCCATGCATTTTATGCATTGGTAAAAGCACTATGATGAAAAGTGTGATATGTTTTCAGGTATCTCCTATACTAATAGAGCCACATGCTCACCGGTTTGCCACATGATGTAGGCCTATGGACTGAACAAGAAACCACCAAAAATTTTAACCAGTCATCGTTCTCACAACACTGAGGACCAGTCATTCGAAATGACTTCTCCATGCATTTTATGCATTGGTAAAAGCACTATGATGAAAAGTGTGATATGTTTTCAGGTATCTCCTATACTAATAGAGCCACATGCTCACCGGTTTGCCACATGATGTAGGCCTATGGACTGAACAAGAAACCACCAAAAATTTTAACCAGTCATCGTTCTCACAACACTGAGGACCAGTCATTCGAAATGACTTCTCCATGCATTTTATGCATTGGTAAAAGCACTATGATGAAAAGTGTGATATGTTTTCAGGTATCTCCTATACTAATAGAGCCACATGCTCACCGGTTTGCCACATGATGTAGGCCTATGGACTGAACAAGAAACCACCAAAAATTTTAACCAGTCATCGTTCTCACAACACTGAGGACCAGTCATTCGAAATGACTTCTCCATGCATTTTATGCATTGGTAAAAGCACTATGATGAAAAGTGTGATATGTTTTCAGGTATCTCCTATACTAATAGAGCCACATGCTCACCGGTTTGCCACATGATGTAGGCCTATGGACTGAACAAGAAACCACCAAAAATTTTAACCAGTCATCGTTCTCACAACACTGAGGACCAGTCATTCGAAATGACTTCTCCATGCATTTTATGCATTGGTAAAAGCACTATGATGAAAAGTGTGATATGTTTTCAGGTATCTCCTATACTAATAGAGCCACATGCTCACCGGTTTGCCACATGATGTAGGCCTATGGACTGAACAAGAAACCACCAAAAATTTTAACCAGTCATCGTTCTCACAACACTGAGGACCAGTCATTCGAAATGACTTCTCCATGCATTTTATGCATTGGTAAAAGCACTATGATGAAAAGTGTGATATGTTTTCAGGTATCTCCTATACTAATAGAGCCACATGCTCACCGGTTTGCCACATGATGTAGGCCTATGGACTGAACAAGAAACCACCAAAAATTTTAACCAGTCATCGTTCTCACAACACTGAGGACCAGTCATTCGAAATGACTTCTCCATGCATTTTATGCATTGGTAAAAGCACTATGATGAAAAGTGTGATATGTTTTCAGGTATCTCCTATACTAATAGAGCCACATGCTCACCGGTTTGCCACATGATGTAGGCCTATGGACTGAACAAGAAACCACCAAAAATTTTAACCAGTCATCGTTCTCACAACACTGAGGACCAGTCATTCGAAATGACTTCTCCATGCATTTTATGCATTGGTAAAAGCACTATGATGAAAAGTGTGATATGTTTTCAGGTATCTCCTATACTAATAGAGCCACATGCTCACCGGTTTGCCACATGATGTAGGCCTATGGACTGAACAAGAAACCACCAAAAATTTTAACCAGTCATCGTTCTCACAACACTGAGGACCAGTCATTCGAAATGACTTCTCCATGCATTTTATGCATTGGTAAAAGCACTATGATGAAAAGTGTGATATGTTTTCAGGTATCTCCTATACTAATAGAGCCACATGCTCACCGGTTTGCCACATGATGTAGGCCTATGGACTGAACAAGAAACCACCAAAAATTTTAACCAGTCATCGTTCTCACAACACTGAGGACCAGTCATTCGAAATGACTTCTCCATGCATTTTATGCATTGGTAAAAGCACTATGATGAAAAGTGTGATATGTTTTCAGGTATCTCCTATACTAATAGAGCCACATGCTCACCGGTTTGCCACATGATGTAGGCCTATGGACTGAACAAGAAACCACCAAAAATTTTAACCAGTCATCGTTCTCACAACACTGAGGACCAGTCATTCGAAATGACTTCTCCATGCATTTTATGCATTGGTAAAAGCACTATGATGAAAAGTGTGATATGTTTTCAGGTATCTCCTATACTAATAGAGCCACATGCTCACCGGTTTGCCACATGATGTAGGCCTATGGACTGAACAAGAAACCACCAAAAATTTTAACCAGTCATCGTTCTCACAACACTGAGGACCAGTCATTCGAAATGACTTCTCCATGCATTTTATGCATTGGTAAAAGCACTATGATGAAAAGTGTGATATGTTTTCAGGTATCTCCTATACTAATAGAGCCACATGCCACCGGTTTGCCACATGATGTAGGCCTATGGACTGAACAAGAAACCACCAAAAATTTTAACCAGTCATCGTTCTCACAACACTGAGGACCAGTCATTCGAAATGACTTCTCCATGCATTTTATGCATTGGTAAAAGCACTATGATGAAAAGTGTGATATGTTTTCAGGTATCTCCTATACTAATAGAGCCACATGCTCACCGGTTTGCCACATGATGTAGGCCTATGGACTGAACAAGAAACCACCAAAAATTTTAACCAGTCATCGTTCTCACAACACTGAGGACCAGTCATTCGAAATGACTTCTCCATGCATTTTATGCATTGGTAAAAGCACTATGATGAAAAGTGTGATATGTTTTCAGGTATCTCCTATACTAATAGAGCCACATGCTCACCGGTTTGCCACATGATGTAGGCCTATGGACTGAACAAGAAACCACCAAAAATTTTAACCAGTCATCGTTCTCACAACACTGAGGACCAGTCATTCGAAATGACTTCTCCATGCATTTTATGCATTGGTAAAAGCACTATGATGAAAAGTGTGATATGTTTTCAGGTATCTCCTATACTAATAGAGCCACATGCTCACCGGTTTGCCACATGATGTAGGCCTATGGACTGAACAAGAAACCACCAAAAATTTTAACCAGTCATCGTTCTCACAACACTGAGGACCAGTCATTCGAAATGACTTCTCCATGCATTTTATGCATTGGTAAAAGCACTATGATGAAAAGTGTGATATGTTTTCAGGTATCTCCTATACTAATAGAGCCACATGCTCACCGGTTTGCCACATGATGTAGGCCTATGGACTGAACAAGAAACCACCAAAAATTTTAACCAGTCATCGTTCTCACAACACTGAGGACCAGTCATTCGAAATGACTTCTCCATGCATTTTATGCATTGGTAAAAGCACTATGATGAAAAGTGTGATATGTTTTCAGGTATCTCCTATACTAATAGAGCCACATGCTCACCGGTTTGCCACATGATGTAGGCCTATGGACTGAACAAGAAACCACCAAAAATTTTAACCAGTCATCGTTCTCACAACACTGAGGACCAGTCATTCGAAATGACTTCTCCATGCATTTTATGCATTGGTAAAAGCACTATGATGAAAAGTGTGATATGTTTTCAGGTATCTCCTATACTAATAGAGCCACATGCTCACCGGTTTGCCACATGATGTAGGCCTATGGACTGAACAAGAAACCACCAAAAATTTTAACCAGTCATCGTTCTCACAACACTGAGGACCAGTCATTCGAAATGACTTCTCCATGCATTTTATGCATTGGTAAAAGCACTATGATGAAAAGTGTGATATGTTTTCAGGTATCTCCTATACTAATAGAGCCACATGCTCACCGGTTTGCCACATGATGTAGGCCTATGGACTGAACAAGAAACCACCAAAAATTTTAACCAGTCATCGTTCTCACAACACTGAGGACCAGTCATTCGAAATGACTTCTCCATGCATTTTATGCATTGGTAAAAGCACTATGATGAAAAGTGTGATATGTTTTCAGGTATCTCCTATACTAATAGAGCCACATGCTCACCGGTTTGCCACATGATGTAGGCCTATGGACTGAACAAGAAACCACCAAAAATTTTAACCAGTCATCGTTCTCACAACACTGAGGACCAGTCATTCGAAATGACTTCTCCATGCATTTTATGCATTGGTAAAAGCACTATGATGAAAAGTGTGATATGTTTTCAGGTATCTCCTATACTAATAGAGCCACATGCTCACCGGTTTGCCACATGATGTAGGCCTATGGACTGAACAAGAAACCACCAAAAATTTTAACCAGTCATCGTTCTCACAACACTGAGGACCAGTCATTCGAAATGACTTCTCCATGCATTTTATGCATTGGTAAAAGCACTATGATGAAAAGTGTGATATGTTTTCAGGTATCTCCTATACTAATAGAGCCACATGCTCACCGGTTTGCCACATGATGTAGGCCTATGGACTGAACAAGAAACCACCAAAAATTTTAACCAGTCATCGTTCTCACAACACTGAGGACCAGTCATTCGAAATGACTTCTCCATGCATTTTATGCATTGGTAAAAGCACTATGATGAAAAGTGTGATATGTTTTCAGGTATCTCCTATACTAATAGAGCCACATGCTCACCGGTTTGCCACATGATGTAGGCCTATGGACTGAACAAGAAACCACCAAAAATTTTAACCAGTCATCGTTCTCACAACACTGAGGACCAGTCATTCGAAATGACTTCTCCATGCATTTTATGCATTGGTAAAAGCACTATGATGAAAAGTGTGATATGTTTTCAGGTATCTCCTATACTAATAGAGCCACATGCTCACCGGTTTGCCACATGATGTAGGCCTATGGACTGAACAAGAAACCACCAAAAATTTTAACCAGTCATCGTTCTCACAACACTGAGGACCAGTCATTCGAAATGACTTCTCCATGCATTTTATGCATTGGTAAAAGCACTATGATGAAAAGTGTGATATGTTTTCAGGTATCTCCTATACTAATAGAGCCACATGCTCACCGGTTTGCCACATGATGTAGGCCTATGGACTGAACAAGAAACCACCAAAAATTTTAACCAGTCATCGTTCTCACAACACTGAGGACCAGTCATTCGAAATGACTTCTCCATGCATTTTATGCATTGGTAAAAGCACTATGATGAAAAGTGTGATATGTTTTCAGGTATCTCCTATACTAATAGAGCCACATGCTCACCGGTTTGCCACATGATGTAGGCCTATGGACTGAACAAGAAACCACCAAAAATTTTAACCAGTCATCGTTCTCACAACACTGAGGACCAGTCATTCGAAATGACTTCTCCATGCATTTTATGCATTGGTAAAAGCACTATGATGAAAAGTGTGATATGTTTTCAGGTATCTCCTATACTAATAGAGCCACATGCTCACCGGTTTGCCACATGATGTAGGCCTATGGACTGAACAAGAAACCACCAAAAATTTTAACCAGTCATCGTTCTCACAACACTGAGGACCAGTCATTCGAAATGACTTCTCCATGCATTTTATGCATTGGTAAAAGCACTATGATGAAAAGTGTGATATGTTTTCAGGTATCTCCTATACTAATAGAGCCACATGCTCACCGGTTTGCCACATGATGTAGGCCTATGGACTGAACAAGAAACCACCAAAAATTTTAACCAGTCATCGTTCTCACAACACTGAGGACCAGTCATTCGAAATGACTTCTCCATGCATTTTATGCATTGGTAAAAGCACTATGATGAAAAGTGTGATATGTTTTCAGGTATCTCCTATACTAATAGAGCCACATGCTCACCGGTTTGCCACATGATGTAGGCCTATGGACTGAACAAGAAACCACCAAAAATTTTAACCAGTCATCGTTCTCACAACACTGAGGACCAGTCATTCGAAATGACTTCTCCATGCATTTTATGCATTGGTAAAAGCACTATGATGAAAAGTGTGATATGTTTTCAGGTATCTCCTATACTAATAGAGCCACATGCTCACCGGTTTGCCACATGATGTAGGCCTATGGACTGAACAAGAAACCACCAAAAATTTTAACCAGTCATCGTTCTCACAACACTGAGGACCAGTCATTCGAAATGACTTCTCCATGCATTTTATGCATTGGTAAAAGCACTATGATGAAAAGTGTGATATGTTTTCAGGTATCTCCTATACTAATAGAGCCACATGCTCACCGGTTTGCCACATGATGTAGGCCTATGGACTGAACAAGAAACCACCAAAAATTTTAACCAGTCATCGTTCTCACAACACTGAGGACCAGTCATTCGAAATGACTTCTCCATGCATTTTATGCATTGGTAAAAGCACTATGATGAAAAGTGTGATATGTTTTCAGGTATCTCCTATACTAATAGAGCCACATGCTCACCGGTTTGCCACATGATGTAGGCCTATGGACTGAACAAGAAACCACCAAAAATTTTAACCAGTCATCGTTCTCACAACACTGAGGACCAGTCATTCGAAATGACTTCTCCATGCATTTTATGCATTGGTAAAAGCACTATGATGAAAAGTGTGATATGTTTTCAGGTATCTCCTATACTAATAGAGCCACATGCTCACCGGTTTGCCACATGATGTAGGCCTATGGACTGAACAAGAAACCACCAAAAATTTTAACCAGTCATCGTTCTCACAACACTGAGGACCAGTCATTCGAAATGACTTCTCCATGCATTTTATGCATTGGTAAAAGCACTATGATGAAAAGTGTGATATGTTTTCAGGTATCTCCTATACTAATAGAGCCACATGCTCACCGGTTTGCCACATGATGTAGGCCTATGGACTGAACAAGAAACCACCAAAAATTTTAACCAGTCATCGTTCTCACAACACTGAGGACCAGTCATTCGAAATGACTTCTCCATGCATTTTATGCATTGGTAAAAGCACTATGATGAAAAGTGTGATATGTTTTCAGGTATCTCCTATACTAATAGAGCCACATGCTCACCGGTTTGCCACATGATGTAGGCCTATGGACTGAACAAGAAACCACCAAAAATTTTAACCAGTCATCGTTCTCACAACACTGAGGACCAGTCATTCGAAATGACTTCTCCATGCATTTTATGCATTGGTAAAAGCACTATGATGAAAAGTGTGATATGTTTTCAGGTATCTCCTATACTAATAGAGCCACATGCTCACCGGTTTGCCACATGATGTAGGCCTATGGACTGAACAAGAAACCACCAAAAATTTTAACCAGTCATCGTTCTCACAACACTGAGGACCAGTCATTCGAAATGACTTCTCCATGCATTTTATGCATTGGTAAAAGCACTATGATGAAAAGTGTGATATGTTTTCAGGTATCTCCTATACTAATAGAGCCACATGCTCACCGGTTTGCCACATGATGTAGGCCTATGGACTGAACAAGAAACCACCAAAAATTTTAACCAGTCATCGTTCTCACAACACTGAGGACCAGTCATTCGAAATGACTTCTCCATGCATTTTATGCATTGGTAAAAGCACTATGATGAAAAGTGTGATATGTTTTCAGGTATCTCCTATACTAATAGAGCCACATGCTCACCGGTTTGCCACATGATGTAGGCCTATGGACTGAACAAGAAACCACCAAAAATTTTAACCAGTCATCGTTCTCACAACACTGAGGACCAGTCATTCGAAATGACTTCTCCATGCATTTTATGCATTGGTAAAAGCACTATGATGAAAAGTGTGATATGTTTTCAGGTATCTCCTATACTAATAGAGCCACATGCTCACCGGTTTGCCACATGATGTAGGCCTATGGACTGAACAAGAAACCACCAAAAATTTTAACCAGTCATCGTTCTCACAACACTGAGGACCAGTCATTCGAAATGACTTCTCCATGCATTTTATGCATTGGTAAAAGCACTATGATGAAAAGTGTGATATGTTTTCAGGTATCTCCTATACTAATAGAGCCACATGCTCACCGGTTTGCCACATGATGTAGGCCTATGGACTGAACAAGAAACCACCAAAAATTTTAACCAGTCATCGTTCTCACAACACTGAGGACCAGTCATTCGAAATGACTTCTCCATGCATTTTATGCATTGGTAAAAGCACTATGATGAAAAGTGTGATATGTTTTCAGGTATCTCCTATACTAATAGAGCCACATGCTCACCGGTTTGCCACATGATGTAGGCCTATGGACTGAACAAGAAACCACCAAAAATTTTAACCAGTCATCGTTCTCACAACACTGAGGACCAGTCATTCGAAATGACTTCTCCATGCATTTTATGCATTGGTAAAAGCACTATGATGAAAAGTGTGATATGTTTTCAGGTATCTCCTATACTAATAGAGCCACATGCTCACCGGTTTGCCACATGATGTAGGCCTATGGACTGAACAAGAAACCACCAAAAATTTTAACCAGTCATCGTTCTCACAACACTGAGGACCAGTCATTCGAAATGACTTCTCCATGCATTTTATGCATTGGTAAAAGCACTATGATGAAAAGTGTGATATGTTTTCAGGTATCTCCTATACTAATAGAGCCACATGCTCACCGGTTTGCCACATGATGTAGGCCTATGGACTGAACAAGAAACCACCAAAAATTTTAACCAGTCATCGTTCTCACAACACTGAGGACCAGTCATGTCTCCATGCATTTTATGCAGTTGGTAAAAGCACTATGATGCAAAAGTGTGATATGTTTTCAGGGTACCTTCCTATACTAATAGAGCCCAATGCCTCACCGGTTTTCACATGATGTAGGCCCTATGAGACTGAACAAGAAACCACCAAAAATTTTAATCAGTCATCGTGTGTCTCACAACACTGAGGACCAGTCATTCCGAAATGACTTCTCCATGCATTTTATGCATGGTAAAAGCACTATGATGAAAAGTGTGATATGTTTTCAGGTATCTCCTATACTAATAGAGCCACATGCTCACCGGTTTGCCACATGATGTAGGCCTATGGAACTGAACAAGAAACCACCAAAAATTTTAATCAGTCATCGTTCTCACAACACTGAGGACCAGTCATTCGAAATGACTTCTCCATGCATTTTATGCATTGGTAAAAGCACTATGATGAAAAGTGTGATATGTTTTCAGGTATCTCCTATACTAATAGAGCCACATGCTCACCGGTTTGCCACATGATGTAGGCCTATGGACTGAACAAGAAACCACCAAAAATTTTAACCAGTCATCGTTCTCACAACACTGAGGACCAGTCATTCGAAATGACTTCTCCATGCATTTTATGCATTGGTAAAAGCACTATGATGAAAAGTGTGATATGTTTTCAGGTATCTCCTATACTAATAGAGCCACATGCTCACCGGTTTGCCACATGATGTAGGCCTATGGACTGAACAAGAAACCACCAAAAATTTTAACCAGTCATCGTTCTCACAACACTGAGGACCAGTCATTCGAAATGACTTCTCCATGCATTTTATGCATTGGTAAAAGCACTATGATGAAAAGTGTGATATGTTTTCAGGTATCTCCTATACTAATAGAGCCACATGCTCACCGGTTTGCCACATGATGTAGGCCTATGGAACTGAACAAGAAACCACCAAAAATTTTAACCAGTCATCGTTCTCACAACACTGAGGACCAGTCATTCGAAATGACTTCTCCATGCATTTTATGCATTGGTAAAAGCACTATGATGAAAAGTGTGATATGTTTTCAGGTATCTCCTATACTAATAGAGCCACATGCTCACCGGTTTGCCACATGATGTAGGCCTATGGACCTGAACAAGAAACCACCAAAAATTTAACCAGTCATCGTTCTCACAACACTGAGGACCAGTCATTCGAAATGACTTCTCCATGCATTTTATGCATTGGTAAAAGCACTATGATGAAAAGTGTGATATGTTTTCAGGTATCTCCTATACTAATAGAGCCACATGCTCACCGGTTTGCCACATGATGTAGGCCTATGGACTGAACAAGAAACCACCAAAAATTCTAACCAGTCATCGTTCTCACAACACTGAGGACCAGTCATTCGAAATGACTTCTCCATGTCATTTTATGCATTGGTAAAAGCACTATGATGAAAAGTGTGATATGTTTTCAGGTATCTCCTATACTAATAGAGCCACATGCTCACCGGTTTGCCACATGATGTAGGCCTATGGACTGAACAAGAAACCACCAAAAATTTTAACCAGTCATCGTTCTCACAACACTGAGGACCAGTCATTCGAAATGACTTCTCCAGTCATTTTATGCATTGGTAAAAGCACTATGATGAAAAGTGTGATATATTTTCAGGTATCTCCTATACTAATAGAGCCACATGCTCACCGGTTTGCCACATGATGTAGGCCTATGGACTGAACAAGAAACCACCAAAAATTTTAACCAGTCATCGTTCTCACAACACTGAGGACCAGTCATTCGAAATGACTTCTCCATGCATTTTATGCATTGGTAAAAGCACTATGATGAAAAGTGTGATATGTTTTCAGGTATCTCCTATACTAATAGAGCCACATGCTCACCGGTTTGCCACATGATGTAGGCCTATGGACTGAACAAGAAACCACCAAAAATTTTAACCAGTCATCGTTCTCACAACACTGAGGACCAGTCATTCGAAATGACTTCTCCATGCATTTTATGCATTGGTAAAAGCACTATGATGAAAAGTGTGATATGTTTTCAGGTATCTCCTATACTAATAGAGCCACATGCTCACCAGTTTGCCACATGATGTAGGCCTATGGACTGAACAAGAAACCACCAAAAATTTTAACCAGTCATCGTTCTCACAACACTGAGGACCAGTCATTCGAAATGACTTCTCCATGCATTTTATGCATTGGTAAAAGCACTATGATGAAAAGTGTGATATGTTTTCAGGTATCTCCTATACTAATAGAGCCACATGCTCACCGGTTTGCCACATGATGTAGGCCTATGGACTGAACAAGAAACCACCAAAAATTTTAACCAGTCATCGTTCTCACAACACTGAGGACCAGTCATTCGAAATGACTTCTCCATGCATTTTATGCATTGGTAAAAGCACTATGATGAAAAGTGTGATATGTTTTCAGGTATCTCCTATACTAATAGAGCCACATGCTCACCGGTTTGCCACATGATGTAGGCCTATGGACTGAACAAGAAACCACCAAAAATTTTAACCAGTCATCGTTCTCACAACACTGAGGACCAGTCATTCGAAATGACTTCTCCAGTCATTTTATGCATTGGTAAAAGCACTATGATGAAAAGTGTGATATATTTTCAGGTATCTCCTATACTAATAGAGCCACATGCTCACCGGTTTGCCACATGATGTAGGCCTATGGACTGAACAAGAAACCACCAAAAATTTTAACCAGTCATCGTTCTCACAACACTGAGGACCAGTCATTCGAAATGACTTCTCCATGCATTTTATGCATTGGTAAAAGCACTATGATGAAAAGTGTGATATGTTTTCAGGTATCTCCTATACTAATAGAGCCACATGCTCACCGGTTTGCCACATGATGTAGGCCTATGGACTGAACAAGAAGCCACCAAAAATTTTAACCAGTCATCGTTCTCACAACACTGAGGACCAGTCATTCGAAATGACTTCTCCATGCATTTTATGCATTGGTAAAAGCACTATGATGAAAAGTGTGATATGTTTTCAGGTATCTCCTATACTAATAGAGCCACATGCTCACCGGTTTGCCACATGATGTAGGCCTATGGACTGAACAAGAAACCACCAAAAATTTTAACCAGTCATCGTTCTCACAACACTGAGGACCAGTCATTCGAAATGACTTCTCCATGCATTTTATGCATTGGTAAAAGCACTATGATGAAAAGTGTGATATGTTTTCAGGTATCTCCTATACTAATAGAGCCACATGCTCACCGGTTTGCCACATGATGTAGGCCTATGGACTGAACAAGAAACCACCAAAAATTTTAACCAGTCATCGTTCTCACAACACTGAGGACCAGTCATTCGAAATGACTTCTCCATGCATTTTATGCATTGGTAAAAGCACTATGATGAAAAGTGTGATATGTTTTCAGGTATCTCCTATACTAATAGAGCCACATGCTCACCAGTTTGCCACATGATGTAGGCCTATGGACTGAACAAGAAACCACCAAAAATTTTAACCAGTCATCGTTCTCACAACACTGAGGACCAGTCATTCGAAATGACTTCTCCATGCATTTTATGCATTGGTAAAAGCACTATGATGAAAAGTGTGATATGTTTTCAGGTATCTCCTATACTAATAGAGCCACATGCTCACCGGTTTGCCACATGATGTAGGCCTATGGACTGAACAAGAAACCACCAAAAATTTTAACCAGTCATCGTTCTCACAACACTGAGGACCAGTCATTCGAAATGACTTCTCCATGCATTTTATGCATTGGTAAAAGCACTATGATGAAAAGTGTGATATGTTTTCAGGTATCTCCTATACTAATAGAGCCACATGCTCACCGGTTTGCCACATGATGTAGGCCTATGGACTGAACAAGAAACCACCAAAAATTTTAACCAGTCATCGTTCTCACAACACTGAGGACCAGTCATTCGAAATGACTTCTCCAGTCATTTTATGCATTGGTAAAAGCACTATGATGAAAAGTGTGATATATTTTCAGGTATCTCCTATACTAATAGAGCCACATGCTCACCGGTTTGCCACATGATGTAGGCCTATGGACTGAACAAGAAACCACCAAAAATTTTAACCAGTCATCGTTCTCACAACACTGAGGACCAGTCATTCGAAATGACTTCTCCATGCATTTTATGCATTGGTAAAAGCACTATGATGAAAAGTGTGATATGTTTTCAGGTATCTCCTATACTAATAGAGCCACATGCTCACCGGTTTGCCACATGATGTAGGCCTATGGACTGAACAAGAAGCCACCAAAAATTTTAACCAGTCATCGTTCTCACAACACTGAGGACCAGTCATTCGAAATGACTTCTCCATGCATTTTATGCATTGGTAAAAGCACTATGATGAAAAGTGTGATATGTTTTCAGGTATCTCCTATACTAATAGAGCCACATGCTCACCGGTTTGCCACATGATGTAGGCCTATGGACTGAACAAGAAACCACCAAAAATTTTAACCAGTCATCGTTCTCACAACACTGAGGACCAGTCATTCGAAATGACTTCTCCATGCATTTTATGCATTGGTAAAAGCACTATGATGAAAAGTGTGATATGTTTTCAGGTATCTCCTATACTAATAGAGCCACATGCTCACCGGTTTGCCACATGATGTAGGCCTATGGACTGAACAAGAAACCACCAAAAATTCTAACCAGTCATCGTTCTCACAACACTGAGGACCAGTCATTCGAAATGACTTCTCCATGCATTTTATGCATTGGTAAAAGCACTATGATGAAAAGTGTGATATGTTTTCAGGTATCTCCTATACTAATAGAGCCACATGCTCACCGGTTTGCCACATGATGTAGGCCTATGGACTGAACAAGAAACCACCAAAAATTTTAACCAGTCATCGTTCTCACAACACTGAGGACCAGTCATTCGAAATGACTTCTCCAGTCATTTTATGCATTGGTAAAAGCACTATGATGAAAAGTGTGATATATTTTCAGGTATCTCCTATACTAATAGAGCCACATGCTCACCGGTTTGCCACATGATGTAGGCCTATGGACTGAAGAAGAAACCACCAAAAATTTTAACCAGTCATCGTTCTCACAACACTGAGGACCAGTCATTCGAAATGACTTCTCCATGCATTTTATGCATTGGTAAAAGCACTATGATGAAAAGTGTGATATGTTTTCAGGTATCTCCTATACTAAGAGAGCCACATGCTCACCGGTTTGCCACATGATGTAGGCCTATGGACTGAACAAGAAACCACCAAAAATTTTAACCAGTCATCGTTCTCACAACACTGAGGACCGGTCATTCGAAGTGACTTCTCCATGCATTTTATGCATTGGTAAAAGCACTATGATGAAAAGTGTGATATGTTTTCAGGCATCTCCTATACTAATAGAGCCACATGCTCACCGGTTTGCCACATGATGTAGGCCTATGAACTGAACAAGAAACCACCAAAAATTTTAACCAGTCATCGTTCTCACAACACTGAGGACCAGTCATTCGAAATGACTTCTCCATGCATTTTATGCATTGGTAAAAGCACTATGATGAAAAGTGTGATATGTTTTCAGGTATCTCCTATACTAATAGAGCCACATGCTCACCGGTTTGCCACATGTTGTAGGCCTATGGACTGAACAAGAAACCACCAAAAATTTTAACCAGTCATCGTTCTCACAACACTGAGGAACAGTCATTCGAAATGACTTCTCCATGCATTTTATGCATTGGTAAAAGCACTATGATGAAAAGTGTGATATGTTTTCAGGTATCTCCTATACTAATAGAGCCACATGCTCACCGGTTTGCCACATGATGTAGGCTAATGGACTGAACAAGAAACCACCAAAAATTTTAACCAGTCATCGTTCTCACAACACTGAGGACCAGTCATTCGAAATGACTTCTCCATGCATTTTATGCATTGGTAAAAGCACTATGATGAAAAGTGTGATATGTTTTCAGGTATCTCCTATACTAATAGAGCCACATGCTCACCGGTTTGCCACATGATGTAGGCCTATGGACTGAACAAGAAACCACCAAAAATTTTAACCAGTCATCGTTCTCACAACACTGAGGACCAGTCATTCGAAATGACTTCTCCATGCATTTTATGCATTGGTAAAAGCACTATGATGAAAAGTGTGATATGTTTTCAGTAGGGTTGAGCGAAACGGGTCGAACATTTTCAAAAGTCGCCGACTTTTGGCTAAGTCGGGGTTTCATGAAACCCGATCCGACCCCTGTGCGGGGTCGGCCATGCGGTACGCGACTTTCGCACCAAAGTCGCGTTTCAATGACGCGAAAAGCGCCATTTCTCAGCCAATGAAGGTAAACGCAGAGTGTGGGCAGCGTGATGACATAGGTCCTGGTCCCCACCATCTTAGAGAAGGGCATTGCAGTGATTGGCTTGCTGTCTGCGACGTCACAGGGGCTATAAAGAGGCGTTCCCGCCGACCGCCATCTTACTGCTGCTGATCTGAGCTTAGGGAGAGGTTGCTGCCGCTTTGTCAGAAGCAGGGATAGCGTTAGGCAGGGTCCATTAACCACAAAACCGCTTGTGCTGCAGCGATTTGCACTGTCCAACACCACCCTCGGTGTGCAGGGACAGTGGAATTTTTTTTTTTTTTTTTTTTCCCCTCAGCGCTGTAGCTCATTGGGCTGCCCTAGAAGGCTCCCTGATAGCTGCATTGCTGTGTGTACGCCGCTGTGCAAACCAACTGCTTTTTTCAAAGCACAAATCCTCTTGTTCCTTCCTTTCTGCACAGCTATCTTTTTTGTTTGTCCACACTTTTTATTTCATTTGTGCATCAGTCCACTCCTTATTGCTGCCTGCCATACCTGGCTGAGATTACTGCAGGCAGGGAGATAGTAGCTGCCTGCCATACCTGGCTGAGATTACTGCAGGCAGGGAGATAGTAATTGTAGGACATTCCCTGTTTTTTTTTTTTTTTGGTGGGAGATTAAGATTGGCAATTTGGCATTTCTGCTAGAGTGCCATCCCTGTGTGTGCCATCTCTCTCACATAGTGGGCCATAGAAAGCCTTTTCATTTTTCTGTATTTTTTTTTGTGGGGTGTATAAATTCTCCCTGATAAAAATACAGTGGGAGATTAATATTGGCCTTTGGGCTTGTGTGCCAGTCCTGAGTGTGCCATCTCTCTCACAAATAGTGGGCCATAGAAAGCCTATTTATTTTTTTTTTTGGTTTTATAAATTCTCCCTGAAAAAAAGGGAGATTAATATTGGCCTCTGGGCTTGTGTGCCAGTCCTGAGCGTGCCATCTGTGCCAGCCCTGAGCGTGCCATCTCTCTCACAAATAGTGGGCCATAGAAAGCCTATTTAATTTTTTTTTTTGTTTTATAAATTTTCCCTGAAAAAAGGGAGATTAATATTGGCCTCTGGGCTTGTGTGCCAGTTGTGAGCGTGCCATCTGTGCCAGTCCTGAGCGTGCCATCTCTCTCACAAATAGTGGGCCATAGAAAGCCTATTTAAATATTTTTTTGGTTTTATAAATTCTCCCAGAAAAAAAGGGAGATTAATATTGGCCTCTGGGCTTGTGTGCCAGTCCTGAGCGTGCCATCTGTGCCAGCCAGCCCTGAGCGTGCCATCTCTCTCACAAATAGTGGGCCATAGAAAGCCTATTTAATTTTTTTTTTTGTTTTATAAATTTTCCCTGAAAAAAGGGAGATTAATATTGGCCTCTGGGCTTGTGTGCCAGTTGTGAGCTTGCCATCTGTGCCAGTCCTGAGCGTGCCATCTCTCTCACAAATAGTGGGCCATAGAAAGCCTATTTAAATATTTTTTTGGTTTTATAAATTCTCCCAGAAAAAAAGGGAGATTAATATTGGCCTCTGGGCTTCTGTGCCAGTCCTGAGCGTGCCATCTGTGCCAGTCCTGAGCGTCCCATCTCTCTCACAAATAGTGGGCCATAGAAAGCCTATTTTATTTTTTTTTTGGGTTTTAGAAATTCTCCCTGAAAAAAGGGAGATTAATATTGGCCTCTGGGCTTGTGTGCCAGTTGTGAGCGTGCCATCTGTGCCAGTCCTGAGCGTGCCATCTCTCTCACAAATAGTGGGCCATAGAAAGCCTATTTAAATATTTTTTTGGTTTTATAAATTCTCCCAGAAAAAAAGGGAGATTAATATTGGCCTCTGGGCTTCTGTGCCAGTCCTGAGCGTGCCATCTGTGCCAGTCCTGAGCGTCCCATCTCTCTCACAAATAGTGGGCCATAGAAAGCCTATTTTATTTTTTTTTTGGGTTTCAGAAATTCTCCCTGGAAAAAAAAAGGGAGATTAATATTGCCCTTTGGGCTTGTGTGCCAGTACTAAGCGTTCCATCTCTCTCTCTCTCTCAGTCAGTGGGCCATAGAACGCATATTTTTGGTTTTATTTGTTTTCTAAATTCTCCCTGAAAAAATCATTTTATTTTATTTGGTTTCTAAATTCTTCCTGATAAAATCATATTTTTTTTATTATTTTTATTTCTAAAGTCTCCCTGAAAAAAAAAAAAAAAAAACAACCAAAAAAACAGTGGGAGATTAATATTGGCCTTTCTGCTTGTGTGCCAGTCTTGACTCCTGGGTGTGCCATCTCTCTCTCTCTCTCTCTCTCTCTCTCTCTCTCTCTCTCCAATTGTGGTCCATAGAAAGCCTATATTTTTTTTCCTTGATTTGGGTTCTAAAATCTACCAGAGAAAATAACTACATCAATCATTGGTAGAAAAATATTGGCCTCTGGGTTTGTGTGCCACTCCTGACTCCTGTGTGCGTCATCTCTCAGTCAGTGGGCCATAGAACGCCTATTTTTGGTTTTATTTGTTTTCTAAATTCTCCCTGAAAAAATTATTTTATTTTATTTGGTTTCTAAATTCTTCCTGATAAAATCATATTTTTTTTATTATTTTTTTTTCTAAAGTCTCCCTGAAAAAAAAAAAAAAAAACAGTGGGAGATTAATATTGGCCTTTCTGCTTGTGTGCCAGTCTTGACTCCTGGGTGCGTCATCTCTCAGTCAGTGGGCCATAGAACGCCTATTTTTGGTTTTATTTGTTTTATAAATTCTCCCTGAAAAAATCATTTTATTTTATTTGGTTTCTAAATTCTTCCTGATAAAATCATATTTTTTTTATTATTTTTTTTTCTAAAGCCTCCCTGAAAAAAAAAAAAAAAAAACAACCAAAAAAAACAGTGGGAGATTAATATTGGCCTTTCTGCTTGTGTGCCATTCTTGACTCCTGGGTGCGTCATCTCTCAGTCAGTGGGCCATAGAACGCCTATTTTTGGTTTTATTTGTTTTATAAATTCTCCCTGAAAAAATCATTTTATTTTATTTGGTTTCTAAATTCTTCCTGATAAAATCATATTTTTTTTATTATTTTTTTTTCTAAAGTCTCCCTGAAAAAAAAAAAAAAAAAAACAACCAAAAAAAACAGTGGGAGATTAATATTGGCCTTTCTGCTTGTGTGCCAGTCTTGACTCCTGGGTGTGCCATCTCTCTCTCTCTCTCTCTCCAATTGTGGTCCATAGAAAGCCTACATTTTTTTTCCTTGATTTGGGTTCCAAAATCTACCAGAGAAAATAACTCCATCAATCATTGGTAGAAAAATATTGGCCTCTGGGCTTGTGTGCCACTCCTGATTCCTGTGTGCGTCATCTCTCACTCAGTGGCCCATAGAAAGCATATAGTTTGTTACATTTGTTTTCTAAATTCTCCCTGCAAAAATCTATTTTTTTTTTTTGGGGGGGTTTCTAAAGTGTTCCTGAAAAAAATAAAAATAAAAAAAAAATAATAGTGTGACATTAATATTAACATTTGTGCTTCAGTGACAGTCCTGCGTGTGGGGCATCTCTCTAATTTGCAGCCACCAAAAAAAGAGTGTGTAACATTGGGCCTGATTTTCGCTGTGGTCTCACCAACCTGTAAAGGGGTAGCTAAATCATACTGAAGTTATAGCTCACCGTGTAAGTTGTGTGACTGCAACAAATAACGTTAGTTTGGTTACGTTTTTAAAACAATGAGGAAGTCTAGTGGAAGAGGTCGTGGCCGGGGGCGTTCATTGTCAGCTGGTAATGAGGGTAGTGGTAGTGGTGGAGCATCAGGTGGTCGTGGGGGAAAAAATATTGCACCTAAGTCTGGAGCTGTGGAGCCAGGTTCGTCGTCCGGCTACACAAGGCCTCGAACGCTCCCTTTTCTGGGATTAGGAAAACCGCTTTTAAAGCCGGAGCAGCAAGAGCAAGTTTTGGCTTATCTTGCTGACTCAGCCTCTAGCTCTTTTGCCTCATCTCGTGAAACTGGTAAAAGTAAAAGCAGCGCGTCGTTAGTGGATGTTCACGGTCAGGGACAAGTCACTTCCTTGTCCTCTTCAGCAAAAACAACAACAGAGAAGAATGCAGCAGGCGACACAACGGGTTACTCCATGGAGCTCTTTACACATACCGTCCCTGGCTTAGAAAGTGAAGCAGTTAACAGTCCATGCCCATTACAAATTGAATCTGACATGGAGTGCACTGACGCACAGCCACAGCCAGACTACTATGCTGGTCCTTTGACTCAGACCACAACATTGCCCTCGCAGGGTGCTGATCAAGAATCAGACCCTGATGAGACTATGTTGCCCCATCACGAACGCTATACCACCGAACGACACGGTGACACAGACGAAGTTGCGCAGGAGGTACAAGAAGAGTTATTAGATGACCCAGTTCTTGACCCCGATTGGCAGCCATTGGGGGAACAGGGTGCAGGCGGCAGCAGTTCTGAAGCAGAGGAGGAGGAGGGGCCGCAGCAGGCATCAACATCGCCACAGGTTCCATCTGCCGGGCCCGTATCTTGCCCAAAACGCGTGGCAAAGCCAAAACCTGGTGGAGGACAGCGTGGCCATCCGGTTAAAGCTCAGTCTGCAATGCCTGAAAAGGTATCCGATGCTAGAAAGAGTGCAGTCTGGCATTTTTTTAAACAACATCCAATTGATCAGCGCAAAGTCATCTGTCAAAAATGTTCTACTTCCTTAAGCAGAGGTCAGAATCTGAAAAGTCTCAATACTAGTTGCATGCATAGACATTTAACCACCATGCATTTGAAAGCTTGGACTAACTACCAAACGTCCCTTAAGGTTGTTGCACCCTCGGCCAATGAAGCTAGTCATCAACGCAACATCCCTTCCGGCAGTGTAGGACCACCATTTAGCGCACCACCTGCTGTATCTGTGCAGGTATCTTTGCCAGGCCAAAGCAGTCAGGGTCAGGGAATCACCAGTTTCGTAGTAGGAAACACTGCATCTAGGGCACCGGCGGCAACAATACCATCTCCCACCGTCTCTCAGTCTGCCATGTCCACCGGCACCCCCGCTAGTTCCACGATCTCCAGCTCTCCAGTCCAGCTCACCCTACATGAGACTATGGTTAGAAAAAGGAAATACTTAGCCTCGCATCCGCGTACACAGGGTTTGAACGCCCACATAGCTAGACTAATCTCGTTAGAGATGATGCCCTACCGGTTAGTTGAAAGCGAAGCTTTCAAAGACCTGATGGACTACGCTGTACCACGCTACGAGCTACCCAGTCGACACTTTTTTTCCAGAAAAGCCATCCCAGCCCTCCACCAGCATGTTAAAGAGCGCATCGTCCATGCACTCAGGCAATCTGTGAGCACAAAGGTGCACCTGACAACAGATGCATGGACCAGTAGGCATGGCCAGGGACGTTACGTGTCCATCACGGCACACTGGGTAAATGTGGTGGATTCAGGGTCCACAGGGGACAGCAAGTTTGGGACAGTTCTGCCTAGCCCACGGTCTAGTAAACAGTTGTCTGTAGCCGTTCGCACCCCCTCCTCCTCCTCCTCCTCGTCCTCCTGCAGAAGCAAGAGCTCGTCCACAGACCGCAGTCGCACAAACACTCCATCCGCACCTGCCACTGTTGCACACCAGGTCTCCCATTATGGGGCAGCTACTGGCATACGTCAGCAGGCTGTATTGGCTATGAAGTGTTTGGGCGACAATAGACACACCGCGGAAGTTCTGTCCGAGTTCTTGCAGCAAGAAACGCAGTCGTGGCTGGGCACTGTAGATCTTGAGGCAGGCAAGGTAGTGAGTGATAACGGAAGGAATTTCATGGCTGCCATCTCCCTTTCCCAACTGAAACACATTCCTTGCCTGGCTCACACCTTAAACCTGGTGGTGCAGTGCTTCCTGAAAAGTTATCCGGGGTTATCCGACCTGCTCCTCAAAGTGCGTGGACTTTGCGCACATATCCGCCGTTCGCCTGTACACTCCAGCCGTATGCAGACCTATCAGCGTTCTTTGAACCTTCCCCAGCATCGCCTAATCATAGACGTTGCAACAAGGTGGAACTCAACACTGCACATGCTTCAGAGACTGTGCGAACAGAGGCGGGCTGTTATGTTTTTGTGGGAGGATACACATACACGGGCAGGCAGTAGGATGGCAGACATGGAGTTGTCAGGTGTGCAGTGGTCGAAGATTCAAGACATGTGTCAAGTCCTTCAGTGTTTTGAGGAATGCACACGGCTGGTTAGTGCAGACAACGCCATAATAAGCATGAGCATCCCCCTAATGCGTCTGCTGATGCAAAGTTTGACGCACATAAAGGATCAGGCGTCTGCACCAGAGGAAGAGGAAAGCCTTGATGACAGTCAGCGATTGTCTGGTCAGGGCAGTGTACATGACGAGGTACCGGGCGAAGAGGAGGTGGAGGATGAGGAGGATGATGGGGATGAGTATATTTTTAATGAGGAAGCTTTCCCGGGGGCACGGGAAATTGGTGGCGTGGCAAGGCCGGGTTCTGGTTTTTTGAGGGACACAAGTGACGTAGATTTGCCTGCAACTGCCCCTCAACCAAGCACAACCGCAGATTTGACAACGGGAACTTTGGCCCACATGGCGGATTATGCCTTGCGTATCCTCAAAAGGGACACACGCATTACAAAAATGATGAACGATGACGATTACTGGTTGGCCTGCCTCCTTGATCCTCGCTATAAAGGCAAATTGCAAAATATTATGCCACATGAGAACTTGGAACTAATATTAGCAACAAAACAATCAACTCTTGTTGACCGTTTGCTTCTGGCATTCCCTGCACACAGCGCCCGTGATCGTTCTCACACGAGCTCCAGGGGCCAGCAGACCAGAGGTGTTAGAGGGGCAGAAATCAGAAGTGGCGTTGGACAGAGGGGTTTTCTGACCAGGTTGTGGAGTGATTTTTCTATGACCGCAGACAGGACAGGTACTGCAGAATCAATTCAAAGTGACAGGAGACAACATTTGTCCAGTATGGTTACAAACTATTTTTCATCCCTTATCGACGTTCTCCCTCAACCGTCATTCCCATTTGATTACTGGGCATCCAAATTAGACACCTGGCCAGAATTGGCAGAATATGCATTGCAGGAGCTTGCTTGCCCGGCAGCTAGTGTCCTATCAGAAAGAGTATTCAGTGCTGCAGGTTCAATACTAACAGAAAAAAGGACTCGTCTGGCTACCCAAAATGTAGATGATCTAACCTTCATTAAAATGAACCACAACTGGATTTCAAAATCTTTTGCCCCACCCTGCCCGGCTGACACCTAGCTTTCCTATGAAAAGGTCTTGCCTGTGGACTATTCTGAATGACTTTTCCAATCTCGTAATTTTCTTCACCTGATTGTCCAGCATACGACATGTTTCCACCTCACGAAATGGCCAAACTCCCCACACGGGGCCGTGCTATCGCCACTTTGCGCTTGGACCCTTGAGAGTGCTGTTTGTCTGAAGAGGTGGGTGTGGCCGCTTTTGGTCGACGGCACTGCCACTGGGTCCCTCATAGTACAATAAAGTGTCTCTGGCGGTGGTGGTGCGCACCCAACGTCAGACACACCGTTGTAATATGAGGGGCCCTGTGCCTGTACCGCCGGCCACAAGACAGTTCCCCCCCCCAGCTCAAACAGTGCTCTACCACTAGCAAAATTATCTCTCACAGCTTCACCAATGTGTAGTCTAGCCGCTGACATCCTTCAATGCCTGGCACTGACAATACCATTGTTTTGACATTTTTGTTATGTTAGGCCTTCGAAGCCTGTCTGCGGTCCCTTCTTTCTACAACTACTACACTGACCAGGCCACTGCTGGCCGTGTTACCCTGGAACCAATTTAAAAGTGCCTACAGTCAGCCCAATTTTGTTATGTTAGGCCTTCGAAGACTGTCTGCCGTCACTCCTTCCACTAGACTTCCACTGACCATACACTGCTGCCCATGTACCCCTGGAACCAATTTAAAGTGCCTACAGCCAGCCCAATTTTGTTATGTTAGGCCTTGGAAGCCTGTCTGCGGTCACTCCTTCCACTAGACTTCCACTGACCAGACCACTGCTGCCCGTGTACCCCTGGAACCAATTTAAAAGTGCCTACAGCCAGCCCAAGTTTGTTATGTTAGGCCTTGGAAGCCTGTCTGCGGTCACTCCTTCCACTAGACTTCCACTGACCAGACCACTGCTGCCCGTGTACCCCTGGAACCAATTTAAAAGTGCCTACAGCCAGCCCAAGTTTGTTATGTTAGGCCTTGGAAGCCTGTCTGCGGTCACTCCTTCCACTAGACTTCCACTGACCAGACCACTGCTGCCCGTGTACCCCTGGAACCAATTTAAAAGTGCCTACAGCCAGCCCAAGTTTGTTATGTTAGGCCTTGGAAGCCTGTCTGCGGTCACTCCTTCCACTAGACTTCCACTGACCAGACCACTGCTGCCCGTGTACCCCTGGAACCAATTTAAAAGTGCCTACAGCCAGCCCAAGTTTGTTATGTTAGGCCTTGGAAGCCTGTCTGCGGTCACTCCTTCCACTAGACTTCCACTGACCAGACCACTGCTGCCCGTGTACCCCTGGAACCAATTTAAAAGTGCCTACAGCCAGCCCAAGTTTGTTATGTTAGGCCTTGGAAGCCTGTCTGCGGTCACTCCTTCCACTAGACTTCCACTGACCAGACCACTGCTGCCCGTGTACCCCTGGAACCAATTTAAAAGTGCCTACAGCCAGCCCAAGTTTGTTATGTTAGGCCTTCTAAGCCTGTCTGCGGTCCATTCTTTCAACTACTACTACACTGACCAGGTCACTGCTGCCCGTGTACCCCTGGAACCAATTTAAAATTGCCTACAGCCAGCCCAATTTTTTTATTTTAGGCCTTCGATGCCTGTCTGCGGTCCATTCTTTCAACTACTACTACACTGACCAGGTCACTGCTGCCCGTGTACCCCTGGAACCAATTTAAAATTGCCTACAGCCAGCCCAATTTTTTTATTTTAGGCCTTCGATGCCTGTCTGCGGTCCATTCTTTCAACTACTACTACACTGACCAGGTCACTGCTGTCCGTGTACCCCTGGAACCAATTTAAAATTGCCTACAGCCATGTGTTATTATTTTAGGCCTTCGATGCCTGTCTGCGGTCACTCCTTCCACTAGACTTCCACTGACCAGACCACTGCTGCCCGTGTACCCCTGGAACCAATTTAAAAGTGCCTACAGCCAGCCCAAGTTTGTTATGTTAGGCCTTCGATGCCTGTCTGCGGTCACTCCTTCCACTAGGCCTCCACTGACCACACCACTGCTGCCCGTGTACCCCTGGAACCAATTTAAAATTGCCTACAGCCAGCCCAATTTTTTTATTTTAGGCCTTCGATGCCTGTCTGCGGTCCATTCTTTCAACTACTACTACACTGACCAGGTCACTGCTGCCCGTGTACCCCTGGAACCAATTTAAAATTGCCTACAGCCATGTGTTATTATTTTAGGCCTTCGATGCCTGTCTGCGGTCACTCCTTCCACTAGGCCTCCACTGACCACACCACTGCTGCCCGTGTACCCCTGGAACCAATTTAAAATTGCCTACAGCCAGCCCAATTTTTTTATTTTAGGCCTTCGATGCCTGTCTGCGGTCCATTCTTTCAACTACTACTACACTGACCAGGTCACTGCTGTCCGTGTACCCCTGGAACCAATTTAAAATTGCCTACAGCCATGTGTTATTATTTTAGGCCTTCGATGCCTGTCTGCGGTCACTCCTTCCACTAGGCCTCCACTGACCACACCACTGCTGCCCGTGTACCCCTGGAACCAATTTAAAATTGCCTACAGCCAGCCCAATTTTTTTATTTTAGGCCTTCGATGCCTGTCTGCGGTCCATTCTTTCAACTACTACTACACTGACCAGGTCACTGCTGTCCGTGTACCCCTGGAACCAATTTAAAATTGCCTACAGCCATGTGTTATTATTTTAGGCCTTCGATGCCTGTCTGCGGTCACTCCTTCCACTAGGCCTCCACTGACCACACCACTGCTGCCCGTGTACCCCTGGAACCAATTTAAAATTGCCTACAGCCAGCCCAATTTTTTTATTTTAGGCCTTCGATGCCTGTCTGCGGTCCATTCTTTCAACTACTACTACACTGACCAGGTCACTGCTGTCCGTGTACCCCTGGAACCAATTTAAAATTGCCTACAGCCATGTGTTATTATTTTAGGCCTTCGATGCCTGTCTGCGGTCACTCCTTCCACTAGGCCTCCACTGACCACACCACTGCTGTCCGTGTACCCCTGGAACCAATTTAAAATTGCCTACAGCCATGTGTTATTATTTTAGGCCTTCGATGCCTGTCTGCGGTCACTCCTTCCACTAGGCCTCCACTGACCACACCACTGCTGTCCGTGTACCCCTGGAACCAATTTAAAATTGCCTACAGCCAGCCCAATTTTTTTATTTTAGGCCTTCGATGCCTGTCTGCGGTCCATTCTTTCAACTACTACTACACTGACCAGGTCACTGCTGTCCGTGTACCCCTGTAACCAATTTAAAATTGCCTACAGCCATGTGTTATTATTTTAGGCATTCGATGCCTGTCTGCGGTCCATTTTTTCAACTACTACTACACTGACCAGGTCACTGCTGCCCGTGTACCCCTGGAACCAATTTAAAATTGCCTACAGCCATGTGTTATTATTTTAGGCCTTCGATGCCTGTCTGCGGTCACTCCTTCCACTAGGCCTCCACTGACCACACCACTGCTGCCCGTGTACCCCTGGAACCAATTTAAAATTGCCTACAGCCAGCCCAATTTTTTTATTTTAGGCCTTCGATGCCTGTCTGCGGTCCATTCTTTCAACTACTACTACACTGACCAGGTCACTGCTGCCCGTGTACCCCTGGAACCAATTTAAAATTGCCTACAGCCATGTGTTATTATTTTAGGCCTTCGATGCCTGTCTGCGGTCACTCCTTCCACTAGGCCTCCACTGACCACACCACTGCTGTCCGTGTACCCCTGGAACCAATTTAAAATTGCCTACAGCCATGTGTTATTATTTTAGGCCTTCGATGCCTGTCTGCGGTCCATTCTTTCAACTACTACTACACTGACCAGGGCACTGCTGGCCGTGTACCCCTGGAACCAACATCAGAAAATATAAAAATAAGTATTTTGCTTATAAAAAAGAAAATACTGGTGAGATATCAAATGCAGACATTTTAACATTAAAAACAAACACACAACTCTAATCTGGTACAGTACTAAAAATGGCCACCAGCTACAATTACTTTCTCCTGCAAGTAGTTAACTGAAAGTTTTTTTAAATTGAAAACACACATATGGCATCCACCGAGTGTTGTCCTGTCGCGTCTTCTTTATATTATTGCCGAGAAGATGCAAAATAATGAAAATAATAAAATCATTAATTACCAAAATAATAGAGAAAGTCAACACCACATTGCAAATAAACATTCATTCCAAATAAAGAAGCAGGGCGCGTCCGAGGGTGAGTATATACCTAATAAGAATATAATCACCCTCGGACGCGCAATGCTTATTTCCAACAGCCTTCCTTCCTAAGAATCAGCCCTTCCGTCGTGTAGAGAGACGTTGTGTTACACTCCAAGGTGTTCCCCAGGTTGCCTTTCCTGAGCTTCGATCTTCCGGCTCTCGTTTAGTAGTTCTTGGAAACTACTCTGCATTAGGCCTTCAAATTGGGTATGGGGTGTAGAGAGATGGTGTGTTCCACTCCAAGGTGTTCCCCAGGTTGCCTTTCCTGAGCTTCGATCTTCCGGCTCTCGTTTAGTAGTTGTTGGAAACTACGCTGCATTAGGCCTTCAAATTGGGTATGGGGTGTAGCGAGAGGGTGTGTTACACTCCAAGGTGTTCCCCAGGTTGCCTTTCCTGAGCTTCGATCTTCCGGCTCTCGTTTAGTAGTTCTTGGAAACTACACTGCATTAGGCCTTCAAATTGGGTATGGGGTGTAGAGAGAGGGTGTGTTACACTCCAAGGTGTTCCCCAGGTTGCCTTTCCTGAGCTTCGATATTCCGGCTCTCGTTTAGTAGTTGTCGGAAACTACGCTGCATTAGGCCTACAAATTGGGTATGGGGCGTAGAGAGAGGGTGTGTTACACTCCAAGGTGTTCCCCAGGTTGCCTTTCCTGAGCTTCGATATTCCGGCTCTCGTTTAGTAGTTGTCGGAAACTACGCTGCATTAGGCCTACAAATTGGGTATGGGGTGTAGAGAGAGGGTGTGTTACACTCCAAGGTGTTCCCCAGGTTGCCTTTCCTGAGCTTCGATCTTCATGCTCTCGTTTAGTAGTTGTCGGAAACTACGCTGCATTAGGCCTACAAATTGGGTATGGGGTGTAGAGAGAGGGTTTGTTACACTCCAAGGTGTTCCCCAGGTTGCCTTTCCTGAGCTTCGATCTTCCGGCTCTCGTTTAGTAGTTGTTGGAAACTACGCTGCATTAGGCCTTCAAATTGGGTATGGGGTGTAGCGAGAGGGTGTGTTACACTCCAAGGTGTTCCCCAGGTTGCCTTTCCTGAGCTTCGATCTTCCGGCTCTCGTTTAGTAGTTGTTGGAAACTACGCTGCATTAGGCCTTCAAATTGGGTATGGGGTGTAGCGAGAGGGTGTGTTACACTCCAAGGTGTTCCCCAGGTTGCCTTTCCTGAGCTTCGATCTTCCGGCTCTCGTTTAGTAGTTCTTGGAAACTACACTGCATTAGGCCTTCAAATTGGGTATGGGGTGTAGAGAGAGGGTGTGTTACACTCTAAGGTGTTCCCCAGGTTTCCTTGCCATTGCTTCGGTCTTCCGACTCTCGTTTAGTAGTTGTAGAAAAGTACACTGCATTAGGCCATACAAAATGGGTATGGGGTGGAGAGAGATGGTGTGTTACACTCCAAGGTGTTCCCCAGGTTGCCTTTCCTGAGCTTCTATCTTCAGGCTCTCATTAAATTGTGGTTAAATGGAACAACTGCATTTGGCGTACTAGTTGGTTTGGGGCCTACTATCGGTGTCTGCCACTCCTTGCTGTTCTCCTCCACTGAACAAAGCTGTGCCGCCTGTTTACTACGGTTGCCAATTTTGAACTGCATTTCGACTACTTACTGATTTGGCCCTACTCTCTGTGTCAGCCTCTCATTCCAGTTGTCCTCCACTGCAATGCCCCCTGGTTATTCCTGTGTTACCAATTTTGAACTGCATTTAGCCCACTTTCTTCTTTGGGCCTATATCTGTGTTTCCACTTCATCGTGCCCATTGCCCAGCCAGTGATAGATGAGTCTGCTGGTACATTGACCCATAACGCAACATTCCCCGTGCACGCTACACAACAACATTGTGACCCTGCTGAAAGTCAGGTTGCTCTTCCCGCATACCATACCACCTTACACGGGGACAAAGAGGAAGGTGCAGATGAAAGTGCAGGTTCCTTCATCAGGTGGGGGGAGGAATACTAGTTGGCGACGTCACTGGCACAGGGCCTCTCATAGTACGCAAAAGTGTTGCTGCCGGTGGGAGGCGCCCCCGCCGTGCAAACACACCGCTGTACTTTGAGGGGCCCTGTGCCAGTGCCAATGCCAACGAGTGGGCCCCCCCTGCTTGCTCAGGTTCACAGCACTTGCAAAGTTGAAATACTTACCTCTCCCTGCTCCACTGCCGTGACGTGGTCCAGATTTCCTGGGCCCACTAATTACTTGAACCAGCCCTACCCCCCACAACTTTAGCCAAATGACCCCCAATTTCAAATGCCTTCCAATTATTATAAGGTAAATTACGCTTGACAAGCTTCATTAAGAAGAATGGATGGTTTTGACATTAAAATGGCCACTCTAGGTGTTTTCCTGGCCCCCACTCACTGCCGACTATGCTGCCCCATTGACTTGCATTGGGTTTCGTGTTTCGGTCGATCCCGACTTTACGTCATAATCGGCCGATTTCACTCGACCCGACTTTGGACATAGTCGGGTTTCGCAAAACCCGGCTCGACTCTAAAAAGGTCAAGGTCGCTCAACTCTAGTTTTCAGGTATCTCCTATACTAATAGAGCCACATGCTCACCGGTTTGCCACATGATGTAGGCTAATGGACTGAACAAGAAACCACCAAAAATTTTAACCAGTCATCGTTCTCACAACACTGAGGACCAGTCATTCGAAATGACTTCTCCATGCATTTTATGCATTGGTAAAAGCACTATGATGAAAAGTGTGATATGTTTTCAGGTATCTCCTATACTAATAGAGCCACATGCTCACCGGTTTGCCACATGATGTAGGCCTATGGACTGAACAAGAAACCACCAAAAATTTTAACCAGTCATCGTTCTCACAACACTGAGGACCAGTCATTCGAAATGACTTCTCCATGCATTTTATGCATTGGTAAAAGCACTATGATGAAAAGTGTGATATGTTTTCAGGTATCTCCTATACTAATAGAGCCACATGCTCACCGGTTTGCCACATGATGTAGGCCTATGGACTGAACAAGAAACCACCAAAAATTTTAACCAGTCATCGTTCTCACAACACTGAGGACCAGTCATTCGAAATGACTTCTCCATGCATTTTATGCATTGGTAAAAGCACTATGATGAAAAGTGTGATATGTTTTCAGGTATCTCCTATACTAATAGAGCCACATGCTCACCGGTTTGCCACATGATGTAGGCCTATGGACTGAACAAGAAACCACCAAAAATTTTAACCAGTCATCATTCTCACAACACTGAGGACCAGTCATTCGAAATGACTTCTCCATGCATTTTATGCATTGGTAAAAGCACTGTGATGAAAAGTGTGATATGTTTTCAGGTATCTCCACATGCTCACCAGTTTGCCACATGATGTAGGCCTATGGACTGAACAAGATTCCACCAAAAATTTTAACCAGTCATCGTTCTCACAACACTGAGGACCAGTCATTCGAAATGACTTCTCCAGTCATTTTATGCATTGGTAAAAGCACTATGATGAAAAGTGTGATATGTTTTCAGGTATCTCCTATACTAATAGAGCCACATGCTCACCAGTTTGCCACATGATGTAGGCCTATGGACTGAACAAGAAACCACCAAAAATTTTAACCAGTCATCGTTCTCACAACACTGAGGACCAGTCATTCGAAATGACTTCTCCATGCATTTTATGCATTGGTAAAAGCACTATGATGAAAAGTGTGATATGTTTTCAGGTATCTCCTATACTAATAGAGCCACATGCTCACCGGTTTGCCACATGATGTAGGCCTATGGACTGAACAAGAAACCACCAAAAATTTTAACCAGTCATCGTTCTCACAACACTGAGGACCAGTCATTCGAAATGACTTCTCCATGCATTTTATGCATTGGTAAAAGCACTATGATGAAAAGTGTGATATGTTTTCAGGTATCTCCTATACTAATAGAGCCACATGCTCACCGGTTTGCCACATGATGTAGGCTAATGGACTGAACAAGAAACCACCAAAAATTTTAACCAGTCATCGTTCTCACAACACTGAGGACCAGTCATTCGAAATGACTTCTCCATGCATTTTATGCATTGGTAAAAGCACTATGATGAAAAGTGTGATATGTTTTCAGGTATCTCCTATACTAATAGAGCCACATGCTCACCGGTTTGCCACATGATGTAGGCCTATGGACTGAACAAGAAACCACCAAAAATTTTAACCAGTCATCGTTCTCACAACACTGAGGACCAGTCATTCGAAATGACTTCTCCATGCATTTTATGCATTGGTAAAAGCACTATGATGAAAAGTGTGATATGTTTTCAGGTATCTCCTATACTAATAGAGCCACATGCTCACCGGTTTGCCACATGATGTAGGCCTATGGACTGAACAAGAAACCACCAAAAATTTTAACCAGTCATCGTTCTCACAACACTGAGGACCAGTCATTCGAAATGACTTCTCCATGCATTTTATGCATTGGTAAAAGCACTGTGATGAAAAGTGTGATATGTTTTCAGGTATCTCCTATACTAATAGAGCCACATGCTCACCAGTTTGCCACATGATGTAGGCCTATGGACTGAACAAGAAACCACCAAAAATTTTAACCAGTCATCGTTCTCACAACACTGAGGACCAGTCATTCGAAATGACTTCTCCATGCATTTTATGCATTGGTAAAAGCACTATGATGAAAAGTGTGATATGTTTTCAGGTATCTCCTATACTAATAGAGCCACATGCTCACCGGTTTGCCACATGATGTAGGCCTATGAACTGAACAAGAAACCACCAAAAATTTTAACCAGTCATCGTTCTCACAACACTGAGGACCAGTCATTCGAAATGACTTCTCCATGCATTTTATGCATTGGTAAAAGCACTATGATGAAAAGTGTGATATGTTTTCAGGTATCTCCTATACTAATAGAGCCACATGCTCACCGGTTTGCCACATGATGTAGGCCTATGGACTGAACAAGAAACCACCAAAAATTTTAACCAGTCATCGTTCTCACAACACTGAGGACCAGTCATTCGAAATGACTTCTCCATGCATTTTATGCATTGGTAAAAGCACTATGATGAAAAGTGTGATATGTTTTCAGGTATCTCCTATACTAATAGAGCCACATGCTCACCGGTTTGCCACATGATGTAGGCTAATGGACTGAACAAGAAACCACCAAAAATTTTAACCAGTCATCGTTCTCACAACACTGAGGACCAGTCATTCGAAATGACTTCTCCATGCATTTTATGCATTGGTAAAAGCACTATGATGAAAAGTGTGATATGTTTTCAGGTATCTCCTATACTAATAGAGCCACATGCTCACCGGTTTGCCACATGATGTAGGCCTATGGACTGAACAAGAAACCACCAAAAATTTTAACCAGTCATCGTTCTCACAACACTGAGGACCAGTCATTCGAAATGACTTCTCCATGCATTTTATGCATTGGTAAAAGCACTATGATGAAAAGTGTGATATGTTTTCAGGTATCTCCTATACTAATAGAGCCACATGCTCACCGGTTTGCCACATGATGTAGGTCTATGGACTGAACAAGAAACCACCAAAAATTTTAACCAGTCATCGTTCTCACAACACTGAGGACCAGTCATTCGAAATGACTTCTCCATGCATTTTATGCATTGGTAAAAGCACTATGATGAAAAGTGTGATATGTTTTCAGGTATCTCCTATACTAATAGAGCCACATGCTCACCGGTTTGCCACATGATGTAGGCCTATGGACTGAACAAGAAACCACCAAAAATTTTAACCAGTCATCGTTCTCACAACACTGAGGACCAGTCATTCGAAATGACTTCTCCATGCATTTTATGCATTGGTAAAAGCACTGTGATGAAAAGTGTGATATGTTTTCAGGTATCTCCTATACTAATAGAGCCACATGCTCACCAGTTTGCCACATGATGTAGGCCTATGGACTGAACAAGAAACCACCAAAAATTTTAACCAGTCATCGTTCTCACAACACTGAGGACCAGTCATTCGAAATGACTTCTCCATGCATTTTATGCATTGGTAAAAGCACTATGATGAAAAGTGTGATATGTTTTCAGGTATCTCCTATACTAATAGAGCCACATGCTCACCGGTTTGCCACATGATGTAGGCCTATGAACTGAACAAGAAACCACCAAAAATTTTAACCAGTCATCGTTCTCACAACACTGAGGACCAGTCATTCGAAATGACTTCTCCATGCATTTTATGCATTGGTAAAAGCACTATGATGAAAAGTGTGATATGTTTTCAGGTATCTCCTATACTAATAGAGCCACATGCTCACCGGTTTGCCACATGATGTAGGCCTATGGACTGAACAAGAAACCACCAAAAATTTTAACCAGTCATCGTTCTCACAACACTGAGGACCAGTCATTCGAAATGACTTCTCCATGCATTTTATGCATTGGTAAAAGCACTATGATGAAAAGTGTGATATGTTTTCAGGTATCTCCTATACTAATAGAGCCACATGCTCACCGGTTTGCCACATGATGTAGGCCTATGAACTGAACAAGAAACCACCAAAAATTTTAACCAGTCATCGTTCTCACAACACTGAGGACCAGTCATTCGAAATGACTTCTCCATGCATTTTATGCATTGGTAAAAGCACTATGATGAAAAGTGTGATATGTTTTCAGGTATCTCCTATACTAATAGAGCCACATGCTCACCGGTTTGCCACATGATGTAGGCCTATGGACTGAACAAGAAACCACCAAAAATTTTAACCAGTCATCGTTCTCACAACACTGAGGACCAGTCATTCGAAATGACTTCTCCATGCATTTTATGCATTGGTAAAAGCACTATGATGAAAAGTGTGATATGTTTTCAGGTATCTCCTATACTAATAGAGCCACATGCTCACCGGTTTGCCACATGATGTAGGCCTATGGACTGAACAAGAAACCACCAAAAATTTTAACCAGTCATCGTTCTCACAACACTGAGGACCAGTCATTCGAAATGACTTCTCCATGCATTTTATGCATTGGTAAAAGCACTATGATGAAAAGTGTGATATGTTTTCAGGTATCTCCTATACTAATAGAGCCACATGCTCACCGGTTTGCCACATGATGTAGGCCTATGGACTGAATAAGAAACCACCAAAAATTTTAACCAGTCATCGTTCTCACAACACTGAGGACCAGTCATTCGAAATGACTTCTCCATGCATTTTATGCATTGGTAAAAGCACTATGATGAAAAGTGTGATATGTTTTCAGGTATCTCCTATACTAATAGAGCCACATGCTCACCGGTTTGCCACATGATGTAGGCTAATGGACTGAACAAGAAACCACCAAAAATTTTAACCAGTCATCGTTCTCACAACACTGAGGACCAGTCATTCGAAATGACTTCTCCATGCATTTTATGCATTGGTAAAAGCACTATGATGAAAAGTGTGATATGTTTTCAGGTATCTCCTATACTAATAGAGCCACATGCTCACCGGTTTGCCACATGATGTAGGCCTATGGACTGAACAAGAAACCACCAAAAATTTTAACCAGTCATCGTTCTCACAACACTGAGGACCAGTCATTCGAAATGACTTCTCCATGCATTTTATGCATTGGTAAAAGCACTATGATGAAAAGTGTGATATGTTTTCAGGTATCTCCTATACTAATAGAGCCACATGCTCACCGGTTTGCCACATGATGTAGGCCTATGGACTGAACAAGAAACCACCAAAAATTTTAACCAGTCATCGTTCTCACAACACTGAGGACCAGTCATTCGAAATGACTTCTCCATGCATTTTATGCATTGGTAAAAGCACTATGATGAAAAGTGTGATATGTTTTCAGGTATCTCCTATACTAATAGAGCCACATGCTCACCGGTTTGCCACATGATGTAGGCCTATGGACTGAACAAGAAACCACCAAAAATTTTAACCAGTCATCGTTCTCACAACACTGAGGACCAGTCATTCGAAATGACTTCTCCATGCATTTTATGCATTGGTAAAAGCACTGTGATGAAAAGTGTGATATGTTTTCAGGTATCTCCTATACTAATAGAGCCACATGCTCACCAGTTTGCCACATGATGTAGGCCTATGGACTGAACAAGAAACCACCAAAAATTTTAACCAGTCATCGTTCTCACAACACTGAGGACCAGTCATTCGAAATGACTTCTCCATGCATTTTATGCATTGGTAAAAGCACTATGATGAAAAGTGTGATATGTTTTCAGGTATCTCCTATACTAATAGAGCCACATGCTCACCGGTTTGCCACATGATGTAGGCCTATGGACTGAACAAGAAACCACCAAAAATTTTAACCAGTCATCGTTCTCACAACACTGAGGACCAGTCATTCGAAATGACTTCTCCATGCATTTTATGCATTGGTAAAAGCACTATGATGAAAAGTGTGATATGTTTTCAGGTATCTCCTATACTAATAGAGCCACATGCTCACCGGTTTGCCACATGATGTAGGCCTATGGACTGAACAAGAAACCACCAAAAATTTTAACCAGTCATCGTTCTCACAACACTGAGGACCAGTCATTCGAAATGACTTCTCCATGCATTTTATGCATTGGTAAAAGCACTATGATGAAAAGTGTGATATGTTTTCAGGTATCTCCTATACTAATAGAGCCACATGCTCACCGGTTTGCCACATGATGTAGGCTAATGGACTGAACAAGAAACCACCAAAAATTTTAACCAGTCATCATTCTCACAACACTGAGGACCAGTCATTCGAAATGACTTCTCCATGCATTTTATGCATTGGTAAAAGCACTATGATGAAAAGTGTGATATGTTTTCAGGTATCTCCTATACTAATAGAGCCACATGCTCACCGGTTTGCCACATGATGTAGGCCTATGGACTGAACAAGAAACCACCAAAAATTTTAACCAGTCATCGTTCTCACAACACTGACGACCAGTCATTCGAAATGACTTCTCCATGCATTTTATGCATTGGTAAAAGCACTATGATGAAAAGTGTGATATGTTTTCAGGTATCTCCTATACTAATAGAGCCACATGCTCACCGGTTTGCCACATGATGTAGGCCTATGGACTGAACAAGAAACCACCAAAAATTTTAACCAGTCATCGTTCTCACAACACTGAGGACCAGTCATTCGAAATGACTTCTCCATGCATTTTATGCATTGGTAAAAACACTATGATGAAAAGTGTGATATGTTTTCAGGTATCTCCTATACTAATAGAGCCACATGCTCACCGGTTTGCCACATGATGTAGGCCTATGGACTGAACAAGAAACCACCAAAAATTTTAACCAGTCATCGTTCTCACAACACTGAGGACCAGTCATTCGAAATGACTTCTCCATGCATTTTATGCATTGGTAAAAGCACTGTGATGAAAAGTGTGATATGTTTTCAGGTATCTCCTATACTAATAGAGCCACATGCTCACCAGTTTGCCGCATGATGTAGGCCTATGGACTGAACAAGAAACCACCAAAAATTTTAACCAGTCATCGTTCTCACAACACTGAGGACCAGTCATTCGAAATGACTTCTCCATGCATTTTATGCATTGGTAAAAGCACTATGATGAAAAGTGTGATATGTTTTCAGGTATCTCCTATACTAATAGAGCCACATGCTCACCGGTTTGCCACATGATGTAGGCCTATGGACTGAACAAGAAACCACCAAAAATTTTAACCAGTCATCGTTCTCACAACACTGAGGACCAGTCATTCGAAATGACTTCTCCATGCATTTTATGCATTGGTAAAAGCACTATGATGAAAAGTGTGATATGTTTTCAGGTATCTCCTATACTAATAGAGCCACATGCTCACCAGTTTGCCACATGATGTAGGCCTATGGACTGAACAAGAAACCACCAAAAATTTTAACCAGTCATCGTTCTCACAACACTGAGGACCAGTCATTCGAAATGACTTCTCCATGCATTTTATGCATTGGTAAAAGCACTATGATGAAAAGTGTGATATGTTTTCAGGTATCTCCTATACTAATAGAGCCACATGCTCACCGGTTTGCCACATGATGTAGGCCTATGGACTGAACAAGAAACCACCAAAAATTTTAATTAGTAATCGTTCTCACAACACTGAGGACCAGTCATTCGAAATGACTTCTCCATGCATTTTATGCATTGGTAAAAGCACTATGATGAAAAGTGTGATATGTTTTCAGGTATCTCCTATACTAATAGAGCCACATGCTCACCGGTTTGCCACATGATGTAGGCCTATGGACTGAACAAGAAACCACCAAAAATTTTAACCAGTCATCGTTCTCACAACACTGAGGACAAGTCATTCGAAATGACTTCTCCATGCATTTTATGCATTGGTAAAAGCACTATGATGAAAAGTGTGATATGTTTTCAGGTATCTCCTATACTAATAGAGCCACATGCTCACCGGTTTGCCACATGATGTAGGCCTATGGACTGAACAAGAAACCACCAAAAATTTTAACCAGTCATCGTTCTCACAACACTGAGGACCAGTCATTCGAAATGACTTCTCCATGCATTTTATGCATTGGTAAAAGCACTATGATGAAAAGTGTGATATGTTTTCAGGTATCTCCTATACTAATAGAGCCACATGCTCACCGGTTTGCCACATGATGTAGGCCTATGGACTGAACAAGAAACCACCAAAAATTTTAACCAGTCATCGTTCTCACAACACTGAGGACCAGTCATTCGAAATGACTTCTCCATGCATTTTATGCATTGGTAAAAGCACTATGATGAAAAGTGTGATATGTTTTCAGGTATCTCCTATACTAATAGAGCCACATGCTCACCGGTTTGCCACATGATGTAGGCCTATGGACTGAACAAGAAACCACCAAAAATTTTAACCAGTCATCGTTCTCACAACACTGAGGACCAGTCATTCGAAATGACTTCTCCATGCATTTTATGCATTGGTAAAAGCACTATGATGAAAAGTGTGATATGTTTTCAGGTATCTCCTATACTAATAGAGCCACATGCTCACCGGTTTGCCACATGATGTAGGCCTATGGACTGAACAAGAAACCACCAAAAATTTTAACCAGTCATCGTTCTCACAACACTGAGGACCAGTCATTCGAAATGACTTCTCCATGCATTTTATGCATTGGTAAAAGCACTATGATGAAAAGTGTGATATGTTTTCAGGTATCTCCTATACTAATAGAGCCACATGCTCACCGGTTTGCCACATGATGTAGGCCTATGGACTGAACAAGAAACCACCAAAAATTTTAACCAGTCATCGTTCTCACAACACTGAGGACCAGTCATTCGAAATGACTTCTCCATGCATTTTATGCATTGGTAAAAGCACTATGATGAAAAGTGTGATATGTTTTCAGGTATCTCCTATACTAATAGAGCCACATGCTCACCGGTTTGCCACATGATGTAGGCCTATGGATTGAACAAGAAACCACCAAAAATTTTAACCAGTCATCGTTCTCACAACACTGAGGACCAGTCATTTGAAATGACTTCTCCATGCATTTTATGCATTGGTAAAAGCACTATGATGAAAAGTGTGATGTTTTCAGGTATCTCCTATACTAATAGAGCCACATGCTCACCGGTTTGCCACATGATGTAGGCCTATGGACTGAACAAGAAACCACCAAAAATTTTAACCAGTCATCGTTCTCACAACACTGAGGACCAGTCATTCGAAATGACTTCTCCATGCATTTTATGCATTGGTAAAAGCACTATGATGAAAAGTGTGATATGTTTTCAGGTATCTCCTATACTAATAGAGCCACATGCTCACCGGTTTGCCACATGATGTAGGCCTATGGACTGAACAAGAAACCACCAAAAATTTTAACCAGTCATCGTTCTCACAACACTGAGGACCAGTCATTCGAAATGACTTCTCCATGCATTTTATGCATTGGTAAAAGCACTATGATGAAAAATGTGATATGTTTTCAGGTATCTCCTATACTAATAGAGCCACATGCTCACCGGTTTGCCACATGATGTAGGCCTATGGACTGAACAAGAAACCACCAAAAATTTTAACCAGTCATCGTTCTCACAACACTGAGGACCAGTCATTCGAAATGACTTCTCCATGCATTTTATGCATTGGTAAAAGCACTATGATGAAAAGTGTGATATGTTTTCAGGTATCTCCTATACTAATAGAGCCACATGCTCACCGGTTTGCCACATGATGTAGGCCTATGGACTGAACAAGAAGCCACCAAAAATTTTAACCAGTCATCGTTCTCACAACACTGAGGACCAGTCATTCGAAATGACTTCTCCATGCATTTTATGCATTGGTAAAAGCACTATGATGAAAAGTGTGATATGTTTTCAGGTATCTCCTATACTAATAGAGCCACATGCTCACCGGTTTGCCACATGATGTAGGCCTATGGACTGAACAAGAAACCACCAAAAATTTTAACCAGTCATCGTTCTCACAACACTGAGGACCAGTCATTCGAAATGACTTCTCCATGCATTGTATGCATTGGTAAAAGCACTATGATGAAAAGTGTGATATGTTTTCAGGTATCTCCTATACTAATAGAGCCACATGCTCACCGGTTTGCCACATGATGTAGGCCTATGGACTGAACAAGAAAGCACCAAAAATTTTAACCAGTCATCGTTCTCACAACACTGAGGATCAGTCATTCGAAATGACTTCTCCATGCATTTTATGCATTGGTAAAAGCACTATGATGAAAAGTGTGATATGTTTTCAGGTATCTCCTATACTAATAGAGCCACATGCTCACCGGTTTGCCACATGATGTAGGCCTATGGACTGAACAAGAAACCACCAAAAATTTTAACCAGTCATCGTTCTCACAACACTGAGGACCAGTCATTCGAAATGACTTCTCCATGCATTTTATGCATTGGTAAAAGCACTATGATGAAAAGTGTGATATGTTTTCAGGTATCTCCTATACTAATAGAGCCACATGCTCACCGGTTTGCCACATGATGTAGGCCTATGGACTGAACAAGAAGCCACCAAAAATTTTAACCAGTCATCGTTCTCACAACACTGAGGACCAGTCATTCGAAATGACTTCTCCATGCATTTTATGCATTGGTAAAAGCACTATGATGAAAAGTGTGATATGTTTTCAGGTATCTCCTATACTAATAGAGCCACATGCTCACCGGTTTGCCACATGATGTAGGCCTATGGACTGAACAAGAAACCACCAAAAATTTTAACCAGTCATCGTTCTCACAACACTGAGGACCAGTCATTCGAAATGACTTCTCCATGCATTTTATGCATTGGTAAAAGCACTATGATGAAAAGTGTGATATGTTTTCAGGTATCTCCTATACTAATAGAGCCACATGCTCACCGGTTTGCCACATGATGTAGGCCTATGGACTGAACAAGAAACCACCAAAAATTTTAACCAGGCATCGTTCTCACAACACTGAGGACCAGTCATTCGAAATGACTTCTCCATGCATTTTATGCATTGGTAAAAGCACTATGATGAAAAGTGTGATATGTTTTCAGGTATCTCCTATACTAATAGAGCCACATGCTCACCGGTTTGCCACATGATGTAGGCCTATGGACTGAACAAGAAACCACCAAAAATTTTAACCAGTCATCGTTCTCACAACATTGAGGACCAGTCATTCGAAATGACATCTCCATGCATTTTATGCATTGGTAAAAGCACTATGATGAAAAGTTTGATATGTTTTCAGGTATCTCCTATACTAATAGAGCCACATGCTCACCAGTTTGCCACATGATGTAGGCCTATGGACTGAACAAGAAACCACCAAAAATTTTAACCAGTCATCGTTCTCACAACACTGAGGACCAGTCATTCGAAATGACTTCTTCATGCATTTTATGCATTGGTAAAAGCACTATGATGAAAAGTGTGATATGTTTTCAGGTATCTCCTATACTAAAAGAGCCACATTCTCACCAGTTTGCCACATGATGTAGGCCTATGGACTGCACAAGAAACCACCAAAAATTTTAACCAGTCATCGTTCTCACAACACTAAGGACCAGTCATTCGAAATGACTTCTCCATGCATTTTATGCATTGGTAAAAACACTATGATGAAAAGTGTGATATGTTTTCAGGTATCTCCTATACTAATAGAGCCACATGCTCACCGGTTTGCCACATGATGTAGGCCTATGGACTGAACAAGAAACCACCAAAAATTTTAACCAGTCATCGTTCTCACAACACTGAGGACCAGTCATTCGAAATGACTTCTCCATGCATTTTATGCATTGGTAAAAGCACTGTGATGAAAAGTGTGATATGTTTTCAGGTATCTCCTATACTAATAGAGCCACATGCTCACCAGTTTGCCGCATGATGTAGGCCTATGGACTGAACAAGAAACCACCAAAAATTTTAACCAGTCATCGTTCTCACAACACTGAGGACCAGTCATTCGAAATGACTTCTCCATGCATTTTATGCATTGGTAAAAGCACTATGATGAAAAGTGTGATATGTTTTCAGGTATCTCCTATACTAATAGAGCCACATGCTCACCGGTTTGCCACATGATGTAGGCCTATGGACTGAACAAGAAACCACCAAAAATTTTAACCAGTCATCGTTCTCACAACACTGAGGACCAGTCATTCGAAATGACTTCTCCATGCATTTTATGCATTGGTAAAAGCACTATGATGAAAAGTGTGATATGTTTTCAGGTATCTCCTATACTAATAGAGCCACATGCTCACCGGTTTGCCACATGATGTAGGCCTATGGACTGAACAAGAAACCACCAAAAATTTTAACCAGTCATCGTTCTCACAACACTGAGGACCAGTCATTCGAAATGACTTCTCCATGCATTTTATGCATTGGTAAAAGCACTATGATGAAAAGTGTGATATGTTTTCAGGTATCTCCTATACTAATAGAGCCACATGCTCACCGGTTTGTCACATGATGTAGGCCTATGGACTGAACAAGAAACCACCAAAAATTTTAATTAGTAATCGTTCTCACAACACTGAGGACCAGTCATTCGAAATGACTTCTCCATGCATTTTATGCATTGGTAAAAGCACTATGATGAAAAGTGTGATATGTTTTCAGGTATCTCCTATACTAATAGAGCCACATGCTCACCGGTTTGCCACATGATGTAGGCCTATGGACTGAACAAGAAACCACCAAAAATTTTAACCAGTCATCGTTCTCACAACACTGAGGACAAGTCATTCGAAATGACTTCTCCATGCATTTTATGCATTGGTAAAAGCACTATGATGAAAAGTGTGATATGTTTTCAGGTATCTCCTATACTAATAGAGCCACATGCTCACCGGTTTGCCACATGATGTAGGCCTATGGACTGAACAAGAAACCACCAAAAATTTTAACCAGTCATCGTTCTCACAACACTGAGGACCAGTCATTCGAAATGACTTCTCCATGCATTTTATGCATTGGTAAAAGCACTATGATGAAAAGTGTGATATGTTTTCAGGAATCTCCTATACTAATAGAGCCACATGCTCACCGGTTTGCCACATGATGTAGGCCTATGGACTGAACAAGAAACCACCAAAAATTTTAACCAGTCATCGTTCTCACAACACTGAGGACCAGTCATTCGAAATGACTTCTCCATGCATTTTATGCATTGGTAAAAGCACTATGATGAAAAGTGTGATATGTTTTCAGGTATCTCCTATACTAATAGAGCCACATGCTCACCGGTTTGCCACATGTTGTAGGCCTATGGACTGAACAAGAAACCACCAAAAATTTTAACCAGTCATCGTTCTCACAACACTGAGGACCAGTCATTCGAAATGACTTCTCCATGCATTTTATGCATTGGTAAAAGCACTATGATGAAAAGTGTGATATGTTTTCAGGTATCTCCTATACTAAGAGAGCCACATGCTCACCGGTTTGCCACATGATGTAGGCCTATGGACTGAACAAGAAACCACCAAAAATTTTAACCAGTCATCGTTCTCACAACACTGAGGACCAGTCATTCGAAATGACTTCTCCATGCATTTTATGCATTGGTAAAAGCACTATGATGAAAAGTGTGATATGTTTTCAGGCATCTCCTATACTAATAGAGCCACATGCTCACCGGTTTGCCACATGATGTAGGCTAATGGACTGAACAAGAAAGCACCAAAAATTTTAACCAGTCATCGTTCTCACAACACTGAGGACCAGTCATTCGAAATGACTTCTCCATGCATTTTATGCATTGGTAAAAGCACTATGATGAAAAGTGTGATATGTTTTCAGGTATCTCCTATTCTAATAGAGCCACATGCTCACCGGTTTGCCACATGATGTAGGCTAATGGACTGAACAAGAAACCACCAAAAATTTTAACCAGTCATCGTTCTCACAACACTGAGGACCAGTCATTCGAAATGACTTCTCCATGCATTTTATGCATTGGTAAAAGCACTATGATGAAAAGTGTGATATGTTTTCAGGTATCTCCTATACTAATAGAGCCACATGCTCACCGGTTTGCCACATGATGTAGGCCTATGGACTGAACAAGAAACCACCAAAAATTTTAACCAGTCATCGTTCTCACAACACTGAGGACCAGTCATTCGAAATGACTTCTCCATGCATTTTATGCATTGGTAAAAGCACTATGATGAAAAGTGTGATATGTTTTCAGGTATCTCCTATACTAATAGAGCCACATGCTCACCGGTTTGCCACATGATGTAGGCCTATGGACTGAACAAGAAACCACCAAAAATTTTAACCAGTCATCGTTCTCACAACACTGAGGACCAGTCATTCGAAATGACTTCTCCATGCATTTTATGCATTGGTAAAAGCACTATGATGAAAAGTGTGATATGTTTTCAGGTATCTCCTATACTAATAGAGCCACATGCTCACCGGTTTGCCACATGATGTAGGCCTATGGACTGAACAAGAAACCACCAAAAATTTTAACCAGTCATCGTTCTCACAACACTGAGGACCAGTCATTCGAAATGACTTCTCCATGCATTTTATGCATTGGTAAAAGCACTATGATGAAAAGTGTGATATGTTTTCAGGTATCTCCTATACTAATAGAGCCACATGCTCACCGGTTTGCCACATGATGTAGGCCTATGGACTGAACAAGAAACCACCAAAAATTTTAACCAGTCATCATTCTCACAACACTGAGGACCAGTCATTCGAAATGACTTCTCCATGCATTTTATGCATTGGTAAAAGCACTGTGATGAAAAGTGTGATATGTTTTCAGGTATCTCCTATACTAATAGAGCCACATGCTCACCAGTTTGCCACATGATGTAGGCCTATGGACTGAACAAGATTCCACCAAAAATTTTAACCAGTCATCGTTCTCACAACACTGAGGACCAGTCATTCGAAATGACTTCTCCATGCATTTTATGCATTGGTAAAAGCACTATGATGAAAAGTGTGATATGTTTTCAGGTATCTCCTATACTAATAGAGCCACATGCTCACCAGTTTGCCACATGATGTAGGCCTATGGACTGAACAAGAAACCACCAAAAATTTTAACCAGTCATCGTTCTCACAACACTGAGGACCAGTCATTCGAAATGACTTCTCCATGCATTTTATGCATTGGTAAAAGCACTATGATGAAAAGTGTGATATGTTTTCAGGTATCTCCTATACTAATAGAGCCACATGCTCACCGGTTTGCCACATGATGTAGGCCTATGGACTGAACAAGAAACCACCAAAAATTTTAACCAGTCATCGTTCTCACAACACTGAGGACCAGTCATTCGAAATGACTTCTCCATGCATTTTATGCATTGGTAAAAGCACTATGATGAAAAGTGTGATATGTTTTCAGGTATCTCCTATACTAATAGAGCCACATGCTCACCGGTTTGCCACATGATGTAGGCTAATGGACTGAACAAGAAACCACCAAAAATTTTAACCAGTCATCGTTCTCACAACACTGAGGACCAGTCATTCGAAATGACTTCTCCATGCATTTTATGCATTGGTAAAAGCACTATGATGAAAAGTGTGATATGTTTTCAGGTATCTCCTATACTAATAGAGCCACATGCTCACCGGTTTGCCACATGATGTAGGCCTATGGACTGAACAAGAAACCACCAAAAATTTTAACCAGTCATCGTTCTCACAACACTGAGGACCAGTCATTCGAAATGACTTCTCCATGCATTTTATGCATTGGTAAAAGCACTATGATGAAAAGTGTGATATGTTTTCAGGTATCTCCTATACTAATAGAGCCACATGCTCACCGGTTTGCCACATGATGTAGGCCTATGGACTGAACAAGAAACCACCAAAAATTTTAACCAGTCATCGTTCTCACAACACTGAGGACCAGTCATTCGAAATGACTTCTCCATGCATTTTATGCATTGGTAAAAGCACTATGATGAAAAGTGTGATATGTTTTCAGGTATCTCCTATACTAAGAGAGCCACATGCTCACCGGTTTGCCACATGATGTAGGCCTATGGACTGAACAAGAAACCACCAAAAATTTTAACCAGTCATCGTTCTCACAACACTGAGGACCAGTCATTCGAAATGACTTCTCCATGCATTTTATGCATTGGTAAAAGCACTATGATGAAAAGTGTGATATGTTTTCAGGCATCTCCTATACTAATAGAGCCACATGCTCACCGGTTTGCCACATGATGTAGGCTAATGGACTGAACAAGAAAGCACCAAAAATTTTAACCAGTCATCGTTCTCACAACACTGAGGACCAGTCATTCGAAATGACTTCTCCATGCATTTTATGCATTGGTAAAAGCACTATGATGAAAAGTGTGATATGTTTTCAGGTATCTCCTATACTAATAGAGCCACATGCTCACCGGTTTGCCACATGATGTAGGCTAATGGACTGAACAAGAAACCACCAAAAATTTTAACCAGTCATCGTTCTCACAACACTGAGGACCAGTCATTCGAAATGACTTCTCCATGCATTTTATGCATTGGTAAAAGCACTATGATGAAAAGTGTGATATGTTTTCAGGTATCTCCTATACTAATAGAGCCACATGCTCACCGGTTTGCCACATGATGTAGGCCTATGGACTGAACAAGAAACCACCAAAAATTTTAACCAGTCATCGTTCTCACAACACTGAGGACCAGTCATTCGAAATGACTTCTCCATGCATTTTATGCATTGGTAAAAGCACTATGATGAAAAGTGTGATATGTTTTCAGGTATCTCCTATACTAATAGAGCCACATGCTCACCGGTTTGCCACATGATGTAGGCCTATGGACTGAACAAGAAACCACCAAAAATTTTAACCAGTCATCGTTCTCACAACACTGAGGACCAGTCATTCGAAATGACTTCTCCATGCATTTTATGCATTGGTAAAAGCACTATGATGAAAAGTGTGATATGTTTTCAGGTATCTCCTATACTAATAGAGCCACATGCTCACCGGTTTGCCACATGATGTAGGCCTATGGACTGAACAAGAAACCACCAAAAATTTTAACCAGTCATCGTTCTCACAACACTGAGGACCAGTCATTCGAAATGACTTCTCCATGCATTTTATGCATTGGTAAAAGCACTATGATGAAAAGTGTGATATGTTTTCAGGTATCTCCTATACTAATAGAGCCACATGCTCACCGGTTTGCCACATGATGTAGGCCTATGGACTGAACAAGAAACCACCAAAAATTTTAACCAGTCATCATTCTCACAACACTGAGGACCAGTCATTCGAAATGACTTCTCCATGCATTTTATGCATTGGTAAAAGCACTGTGATGAAAAGTGTGATATGTTTTCAGGTATCTCCTATACTAATAGAGCCACATGCTCACCAGTTTGCCACATGATGTAGGCCTATGGACTGAACAAGATTCCACCAAAAATTTTAACCAGTCATCGTTCTCACAACACTGAGGACCAGTCATTCGAAATGACTTCTCCATGCATTTTATGCATTGGTAAAAGCACTATGATGAAAAGTGTGATATGTTTTCAGGTATCTCCTATACTAATAGAGCCACATGCTCACCAGTTTGCCACATGATGTAGGCCTATGGACTGAACAAGAAACCACCAAAAATTTTAACCAGTCATCGTTCTCACAACACTGAGGACCAGTCATTCGAAATGACTTCTCCATGCATTTTATGCATTGGTAAAAGCACTATGATGAAAAGTGTGATATGTTTTCAGGTATCTCCTATACTAATAGAGCCACATGCTCACCGGTTTGCCACATGATGTAGGCCTATGGACTGAACAAGAAACCACCAAAAATTTTAACCAGTCATCGTTCTCACAACACTGAGGACCAGTCATTCGAAATGACTTCTCCATGCATTTTATGCATTGGTAAAAGCACTATGATGAAAAGTGTGATATGTTTTCAGGTATCTCCTATACTAATAGAGCCACATGCTCACCGGTTTGCCACATGATGTAGGCTAATGGACTGAACAAGAAACCACCAAAAATTTTAACCAGTCATCGTTCTCACAACACTGAGGACCAGTCATTCGAAATGACTTCTCCATGCATTTTATGCATTGGTAAAAGCACTATGATGAAAAGTGTGATATGTTTTCAGGTATCTCCTATACTAATAGAGCCACATGCTCACCGGTTTGCCACATGATGTAGGCCTATGGACTGAACAAGAAACCACCAAAAATTTTAACCAGTCATCGTTCTCACAACACTGAGGACCAGTCATTCGAAATGACTTCTCCATGCATTTTATGCATTGGTAAAAGCACTATGATGAAAAGTGTGATATGTTTTCAGGTATCTCCTATACTAATAGAGCCACATGCTCACCGGTTTGCCACATGATGTAGGCCTATGGACTGAACAAGAAACCACCAAAAATTTTAACCAGTCATCGTTCTCACAACACTGAGGACCAGTCATTCGAAATGACTTCTCCATGCATTTTATGCATTGGTAAAAGCACTATGATGAAAAGTGTGATATGTTTTCAGGTATCTCCTATACTAATAGAGCCACATGCTCACCGGTTTGCCACATGATGTAGGCCTATGGACTGAACAAGAAACCACCAAAAATTTTAACCAGTCATCGTTCTCACAACACTGAGGACCAGTCATTCGAAATGACTTCTCCATGCATTTTATGCATTGGTAAAAGCACTATGATGAAAAGTGTGATATGTTTTCAGGTATCTCCTATACTAATAGAGCCACATGCTCACCGGTTTGCCACATGATGTAGGCCTATGGACTGAACAAGAAACCACCAAAAATTTTAACCAGTCATCGTTCTCACAACACTGAGGACCAGTCATTCGAAATGACTTCTCCATGCATTTTATGCATTGGTAAAAGCACTGTGATGAAAAGTGTGATATGTTTTCAGGTATCTCCTATACTAATAGAGCCACATGCTCACCAGTTTGCCACATGATGTAGGCCTATGGACTGAACAAGAAACCACCAAAAATTTTAACCAGTCATCGTTCTCACAACACTGAGGACCAGTCATTCGAAATGACTTCTCCATGCATTTTATGCATTGGTAAAAGCACTATGATGAAAAGTGTGATATGTTTTCAGGTATCTCCTATACTAATAGAGCCACATGCTCACCGGTTTGCCACATGATGTAGGCCTATGAACTGAACAAGAAACCACCAAAAATTTTAACCAGTCATCGTTCTCACAACACTGAGGACCAGTCATTCGAAATGACTTCTCCATGCATTTTATGCATTGGTAAAAGCACTATGATGAAAAGTGTGATATGTTTTCAGGTATCTCCTATACTAATAGAGCCACATGCTCACCGGTTTGCCACATGATGTAGGCCTATGGACTGAACAAGAAACCACCAAAAATTTTAACCAGTCATCGTTCTCACAACACTGAGGACCAGTCATTCGAAATGACTTCTCCATGCATTTTATGCATTGGTAAAAGCACTATGATGAAAAGTGTGATATGTTTTCAGGTATCTCCTATACTAATAGAGCCACATGCTCACCGGTTTGCCACATGATGTAGGCCTATGGACTGAACAAGAAACCACCAAAAATTTTAACCAGTCATCGTTCTCACAACACTGAGGACCAGTCATTCGAAATGACTTCTCCATGCATTTTATGCATTGGTAAAAGCACTATGATGAAAAGTGTGATATGTTTTCAGGTATCTCCTATACTAATAGAGCCACATGCTCACCGGTTTGCCACATGATGTAGGCTAATGGACTGAACAAGAAACCACCAAAAATTTTAACCAGTCATCGTTCTCACAACACTGAGGACCAGTCATTCGAAATGACTTCTCCATGCATTTTATGCATTGGTAAAAGCACTATGATGAAAAGTGTGATATGTTTTCAGGTATCTCCTATACTAATAGAGCCACATGCTCACCGGTTTGCCACATGTTGTAGGCCTATGGACTGAACAAGAAACCACCAAAAATTTTAACCAGTCATCGTTCTCACAACACTGAGGACCAGTCATTCGAAATGACTTCTCCATGCATTTTATGCATTGGTAAAAGCACTATGATGAAAAGTGTGATATGTTTTCAGGTATCTCCTATACTAATAGAGCCACATGCTCACCGGTTTGCCACATGATGTAGGCTAATGGACTGAACAAGAAACCACCAAAAATTTTAACCAGTCATCGTTCTCACAACACTGAGGACCAGTCATTCGAAATGACTTCTCCATGCATTTTATGCATTGGTAAAAGCACTATGATGAAAAGTGTGATATGTTTTCAGGTATCTCCTATACTAATAGAGCCACATGCTCACCGGTTTGCCACATGTTGTAGGCCTATGGACTGAACAAGAAACCACCAAAAATTTTAACCAGTCATCGTTCTCACAACACTGAGGACCAGTCATTCGAAATGACTTCTCCATGCATTTTATGCATTGGTAAAAGCACTATGATGAAAAGTGTGATATGTTTTCAGGTATCTCCTATACTAATAGAGCCACATGCTCACCGGTTTGCCACATGATGTAGGCTAATGGACTGAACAAGAAACCACCAAAAATTTTAACCAGTCATCGTTCTCACAACACTGAGGACCAGTCATTCGAAATGACTTCTCCATGCATTTTATGCATTGGTAAAAGCACTATGATGAAAAGTGTGATATGTTTTCAGGTATCTCCTATACTAATAGAGCCACATGCTCACCGGTTTGCCACATGATGTAGGCTAATGGACTGAACAAGAAACCACCAAAAATTTTAACCAGTCATCGTTCTCACAACACTGAGGACCAGTCATTCGAAATGACTTCTCCATGCATTTTATGCATTGGTAAAAGCACTATGATGAAAAGTGTGATATGTTTTCAGGTATCTCCTATACTAATAGAGCCACATGCTCACCGGTTTGCCACATGTTGTAGGCCTATGGACTGAACAAGAAACCACCAAAAATTTTAACCAGTCATCGTTCTCACAACACTGAGGACCAGTCATTCGAAATGACTTCTCCATGCATTTTATGCATTGGTAAAAGCACTATGATGAAAAGTGTGATATGTTTTCAGGTATCTCCTATACTAATAGAGCCACATGCTCACCGGTTTGCCACATGATGTAGGCTAATGGACTGAACAAGAAACCACCAAAAATTTTAACCAGTCATCGTTCTCACAACACTGAGGACCAGTCATTCGAAATGACTTCTCCATGCATTTTATGCATTGGTAAAAGCACTATGATGAAAAGTGTGATATGTTTTCAGGTATCTCCTATACTAATAGAGCCACATGCTCACCGGTTTGCCACATGTTGTAGGCCTATGGACTGAACAAGAAACCACCAAAAATTTTAACCAGTCATCGTTCTCACAACACTGAGGACCAGTCATTCGAAATGACTTCTCCATGCATTTTATGCATTGGTAAAAGCACTATGATGAAAAGTGTGATATGTTTTCAGGTATCTCCTATACTAATAGAGCCACATGCTCACCGGTTTGCCACATGATGTAGGCTAATGGACTGAACAAGAAACCACCAAAAATTTTAACCAGTCATCGTTCTCACAACACTGAGGACCAGTCATTCGAAATGACTTCTCCATGCATTTTATGCATTGGTAAAAGCACTATGATGAAAAGTGTGATATGTTTTCAGGTATCTCCTATACTAATAGAGCCACATGCTCACCGGTTTGCCACATGATGTAGGCCTATGGACTGAATAAGAAACCACCAAAAATTTTAACCAGTCATCGTTCTCACAACACTGAGGACCAGTCATTCGAAATGACTTCTCCATGCATTTTATGCATTGGTAAAAGCACTATGATGAAAAGTGTGATATGTTTTCAGGTATCTCCTATACTAATAGAGCCACATGCTCACCGGTTTGCCACATGATGTAGGCCTATGGACTGAACAAGAAACCACCAAAAATTTTAACCAGTCATCGTTCTCACAACACTGAGGAACAGTCATTCGAAATGACATCTCCATGCATTTTATGCATTGGTAAAAGCACTATGATGAAAAGTGTGATATGTTTTCAGGTATCTCCTATACTAATAGAGCCACATGCTCACCGGTTTGCCACATGATGTAGGCCTATGGACTGAACAAGAAACCACCAAAAATTTTAACCAGTCATCGTTCTCACAACACTGAGGACCAGTCATTCGAAATGACTTCTCCATGCATTTTATGCATTGGTAAAAGCACTGTGATGAAAAGTGTGATATGTTTTCAGGTATCTCCTATACTAATAGAGCCACATGCTCACCAGTTTGCCACATGATGTAGGCCTATGGACTGAACAAGAAACCACCAAAAATTTTAACCAGTCATCGTTCTCACAACACTGAGGACCAGTCATTCGAAATGACTTCTCCATGCATTTTATGCATTGGTAAATGCACTATGATGAAAAGTGTGATATGTTTTCAGGTATCTCCTATACTAATAGAGCCACATGCTCACCGGTTTGCCACATGATGTAGGCCTATGGACTGAACAAGAAACCACCAAAAATTTTAACCAGTCATCATTCTCACAACACTGAGGACCAGTCATTCGAAATGACTTATCCATGCATTTTATGCATTGGTAAAAGCACTATGATGAAAAGTGTGATATGTTTTCAGGTATCTCCTATACTAATAGAGCCACATGCTCACCGGTTTGCCACATGATGTAGGCCTATGGACTGAACAAGAAACCACCAAAAATTTTAACCAGTCATTGTTCTCACAACACTGAGGACCAGTCATTCGAAATGACTTCTCCATGCATTTTATGCATTGGTAAAAGCACTATGATGAAAAGTGTGATATGTTTTCAGGTATCTCCTATACTAATAGAGCCACATGCTCACCGGTTTGCCACATGATGTAGGCTAATGGACTGAACAAGAAACCACCAAAAATTTTAACCAGTCATCGTTCTCACAACACTGAGGACCAGTCATTCGAAATGACTTCTCCATGCATTTTATGCATTGGTAAAAGCACTATGATGAAAAGTGTGATATGTTTTCAGGTATCTCCTATACTAATAGAGCCACATGCTCACCGGTTTGCCACATGATGTAGGCCTATGGACTGAACAAGAAACCACCAAAAATTTTAACCAGTCATCGTTCTCACAACACTGACGACCAGTCATTCGAAATGACTTCTCCATGCATTTTATGCATTGGTAAAAGCACTATGATGAAAAGTGTGATATGTTTTCAGGTATCTCCTATACTAATAGAGCCACATGCTCACCGGTTTGCCACATGATGTAGGCCTATGGACTGAACAAGAAACCACCATAAATTTTAACCAGTCATCGTTCTCACAACACTGAGGACCAGTCATTCGAAATGACTTCTCCATGCATTTTATGCATTGGTAAAAACACTATGATGAAAAGTGTGATATGTTTTCAGGTATCTCCTATACTAATAGAGCCACATGCTCACCGGTTTGCCACATGATGTAGGCCTATGGACTGAACAAGAAACCACCAAAAATTTTAACCAGTCATCGTTCTCACAACACTGACGACCAGTCATTCGAAATGACTTCTCCATGCATTTTATGCATTGGTAAAAGCACTATGATGAAAAGTGTGATATGTTTTCAGGTATCTCCTATACTAATAGAGCCACATGCTCACCGGTTTGCCACATGATGTAGGCCTATGGACTGAACAAGAAACCACCAAAAATTTTAACCAGTCATCGTTCTCACAACACTGAGGACCAGTCATTCGAAATGACTTCTCCATGCATTTTATGCATTGGTAAAAACACTATGATGAAAAGTGTGATATGTTTTCAGGTATCTCCTATACTAATAGAGCCACATGCTCACCGGTTTGCCACATGATGTAGGCCTATGGACTGAACAAGAAACCACCAAAAATTTTAACCAGTCATCGTTCTCACAACACTGAGGACCAGTCATTCGAAATGACTTCTCCATGCATTTTATGCATTGGTAAAAGCACTATGATGAAAAGTGTGATATGTTTTCAGGTATCTCCTATACTAATAGAGCCACATGCTCACCGGTTTGCCACATGATGTAGGCCTATGGACTGAACAAGAAACCACCAAAAATTTTAACCAGTCATCGTTCTCACAACACTGAGGACCAGTCATTCGAAATGACTTCTCCATGCATTTTATGCATTGGTAAAAGTACTGTGATGAAAAGTGTGATATGTTTTCAGGTATCTCCTATACTAATAGAGCCACATGCTCACCAGTTTGCCACATGATGTAGGCCTATGGACTGAACAAGAAACCACCAAAAATTTTAACCAGTCATCGTTCTCACAACACTGAGGACCAGTCATTCGAAATGACTTCTCCATGCATTTTATGCATTGGTAAAAGCACTATGATGAAAAGTGTGATATGTTTTCAGGTATCTCCTATACTAATAGAGCCACATGCTCACCGGTTTGCCACATGATGTAGGCCTATGAACTGAACAAGAAACCACCAAAAATTTTAACCAGTCATCGTTCTCACAACACTGAGGACCAGTCATTCGAAATGACTTCTCCATGCATTTTATGCATTGGTAAAAGCACTATGATGAAAAGTGTGATATGTTTTCAGGTATCTCCTATACTAATAGAGCCACATGCTCACCGGTTTGCCACATGATGTAGGCCTATGGACTGAACAAGAAACCACCAAAAATTTTAACCAGTCATCGTTCTCACAACACTGAGGACCAGTCATTCGAAATGACTTCTCCATGCATTTTATGCATTGGTAAAAGCACTATGATGAAAAGTGTGATATGTTTTCAGGTATCTCCTATACTAATAGAGCCACATGCTCACCGGTTTGCCACATGATGTAGGCCTATGGACTGAACAAGAAACCACCAAAAATTTTAACCAGTCATCGTTCTCACAAAACTGAGGACCAGTCATTTGAAATGACTTCTCCATGCATTTTATGCATTGGTAAAAGCACTATGATGAAAAGTGTGATATGTTTTCAGGTATCTCCTATACTAATAGAGCCACATGCTCACCGGTTTGCCACATGATGTAGGCTAATGGACTGAACAAGAAACCACCAAAAATTTTAACCAGTCATCGTTCTCACAACACTGAGGACCAGTCATTCGAAATGACTTCTCCATGCATTTTATGCATTGGTAAAAGCACTATGATGAAAAGTGTGATATGTTTTCAGGTATCTCCTATACTAATAGAGCCACATGCTCACCGGTTTGCCACATGTTGTAGGCCTATGGACTGAACAAGAAACCACCAAAAATTTTAACCAGTCATCGTTCTCACAACACTGAGGACCAGTCATTCGAAATGACTTCTCCATGCATTTTATGCATTGGTAAAAGCACTATGATGAAAAGTGTGATATGTTTTCAGGTATCTCCTATACTAATAGAGCCACATGCTCACCGGTTTGCCACATGATGTAGGCCTATGGACTGAACAAGAAACCACCAAAAATTTTAACCAGTCATCGTTCTCACAACACTGAGGACCAGTCATTCGAAATGACTTCTCCATGCATTTTATGCATTGGTAAAAGTACTGTGATGAAAAGTGTGATATGTTTTCAGGTATCTCCTATACTAATAGAGCCACATGCTCACCAGTTTGCCACATGATGTAGGCCTATGGACTGAACAAGAAACCACCAAAAATTTTAACCAGTCATCGTTCTCACAACACTGAGGACCAGTCATTCGAAATGACTTCTCCATGCATTTTATGCATTGGTAAAAACACTATGATGAAAAGTGTGATATGTTTTCAGGTATCTCCTATACTAATAGAGCCACATGCTCACCGGTTTGCCACATGATGTAGGCCTATGGACTGAACAAGAAACCACCAAAAATTTTAACCAGTCATCGTTCTCACAACACTGAGGACCAGTCATTCGAAATGACTTCTCCATGCATTTTATGCATTGGTAAAAGCACTATGATGAAAAGTGTGATATGTTTTCAGGTATCTCCTATACTAATAGAGCCACATGCTCACCGGTTTGCCACATGATGTAGGCCTATGGACTGAACAAGAAACCACCAAAAATTTTAACCAGTCATCGTTCTCACAACACTGAGGACCAGTCATTCGAAATGACTTCTCCATGCATTTTATGCATTGGTAAAAGTACTGTGATGAAAAGTGTGATATGTTTTCAGGTATCTCCTATACTAATAGAGCCACATGCTCACCAGTTTGCCACATGATGTAGGCCTATGGACTGAACAAGAAACCACCAAAAATTTTAACCAGTCATCGTTCTCACAACACTGAGGACCAGTCATTCGAAATGACTTCTCCATGCATTTTATGCATTGGTAAAAGCACTATGATGAAAAGTGTGATATGTTTTCAGGTATCTCCTATACTAATAGAGCCACATGCTCACCGGTTTGCCACATGATGTAGGCCTATGAACTGAACAAGAAACCACCAAAAATTTTAACCAGTCATCGTTCTCACAACACTGAGGACCAGTCATTCGAAATGACTTCTCCATGCATTTTATGCATTGGTAAAAGCACTATGATGAAAAGTGTGATATGTTTTCAGGTATCTCCTATACTAATAGAGCCACATGCTCACCGGTTTGCCACATGATGTAGGCCTATGGACTGAACAAGAAACCACCAAAAATTTTAACCAGTCATCGTTCTCACAACACTGAGGACCAGTCATTCGAAATGACTTCTCCATGCATTTTATGCATTGGTAAAAGCACTATGATGAAAAGTGTGATATGTTTTCAGGTATCTCCTATACTAATAGAGCCACATGCTCACCGGTTTGCCACATGATGTAGGCCTATGGACTGAACAAGAAACCACCAAAAATTTTAACCAGTCATCGTTCTCACAACACTGAGGACCAGTCATTTGAAATGACTTCTCCATGCATTTTATGCATTGGTAAAAGCACTATGATGAAAAGTGTGATATGTTTTCAGGTATCTCCTATACTAATAGAGCCACATGCTCACCGGTTTGCCACATGATGTAGGCTAATGGACTGAACAAGAAACCACCAAAAATTTTAACCAGTCATCGTTCTCACAACACTGAGGACCAGTCATTCGAAATGACTTCTCCATGCATTTTATGCATTGGTAAAAGCACTATGATGAAAAGTGTGATATGTTTTCAGGTATCTCCTATACTAATAGAGCCACATGCTCACCGGTTTGCCACATGTTGTAGGCCTATGGACTGAACAAGAAACCACCAAAAATTTTAACCAGTCATCGTTCTCACAACACTGAGGACCAGTCATTCGAAATGACTTCTCCATGCATTTTATGCATTGGTAAAAGCACTATGATGAAAAGTGTGATATGTTTTCAGGTATCTCCTATACTAATAGAGCCACATGCTCACCGGTTTGCCACATGATGTAGGCCTATGGACTGAACAAGAAACCACCAAAAATTTTAACCAGTCATCGTTCTCACAACACTGAGGACCAGTCATTCGAAATGACTTCTCCATGCATTTTATGCATTGGTAAAAGTACTGTGATGAAAAGTGTGATATGTTTTCAGGTATCTCCTATACTAATAGAGCCACATGCTCACCAGTTTGCCACATGATGTAGGCCTATGGACTGAACAAGAAACCACCAAAAATTTTAACCAGTCATCGTTCTCACAACACTGAGGACCAGTCATTCGAAATGACTTCTCCATGCATTTTATGCATTGGTAAAAGCACTATGATGAAAAGTGTGATATGTTTTCAGGTATCTCCTATACTAATAGAGCCACATGCTCACCGGTTTGCCACATGATGTAGGCCTATGAACTGAACAAGAAACCACCAAAAATTTTAACCAGTCATCGTTCTCACAACACTGAGGACCAGTCATTCGAAATGACTTCTCCATGCATTTTATGCATTGGTAAAAGCACTATGATGAAAAGTGTGATATGTTTTCAGGTATCTCCTATACTAATAGAGCCACATGCTCACCGGTTTGCCACATGATGTAGGCCTATGGACTGAACAAGAAACCACCAAAAATTTTAACCAGTCATTGTTCTCACAACACTGAGGACCAGTCATTCGAAATGACTTCTCCATGCATTTTATGCATTGGTAAAAGCACTATGATGAAAAGTGTGATATGTTTTCAGGTATCTCCTATACTAATAGAGCCACATGCTCACCGGTTTGCCACATGATGTAGGCCTATGGACTGAACAAGAAACCACCAAAAATTTTAACCAGTCATCGTTCTCACAACACTGAGGACCAGTCATTCGAAATGACTTCTCCATGCATTTTATGCATTGGTAAAAGCACTATGATGAAAAGTGTGATATGTTTTCAGGTATCTCCTATACTAATAGAGCCACATGCTCACCGGTTTGCCACATGATGTAGGCCTATGGACTGAACAAGAAACCACCAAAAATTTTAACCAGTCATCGTTCTCACAACACTGAGGACCAGTCATTCGAAATGACTTCTCCATGCATTTTATGCATTGGTAAAAGCACTATGATGAAAAGTGTGATATGTTTTCAGGTATCTCCTATACTAATAGAGCCACATGCTCACCGGTTTGCCACATGATGTAGGCCTATGGACTGAACAAGAAGCCACCAAAAATTTTAACCAGTCATCGTTCTCACAACACTGAGGACCAGTCATTCGAAATGACTTCTCCATGCATTTTATGCATTGGTAAAAGCACTATGATGAAAAGTGTGATATGTTTTCAGGTATCTCCTATACTAATAGAGCCACATGCTCACCGGTTTGCCACATGATGTAGGCCTATGGACTGAACAAGAAACCACCAAAAATTTTAACCAGTCATCGTTCTCACAACACTGAGGACCAGTCATTCGAAATGACTTCTCCATGCATTTTATGCATTGGTAAAAGCACTATGATGAAAAGTGTGATATGTTTTCAGGTATCTCCTATACTAATAGAGCCACATGCTCACCGGTTTGCCACATGATGTAGGCCTATGAACTGAACAAGAAACCACCAAAAATTTTAACCAGTCATCGTTCTCACAACACTGAGGACCAGTCATTCGAAATGACTTCTCCATGCATTTTATGCATTGGTAAAAGCACTATGATGAAAAGTGTGATATGTTTTCAGGTATCTCCTATACTAATAGAGCCACATGCTCACCGGTTTGCCACATGATGTAGGCCTATGGACTGAACAAGAAACCACCAAAAATTTTAACCAGTCATCGTTCTCACAACACTGAGGACCAGTCATTCGAAATGACTTCTCCATGCATTTTATGCATTGGTAAAAGCACTATGATGAAAAGTGTGATATGTTTTCAGGTATCTCCTATACTAATAGAGCCACATGCTCACCGGTTTGCCACATGATGTAGGCCTATGGACTGAACAAGAAACCACCAAAAATTTTAACCAGTCATCGTTCTCACAACACTGAGGACCAGTCATTTGAAATGACTTCTCCATGCATTTTATGCATTGGTAAAAGCACTATGATGAAAAGTGTGATATGTTTTCAGGTATCTCCTATACTAATAGAGCCACATGCTCACCGGTTTGCCACATGATGTAGGCTAATGGACTGAACAAGAAACCACCAAAAATTTTAACCAGTCATCGTTCTCACAACACTGAGGACCAGTCATTCGAAATGACTTCTCCATGCATTTTATGCATTGGTAAAAGCACTATGATGAAAAGTGTGATATGTTTTCAGGTATCTCCTATACTAATAGAGCCACATGCTCACCGGTTTGCCACATGTTGTAGGCCTATGGACTGAACAAGAAACCACCAAAAATTTTAACCAGTCATCGTTCTCACAACACTGAGGACCAGTCATTCGAAATGACTTCTCCATGCATTTTATGCATTGGTAAAAGCACTATGATGAAAAGTGTGATATGTTTTCAGGTATCTCCTATACTAATAGAGCCACATGCTCACCGGTTTGCCACATGATGTAGGCCTATGGACTGAACAAGAAACCACCAAAAATTTTAACCAGTCATCGTTCTCACAACACTGAGGACCAGTCATTCGAAATGACTTCTCCATGCATTTTATGCATTGGTAAAAGTACTGTGATGAAAAGTGTGATATGTTTTCAGGTATCTCCTATACTAATAGAGCCACATGCTCACCAGTTTGCCACATGATGTAGGCCTATGGACTGAACAAGAAACCACCAAAAATTTTAACCAGTCATCGTTCTCACAACACTGAGGACCAGTCATTCGAAATGACTTCTCCATGCATTTTATGCATTGGTAAAAGCACTATGATGAAAAGTGTGATATGTTTTCAGGTATCTCCTATACTAATAGAGCCACATGCTCACCGGTTTGCCACATGATGTAGGCCTATGAACTGAACAAGAAACCACCAAAAATTTTAACCAGTCATCGTTCTCACAACACTGAGGACCAGTCATTCGAAATGACTTCTCCATGCATTTTATGCATTGGTAAAAGCACTATGATGAAAAGTGTGATATGTTTTCAGGTATCTCCTATACTAATAGAGCCACATGCTCACCGGTTTGCCACATGATGTAGGCCTATGGACTGAACAAGAAACCACCAAAAATTTTAACCAGTCATTGTTCTCACAACACTGAGGACCAGTCATTCGAAATGACTTCTCCATGCATTTTATGCATTGGTAAAAGCACTATGATGAAAAGTGTGATATGTTTTCAGGTATCTCCTATACTAATAGAGCCACATGCTCACCGGTTTGCCACATGATGTAGGCCTATGGACTGAACAAGAAACCACCAAAAATTTTAACCAGTCATCGTTCTCACAACACTGAGGACCAGTCATTCGAAATGACTTCTCCATGCATTTTATGCATTGGTAAAAGCACTATGATGAAAAGTGTGATATGTTTTCAGGTATCTCCTATACTAATAGAGCCACATGCTCACCGGTTTGCCACATGATGTAGGCCTATGGACTGAACAAGAAACCACCAAAAATTTTAACCAGTCATCGTTCTCACAACACTGAGGACCAGTCATTCGAAATGACTTCTCCATGCATTTTATGCATTGGTAAAAGCACTATGATGAAAAGTGTGATATGTTTTCAGGTATCTCCTATACTAATAGAGCCACATGCTCACCGGTTTGCCACATGATGTAGGCCTATGGACTGAACAAGAAGCCACCAAAAATTTTAACCAGTCATCGTTCTCACAACACTGAGGACCAGTCATTCGAAATGACTTCTCCATGCATTTTATGCATTGGTAAAAGCACTATGATGAAAAGTGTGATATGTTTTCAGGTATCTCCTATACTAATAGAGCCACATGCTCACCGGTTTGCCACATGATGTAGGCCTATGGACTGAACAAGAAACCACCAAAAATTTTAACCAGTCATCGTTCTCACAACACTGAGGACCAGTCATTCGAAATGACTTCTCCATGCATTTTATGCATTGGTAAAAGCACTATGATGAAAAGTGTGATATGTTTTCAGGTATCTCCTATACTAATAGAGCCACATGCTCACCGGTTTGCCACATGATGTAGGCTAATGGACTGAACAAGAAACCACCAAAAATTTTAACCAGTCATCGTTCTCACAACACTGAGGACCAGTCATTCGAAATGACTTCTCCATGCATTTTATGCATTGGTAAAAGCACTATGATGAAAAGTGTGATATGTTTTCAGGTATCTCCTATACTAATAGAGCCACATGCTCACCGGTTTGCCACATGTTGTAGGCCTATGGACTGAACAAGAAACCACCAAAAATTTTAACCAGTCATCGTTCTCACAACACTGAGGACCAGTCATTCGAAATGACTTCTCCATGCATTTTATGCATTGGTAAAAGCACTATGATGAAAAGTGTGATATGTTTTCAGGTATCTCCTATACTAATAGAGCCACATGCTCACCGGTTTGCCACATGATGTAGGCCTATGGACTGAACAAGAAGCCACCAAAAATTTTAACCAGTCATCGTTCTCACAACACTGAGGACCAGTCATTCGAAATGACTTCTCCATGCATTTTATGCATTGGTAAAAGCACTATGATGAAAAGTGTGATATGTTTTCAGGTATCTCCTATACTAATAGAGCCACATGCTCACCGGTTTGCCACATGATGTAGGCCTATGGACTGAACAAGAAACCACCAAAAATTTTAACCAGTCATCGTTCTCACAACACTGAGGACCAGTCATTTGAAATGACTTCTCCATGCATTTTATGCATTGGTAAAAGCACTATGATGAAAAGTGTGATATGTTTTCAGGTATCTCCTATACTAATAGAGCCACATGCTCACCGGTTTGCCACATGATGTAGGCTAATGGACTGAACAAGAAACCACCAAAAATTTTAACCAGTCATCGTTCTCACAACAATGAGGACCAGTCATTCGAAATGACTTCTCCATGCATTTTATGCATTGGTAAAAGCACTATGATGAAAAGTGTGATATGTTTTCAGGTATCTCCTATACTAATAGAGCCACATGCTCACCGGTTTGCCACATGTTGTAGGCCTATGGACTGAACAAGAAACCACCAAAAATTTTAACCAGTCATCGTTCTCACAACACTGAGGACCAGTCATTCGAAATGACTTCTCCATGCATTTTATGCATTGGTAAAAGCACTATGATGAAAAGTGTGATATGTTTTCAGGTATCTCCTATACTAATAGAGCCACATGCTCACCGGTTTGCCACATGATGTAGGCCTATGGACTGAACAAGAAACCACCAAAAATTTTAACCAGTCATCGTTCTCACAACACTGAGGACCAGTCATTCGAAATGACTTCTCCATGCATTTTATGCATTGGTAAAAGTACTGTGATGAAAAGTGTGATATGTTTTCAGGTATCTCCTATACTAATAGAGCCACATGCTCACCAGTTTGCCACATGATGTAGGCCTATGGACTGAACAAGAAACCACCAAAAATTTTAACCAGTCATCGTTCTCACAACACTGAGGACCAGTCATTCGAAATGACTTCTCCATGCATTTTATGCATTGGTAAAAGCACTATGATGAAAAGTGTGATATGTTTTCAGGTATCTCCTATACTAATAGAGCTACATGCTCACCGGTTTGCCACATGATGTAGGCCTATGAACTGAACAAGAAACCACCAAAAATTTTAACCAGTCATCGTTCTCACAACACTGAGGACCAGTCATTCGAAATGACTTCTCCATGCATTTTATGCATTGGTAAAAGCACTATGATGAAAAGTGTGATATGTTTTCAGGTATCTCCTATACTAATAGAGCCACATGCTCACCGGTTTGCCACATGATGTAGGCCTATGGACTGAACAAGAAACCACCAAAAATTTTAACCAGTCATCGTTCTCACAACACTGAGGACCAGTCATTCGAAATGACTTCTCCATGCATTTTATGCATTGGTAAAAGCACTATGATGAAAAGTGTGATATGTTTTCAGGTATCTCCTATACTAATAGAGCCACATGCTCACCGGTTTGCCACATGATGTAGGCCTATGGACTGAACAAGAAACCACCAAAAATTTTAACCAGTCATCGTTCTCACAACACTGAGGACCAGTCATTTGAAATGACTTCTCCATGCATTTTATGCATTGGTAAAAGCACTATGATGAAAAGTGTGATATGTTTTCAGGTATCTCCTATACTAATAGAGCCACATGCTCACCGGTTTGCCACATGATGTAGGCTAATGGACTGAACAAGAAACCACCAAAAATTTTAACCAGTCATCGTTCTCACAACACTGAGGACCAGTCATTCGAAATGACTTCTCCATGCATTTTATGCATTGGTAAAAGCACTATGATGAAAAGTGTGATATGTTTTCAGGTATCTCCTATACTAATAGAGCCACATGCTCACCGGTTTGCCACATGTTGTAGGCCTATGGACTGAACAAGAAACCACCAAAAATTTTAACCAGTCATCGTTCTCACAACACTGAGGACCAGTCATTCGAAATGACTTCTCCATGCATTTTATGCATTGGTAAAAGCACTATGATGAAAAGTGTGATATGTTTTCAGGTATCTCCTATACTAATAGAGCCACATGCTCACCGGTTTGCCACATGATGTAGGCCTATGAACTGAACAAGAAACCACCAAAAATTTTAACCAGTCATCGTTCTCACAACACTGAGGACCAGTCATTCGAAATGACTTCTCCATGCATTTTATGCATTGGTAAAAGCACTATGATGAAAAGTGTGATATGTTTTCAGGTATCTCCTATACTAATAGAGCCACATGCTCACCGGTTTGCCACATGATGTAGGCCTATGGACTGAACAAGAAACCACCAAAAATTTTAACCAGTCATCGTTCTCACAACACTGAGGACCAGTCATTCGAAATGACTTCTCCATGCATTTTATGCATTGGTAAAAGCACTATGATGAAAAGTGTGATATGTTTTCAGGTATCTCCTATACTAATAGAGCCACATGCTCACCGGTTTGCCACATGATGTAGGCCTATGGACTGAACAAGAAACCACCAAAAATTTTAACCAGTCATCGTTCTCACAACACTGAGGACCAGTCATTTGAAATGACTTCTCCATGCATTTTATGCATTGGTAAAAGCACTATGATGAAAAGTGTGATATGTTTTCAGGTATCTCCTATACTAATAGAGCCACATGCTCACCGGTTTGCCACATGATGTAGGCTAATGGACTGAACAAGAAACCACCAAAAATTTTAACCAGTCATCGTTCTCACAACACTGAGGACCAGTCATTCGAAATGACTTCTCCATGCATTTTATGCATTGGTAAAAGCACTATGATGAAAAGTGTGATATGTTTTCAGGTATCTCCTATACTAATAGAGCCACATGCTCACCGGTTTGCCACATGTTGTAGGCCTATGGACTGAACAAGAAACCACCAAAAATTTTAACCAGTCATCGTTCTCACAACACTGAGGACCAGTCATTCGAAATGACTTCTCCATGCATTATATGCATTGGTAAAAGCACTATGATGAAAAGTGTGATATGTTTTCAGGTATCTCCTATACTAATAGAGCCACATGCTCACCGGTTTGCCACATGATGTAGGCCTATGGACTGAACAAGAAACCACCAAAAATTTTAACCAGTCATCGTTCTCACAACACTGAGGACCAGTCATTCGAAATGACTTCTCCATGCATTTTATGCATTGGTAAAAGTACTGTGATGAAAAGTGTGATATGTTTTCAGGTATCTCCTATACTAATAGAGCCACATGCTCACCAGTTTGCCACATGATGTAGGCCTATGGACTGAACAAGAAACCACCAAAAATTTTAACCAGTCATCGTTCTCACAACACTGAGGACCAGTCATTCGAAATGACTTCTCCATGCATTTTATGCATTGGTAAAAGCACTATGATGAAAAGTGTGATATGTTTTCAGGTATCTCCTATACTAATAGAGCCACATGCTCACCGGTTTGCCACATGATGTAGGCCTATGAACTGAACAAGAAACCACCAAAAATTTTAACCAGTCATCGTTCTCACAACACTGAGGACCAGTCATTCGAAATGACTTCTCCATGCATTTTATGCATTGGTAAAAGCACTATGATGAAAAGTGTGATATGTTTTCAGGTATCTCCTATACTAATAGAGCCACATGCTCACCGGTTTGCCACATGATGTAGGCCTATGGACTGAACAAGAAACCACCAAAAATTTTAACCAGTCATCGTTCTCACAACACTGAGGACCAGTCATTCGAAATGACTTCTCCATGCATTTTATGCATTGGTAAAAGCACTATGATGAAAAGTGTGATATGTTTTCAGGTATCTCCTATACTAATAGAGCCACATGCTCACCGGTTTGCCACATGATGTAGGCCTATGGACTGAACAAGAAACCACCAAAAATTTTAACCAGTCATCGTTCTCACAACACTGAGGACCAGTCATTCGAAATGACTTCTCCATGCATTTTATGCATTGGTAAAAGCACTATGATGAAAAGTGTGATATGTTTTCAGGTATCTCCTATACTAATAGAGCCACATGCTCACCGGTTTGCCACATGATGTAGGCCTATGGACTGAATAAGAAACCACCAAAAATTTTAACCAGTCATCGTTCTCACAACACTGAGGACCAGTCATTCGAAATGACTTCTCCATGCATTTTATGCATTGGTAAAAGCACTATGATGAAAAGTGTGATATGTTTTCAGGTATCTCCTATACTAATAGAGCCACATGCTCACCGGTTTGCCACATGATGTAGGCTAATGGACTGAACAAGGAACCACCAAAAATTTTAACCAGTCATCGTTCTCACAACACTGAGGACCAGTCATTCGATATGACTTCTCCATGCATTTTATGCATTGGTAAAAGCACTATGATGAAAAGTGTGATATGTTTTCAGGTATCTCCTATACTAATAGAGCCACATGCTCACCGGTTTGCCACATGATGTAGGCCTATGGACTGAACAAGAAACCACCAAAAATTTTAACCAGTCATCGTTCTCACAACACTGAGGACCAGTCATTCGAAATGACTTCTCCATGCATTTTATGCATTGGTAAAAGCACTATGATGAAAAGTGTGATATGTTTTCAGGTATCTCCTATACTAATAGAGCCACATGCTCACCGGTTTGCCACATGATGTAGGCCTATGGACTGAACAAGAAACCACCAAAAATTTTAACCAGTCATCGTTCTCACAACACTGAGGACCAGTCATTCGAAATGACTTCTCCATGCATTTTATGCATTGGTAAAAGCACTATGATGAAAAGTGTGATATGTTTTCAGGTATCTCCTATACTAATAGAGCCACATGCTCACCGGTTTGCCACATGATGTAGGCCTATGGACTGAACAAGAAACCACCAAAAATTTTAACCAGTCATCGTTCTAACAACACTGAGGACCAGTCATTCGAAATGACTTCTCCATGCATTTTATGCATTGGTAAAAGCACTGTGATGAAAAGTGTGATATGTTTTCAGGTATCTCCTATACTAATAGAGCCACATGCTCACCAGTTTGCCACATGATGTAGGCCTATGGACTGAACAAGAAACCACCAAAAATTTTAACCAGTCATCGTTCTCACAACACTGAGGACCAGTCATTCGAAATGACTTCTCCATGCATTTTATGCATTGGTAAAAGCACTATGATGAAAAGTGTGATATGTTTTCAGGTATCTCCTATACTAATAGAGCCACATGCTCACCGGTTTGCCACATGATGTAGGCCTATGGACTGAACAAGAAACCACCAAAAATTTTAACCAGTCATCGTTCTCACAACACTGACGACCAGTCATTCGAAATGACTTCTCCATGCATTTTATGCATTGGTAAAAGCACTATGATGAAAAGTGTGATATGTTTTCAGGTATCTCCTATACTAATAGAGCCACATGCTCACCGGTTTGCCACATGATGTAGGCCTATGGACTGAACAAGAAACCACCAAAAATTTTAACCAGTCATCGTTCTCACAACACTGAGGACCAGTCATTCGAAATGACTTCTCCATGCATTTTATGCATTGGTAAAAACACTATGATGAAAAGTGTGATATGTTTTCAGGTATCTCCTATACTAATAGAGCCACATGCTCACCGGTTTGCCACATGATGTAGGCCTATGGACTGAACAAGAAACCACCAAAAATTTTAACCAGTCATCGTTCTCACAACACTGAGGACCAGTCATTCGAAATGACTTCTCCATGCATTTTATGCATTGGTAAAAGCACTGTGATGAAAAGTGTGATATGTTTTCAGGTATCTCCTATACTAATAGAGCCACATGCTCACCAGTTTGCCGCATGATGTAGGCCTATGGACTGAACAAGAAACCACCAAAAATTTTAACCAGTCATCGTTCTCACAACACTGAGGACCAGTCATTCGAAATGACTTCTCCATGCATTTTATGCATTGGTAAAAGCACTATGATGAAAAGTGTGATATGTTTTCAGGTATCTCCTATACTAATAGAGCCACATGCTCACCGGTTTGCCACATGATGTAGGCCTATGGACTGAACAAGAAACCACCAAAAATTTTAACCAGTCATCGTTCTCACAACACTGAGGACCAGTCATTCGAAATGACTTCTCCATGCATTTTATGCATTGGTAAAAGCACTATGATGAAAAGTGTGATATGTTTTCAGGTATCTCCTATACTAATAGAGCCACATGCTCACCGGTTTGCCACATGATGTAGGCCTATGGACTGAACAAGAAACCACCAAAAATTTTAACCAGTCATCGTTCTCACAACACTGAGGACCAGTCATTCGAAATGACTTCTCCATGCATTTTATGCATTGGTAAAAGCACTATGATGAAAAGTGTGATATGTTTTCAGGTATCTCCTATACTAATAGAGCCACATGCTCACCGGTTTGCCACATGATGTAGGCCTATGGACTGAACAAGAAACCACCAAAAATTTTAATTAGTAATCGTTCTCACAACACTGAGGACCAGTCATTCGAAATGACTTCTCCATGCATTTTATGCATTGGTAAAAGCACTATGATGAAAAGTGTGATATGTTTTCAGGTATCTCCTATACTAATAGAGCCACATGCTCACCGGTTTGCCACATGATGTAGGCCTATGGACTGAACAAGAAACCACCAAAAATTTTAACCAGTCATCGTTCTCACAACACTGAGGACAAGTCATTCGAAATGAGTTCTCCATGCATTTTATGCATTGGTAAAAGCACTATGATGAAAAGTGTGATATGTTTTCAGGTATCTCCTATACTAATAGAGCCACATGCTCACCGGTTTGCCACATGATGTAGGCCTATGGACTGAACAAGAAACCACCAAAAATTTTAACCAGTCATCGTTCTCACAACACTGAGGACCAGTCATTCGAAATGACTTCTCCATGCATTTTATGCATTGGTAAAAGCACTATGATGAAAAGTGTGATATGTTTTCAGGTATCTCCTATACTAATAGAGCCACATGCTCACCGGTTTGCCACATGATGTAGGCCTATGGACTGAACAAGAAACCACCAAAAATTTTAACCAGTCATCGTTCTCACAACACTGAGGACCAGTCATTCGAAATGACTTCTCCATGCATTTTATGCATTGGTAAAAGCACTATGATGAAAAGTGTGATATGTTTTCAGGTATCTCCTATACTAATAGAGCCACATGCTCACCGGTTTGCCACATGATGTAGGGCTATGGACTGAACAAGAAACCACCAAAAATTTTAACCAGTCATCGTTCTCACAACACTGAGGACCAGTCATTCGAAATGACTTCTCCATGCATTTTATGCATTGGTAAAAGCACTATGATGAAAAGTGTGATATGTTTTCAGGTATCTCCTATACTAATAGAGCCACATGCTCACCGGTTTGCCACATGATGTAGGCCTATGGACTGAACAAGAAACCACCAAAAATTTTAACCAGTCATCGTTCTCACAACACTGAGGACCAGTCATTCGAAATGACTTCTCATGCATTTTATGCATTGGTAAAAGCACTATGATGAAAAGTGTGATATGTTTTCAGGTATCTCCTATACTAATAGAGCCACATGCTCACCGGTTTGCCACATGATGTAGGCCCATGGACTGAACAAGAAACCACCAAAAATTTTAACCAGTCATCGTTCTCACAACACTGAGGACCAGTCATTCAAAATGACTTCTCCATGCATTTTATGCATTGGTAAAAGCACTATGATGAAAAGTGTGATATGTTTTCAGGTATCTCCTATACTAATAGAGTCACATGCTCACCGGTTTGCCACATGATGTAGGCCCATGGACTGAACAAGAAACCACCAAAAATTTTAACCAGTCATCGTTCTCACAACACTGAGGACCAGTCATTCGAATTGACTTCTCCATGCATTTTATGCATTGGTAAAAGCACTATGATGAAAAGTGTGATATGTTTTCAGGTATCTCCTATACTAATAGAGCCACATGCTCACCGGTTTGCCACATGATGTAGGCCTATGGACTGAACAAGAAACCACCAAAATTTTAGCCAGTCATCGTTCTCACAACACTGAGGACCAGTCATTCGAAATGACTTCTCCATGCATTTTATGCATTGGTAAAAGCACTATGATGAAAAGTGTGATATGTTTTCAGGTATCTCCTATACTAATAGAGCCACATGCTCACCGGTTTGCCACATGATGTAGGCCTATGGACTGAACAAGAAACCACCAAAAATTTTAACCAGTCATCGTTCTCACAACACTGAGGACCAGTCATTCGAAATGACTTCTCCATGCATTTTATGCATTGGTAAAAGCACTATGATGAAAAGTGTGATATGTTTTCAGGTATCTCCTATACTAATAGAGCCACATGCTCACCAGTTTGCCACATGATGTAGGCCTATGGACTGAACAAGAAACCACCAAAAATTTTAACCAGTCATCGTTCTCACAACACTGAGGACCAGTCATTCGAAATGACTTCTCCATGCATTTTATGCATTGGTAAAAGCACTATGATGAAAAGTGTGATATGTTTTCAGGTATCTCCTATACTAATAGAGCCACATGCTCACCGGTTTGCCACATGATGTAGGCCTATGGACTGAACAAGAAACCACCAAAAATTTTAACCAGTCATCGTTCTCACAACACTGAGGACCAGTCATTCGAAATGACTTCTCCATGCATTTTATGCATTGGTAAAAGCACTATGATGAAAAGTGTGATATGTTTTCAGGTATCTCCTATACTAATAGAGCCACATGCTCACCGGTTTGCCACATGATGTAGGCCCATGGACTGAACAAGAAACCACCAAAAATTTTAACCAGTCATCGTTCTCACAACACTGAGGACCAGTCATTCGAAATGACTTCTCCATGCATTTTATGCATTGGTAAAAGCACTATGATGAAAAGTGTGATATGTTTTCAGGTATCTCCTATACTAATAGAGCCACATGCTCACCGGTTTGCCACATGATGTAGGCCTATGGACTGAACAAGAAACCACCAAAAATTTTAACCAGTCATCGTTCTCACAACACTGAGGACCAGTCATTCGAAATGACTTCTCCATGCATTTTATGCATTGGTAAAAGCACTATGATGAAAAGTGTGATATGTTTTCAGGTATCTCCTATACTAATAGAGCCACATGCTCACCGGTTTGCCACATGATGTAGGCCTATGGACTGAAGAAGAAACCACCAAAAATTTTAACCAGTCATCGTTCTCACAACACTGAGGACCAGTCATTCGAAATGACTTCTCCATGCATTTTATGCATTGGTAAAAGCACTATGATGAAAAGTGTGATATGTTTTCAGGTATCTCCTATAGTAATAGAGCCACATGCTCACCGGTTTGCCACATGATGTAGGCCTATGGACTGAACAAGAAACCACCAAAAATTTTAACCAGTCATCGTTCTCACAACACTGAGGACCAGTCATTCGAAATGACTTCTCCATGCATTTTATGCATTGGTAAAAGCACTATGATGAAAAGTGTGATATGCTTTCAGGTATCTCCTATACTAATAGAGCCACATGCTCACCGGTTTGCCACATGATGTAGGCCTATGGACTGAACAAGAAACCACCAAAAATTTTAACCAGTCATCGTTCTCACAACACTGAGGACCAGTCATTCGAAATGACTTCTCCATGCATTTTATGCATTGGTAAAAGCACTATGATGAAAAGTGTGATATGTTTTCAGGTATCTCCTATACTAATAGAGCCACATGCTCACCGGTTTGCCACATGATGTAGGCCTATGGACTGAACAAGAAACCACCAAAAATTTTAACCAGTCATCGTTCTCACAACACTGAGGACCAGTCATTCGAAATGACTTCTCCATGCATTTTATGCATTGGTAAAAGCACTATGATGAAAAGTGTGATATGTTTTCAGGTATCTCCTATACTAATAGAGCCACATGCTCACCGGTTTGCCACATGATGTAGGCCTATGGACTGAACAAGAAACCACCAAAAATTTTAACCAGTCATCGTTCTCACAACACTGAGGACCAGTCATTCGAAATGACTTCTCCATGCATTTTATGCATTGGTAAAAGCACTATGATGAAAAGTGTGATATGTTTTCAGTTATCTCCTATACTAATAGAGCCACATGCTCACCGGTTTGCCACATGATGTAGGCCCATGGACTGAACAAGAAACCACCAAAAATTTTAACCAGTCATCGTTCTCACAACACTGAGGACCAGTCATTCGAAATGACTTCTCCATGCATTTTATGCATTGGTAAAAGCACTATGATGAAAAGTGTGATATGTTTTCAGGTATCTCCTATACTAATAGAGTCACATGCTCACCGGTTTGCCACATGATGTAGGCCCATGGACTGAACAAGAAACCACCAAAAATTTTAACCAGTCATCGTTCTCACAACACTGAGGACCAGTCATTCGAATTGACTTCTCCATGCATTTTATGCATTGGTAAAAGCACTATGATGAAAAGTGTGATGTTTTCAGGTATCTCCTATACTAATAGAGCCACATGCTCACCGGTATGCCACATGATGTAGGCCTATGGACTGAACAAGAAACCACCAAAAATTTTAACCAGTCATCGTTCTCACAACACTGAGGACCAGTCATTCGAAATGACTTCTCCATGCATTTTATGCATTGGTAAAAGCACTATGATGAAAAGTGTGATATGTTTTCAGGTATCTCCTATACTAATAGAGCCACATGCTCACCGGTTTGCCACATGATGTAGGCCTATGGACTGAACAAGAAACCACCAAAAATTTTAACCAGTCATCGTTCTCACAACACTGAGGACCAGTCATTCGAAATGACTTCTCCATGCATTTTATGCATTGGTAAAAGCACTATGATGAAAAGTGTGATATGTTTTCAGTTATCTCCTATACTAATAGAGCCACATGCTCACCGGTTTGCCACATGATGTAGGCCCATGGACTGAACAAGAAACCACCAAAAATTTTAACCAGTCATCGTTCTCACAACACTGAGGACCAGTCATTCGAAATGACTTCTCCATGCATTTTATGCATTGGTAAAAGCACTATGATGAAAAGTGTGATATGTTTTCAGGTATCTCCTATACTAATAGAGTCACATGCTCACCGGTTTGCCACATGATGTAGGCCCATGGACTGAACAAGAAACCACCAAAAATTTTAACCAGTCATCGTTCTCACAACACTGAGGACCAGTCATTCGAATTGACTTCTCCATGCATTTTATGCATTGGTAAAAGCACTATGATGAAAAGTGTGATATGTTTTCAGGTATCTCCTATACTAATAGAGCCACATGCTCACCGGTTTGCCAGATGATGTAGGCCTATGGACTGAACAAGAAACCACCAAAATTTTAACCAGTCATCGTTCTCACAACACTGAGGACCAGTCATTCGAAATGACTTCTCCATGCATTTTATGCATTGGTAAAAGCACTATGATGAAAAGTGTGATATGTTTTCAGGTATCTCCTATACTAATAGAGCCACATGCTCACCGGTTTGCCACATGATGTAGGCCTATGGACTGAACAAGAAACCACCAAAAATTTTAACCAGTCATCGTTCTCACAACACTGAGGACCAGTCATTCGAAATGACTTCTCCATGCATTTTATGCATTGGTAAAAGCACTATGATGAAAAGTGTGATATGTTTTCAGGTATCTCCTATACTAATAGAGCCACATGCTCACCGGTTTGCCACATGATGTAGGCCTATGGACTGAACAAGAAACCACCAAAAATTTTAACCAGTCATCGTTCTCACAACACTGAGGACCAGTCATTCGAAATGACTTCTCCATGCATTTTATGCATTGGTAAAAGCACTATGATGAAAAGTGTGATATGTTTTCAGGTATCTCCTATACTAATAGAGCCACATGCTCACCGGTTTGCCACATGATGTAGGCCTATAGACTGAACAAGAAACCATCAAAAATTTTAACCAGTCATCGTTCTCACAACACTGAGGACCAGTCATTCGAAATGACTTCTCCATGCATTTTATGCATTGGTAAATGCACTATGATGAAAAGTGTGATATGTTTTCAGGTATCTCCTATACTAATAGAGCCACATGCTCACCGGTTTGCCACATGATGTAGGCCTATGGACTGAACAAGAAACCACCAAAAATTTTAACCAGTCATCGTTCTCACAACACTGAGGACCAGTCATTCGAAATGACTTCTCCATGCATTTTATGCATTGGTAAAAGCACTATGATGAAAAGTGTGATATGTTTTCAGTTATCTCCTATACTAATAGAGCCACATGCTCACCGGTTTGCCACATGATGTAGGCCCATGGACTGAACAAGAAACCACCAAAAATTTTAACCAGTCATCGTTCTCACAACACTGAGGACCAGTCATTCGAAATGACTTCTCCATGCATTTTATGCATTGGTAAAAGCACTATGATGAAAAGTGTGATATGTTTTCAGGTATCTCCTATACTAATAGAGTCACATGCTCACCGGTTTGCCACATGATGTAGGCCCATGGACTGAACATGAAACCACCAAAAATTTTAACCAGTCATCGTTCTCACAACACTGAGGACCAGTCATTCGAATTGACTTCTCCATGCATTTTATGCATTGGTAAAAGCACTATGATGAAAAGTGTGATATGTTTTCAGGTATCTCCTATACTAATAGAGCCACATGCTCACCGGTTTGCCACATGATGTAGGCCTATGGACTGAACAAGAAACCACCAAAATTTTAACCAGTCATCGTTCTCACAACACTGAGGACCAGTCATTCGAAATGACTTCTCCATGCATTTTATGCATTGGAAAAAGCAGTATGATGAAAAGTGTGATATGTTTTCAGGTATCTCCTATACTAATAGAGCCACATGCTCACCGGTTTGCCACATGATATAGGCCTATGGACTGAACAAGAAACCACCAAAAATTTTAACCAGTCATCGTTCTCACAACACTGAGGACCAGTCATTCGAAATGACTTCTCCATGCATTTTATGCATTGGTAAAAGCACTATGATGAAAAGTGTGATATGTTTTCAGTTATCTCCTATACTAATAGAGCCACATGCTCACCGGTTTGCCACATGATGTAGGCCCATGGACTGAACAAGAAACCACCAAAAATTTTAACCAGTCATCGTTCTCACAACACTGAGGACCAGTCATTCGAAATGACTTCTCCATGCATTTTATGCATTGGTAAAAGCACTATGATGAAAAGTGTGATATGTTTTCAGGTATCTCCTATACTAATAGAGTCACATGCTCACCGGTTTGCCACATGATGTAGGCCCATGGACTGAACAAGAAACCACCAAAAATTTTAACCAGTCATCGTTCTCACAACACTGAGGACCAGTCATTCGAATTGACTTCTCCATGCATTTTATGCATTGGTAAAAGCACTATGATGAAAAGTGTGATATGTTTTCAGGTATCTCCTATACTAATAGAGCCACATGCTCACCGGTTTGCCACATGATGTAGGCCTATGGACTGAACAAGAAACCACCAAAATTTTAACCAGTCATCGTTCTCACAACACTGAGGACCAGTCATTCGAAATGACTTCTCCATGCATTTTATGCATTGGTAAAAGCACTATGATGAAAAGTGTGATATGTTTTCAGGTATCTCCTATACTAATAGAGCCACATGCTCACCGGTTTGCCACATGATGTAGGCCTATGGACTGAACAAGAAACCACCAAAAATTTTAACCAGTCATCGTTCTCACAACACTGAGGACCAGTCATTCGAAATGACTTCTCCATGCATTTTATGCATTGGTAAAAGCACTATGATGAAAAGTGTGATATGTTTTCAGGTATCTCCTATACTAATAGAGCCACATGCTCACCGGTTTGCCACATGATGTAGGCCTATGGACTGAACAAGAAACCACCAAAAATTTTAACCAGTCATCGTTCTCACAACACTGAGGACCAGTCATTCGAAATGACTTCTCCATGCATTTTCTGCATTGGTAAAAGCACTATGATGAAAAGTGTGATATGTTTTCAGGTATCTCCTATACTAATAGAGCCACATGCTCACCGGTTTGCCACATGATGTAGGCCTATGGACTGAACAAGAAACCACCAAAAATTTTAACCAGTCATCGTTCTCACAACACTGAGGACCAGTCATTCGAAATGACTTCTCCATGCATTTTATGCATTGGTAAAAGCACTATGATGAAAAGTGTGATATGTTTTCAGGTATCTCCTATACTAATAGAGCCACATGCTCACCGGTTTGCCACATGATGTAGGCCTATGGACTGAACAAGAAACCACCAAAAATTTTAACCAGTCATCGTTCTCACAACACTGAGGACCAGTCATTCGAAATGACTTCTCCATGCATTTTCTGCATTGGTAAAAGCACTATGATGAAAAGTGTGATATGTTTTCAGGTATCTCCTATACTAATAGAGCCACATGCTCACCGGTTTGCCACATGATGTAGGCCTATGGACTGAACAAGAAACCACCAAAAATTTTAACCAGTCATCGTTCTCACAACACTGAGGACCAGTCATTCGAAATGACTTCTCCATGCATTTTATGCATTGGTAAAAGCACTATGATGAAAAGTGTGATATGTTTTCAGGTATCTCCTATACTAATAGAGCCACATGCTCACCGGTTTGCCACATGATGTAGGCCTATGGACTGAACAAGAAACCACCAAAAATTTTAACCAGTCATCGTTCTCACAACACTGAGGACCAGTCATTCGAAATGACTTCTCCATGCATTTTATGCATTGGTAAAAGCACTATGATGAAAAGTGTGATATGTTTTCAGGTATCTCCTATACTAATAGAGCCACATGCTCACCGGTTTGCCACATGATGTAGGCCTATGGACTGAACAAGAAACCACCAAAAATTTTAACCAGTCATCGTTCTCACAACACTGAGGACCAGTCATTCGAAATGACTTCTCCATGCATTTTCTGCATTGGTAAAAGCTCTATGATGAAAAGTGTGATATGTTTTCAGGTATCTCCTATACTAATAGAGCCACATGCTCACCGGTTTGCCACATGATGTAGGCCTATGGACTGAACAAGAAACCACCAAAAATTTTAACCAGTCATCGTTCTCACAACACTGAGGACCAGTCATTCGAAATGACTTCTCCATGCATTTTATGCATTGGTAAAAGCACTATGATGAAAAGTGTGATATGTTTTCAGGTATCTCCTATACTAATAGAGCCACATGCTCACCGGTTTGCCACATGATGTAGGCCTATGGACTGAACAAGAAACCACCAAAAATTTTAACCAGTCATCGTTCTCACAACACTGAGGACCAGTCATTCGAAATGACTTCTCCATGCATTTTATGCATTGGTAAAAGCACTATGATGAAAAGTGTGATATGTTTTCAGGTATCTCCTATACTAATAGAGCCACATGCTCACCGGTTTGCCACATGATGTAGGCCTATGGACTGAACAAGAAACCACCAAAAATTTTAACCAGTCATCGTTCTCACAACACTGAGGACCAGTCATTCGAAATGACTTCTCCATGCATTTTCTGCATTGGTAAAAGCACTATGATGAAAAGTGTGATATGTTTTCAGGTATCTCCTATACTAATAGAGCCACATGCTCACCGGTTTGCCACATGATGTAGGCCTATGGACTGAACAAGAAACCACCAAAAATTTTAACCAGTCATCGTTCTCACAACACTGAGGACCAGTCATTCGAAATGACTTCTCCATGCATTTTATGCATTGGTAAAAGCACTATGATGAAAAGTGTGATATGTTTTCAGGTATCTCCTATACTAATAGAGCCACATGCTCACCGGTTTGCCACATGATGTAGGCCTATGGACTGAACAAGAAACCACCAAAAATTTTAACCAGTCATCGTTCTCACAACACTGAGGACCAGTCATTCGAAATGACTTCTCCATGCATTTTCTGCATTGGTAAAAGCACTATGATGAAAAGTGTGATATGTTTTCAGGTATCTCCTATACTAATAGAGCCACATGCTCACCGGTTTGCCACATGATGTAGGCCTATGGACTGAACAAGAAACCACCAAAAATTTTAACCAGTCATCGTTCTCACAACACTGAGGACCAGTCATTCGAAATGACTTCTCCATGCATTTTATGCATTGGTAAAAGCACTATGATGAAAAGTGTGATATGTTTTCAGGTATCTCCTATACTAATAGAGCCACATGCTCACCGGTTTGCCACATGATGTAGGCCTATGGACTGAACAAGAAACCACCAAAAATTTTAACCAGTCATCGTTCTCACAACACTGAGGACCAGTCATTCGAAATGACTTCTCCATGCATTTTCTGCATTGGTAAAAGCTCTATGATGAAAAGTGTGATATGTTTTCAGGTATCTCCTATACTAATAGAGCCACATGCTCACCGGTTTGCCACATGATGTAGGCCTATGGACTGAACAAGAAACCACCAAAAATTTTAACCAGTCATCGTTCTCACAACACTGAGGACCAGTCATTCGAAATGACTTCTCCATGCATTTTATGCATTGGTAAAAGCACTATGATGAAAAGTGTGATATGTTTTCAGGTATCTCCTATACTAATAGAGCCACATGCTCACCGGTTTGCCACATGATGTAGGCATATGGACTGAAGAAGAAACCACCAAAAATTTTAACCAGTCATCGTTCTCACAACACTGAGGACCAGTCATTCGAAATGACTTCTCCATGCATTTTATGCATTGGTAAAAGCACTATGATGAAAAGTGTGATATGTTTTCAGGTATCTCCTATACTAATAGAGCCACATGCTCACCGGTTTGCCACATGATGTAGGCATATGGACTGAACAAGAAACCACCAAAAATTTTAACCAGTCATCGTTCTCACAACACTGAGGACCAGTCATTCGAAATGACTTCTCCATGCATTTTATGCATTGGTAAAAGCACTATGATGAAAAGTGTGATATGTTTTCAGGTATCTCCTATACTAATAGAGCCACATGCTCACCGGTTTGCCACATGATGTAGGCCCATGGACTGAACAAGAAACCACCAAAAATTTTAACCAGTCATCGTTCTCACAACACTGAGGACCAGTCATTCGAAATGACTTCTCCATGCATTTTATGCATTGGTAAAAGCACTATGATGAAAAGTGTGATATGTTTTCAGGTATCACCTATACTAATAGAGCCACATGCTCACCGGTTTGCCACATGATGTAGGCCTATGGACTGAACAAGAAACCACCAAAAATTTTAACCAGTCATCGTTCTCACAACACTGAGGACCAGTCATTCGAAATGACTTCTCCATGCATTTTATGCATTGGTAAAAGCACTATGATGAAAAGTGTGATATGTTTTCAGGTATCTCCTATACTAATAGAGCCACATGCTCACCGGTTTGCCACATGATGTAGGCCTATGGACTGAACAAGAAACCACCAAAAATTTTAACCAGTCATCGTTCTCACAACACTGAGGACCAGTCATTCGAAATGACTTCTCCATGCATTTTATGCATTGGTAAAAGCACTATGATGAAAAGTGTGATATGTTTTCAGGTATCTCCTATACTAATAGAGCCACATGCTCACCGTTTGCCACATGATGTAGGCCTATGGACTGAACAAGAAACCACCAAAAATTTTAACCAGTCATCGTTCTCACAACACTGAGGACCAGTCATTCGAAATGACTTCTCCATGCATTTTATGCATTGGTAAAAGCACTATGATGAAAAGTGTGATATGCTTTCAGGTATCTCCTATACTAATAGAGCCACATGCTCACCGGTTTGCCACATGATGTAGGCCTATGGACTGAAGAAGAAACCACCAAAAATTTTAACCAGTCATCGTTCTCACAACACTGAGGACCAGTCATTCGAAATGACTTCTCCATGCATTTTATGCATTGGTAAAAGCACTATGATGAAAAGTGTGATATGATTTCAGGTATGTCCTATACTAATAGAGCCACATGCTCACCGGTTTGCCACATGATGTAGGCCTATGGACTGAACAAGAAACCACCAAAAATTTTAACCAGTCATCGTTCTCACAACACTGAGGACCAGTCATTCGAAATGACTTCTCCATGCATTTTATGCATTGGTAAAAGCACTATGATGAAAAGTGTGATATGTTTTCAGGTATCTCCTATACTAATAGAGCCACATGCTCACCGGTTTGCCACATGATGTAGGCCTATGGACTGAACAAGAAACCACCAAAAATTTTAACCAGTCATCGTTCTCACAACACTGAGGACCAGTCATTCGAAATGACTTCTCCATGCATTTTATGCATTGGTAAAAGCACTATGATGAAAAGTGTGATATGTTTTCAGGTATCTCCTATACTAATAGAGCCACATGCTCACCGGTTTGCCACATGATGTAGGCCTATGGACTGAACAAGAAACCACCAAAAATTTTAACCAGTCATCGTACTCACAACACTGAGGACCAGTCATTCGAAATGACTTCTCCATGCATTTTATGCATTGGTAAAAGCACTATGATGAAAAGTGTGATGTTTTCAGGTATCTCCTATACTAATAGAGCCACATGCTCACCGGTTTGCCACATGATGTAGGCCTATGGACTGAACAAGAAACCACCAAAAATTTTAACCAGTCATCGTTCTCACAACACTGAGGACCAGTCATTTGAAATGACTTCTCCATGCATTTTATGCATTGGTAAAAGCACTATGATGAAAAGTGTGATGTTTTCAGGTATCTCCTATACTAATAGAGCCACATGCTCACCGGTTTGCCACATGATGTAGGCCTATGGACTGAACAAGAAACCACCAAAAATTTTAACCAGTCATCGTACTCACAACACTGAGGACCAGTCATTCGAAATGACTTCTCCATGCATTTTATGCATTGGTAAAAGCACTATGATGAAAAGTGTGATGTTTTCAGGTATCTCCTATACTAATAGAGCCACATGCTCACCGGTTTGCCACATGATGTAGGCCTATGGACTGAACAAGAAACCACCAAAAATTTTAACCAGTCATCGTTCTCACAACACTGAGGACCAGTCATTCGAAATGACTTCTCCATGCATTTTATGCATTGGTAAAAGCACTATGATGAAAAGTGTGATATGTTTTCAGGTATCTCCTATACTAATAGAGCCACATGCTCACCGGTTTGCCACATGATGTAGGCCTATGGACTGAACAAGAAACCACCAAAAATTTTAACCAGTCATCGTTCTCACAACACTGAGGACCAGTCATTCGAAATGACTTCTCCATGCATTTTCTGCATTGGTAAAAGCACTATGATGAAAAGTGTGATATGTTTTCAGGTATCTCCTATACTAATAGAGCCACATGCTCACCGGTTTGCCACATGATGTAGGCCTATGGACTGAACAAGAAACCACCAAAAATTTTAACCAGTCATCGTTCTCACAACACTGAGGACCAGTCATTCGAAATGACTTCTCCATGCATTTTATGCATTGGTAAAAGCACTATGATGAAAAGTGTGATATGTTTTCAGGTATCTCCTATACTAATAGAGCCACATGCTCACCGGTTTGCCACATGATGTAGGCATATGGACTGAACAAGAAACCACCAAAAATTTTAACCAGTCATCGTTCTCACAACACTGAGGACCAGTCATTCGAAATGACTTCTCCATGCATTTTATGCATTGGTAAAAGCACTATGATGAAAAGTGTGATATGTTTTCAGGTATCTCCTATACTAATAGAGCCACATGCTCACCGGTTTGCCACATGATGTAGGCATATGGACTGAACAAGAAACCACCAAAAATTTTAACCAGTCATCGTTCTCACAACACTGAGGACCAGTCATTCGAAATGACTTCTCCATGCATTTTATGCATTGGTAAAAGCACTATGATGAAAAGTGTGATATGTTTTCAGGTATCTCCTATACTAATAGAGCCACATGCTCACCGGTTTGCCACATGATGTAGGCCCATGGACTGAACAAGAAACCACCAAAAATTTTAACCAGTCATCGTTCTCACAACACTGAGGACCAGTCATTCGAAATGACTTCTCCATGCATTTTATGCATTGGTAAAAGCACTATGATGAAAAGTGTGATATGTTTTCAGGTATCACCTATACTAATAGAGCCACATGCTCACCGGTTTGCCACATGATGTAGGCCTATGGACTGAACAAGAAACCACCAAAAATTTTAACCAGTCATCGTTCTCACAACACTGAGGACCAGTCATTCGAAATGACTTCTCCATGCATTTTATGCATTGGTAAAAGCACTATGATGAAAAGTGTGATATGTTTTCAGGTATCTCCTATACTAATAGAGCCACATGCTCACCGGTTTGCCACATGATGTAGGCCTATGGACTGAACAAGAAACCACCAAAAATTTTAACCAGTCATCGTTCTCACAACACTGAGGACCAGTCATTCGAAATGACTTCTCCATGCATTTTATGCATTGGTAAAAGCACTATGATGAAAAGTGTGATATGTTTTCAGGTATCTCCTATACTAATAGAGCCACATGCTCACCGTTTGCCACATGATGTAGGCCTATGGACTGAACAAGAAACCACCAAAAATTTTAACCAGTCATCGTTCTCACAACACTGAGGACCAGTCATTCGAAATGACTTCTCCATGCATTTTATGCATTGGTAAAAGCACTATGATGAAAAGTGTGATATGCTTTCAGGTATCTCCTATACTAATAGAGCCACATGCTCACCGGTTTGCCACATGATGTAGGCCTATGGACTGAAGAAGAAACCACCAAAAATTTTAACCAGTCATCGTTCTCACAACACTGAGGACCAGTCATTCGAAATGACTTCTCCATGCATTTTATGCATTGGTAAAAGCACTATGATGAAAAGTGTGATATGATTTCAGGTATGTCCTATACTAATAGAGCCACATGCTCACCGGTTTGCCACATGATGTAGGCCTATGGACTGAACAAGAAACCACCAAAAATTTTAACCAGTCATCGTTCTCACAACACTGAGGACCAGTCATTCGAAATGACTTCTCCATGCATTTTATGCATTGGTAAAAGCACTATGATGAAAAGTGTGATATGTTTTCAGGTATCTCCTATACTAATAGAGCCACATGCTCACCGGTTTGCCACATGATGTAGGCCTATGGACTGAACAAGAAACCACCAAAAATTTTAACCAGTCATCGTTCTCACAACACTGAGGACCAGTCATTCGAAATGACTTCTCCATGCATTTTATGCATTGGTAAAAGCACTATGATGAAAAGTGTGATATGTTTTCAGGTATCTCCTATACTAATAGAGCCACATGCTCACCGGTTTGCCACATGATGTAGGCCTATGGACTGAACAAGAAACCACCAAAAATTTTAACCAGTCATCGTACTCACAACACTGAGGACCAGTCATTCGAAATGACTTCTCCATGCATTTTATGCATTGGTAAAAGCACTATGATGAAAAGTGTGATGTTTTCAGGTATCTCCTATACTAATAGAGCCACATGCTCACCGGTTTGCCACATGATGTAGGCCTATGGACTGAACAAGAAACCACCAAAAATTTTAACCAGTCATCGTTCTCACAACACTGAGGACCAGTCATTTGAAATGACTTCTCCATGCATTTTATGCATTGGTAAAAGCACTATGATGAAAAGTGTGATGTTTTCAGGTATCTCCTATACTAATAGAGCCACATGCTCACCGGTTTGCCACATGATGTAGGCCTATGGACTGAACAAGAAACCACCAAAAATTTTAACCAGTCATCGTACTCACAACACTGAGGACCAGTCATTCGAAATGACTTCTCCATGCATTTTATGCATTGGTAAAAGCACTATGATGAAAAGTGTGATGTTTTCAGGTATCTCCTATACTAATAGAGCCACATGCTCACCGGTTTGCCACATGATGTAGGCCTATGGACTGAACAAGAAACCACCAAAAATTTTAACCAGTCATCGTTCTCACAACACTGAGGACCAGTCATTTGAAATGACTTCTCCATGCATTTTATGCATTGGTAAAAGCACTATGATGAAAAGTGTGATGTTTTCAGGTATCTCCTATACTAATAGAGCCACATGCTCACCGGTTTGCCACATGATGTAGGCCTATGGACTGAACAAGAAACCACCAAAAATTTTAACCAGTCATCGTTCTCACAACACTGAGGACCAGTCATTCGAAATGACTTCTCCATGCATTTTATGCATTGGTAAAAGCACTATGATGAAAAGTGTGATATGTTTTCAGGTATCTCCTATACTAATAGAGCCACATGCTCACCGGTTTGCCACATGATGTAGGCCTATGGACTGAACAAGAAACCACCAAAAATTTTAACCAGTCATCGTTCTCACAACACTGAGGACCAGTCATTCGAAATGACTTCTCCATGCATTTTATGCATTGGTAAAAGCACTATGATGAAAAGTGTGATATGTTTTCAGGTATCTCCTATACTAATAGAGCCACATGCTCACCGGTTTGCCACATGATGTAGGCCTATGGACTGAACAAGAAACCACCAAAAATTTTAACCAGTCATCGTTCTCACAACACTGAGGACCAGTCATTCGAAATGACTTCTCCATGCATTTTATGCATTGGTAAAAGCACTATGATGAAAAGTGTGATATGTTTTCAGGTATCTCCTATACTAATAGAGCCACATGCTCACCGGTTTGCCACATGATGTAGGCCTATGGACTGAACAAGAAACCACCAAAATTTTTAACCAGTCATCGTTCTCACAACACTGAGGACCAGTCATTCGAAATGACTTCTCCATGCATTTTATGCATTGGTAAAAGCACTATGATGAAAAGTGTGATATGTTTTCAGGTATCTCCTATACTAATAGAGCCACATGCTCACCGGTTTGCCACATGATGTAGGCCCATGGACTGAACAAGAAACCACCAAAAATTTTAACCAGTCATCGTTCTCACAACACTGAGGACCAGTCATTCGAAATGACTTCTCCATGCATTTTATGCATTGGTAAAAGCACTATGATGAAAAGTGTGATATGTTTTCAGGTATCTCCTATACTAATAGAGCCACATGCTCACCGGTTTGCCACATGATGTAGGCCTATGGACTGAACAAGAAACCACCAAAAATTTTAACCAGTCATCGTTCTCACAACACTGAGGACCAGTCATTCGAAATGACTTCTCCATGCATTTTATGCATTGGTAAAAGCACTATGATGAAAAGTGTGATATGTTTTCAGGTATCTCCTATACTAATAGAGCCACATGCTCACTGGTTTGCCACATGATGTAGGCCTATGGACTGAACAAGAAACCACCAAAAATTTTAACCAGTCATCGTTCTCACAACACTGAGGACCAGTCATTCGAAATGACTTCTCCATGCATTTTATGCATTGGTAAAAGCACTATGATGAAAAGTGTGATATGTTTTCAGGTATCTCCTATACTAATAGAGCCACATGCTCACCGGTTTGCCACATGATGTAGGCCTATGGACTGAACAAGAAACCACCAAAAATTTTAACCAGTCATCGTACTCACAACACTGAGGACCAGTCATTCGAAATGACTTCTCCATGCATTTTATGCATTGGTAAAAGCACTATGATGAAAAGTGTGATGTTTTCAGGTATCTCCTATACTAATAGAGCCACATGCTCACCGGTTTGCCACATGATGTAGGCCTATGGACTGAACAAGAAACCACCAAAAATTTTAACCAGTCATCGTTCTCACAACACTGAGGACCAGTCATTCGAAATGACTTCTCCATGCATTTTATGCATTGGTAAAAGCACTATGATGAAAAGTGTGATGTTTTCAGGTATCTCCTATACTAATAGAGCCACATGCTCACCGGTTTGCCACATGATGTAGGCCTATGGACTGAACAAGAAACCACCAAAAATTTTAACCAGTCATCGTTCTCACAACACTGAGGACCAGTCATTCGAAATGACTTCTCCATGCATTTTATGCATTGGTAAAAGCACTATGATGAAAAGTGTGATATGTTTTCAGGTATCTCCTATACTAATAGAGCCACATGCTCACCGGTTTGCCACATGATGTAGGCCTATGGACTGAACAAGAAACCACCAAAAATTTTAACCAGTCATCGTTCTCACAACACTGAGGACCAGTCATTCGAAATGACTTCTCCATGCATTTTATGCATTGGTAAAAGCACTATGATGAAAAGTGTGATATGTTTTCAGGTATCTCCTATACTAATAGAGCCACATGCTCACCGGTTTGCCACATGATGTAGGCCTATGGACTGAACAAGAAACCACCAAAAATTTTAACCAGTCATCGTTCTCACAACACTGAGGACCAGTCATTCGAAATGACCAAGGAAGGTGACGGGCACAAGGGGGCATTCTTTGCGTCTGGAGGAGAGAAGGTTTTTCCACCAACATAGAAGAGGATTCTTTACTGTTAGGGCAGTGAGAATCTGGAATTGCTTGCCTGAGGAGGTGGTGATGGCGAACTCAGTCGAGGGGTTCAAGAGAGGCCTGGATGTCTTCCTGGAGCAGAACAATATTGTATCATACAATTATTAGGTTCTGTAGAAGGACGTAGATCTGGGTATTTATTTATTATGATGGAATATAGGCTGAACTGGATGGACAAATGTCTTTTTTCGGCCTTACTAACTATGTTACTATGTTACTATGTTACTGAGGACCAGTCATTCGAAATGACTTCTCCATGCATTTTATGCATTGGTAAAAGCACTATGATGAAAAGTGTGATATGTTTTCAGGTATCTCCTATACTAATAGAGCCACATGCTCACCGGTTTGCCACATGATGTAGGCCTATGGACTGAACAAGAAACCACCAAAAATTTTAACCAGTCATCGTTCTCACAACACTGAGGACCAGTCATTCGAAATGACTTCTCCATGCATTTTATGCATTGGTAAAAGCACTATGATGAAAAGTGTGATATGTTTTCAGGTATCTCCTATACTAATAGAACCACATGCTCACCGGTTTGCCACATGATGTAGGCCTATGGACTGAACAAGAAACCACCAAAAATTTTAACCAGTCATCGTTCTCACAACACTGAGGACCAGTCATTCGAAATGACTTCTCCATGCATTTTATGCATTGGTAAAAGCACTATGATGAAAAGTGTGATATGTTTTCAGGTATCTCCTATACTAATAGAGCCACATGCTCACCGGTTTGCCACATGATGTAGGCCTATGGACTGAACAAGAAACCACCAAAAATTTTAACCAGTCATCGTTCTCACAACACTGAGGACCAGTCATTCGAAATGACTTCTCCATGCATTTTATGCATTGGTAAAAGCACTATGATGAAAAGTGTGATATGTTTTCAGGTATCTCCTATACTAATAGAGCCACATGCTCACCGGTTTGCCACATGATGTAGGCCTATGGACTGAACAAGAAACCACCAAAAATTTTAACCAGTCATCGTTCTCACAACACTGAGGACCAGTCATTCGAAATGACTTCTCCATGCATTTTATGCATTGGTAAAAGCACTATGATGAAAAGTGTGATATGTTTTCAGGTATCTCCTATACTAATAGAGCCACATGCTCACCGGTTTGCCACATGATGTAGGCCTATGGACTGAACAAGAAACCACCAAAAATTTTAACCAGTCATCGTTCTCACAACACTGAGGACCAGTCATTCGAAATGACCAAGGAAGGTGACGGGCACAAGGGGGCATTCTTTGCGTCTGGAGGAGAGAAGGATTTTCCACCAACATAGAAGAGGATTCTTTACTGTTAGGGCAGTGAGAATCTGGAATTGCTTGCCTGAGGAGGTGGTGATGGCGAACTCAGTCGAGGGGTTCAAGAGAGGCCTGGATGTCTTCCTGGAGCAGAACAATATTGTATCATACAATTATTAGGTTCTGTAGAAGGACGTAGATCTGGGTATTTATTTATTATGATGGAATATAGGCTGAACTGGATGGACAAATGTCTTTTTTTCGGCCTTACTAACTATGTTACTATGTTACTATGTTACTGAGGACCAGTCATTCGAAATGACTTCTCCATGCATTTTATGCATTGGTAAAAGCACTATGATGAAAAGTGTGATATGTTTTCAGGTATCTCCTATACTAATAGAGCCACATGCTCACCGGTTTGCCACATGATGTAGGCCTATGGACTGAACAAGAAACCACCAAAAATTTTAACCAGTCATCGTTCTCACAACACTGAGGACCAGTCATTCGAAATGACTTCTCCATGCATTTTATGCATTGGTAAAAGCACTATGATGAAAAGTGTGATATGTTTTCAGGTATCTCCTATACTAATAGAACCACATGCTCACCGGTTTGCCACATGATGTAGGCCTATGGACTGAACAAGAAACCACCAAAAATTTTAACCAGTCATCGTTCTCACAACACTGAGGACCAGTCATTCGAAATGACTTCTCCATGCATTTTATGCATTGGTAAAAGCACTATGATGAAAAGTGTGATATGTTTTCAGGTATCTCCTATACTAATAGAGCCACATGCTCACCGGTTTGCCACATGATGTAGGCCTATGGACTGAACAAGAAACCACCAAAAATTTTAACCAGTCATCGTTCTCACAACACTGAGGACCAGTCATTCGAAATGACTTCTCCATGCATTTTATGCATTGGTAAAAGCACTATGATGAAAAGTGTGATATGTTTTCAGGTATCTCCTATACTAATGGAGCCACATGCTCACCGGTTTGCCACATGATGTAGGCCTATGGACTGAACAAGAAACCACCAAAAATTTTAACCAGTCATCGTACTCACAACACTGAGGACCAGTCATTCGAAATGACTTCTCCATGCATTTTATGCATTGGTAAAAGCACTATGATGAAAAGTGTGATATGTTTTCAGGTATCTCCTATACTAATAGAGCCACATGCTCACCGGTTTGCCACATGATGTAGGCCTATGGACTGAACAAGAAACCACCAAAAATTTTAACCAGTCATCGTTCTCACAACACTGAGGACCAGTCATTCGAAATGACTTCTCCATGCATTTTATGCATTGGTAAAAGCACTATGATGAAAAGTGTGATATGTTTTCAGGTATCTCCTATACTAATAGAGCCACATGCTCACCGGTTTGCCACATGATGTAGGCCTATGGACTGAACAAGAAACCACCAAAAATTTTAACCAGTCATCGTTCTCACAACACTGAGGACCAGTCATTCGAAATGACTTCTCCATGCATTTTATGCATTGGTAAAAGCACTATGATGAAAAGTGTGATATGTTTTCAGGTATCTCCTATACTAATAGAGCCACATGCTCACCGGTTTGCCACATGATGTAGGCCTATGGACTGAACAAGAAACCACCAAAAATTTTAACCAGTCATCGTTCTCACAACACTGAGGACCAGTCATTCGAAATGACTTCTCCATGCATTTTATGCATTGGTAAAAGCACTATGATGAAAAGTGTGATATGTTTTCAGGTATCTCCTATACTAATAGAGCCACATGCTCACCGGTTTGCCACATGACGTAGGCCTATGGACTGAACAAGAAACCACCAAAAATTTTAACCAGTCATCGTTCTCACAACACTGAGGACCAGTCATTCGAAATGACTTCTCCATGCATTTTATGCATTGGTAAAAGCACTATGATGAAAAGTGTGATATGTTTTCAGGTATCTCCTATACTAATAGAGCCACATGCTCACCGGTTTGCCACATGATGTAGGCCTATGGACTGAACAAGAAACCACCAAAAATTTTAACCAGTCATCGTTCTCACAACACTGAGGACCAGTCATTCGAAATGACTTCTCCATGCATTTTATGCATTGGTAAAAGCACTATGATGAAAAGTGTGATATGTTTTCAGGTATCTCCTATACTAATAGAGCCACATGCTCACCGGTTTGCCACATGATGTAGGCCTATGGACTGAACAAGAAACCACCAAAAATTTTAACCAGTCATCGTTCTCACAACACTGAGGACCAGTCATTCGAAATGACCAAGGAAGGTGACGGGCACAAGGGGGCATTCTTTGCGTCTGGAGGAGAGAAGGATTTTCCACCAACATAGAAGAGGATTCTTTACTGTTAGGGCAGTGAGAATCTGGAATTGCTTGCCTGAGGAGGTGGTGATGGCGAACTCAGTCGAGGGGTTCAAGAGAGGCCTGGATGTCTTCCTGGAGCAGAACAATATTGTATCATACAATTATTAGGTTCTGTAGAAGGACGTAGATCTGGGTATTTATTTATTATGATGGAATATAGGCTGAACTGGATGGACAAATGTCTTTTTTTCGGCCTTACTAACTATGTTACTATGTTACTATGTTACTGAGGACCAGTCATTCGAAATGACTTCTCCATGCATTTTATGCATTGGTAAAAGCACTATGATGAAAAGTGTGATATGTTTTCAGGTATCTCCTATACTAATAGAGCCACATGCTCACCGGTTTGCCACATGATGTAGGCCTATGGACTGAACAAGAAACCACCAAAAATTTTAACCAGTCATCGTTCTCACAACACTGAGGACCAGTCATTCGAAATGACTTCTCCATGCATTTTATGCATTGGTAAAAGCACTATGATGAAAAGTGTGATATGTTTTCAGGTATCTCCTATACTAATAGAACCACATGCTCACCGGTTTGCCACATGATGTAGGCCTATGGACTGAACAAGAAACCACCAAAAATTTTAACCAGTCATCGTTCTCACAACACTGAGGACCAGTCATTCGAAATGACTTCTCCATGCATTTTATGCATTGGTAAAAGCACTATGATGAAAAGTGTGATATGTTTTCAGGTATCTCCTATACTAATAGAGCCACATGCTCACCGGTTTGCCACATGATGTAGGCCTATGGACTGAACAAGAAACCACCAAAAATTTTAACCAGTCATCGTTCTCACAACACTGAGGACCAGTCATTCGAAATGACTTCTCCATGCATTTTATGCATTGGTAAAAGCACTATGATGAAAAGTGTGATATGTTTTCAGGTATCTCCTATACTAATGGAGCCACATGCTCACCGGTTTGCCACATGATGTAGGCCTATGGACTGAACAAGAAACCACCAAAAATTTTAACCAGTCATCGTACTCACAACACTGAGGACCAGTCATTCGAAATGACTTCTCCATGCATTTTATGCATTGGTAAAAGCACTATGATGAAAAGTGTGATATGTTTTCAGGTATCTCCTATACTAATAGAGCCACATGCTCACCGGTTTGCCACATGATGTAGGCCTATGGACTGAACAAGAAACCACCAAAAATTTTAACCAGTCATCGTTCTCACAACACTGAGGACCAGTCATTCGAAATGACTTCTCCATGCATTTTATGCATTGGTAAAAGCACTATGATGAAAAGTGTGATATGTTTTCAGGTATCTCCTATACTAATAGAGCCACATGCTCACCGGTTTGCCACATGATGTAGGCCTATGGACTGAACAAGAAACCACCAAAAATTTTAACCAGTCATCGTTCTCACAACACTGAGGACCAGTCATTCGAAATGACTTCTCCATGCATTTTATGCATTGGTAAAAGCACTATGATGAAAAGTGTGATATGTTTTCAGGTATCTCCTATACTAATAGAGCCACATGCTCACCGGTTTGCCACATGATGTAGGCCTATGGACTGAACAAGAAACCACCAAAAATTTTAACCAGTCATCGTTCTCACAACACTGAGGACCAGTCATTCGAAATGACTTCTCCATGCATTTTATGCATTGGTAAAAGCACTATGATGAAAAGTGTGATATGTTTTCAGGTATCTCCTATACTAATAGAGCCACATGCTCACCGGTTTGCCACATGACGTAGGCCTATGGACTGAACAAGAAACCACCAAAAATTTTAACCAGTCATCGTTCTCACAACACTGAGGACCAGTCATTCGAAATGACTTCTCCATGCATTTTATGCATTGGTAAAAGCACTATGATGAAAAGTGTGATATGTTTTCAGGTATCTCCTATACTAATAGAGCCACATGCTCACCGGTTTGCCACATGATGTAGGCCTATGGACTGAACAAGAAACCACCAAAAATTTTAACCAGTCATCGTTCTCACAACACTGAGGACCAGTCATTCGAAATGACTTCTCCATGCATTTTATGCATTGGTAAAAGCACTATGATGAAAAGTGTGATATGTTTTCAGGTATCTCCTATACTAATAGAGCCACATGCTCACCGGTTTGCCACATGATGTAGGCCTATGGACTGAACAAGAAACCACCAAAAATTTTAACCAGTCATCGTTCTCACAACACTGAGGACCAGTCATTCGAAATGACTTCTCCATGCATTTTATGCATTGGTAAAAGCACTATGATGAAAAGTGTGATATGTTTTCAGGTATCTCCTATACTAATAGAGCCACATGCTCACCGGTTTGCCACATGATGTAGGCCTATGGACTGAACAAGAAACCACCAAAAATTGTAACCAGTCATCGTTCTCACAACACTGAGGACCAGTCATTCGAAATGATTTCTCCATGCATTTTATGCATTGGTAAAAGCACTATGATGAAAAGTGTGATATGTTTTCAGGTATCTCCTATACTAATAGAGCCACATGCTCACCGGTTTGCCACATGATGTAGGCCTATGGACTGAACAAGAAACCACCAAAAATTTTAACCAGTCATCGTTCTCAGAACACTGAGGACCAGTCATTCGAAATGACTTCTCCATGCATTTTATGCATTGGTAAAAGCACTATGATGAAAAGTGTGATATGTTTTCAGGTATCTCCTATACTAATAGAGCCACATGCTCACCGGTTTGCCACATGATGTAGGCCTATGGACAGAACAAGAAACCACCAAAAATTTTAACCAGTCATCGTTCTCACAACACTGAGGACCAGTCATTCGAAATGACTTCTCCATGCATTTTATGCATTGGTAAAAGCACTATGATGAAAAGTGTGATATGTTTTCAGGTATCTCCTATACTAATAGAGCCACATGCTCACCGGTTTGCCACATGATGTAGGCCTATGGACTGAACAAGAAACCACCAAAAATTTTAACCAGTCATCGTTCTCACAACACTGAGGACCAGTCATTCGAAATGACTTCTCCATGCATTTTATGCATTGGTAAAAGCACTATGATGAAAAGTGTGATATGTTTTCAGGTATCTCCTATACTAATAGAGCCACATGCTCACCGGTTTGCCACATGATGTAGGCCTATGGACTGAACAAGAAACCACCAAAAATTTTAACCAGTCATCGTTCTCACAACACTGAGGACCAGTCATTCGAAATGACTTCTCCATGCATTTTATGCATTGGTAAAAGCACTATGATGAAAAGTGTGATATGTTTTCAGGTATCTCCTATACTAATAGAGCCACATGCTCACCGGTTTGCCACATGATGTAGGCCTATGGACTGAACAAGAAACCACCAAAAATTTTAACCAGTCATCGTTCTCACAACACTGAGGACCAGTCATTCGAAATGACCAAGGAAGGTGACGGGCACAAGGGGGCATTCTTTGCGTCTGGAGGAGAGAAGGTTTTTCCACCAACATAGAAGAGGATTCTTTACTGTTAGGGCAGTGAGAATCTGGAATTGCTTGCCTGAGGAGGTGGTGATGGCGAACTCAGTCGAGGGGTTCAAGAGAGGCCTGGATGTCTTCCTGGAGCAGAACAATATTGTATCATACAATTATTAGGTTCTGTAGAAGGACGTAGATCTGGGTATTTATTTATTATGATGGAATATAGGCTGAACTGGATGGACAAATGTCTTTTTTCGGCCTTACTAACTATGTTACTATGTTACTATGTTACTGAGGACCAGTCATTCGAAATGACTTCTCCATGCATTTTATGCATTGGTAAAAGCACTATGATGAAAAGTGTGATATGTTTTCAGGTATCTCCTATACTAATAGAGCCACATGCTCACCGGTTTGCCACATGATGTAGGCCTATGGACTGAACAAGAAACCACCAAAAATTTTAACCAGTCATCGTTCTCACAACACTGAGGACCAGTCATTCGAAATGACTTCTCCATGCATTTTATGCATTGGTAAAAGCACTATGATGAAAAGTGTGATATGTTTTCAGGTATCTCCTATACTAATAGAACCACATGCTCACCGGTTTGCCACATGATGTAGGCCTATGGACTGAACAAGAAACCACCAAAAATTTTAACCAGTCATCGTTCTCACAACACTGAGGACCAGTCATTCGAAATGACTTCTCCATGCATTTTATGCATTGGTAAAAGCACTATGATGAAAAGTGTGATATGTTTTCAGGTATCTCCTATACTAATAGAGCCACATGCTCACCGGTTTGCCACATGATGTAGGCCTATGGACTGAACAAGAAACCACCAAAAATTTTAACCAGTCATCGTTCTCACAACACTGAGGACCAGTCATTCGAAATGACTTCTCCATGCATTTTATGCATTGGTAAAAGCACTATGATGAAAAGTGTGATATGCTTTCAGGTATCTCCTATACTAATAGAGCCACATGCTCACCGGTTTGCCACATGATGTAGGCCTATGGACTGAACAAGAAACCACCAAAAATTTTAACCAGTCATCGTTCTCACAACACTGAGGACTAGTCATTCGAAATGACTTCTCCATGCATTTTATGCATTGGTAAAAGCACTATGATGAAAAGTGTGATATGTTTTCAGGTATCTCCTATACTAATGGAGCCACATGCTCACCGGTTTGCCACATGATGTAGGCCTATGGACTGAACAAGAAACCACCAAAAATTTTAACCAGTCATCGTACTCACAACACTGAGGACCAGTCATTCGAAATGACTTCTCCATGCATTTTATGCATTGGTAAAAGCACTATGATGAAAAGTGTGATATGTTTTCAGGTATCTCCTATACTAATAGAGCCACATGCTCACCGGTTTGCCACATGATGTAGGCCTATGGACTGAACAAGAAACCACCAAAAATTTTAACCAGTCATCGTTCTCACAACACTGAGGACCAGTCATTCGAAATGACTTCTCCATGCATTTTATGCATTGGTAAAAGCACTATGATGAAAAGTGTGATATGTTTTCAGGTATCTCCTATACTAATAGAGCCACATGCTCACCGGTTTGCCACATGATGTAGGCCTATGGACTGAACAAGAAACCACCAAAAATTTTAACCAGTCATCGTTCTCACAACACTGAGGACCAGTCATTCGAAATGATTTCTCCATGCATTTTATGCATTGGTAAAAGCACTATGATGAAAAGTGTGATATGTTTTCAGGTATCTCCTATACTAATAGAGCCACATGCTCACCGGTTTGCCACATGATGTAGGCCTATGGACTGAACAAGAAACCACCAAAAATTTTAACCAGTCATCGTTCTCACAACACTGAGGACCAGTCATTCGAAATGACTTCTCCATGCATTTTATGCATTGGTAAAAGCACTATGATGAAAAGTGTGATATGTTTTCAGGTATCTCCTATACTAATAGAGCCACATGCTCACCGGTTTGCCACATGATGTAGGCCTATGGACTAAACAAGAAACCACCAAAAATTTTAACCAGTCATCGTTCTCACAACACTGAGGACCAGTCATTCGAAATGACTTCTCCATGCATTTTATGCATTGGTAAAAGCACTATGATGAAAAGTGTGATATGTTTTCAGGTATCTCCTATACTAATAGAGCCACATGCTCACCGGTTTGCCACATGATGTAGGCCCATGGACTGAACAAGAAACCACCAAAAATTTTAACCAGTCATCGTTCTCACAACACTGAGGACCAGTCATTCGAAATGACTTCTCCATGCATTTTATGCATTGGTAAAAGCACTATGATGAAAAGTGTGATATGTTTTCAGGTATCTCCTATACTAATAGAGCCACATGCTCACCGGTTTGCCACATGATGTAGGCCCATGGACTGAACAAGAAACCACCAAAAATTTTAACCAGTCATCGTTCTCACAACACTGAGGACCAGTCATTCGAAATGACTTCTCCATGCATTTTATGCATTGGTAAAAGCACTATGATGAAAAGTGTGATATGTTTTCAGGTATCTCCTATACTAATAGAGCCACATGCTCACCGGTTTGCCACATGATGTAGGCCTATGGACTGAACAAGAAACCACCAAAAATTTTAACCAGTCATCGTTCTCACAACACTGAGGACCAGTCATTCGAAATGACTTCTCCATGCATTTTATGCATTGGTAAAAGCACTATGATGAAAAGTGTGATATGTTTTCAGGTATCTCCTATACTAATAGAGCCACATGCTCACCGGTTTGCCACATGATGTAGGCCCATGGACTGAACAAGAAACCACCAAAAATTTTAACCAGTCATCGTTCTCACAACACTGAGGACCAGTCATTCGAAATGACTTCTCCATGCATTTTATGCATTGGTAAAAGCACTATGATGAAAAGTGTGATATGTTTTCAGGTATCTCCTATACTAATAGAGCCACATGCTCACCGGTTTGCCACATGATGTAGGCCTATGGACTGAACAAGAAACCACCAAAAATTTTAACCAGTCATCGTTCTCACAACACTGAGGACCAGTCATTCGAAATGACTTCTCCATGCATTTTATGCATTGGTAAAAGCACTATGATGAAAAGTGTGATATGTTTTCAGGTATCTCCTATACTAATAGAGCCACATGCTCACTGGTTTGCCACATGATGTAGGCCTATGGACTGAACAAGAAACCACCAAAAATTTTAACCAGTCATCGTTCTCACAACACTGAGGACCAGTCATTCGAAATGACTTCTCCATGCATTTTATGCATTGGTAAAAGCACTATGATGAAAAGTGTGATATGTTTTCAGGTATCTCCTATACTAATAGAGCCACATGCTCACCGGTTTGCCACATGATGTAGGCCTATGGACTGAACAAGAAACCACCAAAAATTTTAACCAGTCATCGTTCTCACAACACTGAGGACCAGTCATTCGAAATGACTTCTCCATGCATTTTATGCATTGGTAAAAGCACTATGATGAAAAGTGTGATATGTTTTCAGGTATCTCCTAAACTAATAGAGCCACATGCTCACCGGTTTGCCACATGATGTAGGCCTATGGACTGAACAAGAAACGACCAAAAATTTTAACCAGTCATCGTTCTCACAACACTGAGGACCAGTCATTCGAAATGACTTCTCCATGCATTTTATGCATTGGTAAAAGCACTATGATGAAAAGTGTGATATGTTTTCAGGTATCTCCTATACTAATAGAGCCACATGCTCACCGGTTTGCCACATGATGTAGGCCCATGGACTGAACAAGAAACCACCAAAAATTTTAACCAGTCATCGTTCTCACAACACTGAGGACCAGTCATTCGAAATGACTTCTCCATGCATTTTATGCATTGGTAAAAGCACTATGATGAAAAGTGTGATATGTTTTCAGGTATCTCCTATACTAATAGAGTCACATGCTCACTGGTTTGCCACATGATGTAGGCCCATGGACTGAACAAGAAACCACCAAAAATTTTAACCAGTCATCGTTCTAACAACACTGAGGACCAGTCATTCGAAATGACTTCTCCATGCATTTTATGCATTGGTAAAAGCACTATGATGAAAAGTGTGATATGTTTTCAGGTATCTCCTATACTAATAGAGCCACATGCTCACCGGTTTGCCACATGATGTAGGCCTATGGACTGAACAAGAAACCACCAAAAATTTTAACCAGTCATCGTTCTCACAACACTGAGGACCAGTCATTCGAAATGACTTCTCCATGCATTTTATGCATTGGTAAAAGCACTATGATGAAAAGTGTGATATGTTTTCAGGTATCTCCTATACTAATAGAGCCACATGCTCACCGGTTTGCCACATGATGTAGGCCTATGGACTGAACAAGAAACCACCAAAAATTTTAACCAGTCATCGTTCTCACAACACTGAGGACCAGTCATTCGAAATGACTTCTCCATGCATTTTATGCATTGGTAAAAGCACTATGATGAAAAGTGTGATATGTTTTCAGGTATCTCCTATACTAATAGAGCCACATGCTCACCGGTTTGCCACATGATGTAGGCCTATGGACTGAACAAGAAACCACCAAAAATTTTAACCAGTCATCGTTCTCACAACACTGAGGACCAGTCATTCGAAATGACTTCTCCATGCATTTTATGCATTGGTAAAAGCACTATGATGAAAAGTGTGATATGTTTTCAGGTATCTCCTATACTAATAGAGCCACATGCTCACCGGTTTGCCACATGATGTAGGCCTATGGACTGAACAAGAAACCACCAAAAATTTTAACCAGTCATCGTTCTCACAACACTGAGGACCAGTCATTCGAAATGACTTCTCCATGCATTTTATGCATTGGTAAAAGCACTATGATGAAAAGTGTGATATGTTTTCAGGTATCTCCTATACTAATAGAACCACATGCTCACCGGTTTGCCACATGATGTAGGCCTATGGACTGAACAAGAAACCACCAAAAATTTTAACCAGTCATCGTTCTCACAACACTGAGGACCAGTCATTCGAAATGACTTCTTCATGCATTTTATGCATTGGTAAAAGCACTATGATGAAAAGTGTGATATGTTTTCAGGTATCTCCTATACTAATAGAGCCACATGCTCACCGGTTTGCCACATGATGTAGGCCTATGGACTGAACAAGAAACCACCAAAAATTTTAACCAGTCATCGTTCTCACAACACTGAGGACCAGTCATTCGAAATGACTTCTCCATGCATTTTATGCATTGGTAAAAGCACTATGATGAAAAGTGTGATATGCTTTCAGGTATCTCCTATACTAATAGAGCCACATGCTCACCGGTTTGCCACATGATGTAGGCCCATGGACTGAACAAGAAACCACCAAAAATTTTAACCAGTCATCGTTCTCACAACACTGAGGACTAGTCATTCGAAATGACTTCTCCATGCATTTTATGCATTGGTAAAAGCACTATGATGAAAAGTGTGATATGTTTTCAGGTATCTCCTATACTAATGGAGCCACATGCTCACCGGTTTGCCACATGATGTAGGCCTATGGACTGAACAAGAAACCACCAAAAATTTTAACCAGTCATCGTACTCACAACACTGAGGACCAGTCATTCGAAATGACTTCTCCATGCATTTTATGCATTGGTAAAAGCACTATGATGAAAAGTGTGATATGTTTTCAGGTATCTCCTATACTAATAGAGCCACATGCTCACCGGTTTGCCACATGATGTAGGCCTATGGACTGAACAAGAAACCACCAAAAATTTTAACCAGTCATCGTTCTCACAACACTGAGGACCAGTCATTCGAAATGACTTCTCCATGCATTTTATGCATTGGTAAAAGCACTATGATGAAAAGTGTGATATGTTTTCAGGTATCTCCTATACTAATAGAGCCACATGCTCACCGGTTTGCCACATGATGTAGGCCTATGGACTGAACAAGAAACAACCAAAAATTTTAACCAGTCATCGTTCTCACAACACTGAGGACCAGTCATTCGAAATGATTTCTCCATGCATTTTATGCATTGGTAAAAGCACTATGATGAAAAGTGTGATATGTTTTCAGGTATCTCCTATACTAATAGAGCCACATGCTCACCGGTTTGCCACATGATGTAGGCCTATGGACTGAACAAGAAACCACCAAAAATTTTAACCAGTCATCGTTCTCACAACACTGAGGACCAGTCATTCGAAATGACTTCTCCATGCATTTTATGCATTGGTAAAAGCACTATGATGAAAAGTGTGATATGTTTTCAGGTATCTCCTATACTAATAGAGCCACATGCTCACCGGTTTGCCACATGATGTAGGCCTATGGACTAAACAAGAAACCACCAAAAATTTTAACCAGTCATCGTTCTCACAACACTGAGGACCAGTCATTCGAAATGACTTCTCCATGCATTTTATGCATTGGTAAAAGCACTATGATGAAAAGTGTGATATGTTTTCAGGTATCTCCTATACTAATAGAGCCACATGCTCACCGGTTTGCCACATGATGTAGGCCCATGGACTGAACAAGAAACCACCAAAAATTTTAACCAGTCATCGTTCTCACAACACTGAGGACCAGTCATTCGAAATGACTTCTCCATGCATTTTATGCATTGGTAAAAGCACTATGATGAAAAGTGTGATATGTTTTCAGGTATCTCCTATACTAATAGAGCCACATGCTCACCGGTTTGCCACATGATGTAGGCCCATGGACTGAACAAGAAACCACCAAAAATTTTAACCAGTCATCGTTCTCACAACACTGAGGACCAGTCATTCGAAATGACTTCTCCATGCATTTTATGCATTGGTAAAAGCACTATGATGAAAAGTGTGATATGTTTTCAGGTATCTCCTATACTAATAGAGCCACATGCTCACCGGTTTGCCACATGATGTAGGCCTATGGACTGAACAAGAAACCACCAAAAATTTTAACCAGTCATCGTTCTCACAACACTGAGGACCAGTCATTCGAAATGACTTCTCCATGCATTTTATGCATTGGTAAAAGCACTATGATGAAAAGTGTGATATGTTTTCAGGTATCTCCTATACTAATAGAGCCACATGCTCACCGGTTTGCCACATGATGTAGGCCCATGGACTGAACAAGAAACCACCAAAAATTTTAACCAGTCATCGTTCTCACAACACTGAGGACCAGTCATTCGAAATGACTTCTCCATGCATTTTATGCATTGGTAAAAGCACTATGATGAAAAGTGTGATATGTTTTCAGGTATCTCCTATACTAATAGAGCCACATGCTCACCGGTTTGCCACATGATGTAGGCCTATGGACTGAACAAGAAACCACCAAAAATTTTAACCAGTCATCGTTCTCACAACACTGAGGACCAGTCATTCGAAATGACTTCTCCATGCATTTTATGCATTGGTAAAAGCACTATGATGAAAAGTGTGATATGTTTTCAGGTATCTCCTATACTAATAGAGCCACATGCTCACTGGTTTGCCACATGATGTAGGCCTATGGACTGAACAAGAAACCACCAAAAACTTTAACCAGTCATCGTTCTCACAACACTGAGGACCAGTCATTCGAAATGACTTCTCCATGCATTTTATGCATTGGTAAAAGCACTATGATGAAAAGTGTGATATGTTTTCAGGTATCTCCTATACTAATAGAGCCACATGCTCACCGGTCTGCCACATGATGTAGGCCTATGGACTGAACAAGAAACCACCAAAAATTTTAACCAGTCATCGTTCTCACAACACTGAGGACCAGTCATTCGAAATGACTTCTCCATGCATTTTATGCATTGGTAAAAGCACTATGATGAAAAGTGTGATATGTTTTCAGGTATCTCCTAAACTAATAGAGCCACATGCTCACCGGTTTGCCACATGATGTAGGCCTATGGACTGAACAAGAAACGACCAAAAATTTTAACCAGTCATCGTTCTCACAACACTGAGGACCAGTCATTCGAAATGACTTCTCCATGCATTTTATGCATTGGTAAAAGCACTATGATGAAAAGTGTGATATGTTTTCAGGTATCTCCTATACTGATAGAGCCACATGATCACCGGTTTGCCACATGATGTAGGCCTATGGACTGAACAAGAAACCACCAAAAATTTTAACCAGTCATCATTCTCACAACACTGAGGACCAGTCATTCGAAATGACTTCTCCATGCATTTTATGCATTGGTAAAAGCACTATGATGAAAAGTGTGATATGTTTTCAGGTATCTCCTATACTAATAGAGCCACATGCTCACCGGTTTGCCACATGATGTAGGCCCATGGACTGAACAAGAAACCACCAAAAATTTTAACCAGTCATCGTTCTCACAACACTGAGGACCAGTCATTCGAAATGACTTCTCCATGCATTTTATGCATTGGTAAAAGCACTATGATGAAAAGTGTGATATGTTTTCAGGTATCTCCTATACTAATAGAGTCACATGCTCACTGGTTTGCCACATGATGTAGGCCCATGGACTGAACAAGAAACCACCAAAAATTTTAACCAGTCATCGTTCTAACAACACTGAGGACCAGTCATTCGAAATGACTTCTCCATGCATTTTATGCATAGGTAAAAGCACTATGATGAAAAGTGTGATATGTTTTCAGGTATCTCCTATACTAATAGAGCCACATGCTCACCGGTTTGCCACATGATGTAGGCCTATGGACTGAACAAGAAACCACCAAAAATTTTAACCAGTCATCGTTCTCACAACACTGAGGACCAGTCATTCGAAATGACTTCTCCATGCATTTTATGCATTGGTAAAAGCACTATGATGAAAAGTGTGATATGTTTTCAGGTATCTCCTATACTAATAGAGCCACATGCTCACCGGTTTGCCACATGATGTAGGCCTATGGACTGAACAAGAAACCACCAAAAATTTTAACCAGTCATCGTTCTCACAACACTGAGGACCAGTCATTCGAAATGACTTCTCCATGCATTTTATGCATTGGTAAAAGCACTATGATGAAAAGTGTGATATGTTTTCAGGTATCTCCTATACTAATAGAGCCACATGCTCACCGGTTTGCCACATGATGTAGGCCTATGGACTGAACAAGAAACCACCAAAAATTTTAACCAGTCATCGTTCTCACAACACTGAGGACCAGTCATTCGAAATGACTTCTCCATGCATTTTATGCATTGGTAAAAGCACTATGATGAAAAGTGTGATATGTTTTCAGGTATCTCCTATACTAAAAGAGCCACATGCTCACCGGTTTGCCACATGATGTAGGCCTATGGACTGAACAAGAAACCACCAAAAATTTTAACCAGTCATCGTTCTCACAACACTGAGGACCAGTCATTCGAAATGACTTCTCCATGCATTTTATGCATTGGTAAAAGCACTATGATGAAAAGTGTGATATGTTTTCAGGTATCTCCTATACTAATAGAGCCACATGCTCACCGGTTTGCCACATGATGTAGGCCTATGGACTGAACAAGAAACCACCAAAAATTTTAACCAGTCATCGTTCTCACAACACTGAGGACCAGTCATTCGAAATGACTTCTCCATGCATTTTATGCATTGGTAAAAGCACTATGATGAAAAGTGTGATATGTTTTCAGGTATCTCCTATACTAATAGAGCCACATGCTCACCGGTTGGCCACATGATGTAGGCCTATGGACTGAACAAGAAACCACCAAAAATTTTAACCAGTCATCGTTCTCACAACACTGAGGACCAGTCATTCGAAATGACTTCTCCATGCATTTTATGCATTGGTAAAAGCACTATGATGAAAAGTGTGATATGTTTTCAGGTATCTCCTATACTAATAGAGCCACATGCTCACCGGTTTGCCACATGATGTAGGCCTATGGACTGAACAAGAAACCACCAAAAATTTTAACCAGTCATCGTTCTCACAACACTGAGGACCAGTCATTCGAAATGACTTCTCCATGCATATTATGCATTGGTAAAAGCACTATGATGAAAAGTGTGATATGTTTTCAGGTATCTCCTATACTAATAGAGCCACATGCTCACCGGTTTGCCACATGATGTAGGCCTATGGACTGAACAAGAAACCACCAAAAATTTTAACCAGTCATCGTTCTCACAACACTGAGGACCAGTCATTCGAAATGACTTCTCCATGCATTTTATGCATTGGTAAAAGCACTATGATGAAAAGTGTGATATGTTTTCAGGTATCTCCTATACTAATAGAGCCACATGCTCACCGGTTTGCCACATGATGTAGGCCTATGGACTGAACAAAGAAACCACCAAAAATTTTAACCAGTCATCGTTCTCACAACACTGAGGACCAGTCATTCGAAATGACTTCTCCATGCATTTTATGCATTGGTAAAAGCACTATGATGAAAAGTGTGATATGTTTTCAGGTATCTCCTATACTAATAGAGCCACATGCTCACCGGTTTGCCACATGATGTAGGCCTATGGACTGAACAAGAAACCACCAAAAATTTTAACCAGTCATCGTACTCACAACACTGAGGACCAGTCATTCGAAATGACTTCTCCATGCATTTTATGCATTGGTAAAAGCACTATGATGAAAAGTGTGATATGTTTTCAGGTATCTCCTAAACTAATAGAGCCACATGCTCACCGGTTTGCCACATGATGTAGGCCTATGGACTGAACAAGAAACGACCAAAAATTTTAACCAGTCATCGTTCTCACAACACTGAGGACCAGTCATTCGAAATGACTTCTCCATGCATTTTATGCATTGGTAAAAGCACTATGATGAAATGTGTGAGATGTTTTCAGGTATCTCCTATACTAATAGAGCCACATGCTCACCGGTTTGCCACATGATGTAGGCCTATGGACTGAACAAGAAACCACCAAAAATTTTAACCAGTCATCATTCTCACAACACTGAGGACCAGTCATTCGAAATGACTTCTCCATGCATTTTATGCATTGGTAAAAGCACTATGATGAAAAGTGTGATATGTTTTCAAGGATCTCCTATACTAATAGAGCCACATGCTCACCGGTTTGCCACATGATGTAGGCCTATGGACTGAACAAGAAACCACCAAAAATTTTAACCAGTCATCGTTCTCACAACACTGAGGACCAGTCATTCGAAATGACTTCTCCATGCATTTTATGCATTGGTAAAAGCACTATGATGAAAAGTGTGATATGTTTTCAGGTATCTCCTATACTAATAGAGCCACATGCTCACCGGTTTGCGACATGATGTAGGCCTATGGACTGAACAAGAAACCACCAAAAATTTTAACCAGTCATCGTACTCACAACACTGAGGACCAGTCATTCGAAATGACTTCTCCATGCATTTTATGCATTGGTAAAAGCACTATGATGAAAAGTGTGATATGTTTTCAGGTATCTCCTAAACTAATAGAGCCACATGCTCACCGGTTTGCCACATGATGTAGGCCTATGGACTGAACAAGAAACGACCAAAAATTTTAACCAGTCATCGTTCTCACAACACTGAGGACCAGTCATTCGAAATGACTTCTCCATGCATTTTATGCATTGGTAAAAGCACTATGATGAAAAGTGTGATATGTTTTCAGGTATCTCCTATACTAATAGAGCCACATGCTCACCGGTTTGCCACATGATGTAGGCCTATGGACTGAACAAGAAACCACCAAAAATTTTAACCAGTCATCATTCTCACAACACTGAGGACCAGTCATTCGAAATGACTTCTCCATGCATTTTATGCATTGGTAAAAGCACTATGATGAAAAGTGTGATATGTTTTCAGGTATCTCCTATACTAATAGAGCCACATGCTCACCGGTTTGCCACATGAAGTAGGCCCATGGACTGAACAAGAAACCACCAAAAATTTTAACCAGTCATCGTTCTCACAACACTGAGGACCAGTCATTCGAAATGACTTCTCCATGCATTTTATGCATTGGTAAAAGCACTATGATGAAAAGTGTGATATGTTTTCAGGTATCTCCTATACTAATAGAGTCACATGCTCACTGGTTTGCCACATGATGTAGGCCCATGGACTGAACAAGAAACCACCAAAAATTTTAACCAGTCATCGTTCTCACAACACTGAGGACCAGTCATTCGAATTGACTTCTCCATGCATTTTATGCATTGGTAAAAGCACTATGATGAAAAGTGTGATATGTTTTCAGGTATCTCCTATACTAATAGAGCCACATGCTCACCGGTTTACCACATGATGTAGGCCTATGGACTGAACAAGAAACCACCAAAAATTTTAACCAGTCATCGTTCTAACAACACTGAGGACCAGTCATTCGAAATGACTTCTCCATGCATTTTATGCATTGGTAAAAGCACTATGATGAAAAGTGTGATATGTTTTCAGGTATCTCCTATACTAATAGAGCCACATGCTCACCGGTTTGCCACATGATGTAGGCCTATGGACTGAACAAGAAACCACCAAAAATTTTAACCAGTCATCGTTCTCACAACACTGAGGACCAGTCATTCGAAATGACTTCTCCATGCATTTTATGCATTGGTAAAAGCACTATGATGAAAAGTGTGATATGTTTTCAGGTATCTCCTATACTAATAGAGCCACATGCTCACCGGTTTGCCACATGATGTAGGCCTATGGACTGAACAAGAAACCACCAAAAATTTTAACCAGTCATCGTTCTCACAACACTGAGGACCAGTCATTCGAAATGACTTCTCCATGCATTTTCTGCATTGGTAAAAGCACTATGATGAAAAGTGTGATATGTTTTCAGGTATCTCCTATACTATTAGAGCCACATGCTCACCGGTTTGCCACTTGATGTAGGCCTATGGACTGAACAAGAAACCACCAAAAATTTTAACCAGTCATCGTTCTCACAACACTGAGGACCAGTCATTCGAAATGACTTCTCCATGCATTTTATGCATTGGTAAAAGCACTATGATGAAAAGTGTGATATGTTTTCAGGTATCTCCTATACTAATAGAGCCACATGCTCACCGGTTTGCCACATGATGTAGGCCTATGGACTGAACAAGAAACCACCAAAAATTTTAACCAGTCATCGTTCTCACAACACTGAGGACCAGTCATTCGAAATGACTTCTCCATGCATTTTATGCATTGGTAAAAGCACTATGATGAAAAGTGTGATATGTTTTCAGGTATCTCCTATACTAATAGAGCCACATGCTCACCGGTTTGCCACATGATGTAGGCCTATGGACTGAACAAGAAACCACCAAAAATTTTAACCAGTCATCGTTCTCACAACACTGAGGACCAGTCATTCGAAATGACTTCTCCATGCATTTTATGCATTGGTAAAAGCACTATGATGAAAAGTGTGATATGTTTTCAGGTATCTCCTATACTAATAGAGCCACATGCTCACCGGTTTGCCACATGATGTAGGCCTATGGACTGAACAAGAAACCACCAAAAATTTTAACCAGTCATCGTACTCACAACACTGAGGACCAGTCATTCGAAATGACTTCTCCATGCATTTTATGCATTGGTAAAAGCACTATGATGAAAAGTGTGATATGTTTTCAGGTATCTCCTATACTAATAGAGCCACATGCTCACCGGTTTGCCACATGATGTAGGTCTATGGACTGAACAAGAAACCACCAAAAATTTTAACCAGTCATCGTTCTCACAACACTGAGGACCAGTCATTCGAAATGACTTCTCCATGCATTTTATGCATTGGTAAAAGCACTATGATGAAAAGTGTGATATGTTTTCAGGTATCTCCTATACTAATAGAGCCACATGCTCACCGGTTTGCCACATGATGTAGGCCTATGGACTGAACAAGAAACCACCAAAAATTTTAACCAGTCATCATTCTCACAACACTGAGGACCAGTCATTCGAAATGACTTCTCCATGTATTTTATGCATTGGTAAAAGCACTATGATGAAAAGTGTGATATGTTTTCAGGTATCTCCTATACTAATAGAGCCACATGCTCACCGGTTTGCCACATGATGTAGGCCTATGGACTGAACAAGAAACCACCAAAAATTTTAACCAGTCATCGTTCTCACAACACTGAGGACCAGTCATTCGAAATGACTTCTCCATGCATTTTATGCATTGGTAAAAGCACTATGATGAAAAGTGTGATATGTTTTCAGGTATCTCCTATACTAATAGAGCCACATGCTCACCGGTTTGCCACATGATGTAGGCCTATGGACTGAACAAGAAACCACCAAAAATTTTAACCAGTCATCGTTCTCACAACACTGAGGACCAGTCATTCGAAATGACTTCTCCATGCATTTTATGCATTGGTAAAAGCACTATGATGAAAAGTGTGATATGTTTTCAGGTATCTCCTATACTAATAGAGCCACATGCTCACCGGTTTGCCACATGATGTAGGCCTATGGACTGAACAAGAAACCACCAAAAATTTTAACCAGTCATCGTACTCACAACACTGAGGACCAGTCATTCGAAATGACTTCTCCATGCATTTTATGCATTGGTAAAAGCACTATGATGAAAAGTGTGATATGTTTTCAGGTATCTCCTATACTAATAGAGCCACATGCTCACCGGTTTGCCACATGATGTAGGTCTATGGACTGAACAAGAAACCACCAAAAATTTTAACCAGTCATCGTTCTCACAACACTGAGGACCAGTCATTCGAAATGACTTCTCCATGCATTTTATGCATTGGTAAAAGCACTATGATGAAAAGTGTGATATGTTTTCAGGTATCTCCTATACTAATAGAGCCACATGCTCACCGGTTTGCCACATGATGTAGGCCTATGGACTGAACAAGAAACCACCAAAAATTTTAACCAGTCATCATTCTCACAACACTGAGGACCAGTCATTCGAAATGACTTCTCCATGTATTTTCTGCATTGGTAAAAGCACTATGATGAAAAGTGTGATATGTTTTCAGGTATCTCCTATACTAATAGAGCCACATGCTCACCGGTTTGCCACATGATGTAGGCCTATGGACTGAACAAGAAACCACCAAAAATTTTAACCAGTCATCGTACTCACAACACTGAGGACCAGTCATTCGAAATGACTTCTCCATGCATTTTATGCATTGGTAAAAGCACTATGATGAAAAGTGTGATATGTTTTCAGGTATCTCCTATACTAATAGAGCCACATGCTCACCGGTTTGCCACATGATGTAGGCCTATGGACTGAACAAGAAACCACCAAAAATTTTAACCAGTCATCGTTCTCACAACACTGAGGACCAGTCATTCGAAATGACTTCTCCATGCATTTTATGCATTGGTAAAAGCACTATGATGAAAAGTGTGATATGTTTTCAGGTATCTCGTATACTAATAGAGCCACATGCTCACCGGTTTGCCACATGATGTAGGCCTATGGACTGAACAAGAAACCACCAAAAATTTTAACCAGTCATCGTTCTCACAACACTGAGGACCAGTCATTCGAAATGACTTCTCCATGCATTTTATGCATTGGTAAAAGCACTATGATGAAAAGTGTGATATGTTTTCAGGTATCTCCTATACTAATAGAGCCACATGCTCAACGGTTTGCCACATGATGTAGGCCTATGGACTGAACAAGAAACCACCAAAAATTTTAACCAGTCATCATTCTCACAACACTGAGGACCAGTCATTCGAAATGACTTCTCCATGCATTTTCTGCATTGGTAAAAGCACTATGATGAAAAGTGTGATATGTTTTCAGGTATCTCCTATACTAATAGAGCCACATGCTCACCGGTTTGCCACATGATGTAGGCCTATGGACTGAACAAGAAACCACCAAAAATTTTAACCAGTCATCGTACTCACAACACTGAGGACCAGTCATTCGAAATGACTTCTCCATGCATTTTATGCATTGGTAAAAGCACTATGATGAAAAGTGTGATATGTTTTCAGGTATCTCCTATACTAATAGAGCCACATGCTCACCGGTTTGCCACATGATGTAGGCCTATGGACTGAACAAGAAACCACCAAAAATTTTAACCAGTCATCATTCTCACAACACTGAGGACCAGTCATTCGAAATGACTTCTCCATGCATTTTCTGCATTGGTAAAAGCACTATGATGAAAAGTGTGATATGTTTTCAGGTATCTCCTATACTAATAGAGCCACATGCTCACCGGTTTGCCACATGATGTAGGCCTATGGACTGAACAAGAAACCACCAAAAATTTTAACCAGTCATCGTTCTCACAACACTGAGGACCAGTCATTCGAAATGACTTCTCCATGCATTTTATGCATTGGTAAAAGCACTATGATGAAAAGTGTGATATGTTTTCAGGTATCTCCTATACTAATAGAGCCACATGCTCACCGGTTTGCCACATGATGTAGGCCTATGGACTGAACAAGAAACCACCAAAAATTTTAACCAGTCATCGTTCTCACAACACTGAGGACCAGTCATTCGAAATGACTTCTCCATGCATTTTATGCATTGGTAAAAGCACTATGATGAAAAGTGTGATATGTTTTCAGGTATCTCCTATACTAATAGAGCCACATGCTCACCGGTTTGCCACATGATGTAGGCCTATGGACTGAACAAGAAACCACCAAAAATTTTAACCAGTCATCGTTCTCACAACACTGAGGACCAGTCATTCGAAATGACTTCTCCATGCATTTTATGCATTGGTAAAAGCACTATGATGAAAAGTGTGATATGTTTTCAGGTATCTCCTATACTAATAGAGCCACATGCTCACCGGTTTGCCACATGATGTAGGCCTATGGACTGAACAAGAAACCACCAAAAATTTTAACCAGTCATCGTTCTCACAACACTGAGGACCAGTCATTCGAAATGACTTCTCCATGCATTTTATGCATTGGTAAAAGCACTATGATGAAAAGTGTGATATGTTTTCAGGTATCTCCTATACTAATAGAGCCACATGCTCACCGGTTTGCCACATGATGTAGGCCTATGGACTGAACAAGAAACCACCAAAAATTTTAACCAGTCATCGTTCTCACAACACTGAGGACCAGTCATTCGAAATGACTTCTCCATGCATTTTATGCATTGGTAAAAGCACTATGATGAAAAGTGTGATATGTTTTCAGGTATCTCCTATACTAATAGAGCCACATGCTCACCGGTTTGCCACATGATGTAGGCCTATGGACTGAACAAGAAACCACCAAAAATTTTAACCAGTCATCGTTCTCACAACACTGAGGACCAGTCATTCGAAATGACTTCTCCATGCATTTTATGCATTGGTAAATGCACTATGATGAAAAGTGTGATATGTTTTCAGGTATCTCCTATACTATTAGAGCCACATGCTCACCGGTTTGCCACATGATGTAGGCCTATGGACTGAACAAGAAACCACCAAAAATTTTAACCAGTCATCGTTCTCACAACACTGAGGACCAGTCATTCGAAATGACTTCACCATGCATTTTATGCATTGGTAAAAGCACTATGATGAAAAGTGTGATATGTTTTCAGGTATCTCCTATACTAATAGAGCCACATGCTCACCGGTTTGCCACATGATGTAGGCCTATGGACTGAACAAGAAACCACCAAAAATTTTAACCAGTCATCGTTCTCACAACACTGAGGACCAGTCATTCGAAATGACTTCTCCATGCATTTTATGCATTGGTAAAAGCACTATGATGAAAAGTGTGATATGTTTTCAGGTATCTCCTATACTAATAGAGCCACATGCTCACCGGTTTGCCACATGATGTAGGCCTATGGACTGAACAAGAAACCACCAAAAATTTTAACCAGTCATCGTTCTCACAACACTGAGGACCAGTCATTCGAAATGACTTCTCCATGCATTTTATGCATTGGTAAAAGCACTATGATGAAAAGTGTGATATGTTTTCAGGTATCTCCTATACTAATAGAGCCACATGCTCACCGGTTTGCCACATGATGTAGGCCTATGGACTGAACAAGAAACCACCAAAAATTTTAACCAGTCATCGTTCTCACAACACTGAGGACCAGTCATTCGAAATGACTTCTCCATGCATTTTATGCATTGGTAAAAGCACTATGATGAAAAGTGTGATATGTTTTCAGGTATCTCCTATACTAATAGAGCCACATGCTCACCGGTTTGCCACATGATGTAGGCCTATGGACTGAACAAGAAACCACCAAAAATTTTAACCAGTCATCGTTCTCACAACACTGAGGACCAGTCATTCGAAATGACTTCTCCATGCATTTTATGCATTGGTAAAAGCACTATGATGAAAAGTTTGATATGTTTTCAGGTATCTCCTATACTAATAGAGCCACATGCTCACCGGTTTGCCACATGATGTAGGCCTATGGACTGAACAAGAAACCACCAAAAATTTTAACCAGTCATCGTTCTCATAACACTGAAGACCAGTCATTCGAAATGACTTCTCCATGCATTTTATGCATTGGTAAAAGCACTATGATGAAAAGTGTGATATGTTTTCAGGTATCTCGTATACTAATAGAGCCACATGCTCACCGGTTTGCCACATGATGTAGGCCTATGGACTGAACAAGAAACCACCAAAAATTTTAACCAGTCATCGTTCTCACAACACTGAGGACCAGTCATTCGAAATGACTTCTCCATGCATTTTATGCATTGGTAAAAGCACTATGATGAAAAGTGTGATATGTTTTCAGGTATCTCCTATACTAATAGAGCCACATGCTCACCGGTTTGCCACATGATGTAGGCCTATGGACTGAACAAGAAACCACCAAAAATTTTAACCAGTCATCGTTCTCACAACACTGAGGACCAGTCATTCGAAATGACTTCTCCATGCATTTTATGCATTGGTAAAAGCACTATGATGAAAAGTGTGATATGTTTTCAGGTATCTCCTATACTAATAGAGCCACATGCTCACCGGTTTGCCACATGATGTAGGCCTATGGACTGAACAAGAAACCACCAAAAATTTTAACCAGTCATCGTTCTCACAACACTGAGGACCAGTCATTCGAAATGACTTCTCCATGCATTTTATGCATTGGTAAAAGCACTATGATGAAAAGTGTGATATGTTTTCAGGTATCTCCTATACTAATAGAGCCACATGCTCACCGGTTTGCCACATGATGTAGGCCTATGGACTGAACAAGAAACCACCAAAAATTTTAACCAGTCATCGTTCTCACAACACTGAGGACCAGTCATTCGAAATGACTTCTCCATGCATTTTATGCATTGGTAAAAGCACTATGATGAAAAGTGTGATATGTTTTCAGGTATCTCCTATACTAATAGAGCCACATGCTCACCGGTTTGCCACATGATGTAGGCCTATGGACTGAACAAGAAACCACCAAAAATTTTAACCAGTCATCGTTCTCACAACACTGAGGACCAGTCATTCGAAATGACTTCTCCATGCATTTTATGCATTGGTAAAAGCACTATGATGAAAAGTGTGATATGTTTTCAGGTATCTCCTATACTAATAGAGCCACATGCTCACCGGTTTGCCACATGATGTAAGCCTATGGACTGAACAAGAAACCACCAAAAATTTTAACCAGTCATCGTTCTCACAACACTGAGGACCAGTCATTCGAAATGACTTCTCCATGCATTTTATGCATTGGTAAAAGCACTATGATGAAAAGTGTGATATGTTTTCAGGTATCTCCTATACTAATAGAGCCACATGCTCACCGGTTTGCCACATGATGTAGGCCTATGGACTGAACAAGAAACCACCAAAAATTTTAACCAGTCATCGTTCTCACAACACTGAGGACCAGTCATTCGAAATGACTTCTCCATGCATTTTATGCATTGGTAAATGCACTATGATGAAAAGTGTGATATGTTTTCAGGTATCTCCTATACTATTAGAGCCACATGCTCACCGGTTTGCCACATGATGTAGGCCTATGGACTGAACAAGAAACCACCAAAAATTTTAACCAGTCATCGTTCTCACAACACTGAGGACCAGTCATTCGAAATGACTTCACCATGCATTTTATGCATTGGTAAAAGCACTATGATGAAAAGTGTGATATGTTTTCAGGTATCTCCTATACTAATAGAGCCACATGCTCACCGGTTTGCCACATGATGTAGGCCTATGGACTGAACAAGAAACCACCAAAAATTTTAACCAGTCATCGTTCTCACAACACTGAGGACCAGTCATTCGAAATGACTTCTCCATGCATTTTATGCATTGGTAAAAGCACTATGATGAAAAGTGTGATATGTTTTCAGGTATCTCCTATACTAATAGAGCCACATGCTCACCGGTTTGCCACATGATGTAGGCCTATGGACTGAACAAGAAACCACCAAAAATTTTAACCAGTCATCGTTCTCACAACACTGAGGACCAGTCATTCGAAATGACTTCTCCATGCATTTTATGCATTGGTAAAAGCACTATGATGAAAAGTGTGATATGTTTTCAGGTATCTCCTATACTAATAGAGCCACATGCTCACCGGTTTGCCACATGATGTAGGCCTATGGACTGAACAAGAAACCACCAAAAATTTTAACCAGTCATCGTTCTCACAACACTGAGGACCAGTCATTCGAAATGACTTCTCCATGCATTTTATGCATTGGTAAAAGCACTATGATGAAAAGTGTGATATGTTTTCAGGTATCTCCTATACTAATAGAGCCACATGCTCACCGGTTTGCCACATGATGTAGGCCTATGGACTGAACAAGAAACCACCAAAAATTTTAACCAGTCATCGTTCTCACAACACTGAGGACCAGTCATTCGAAATGACTTCTCCATGCATTTTGTGCATTGGTAAAAGCACTATGATGAAAAGTGTGATATGTTTTCAGGTATCTCCTACACTAATAGAGCCACATGCTCACCGGTTTGCCACATGATGTAGGCCTATGGACTGAACAAGAAACCACCAAAAATTTTAACCAGTCATCGTTCTCACAACACTGAGGACCAGTCATTCGAAATGACTTCTCCATGCATTTTATGCATTGGTAAAAGCACTATGATGAAAAGTGTGATATGTTTTCAGGTATCTCCTATACTAATAGAGCCACATTCTCACCGGTTTGCCACATGATGTAGGCCTATGGACTGAACAAGAAACCACCAAAAATTTTAACCAGTCATCGTTCTCACAACACTGAGGACCAGTCATTCGAAATGACTTCTCCATGCATTTTATGCATTGGTAAAAGCACTATGATGAAAAGTGTGATATGTTTTCAGGTATCTCCTATACTAATAGAGCCACATGCTCACCGGTTTGCCACATGATGTAGGCCTATGGACTGAACAAGAAACCACCAAAAATTTTAACCAGTCATCGTTCTCACAACACTGAGGACCAGTCATTCGAAATGACTTCTCCATGCATTTTATGCATTGGTAAAAGCACTATGATGAAAAGTGTGATATGTTTTCAGGTATCTCCTATACTAATAGAGCCACATGCTCACCGGTTTGCCACATGATGTAGGCCCATGGACTGAACAAGAAACCACCAAAAATTTTAACCAGTCATCGTTCTCACAACACTGAGGACCAGTCATTCGAAATGACTTCTCCATGCATTTTATGCATTGGTAAAAGCACTATGATGAAAAGTGTGATATGTTTTCAGGTATCTCCTATACTAATAGAGTCACATGCTCACTGGTTTGCCACATGATGTAGGCCCATGGACTGAACAAGAAACCACCAAAAATTTTAACCAGTCATCGTTCTCACAACACTGAGGACCAGTCATTCGAATTGACTTCTCCATGCATTTTATGCATTGGTAAAAGCACTATGATGAAAAGTGTGATATGTTTTCAGGTATCTCCTATACTAATAGAGCCACATGCTCACCGGTTTGCCACATGATGTAGGCCTATGGACTGAACAAGAAACCACCAAAATTTTAACCAGTCATCGTTCTCACAACACTGAGGACCAGTCATTCGAAATGACTTCTCCATGCATTTTATGCATTGGTAAAAGCACTATGATGAAAAGTGTGATATGTTTTCAGGTATCTCCTATACTAATAGAGCCACATGCTCACCGGTTTGCCACATGATGTAGGCCTATGGACTGAACAAGAAACCACCAAAAATTTTAACCAGTCATCGTTCTCACAACACTGAGGACCAGTCATTCGAAATGACTTCTCCATGCATTTTATGCATTGGTAAAAGCACTATGATGAAAAGTGTGATATGTTTTCAGGTATCTCCTATACTAATAGAGCCACATGCTCACCGGTTTGCCACATGATGTAGGCCCATGGACTGAACAAGAAACCACCAAAAATTTTAACCAGTCATCGTTCTCACAACACTGAGGACCAGTCATTCGAAATGACTTCTCCATGCATTTTCTGCATTGGTAAAAGCACTATGATGAAAAGTGTGATATGTTTTCAGATATCTCCTATACTAATAGAGCCACATGCTCACCGGTTTGCCACATGATGTAGGCCTATGGACTGAACAAGAAACCACCAAAAATTTTAACCAGTCATCGTTCTCACAACACTGAGGACCAGTCATTCGAAATGACTTCTCCATGCATTTTATGCATTGGTAAAAGCACTATGATGAAAAGTGTGATATGTTTTCAGGTATCTCCTATACTAATAGAGCCACATGCTTACCGGTTTGCCACATGATGTAGGCCTATGGACTGAACAAGAAACCACCAAAAATTTTAACCAGTCATCGTTCTCACAACACTGAGGACCAGTCATTCGAAATGACTTCTCCATGCATTTTATGCATTGGTAAAAGCACTATGATGAAAAGTGTGATATGTTTTCAGGTATCTCCTATACTAATAGAGCCACATGCTCACCGGTTTGCCACATGTTTAGGCCCATGGACTGAACAAGAAACCACCAAAAATTTTAACCAGTCATCGTTCTCACAACACTGAGGACCAGTCATTCGAAATGACTTCTCCATGCATTTTATGCATTGGTAAAAGCACTATGATGAAAAGTGTGATATGTTTTCAGGTATCTCCTATACTAATAGAGCCACATGCTCACCGGTTTGCCACATGATGTAGGCCTATGGACTGAACAAGAAACCACCAAAAATTTTAACCAGTCATCGTTCTCACAACACTGAGGACCAGTCATTCGAAATGACTTCTCCATGCATTTTATGCATTGGTAAAAGCACTATGATGAAAAGTGTGATATGTTTTCAGGTATCTCCTATACTAATAGAGCCACATGCTCACCGGTTTGCCACATGATGTAGGCCTATGGACTGAACAAGAAACCACCAAAAATTTTAACCAGTCATCATTCTCACAACACTGAGGACCAGTCATTCGAAATGACTTCTCCATGCATTTTCTGCATTGGTAAAAGCACTATGATGAAAAGTGTGATATGTTTTCAGGTATCTCCTATACTAATAGAGCCACATGCTCACCGGTTTGCCACATGATGTAGGCCTATGGACTGAACAAGAAACCACCAAAAATTTTAACCAGTCATCGTTCTCACAACACTGAGGACCAGTCATTCGAAATGACTTCTCCATGCATTTTATGCATTGGTAAAAGCACTATGATGAAAAGTGTGATATGTTTTCAGGTATCTCCTATACTAATAGAGCCACATGCTCACCGGTTTGCCACATGATGTAGGCCTATGGACTGAACAAGAAACCACCAAAAATTTTAACCAGTCATCGTTCTCACAACACTGAGGACCAGTCATTCGAAATGACTTCTCCATGCATTTTATGCATTGGTAAAAGCACTATGATGAAAAGTGTGATATGTTTTCAGGTATCTCCTATACTAATAGAGCCACATGCTCACCGGTTTGCCACATGATGTAGGCCTATGGACTGAACAAGAAACCACCAAAAATTTTAACCAGTCATCGTTCTCACAACACTGAGGACCAGTCATTCGAAATGACTTCTCCATGCATTTTATGCATTGGTAAAAGCACTATGATGAAAAGTGTGATATGTTTTCAGGTATCTCCTATACTAATAGAGCCACATGCTCACCGGTTTGCCACATGATGTAGGCCTATGGACTGAACAAGAAACCACCAAAAATTTTAACCAGTCATCGTACTCACAACACTGAGGACCAGTCATTCGAAATGACTTCTCCATGCATTTTATGCATTGGTAAAAGCACTATGATGAAAAGTGTGATATGTTTTCAGGTATCTCCTATACTAATAGAGCCACATGCTCACCGGTTTGCCACATGATGTAGGCCTATGGACTGAACAAGAAACCACCAAAAATTTTAACCAGTCATCGTTCTCACAACACTGAGGACCAGTCATTCGAAATGACTTCATGCATTTTATGCATTGGTAAAAGCACTATGATGAAAAGTGTGATATGTTTTCAGGTATCTCCTATACTAATAGAGCCACATGCTCACCGGTTTGCCACATGATGTAGGCCTATGGACTGAACAAGAAACCACCAAAAATTTTAACCAGTCATCATTCTCACAACACTGAGGACCAGTCATTCGAAATGACTTCTCCATGTATTTTCTGCATTGGTAAAAGCACTATGATGAAAAGTGTGATATGTTTTCAGGTATCTCCTATACTAATAGAGCCACATGCTCACCGGTTTGCCACATGATGTAGGCCTATGGACTGAACAAGAAACCACCAAAAATTTTAACCAGTCATCGTACTCACAACACTGAGGACCAGTCATTCGAAATGACTTCTCCATGCATTTTATGCATTGGTAAAAGCACTATGATGAAAAGTGTGATATGTTTTCAGGTATCTCCTATACTAATAGAGCCACATGCTCACCGGTTTGCCACATGATGTAGGCCTATGGACTGAACAAGAAACCACCAAAAATTTTAACCAGTCATCGTTCTCACAACACTGAGGACCAGTCATTCGAAATGACTTCTCCATGCATTTTATGCATTGGTAAAAGCACTATGATGAAAAGTGTGATATGTTTTCAGGTATCTCCTATACTAATAGAGCCACATGCTCACCGGTTTGCCACATGATGTAGGCCTATGGACTGAACAAGAAACCACCAAAAATTTTAACCAGTCATCGTTCTCACAACACTGAGGACCAGTCATTCGAAATGACTTCTCCATGCATTTTATGCATTGGTAAAAGCACTATGATGAAAAGTGTGATATGTTTTCAGGTATCTCCTATACTAATAGAGCCACATGCTCAACGGTTTGCCACATGATGTAGGCCTATGGACTGAACAAGAAACCACCAAAAATTTTAACCAGTCATCATTCTCACAACACTGAGGACCAGTCATTCGAAATGACTTCTCCATGCATTTTCTGCATTGGTAAAAGCACTATGATGAAAAGTGTGATATGTTTTCAGGTATCTCCTATACTAATAGAGCCACATGCTCACCGGTTTGCCACATGATGTAGGCCTATGGACTGAACAAGAAACCACCAAAAATTTTAACCAGTCATCGTACTCACAACACTGAGGACCAGTCATTCGAAATGACTTCTCCATGCATTTTATGCATTGGTAAAAGCACTATGATGAAAAGTGTGATATGTTTTCAGGTATCTCCTATACTAATAGAGCCACATGCTCACCGGTTTGCCACATGATGTAGGCCTATGGACTGAACAAGAAACCACCAAAAATTTTAACCAGTCATCGTTCTCACAACACTGAGGACCAGTCATTCGAAATGACTTCTCCATGCATTTTATGCATTGGTAAAAGCACTATGATGAAAAGTGTGATATGTTTTCAGGTATCTCCTATACTAATAGAGCCACATGCTCACCGGTTTGCCACATGATGTAGGCCTATGGACTGAACAAGAAACCACCAAAAATTTTAACCAGTCATCATTCTCACAACACTGAGGACCAGTCATTCGAAATGACTTCTCCATGCATTTTCTGCATTGGTAAAAGCACTATGATGAAAAGTGTGATATGTTTTCAGGTATCTCCTATACTAATAGAGCCACATGCTCACCGGTTTGCCACATGATGTAGGCCTATGGACTGAACAAGAAACCACCAAAAATTTTAACCAGTCATCGTACTCACAACACTGAGGACCAGTCATTCGAAATGACTTCTCCATGCATTTTATGCATTGGTAAAAGCACTATGATGAAAAGTGTGATATGTTTTCAGGTATCTCCTATACTAATAGAGCCACATGCTCACCGGTTTGCCACATGATGTAGGCCTATGGACTGAACAAGAAACCACCAAAAATGTTAACCAGTCATCGTTCTCACAACACTGAGGACCAGTCATTCGAAATGACTTCTCCATGCATTTTATGCATTGGTAAAAGCACTATGATGAAAAGTGTGATATGTTTTCAGGTATCTCCTATACTAATAGAGCCACATGCTCACCGGTTTGCCACATGATGTAGGCCTATGGACTGAACAAGAAACCACCAAAAATTTTAACCAGTCATCATTCTCACAACACTGAGGACCAGTCATTCGAAATGACTTCTCCATGCATTTTCTGCATTGGTAAAAGCACTATGATGAAAAGTGTGATATGTTTTCAGGTATCTCCTATACTAATAGAGCCACATGCTCACCGGTTTGCCACATGATGTAGGCCTATGGACTGAACAAGAAACCACCAAAAATTTTAACCAGTCATCGTTCTCACAACACTGAGGACCAGTCATTCGAAATGACTTCTCCATGCATTTTATGCATTGGTAAAAGCACTATGATGAAAAGTGTGATATGTTTTCAGGTATCTCCTATACTAATAGAGCCACATGCTCACCGGTTTGCCACATGATGTAGGCCTATGGACTGAACAAGAAACCACCAAAAATTTTAACCAGTCATCGTTCTCACAACACTGAGGACCAGTCATTCGAAATGACTTCTCCATGCATTTTATACATTGGTAAAAGCACTATGATGAAAAGTGTGATATGTTTTCAGGTATCTCCTATACTAATAGAGCCACATGCTCACCGGTTTGCCACATGATGTAGGCCTATGGACTGAACAAGAAACCACCAAAAATTTTAACCAGTCATCGTTCTCACAACACTGAGGACCAGTCATTCGAAATGACTTCTCCATGCATTTTATGCATTGGTAAAAGCACTATGATGAAAAGTGTGATATGTTTTCAGGTATCTCCTATACTAATAGAGCCACATGCTCACCGGTTTGCCACATGATGTAGGCCTATGGACTGAACAAGAAACCACCAAAAATTTTAACCAGTCATCGTTCTCACAACACTGAGGACCAGTCATTCGAAATGACTTCTCCATGCATTTTATGCATTGGTAAAAGCACTATGATGAAAAGTGTGATATGTTTTCAGGTATCTCCTATACTAATAGAGCCACATGCTCACCGGTTTGCCACATGATGTAGGCCTATGGACTGAACAAGAAACCACCAAAAATTTTAACCAGTCATCGTTCTCACAACACTGAGGACCAGTCATTCGAAATGACTTCTCCATGCATTTTATGCATTGGTAAAAGCACTATGATGAAAAGTGTGATATGTTTTCAGGTATCTCCTATACTAATAGAGCCACATGCTCACCGGTTTGCCACATGATGTAGGCCTATGGACTGAACAAGAAACCACCAAAAATTTTAACCAGTCATCGTTCTCACAACACTGAGGACCAGTCATTCGAAATGACTTCTCCATGCATTTTATGCATTAGTAAATGCACTATGATGAAAAGTGTGATATGTTTTCAGGTATCTCCTATACTATTAGAGCCACATGCTCACCGGTTTGCCACATGATGTAGGCCTATGGACTGAACAAGAAACCACCAAAAATTTTAACCAGTCATCGTTCTCACAACACTGAGGACCAGTCATTCGAAATGACTTCACCATGCATTTTATGCATTGGTAAAAGCACTATGATGAAAAGTGTGATATGTTTTCAGGTATCTCCTATACTAATAGAGCCACATGCTCACCGGTTTGCCACATGATGTAGGCCTATGGACTGAACAAGAAACCACCAAAAATTTTAACCAGTCATCGTTCTCACAACACTGAGGACCAGTCATTCGAAATGACTTCTCCATGCATTTTATGCATTGGTAAAAGCACTATGATGAAAAGTGTGATATGTTTTCAGGTATCTCCTATACTAATAGAGCCACATGCTCACCGGTTTGCCACATGATGTAGGCCTATGGACTGAACAAGAAACCACCAAAAATTTTAACCAGTCATCATTCTCACAACACTGAGGACCAGTCATTCGAAATGACTTCTCCATGCATTTTCTGCATTGGTAAAAGCACTATGATGAAAAGTGTGATATGTTTTCAGGTATCTCCTATACTAATAGAGCCACATGCTCACCGGTTTGCCACATGATGTAGGCCTATGGACTGAACAAGAAACCACCAAAAATTTTAACCAGTCATCGTTCTCACAACACTGAGGACCAGTCATTCGAAATGACTTCTCCATGCATTTTATGCATTGGTAAAAGCACTATGATGAAAAGTGTGATATGTTTTCAGGTATCTCCTATACTAATAGAGCCACATGCTCACCGGTTTGCCACATGATGTAGGCCTATGGACTGAACAAGAAACCACCAAAAATTTTAACCAGTCATCGTTCTCACAACACTGAGGACCAGTCATTCGAAATGACTTCTCCATGCATTTTATGCATTGGTAAAAGCACTATGATGAAAAGTGTGATATGTTTTCAGGTATCTCCTATACTAATAGAGCCACATGCTCACCGGTTTGCCACATGATGTAGGCCTATGGACTGAACAAGAAACCACCAAAAATTTTAACCAGTCATCGTTCTCACAACACTGAGGACCAGTCATTCGAAATGACTTCTCCATGCATTTTATGCATTGGTAAAAGCACTATGATGAAAAGTGTGATATGTTTTCAGGTATCTCCTATACTAATAGAGCCACATGCTCACCGGTTTGCCACATGATGTAGGCCTATGGACTGAACAAGAAACCACCAAAAATTTTAACCAGTCATCGTACTCACAACACTGAGGACCAGTCATTCGAAATGACTTCTCCATGCATTTTATGCATTGGTAAAAGCACTATGATGAAAAGTGTGATATGTTTTCAGGTATCTCCTATACTAATAGAGCCACATGCTCACCGGTTTGCCACATGATGTAGGCCTATGGACTGAACAAGAAACCACCAAAAATTTTAACCAGTCATCGTTCTCACAACACTGAGGACCAGTCATTCGAAATGACTTCATGCATTTTATGCATTGGTAAAAGCACTATGATGAAAAGTGTGATATGTTTTCAGGTATCTCCTATACTAATAGAGCCACATGCTCACCGGTTTGCCACATGATGTAGGCCTATGGACTGAACAAGAAACCACCAAAAATTTTAACCAGTCATCATTCTCACAACACTGAGGACCAGTCATTCGAAATGACTTCTCCATGTATTTTCTGCATTGGTAAAAGCACTATGATGAAAAGTGTGATATGTTTTCAGGTATCTCCTATACTAATAGAGCCACATGCTCACCGGTTTGCCACATGATGTAGGCCTATGGACTGAACAAGAAACCACCAAAAATTTTAACCAGTCATCGTACTCACAACACTGAGGACCAGTCATTCGAAATGACTTCTCCATGCATTTTATGCATTGGTAAAAGCACTATGATGAAAAGTGTGATATGTTTTCAGGTATCTCCTATACTAATAGAGCCACATGCTCACCGGTTTGCCACATGATGTAGGCCTATGGACTGAACAAGAAACCACCAAAAATTTTAACCAGTCATCGTTCTCACAACACTGAGGACCAGTCATTCGAAATGACTTCTCCATGCATTTTATGCATTGGTAAAAGCACTATGATGAAAAGTGTGATATGTTTTCAGGTATCTCGTATACTAATAGAGCCACATGCTCACCGGTTTGCCACATGATGTAGGCCTATGGACTGAACAAGAAACCACCAAAAATTTTAACCAGTCATCGTTCTCACAACACTGAGGACCAGTCATTCGAAATGACTTCTCCATGCATTTTATGCATTGGTAAAAGCACTATGATGAAAAGTGTGATATGTTTTCAGGTATCTCCTATACTAATAGAGCCACATGCTCAACGGTTTGCCACATGATGTAGGCCTATGGACTGAACAAGAAACCACCAAAAATTTTAACCAGTCATCATTCTCACAACACTGAGGACCAGTCATTCGAAATGACTTCTCCATGCATTTTCTGCATTGGTAAAAGCACTATGATGAAAAGTGTGATATGTTTTCAGGTATCTCCTATACTAATAGAGCCACATGCTCACCGGTTTGCCACATGATGTAGGCCTATGGACTGAACAAGAAACCACCAAAAATTTTAACCAGTCATCGTACTCACAACACTGAGGACCAGTCATTCGAAATGACTTCTCCATGCATTTTATGCATTGGTAAAAGCACTATGATGAAAAGTGTGATATGTTTTCAGGTATCTCCTATACTAATAGAGCCACATGCTCACCGGTTTGCCACATGATGTAGGCCTATGGACTGAACAAGAAACCACCAAAAATTTTAACCAGTCATCGTTCTCACAACACTGAGGACCAGTCATTCGAAATGACTTCTCCATGCATTTTATGCATTGGTAAAAGCACTATGATGAAAAGTGTGATATGTTTTCAGGTATCTCCTATACTAATAGAGCCACATGCTCACCGGTTTGCCACATGATGTAGGCCTATGGACTGAACAAGAAACCACCAAAAATTTTAACCAGTCATCATTCTCACAACACTGAGGACCAGTCATTCGAAATGACTTCTCCATGCATTTTCTGCATTGGTAAAAGCACTATGATGAAAAGTGTGATATGTTTTCAGGTATCTCCTATACTAATAGAGCCACATGCTCACCGGTTTGCCACATGATGTAGGCCTATGGACTGAACAAGAAACCACCAAAAATTTTAACCAGTCATCGTACTCACAACACTGAGGACCAGTCATTCGAAATGACTTCTCCATGCATTTTATGCATTGGTAAAAGCACTATGATGAAAAGTGTGATATGTTTTCAGGTATCTCCTATACTAATAGAGCCACATGCTCACCGGTTTGCCACATGATGTAGGCCTATGGACTGAACAAGAAACCACCAAAAATGTTAACCAGTCATCGTTCTCACAACACTGAGGACCAGTCATTCGAAATGACTTCTCCATGCATTTTATGCATTGGTAAAAGCACTATGATGAAAAGTGTGATATGTTTTCAGGTATCTCCTATACTAATAGAGCCACATGCTCACCGGTTTGCCACATGATGTAGGCCTATGGACTGAACAAGAAACCACCAAAAATTTTAACCAGTCATCATTCTCACAACACTGAGGACCAGTCATTCGAAATGACTTCTCCATGCATTTTCTGCATTGGTAAAAGCACTATGATGAAAAGTGTGATATGTTTTCAGGTATCTCCTATACTAATAGAGCCACATGCTCACCGGTTTGCCACATGATGTAGGCCTATGGACTGAACAAGAAACCACCAAAAATTTTAACCAGTCATCGTTCTCACAACACTGAGGACCAGTCATTCGAAATGACTTCTCCATGCATTTTATGCATTGGTAAAAGCACTATGATGAAAAGTGTGATATGTTTTCAGGTATCTCCTATACTAATAGAGCCACATGCTCACCGGTTTGCCACATGATGTAGGCCTATGGACTGAACAAGAAACCACCAAAAATTTTAACCAGTCATCGTTCTCACAACACTGAGGACCAGTCATTCGAAATGACTTCTCCATGCATTTTATACATTGGTAAAAGCACTATGATGAAAAGTGTGATATGTTTTCAGGTATCTCCTATACTAATAGAGCCACATGCTCACCGGTTTGCCACATGATGTAGGCCTATGGACTGAACAAGAAACCACCAAAAATTTTAACCAGTCATCGTTCTCACAACACTGAGGACCAGTCATTCGAAATGACTTCTCCATGCATTTTATGCATTGGTAAAAGCACTATGATGAAAAGTGTGATATGTTTTCAGGTATCTCCTATACTAATAGAGCCACATGCTCACCGGTTTGCCACATGATGTAGGCCTATGGACTGAACAAGAAACCACCAAAAATTTTAACCAGTCATCGTTCTCACAACACTGAGGACCAGTCATTCGAAATGACTTCTCCATGCATTTTATGCATTGGTAAAAGCACTATGATGAAAAGTGTGATATGTTTTCAGGTATCTCCTATACTAATAGAGCCACATGCTCACCGGTTTGCCACATGATGTAGGCCTATGGACTGAACAAGAAACCACCAAAAATTTTAACCAGTCATCGTTCTCACAACACTGAGGACCAGTCATTCGAAATGACTTCTCCATGCATTTTATGCATTGGTAAAAGCACTATGATGAAAAGTGTGATATGTTTTCAGGTATCTCCTATACTAATAGAGCCACATGCTCACCGGTTTGCCACATGATGTAGGCCTATGGACTGAACAAGAAACCACCAAAAATTTTAACCAGTCATCGTTCTCACAACACTGAGGACCAGTCATTCGAAATGACTTCTCCATGCATTTTATGCATTAGTAAATGCACTATGATGAAAAGTGTGATATGTTTTCAGGTATCTCCTATACTATTAGAGCCACATGCTCACCGGTTTGCCACATGATGTAGGCCTATGGACTGAACAAGAAACCACCAAAAATTTTAACCAGTCATCGTTCTCACAACACTGAGGACCAGTCATTCGAAATGACTTCACCATGCATTTTATGCATTGGTAAAAGCACTATGATGAAAAGTGTGATATGTTTTCAGGTATCTCCTATACTAATAGAGCCACATGCTCACCGGTTTGCCACATGATGTAGGCCTATGGACTGAACAAGAAACCACCAAAAATTTTAACCAGTCATCGTTCTCACAACACTGAGGACCAGTCATTCGAAATGACTTCTCCATGCATTTTATGCATTGGTAAAAGCACTATGATGAAAAGTGTGATATGTTTTCAGGTATCTCCTATACTAATAGAGCCACATGCTCACCGGTTTGCCACATGATGTAGGCCTATGGACTGAACAAGAAACCACCAAAAATTTTAACCAGTCATCGTTCTCACAACACTGAGGACCAGTCATTCGAAATGACTTCTCCATGCATTTTATGCATTGGTAAAAGCACTATGATGAAAAGTGTGATATGTTTTCAGGTATCTCCTATACTAATAGAGCCACATGCTCACCGGTTTGCCACATGATGTAGGCCTATGGACTGAACAAGAAACCACCAAAAATTTTAACCAGTCATCGTTCTCACAACACTGAGGACCAGTCATTCGAAATGACTTCTCCATGCATTTTATGCATTGGTAAAAGCACTATGATGAAAAGTGTGATATGTTTTCAGGTATCTCCTATACTAATAGAGCCACATGCTCACCGGTTTGCCACATGATGTAGGCCTATGGACTGAACAAGAAACCACCAAAAATTTTAACCAGTCATCGTTCTCACAACACTGAGGACCAGTCATTCGAAATGACTTCTCCATGCATTTTATGCATTGGTAAAAGCACTATGATGAAAAGTGTGATATGTTTTCAGGTATCTCCTATACTAATAGAGCCACATGCTCACCGGTTTGCCACATGATGTAGGCCTATGGACTGAACAAGAAACCACCAAAAATTTTAACCAGTCATCGTTCTCACAACACTGAGGACCAGTCATTCGAAATGACTTCTCCATGCATTTTATGCATTGGTAAAAGCACTATGATGAAAAGTGTGATATGTTTTCAGGTATCTCCTATACTAATAGAGCCACATGCTCACCGGTTTGCCACATGATGTAGGCCTATGGACTGAACAAGAAACCACCAAAAATTTTAACCAGTCATCGTTCTCACAACACTGAGGACCAGTCATTCGAAATGACTTCTCCATGCATTTTATGCATTGGTAAATGCACTATGATGAAAAGTGTGATATGTTTTCAGGTATCTCCTATACTATTAGAGCCACATGCTCACCGGTTTGCCACATGATGTAGGCCTATGGACTGAACAAGAAACCACCAAAAATTTTAACCAGTCATCGTTCTCACAACACTGAGGACCAGTCATTCGAAATGACTTCACCATGCATTTTATGCATTGGTAAAAGCACTATGATGAAAAGTGTGATATGCTTTCAGGTATCTCCAAAAATAATAGAGCCACATGCTCACCGGTTTGCCACATGATGTAGGCCTATGGACTGAACAAGAAACCACCAAAAATTTTAACCAGTCATCGTTCTCACAACACTGAGGACCAGTCATTCGAAATGACTTCTCCATGCATTTTATGCATTGGTAAAAGCACTATGATGAAAAGTGTGATATGTTTTCAGGTATCTCCTATACTAATAGAGCCACATGCTCACCGGTTTGCCACATGATGTAGGCCTATGGACTGAACAAGAAACCACCAAAAATTTTAACCAGTCATCGTTCTCACAACACTGAGGACCAGTCATTCGAAATGACTTCTCCATGCATTTTATGCATTGGTAAAAGCACTATGATGAAAAGTGTGATATGTTTTCAGGTATCTCCTATACTAATAGAGCCACATGCTCACCGGTTTGCCACATGATGTAGGCCTATGGACTGAACAAGAAACCACCAAAAATTTTAACCAGTCATCGTTCTCACAACACTGAGGACCAGTCATTCGAAATGACTTCTCCATGCATTTTATGCATTGGTAAAAGCACTATGATGAAAAGTGTGATATGTTTTCAGGTATCTCCTATACTAATAGAGCCACATGCTCACCGGTTTGCCACATGATGTAGGCCTATGGACTGAACAAGAAACCACCAAAAATTTTAACCAGTCATCGTTCTCACAACACTGAGGACCAGTCATTCGAAATGACTTCTCCATGCATTTTATGCATTGGTAAAAGCACTATGATGAAAAGTGTGATATGTTTTCAGGTATCTCCTATACTAATAGAGCCACATGCTCACCGGTTTGCCACATGATGTAGGCCTATGGACTGAACAAGAAACCACCAAAAATTTTAACCAGTCATCGTTCTCACAACACTGAGGACCAGTCATTCGAAATGACTTCTCCATGCATTTTATGCATTGGTAAAAGCACTATGATGAAAAGTTTGATATGTTTTCAGGTATCTCCTATACTAATAGAGCCACATGCTCACCGGTTTGCCACATGATGTAGGCCTATGGACTGAACAAGAAACCACCAAAAATTTTAACCAGTCATCGTTCTCATAACACTGAAGACCAGTCATTCGAAATGACTTCTCCATGCATTTTATGCATTGGTAAAAGCACTATGATGAAAAGTGTGATATGTTTTCAGGTATCTCGTATACTAATAGAGCCACATGCTCACCGGTTTGCCACATGATGTAGGCCTATGGACTGAACAAGAAACCACCAAAAATTTTAACCAGTCATCGTTCTCACAACACTGAGGACCAGTCATTCGAAATGACTTCTCCATGCATTTTATGCATTGGTAAAAGCACTATGATGAAAAGTGTGATATGTTTTCAGGTATCTCCTATACTAATAGAGCCACATGCTCACCGGTTTGCCACATGATGTAGGCCTATGGACTGAACAAGAAACCACCAAAAATTTTAACCAGTCATCGTTCTCACAACACTGAGGACCAGTCATTCGAAATGACTTCTCCATGCATTTTATGCATTGGTAAAAGCACTATGATGAAAAGTGTGATATGTTTTCAGGTATCTCCTATACTAATAGAGCCACATGCTCACCGGTTTGCCACATGATGTAGGCCTATGGACTGAACAAGAAACCATTAAAAATTTTAACCAGTCATCGTTCTCACAACACTGAGGACCAGTCATTCGAAATGACTTCTCCATGCATTTTATGCATTGGTAAAAGCACTATGATGAAAAGTGTGATATGTTTTCAGGTATCTCGTATACTAATAGAGCCACATGCTCACCGGTTTGCCACATGATGTAGGCCTATGGACTGAACAAGAAACCACCAAAAATTTTAACCAGTCATCGTTCTCACAACACTGAGGACCAGTCATTCGAAATGACTTCTCCATGCATTTTATGCATTGGTAAAAGCACTATGATGAAAAGTGTGATATGTTTTCAGGTATCTCCTATACTAATAGAGCCACATGCTCAACGGTTTGCCACATGATGTAGGCCTATGGACTGAACAAGAAACCACCAAAAATTTTAACCAGTCATCATTCTCACAACACTGAGGACCAGTCATTCGAAATGACTTCTCCATGCATTTTCTGCATTGGTAAAAGCACTATGATGAAAAGTGTGATATGTTTTCAGGTATCTCCTATACTAATAGAGCCACATGCTCACCGGTTTGCCACATGATGTAGGCCTATGGACTGAACAAGAAACCACCAAAAATTTTAACCAGTCATCGTACTCACAACACTGAGGACCAGTCATTCGAAATGACTTCTCCATGCATTTTATGCATTGGTAAAAGCACTATGATGAAAAGTGTGATATGTTTTCAGGTATCTCCTATACTAATAGAGCCACATGCTCACCGGTTTGCCACATGATGTAGGCCTATGGACTGAACAAGAAACCACCAAAAATTTTAACCAGTCATCGTTCTCACAACACTGAGGACCAGTCATTCGAAATGACTTCTCCATGCATTTTATGCATTGGTAAAAGCACTATGATGAAAAGTGTGATATGTTTTCAGGTATCTCCTATACTAATAGAGCCACATGCTCACCGGTTTGCCACATGATGTAGGCCTATGGACTGAACAAGAAACCACCAAAAATTTTAACCAGTCATCATTCTCACAACACTGAGGACCAGTCATTCGAAATGACTTCTCCATGCATTTTCTGCATTGGTAAAAGCACTATGATGAAAAGTGTGATATGTTTTCAGGTATCTCCTATACTAATAGAGCCACATGCTCACCGGTTTGCCACATGATGTAGGCCTATGGACTGAACAAGAAACCACCAAAAATTTTAACCAGTCATCGTACTCACAACACTGAGGACCAGTCATTCGAAATGACTTCTCCATGCATTTTATGCATTGGTAAAAGCACTATGATGAAAAGTGTGATATGTTTTCAGGTATCTCCTATACTAATAGAGCCACATGCTCACCGGTTTGCCACATGATGTAGGCCTATGGACTGAACAAGAAACCACCAAAAATGTTAACCAGTCATCGTTCTCACAACACTGAGGACCAGTCATTCGAAATGACTTCTCCATGCATTTTATGCATTGGTAAAAGCACTATGATGAAAAGTGTGATATGTTTTCAGGTATCTCCTATACTAATAGAGCCACATGCTCACCGGTTTGCCACATGATGTAGGCCTATGGACTGAACAAGAAACCACCAAAAATTTTAACCAGTCATCATTCTCACAACACTGAGGACCAGTCATTCGAAATGACTTCTCCATGCATTTTCTGCATTGGTAAAAGCACTATGATGAAAAGTGTGATATGTTTTCAGGTATCTCCTATACTAATAGAGCCACATGCTCACCGGTTTGCCACATGATGTAGGCCTATGGACTGAACAAGAAACCACCAAAAATTTTAACCAGTCATCGTTCTCACAACACTGAGGACCAGTCATTCGAAATGACTTCTCCATGCATTTTATGCATTGGTAAAAGCACTATGATGAAAAGTGTGATATGTTTTCAGGTATCTCCTATACTAATAGAGCCACATGCTCACCGGTTTGCCACATGATGTAGGCCTATGGACTGAACAAGAAACCACCAAAAATTTTAACCAGTCATCGTTCTCACAACACTGAGGACCAGTCATTCGAAATGACTTCTCCATGCATTTTATACATTGGTAAAAGCACTATGATGAAAAGTGTGATATGTTTTCAGGTATCTCCTATACTAATAGAGCCACATGCTCACCGGTTTGCCACATGATGTAGGCCTATGGACTGAACAAGAAACCACCAAAAATTTTAACCAGTCATCGTTCTCACAACACTGAGGACCAGTCATTCGAAATGACTTCTCCATGCATTTTATGCATTGGTAAAAGCACTATGATGAAAAGTGTGATATGTTTTCAGGTATCTCCTATACTAATAGAGCCACATGCTCACCGGTTTGCCACATGATGTAGGCCTATGGACTGAACAAGAAACCACCAAAAATTTTAACCAGTCATCGTTCTCACAACACTGAGGACCAGTCATTCGAAATGACTTCTCCATGCATTTTATGCATTGGTAAAAGCACTATGATGAAAAGTGTGATATGTTTTCAGGTATCTCCTATACTAATAGAGCCACATGCTCACCGGTTTGCCACATGATGTAGGCCTATGGACTGAACAAGAAACCACCAAAAATTTTAACCAGTCATCGTTCTCACAACACTGAGGACCAGTCATTCGAAATGACTTCTCCATGCATTTTATGCATTGGTAAAAGCACTATGATGAAAAGTGTGATATGTTTTCAGGTATCTCCTATACTAATAGAGCCACATGCTCACCGGTTTGCCACATGATGTAGGCCTATGGACTGAACAAGAAACCACCAAAAATTTTAACCAGTCATCGTTCTCACAACACTGAGGACCAGTCATTCGAAATGACTTCTCCATGCATTTTATGCATTAGTAAATGCACTATGATGAAAAGTGTGATATGTTTTCAGGTATCTCCTATACTATTAGAGCCACATGCTCACCGGTTTGCCACATGATGTAGGCCTATGGACTGAACAAGAAACCACCAAAAATTTTAACCAGTCATCGTTCTCACAACACTGAGGACCAGTCATTCGAAATGACTTCACCATGCATTTTATGCATTGGTAAAAGCACTATGATGAAAAGTGTGATATGTTTTCAGGTATCTCCTATACTAATAGAGCCACATGCTCACCGGTTTGCCACATGATGTAGGCCTATGGACTGAACAAGAAACCACCAAAAATTTTAACCAGTCATCGTTCTCACAACACTGAGGACCAGTCATTCGAAATGACTTCTCCATGCATTTTATGCATTGGTAAAAGCACTATGATGAAAAGTGTGATATGTTTTCAGGTATCTCCTATACTAATAGAGCCACATGCTCACCGGTTTGCCACATGATGTAGGCCTATGGACTGAACAAGAAACCACCAAAAATTTTAACCAGTCATCGTTCTCACAACACTGAGGACCAGTCATTCGAAATGACTTCTCCATGCATTTTATGCATTGGTAAAAGCACTATGATGAAAAGTGTGATATGTTTTCAGGTATCTCCTATACTAATAGAGCCACATGCTCACCGGTTTGCCACATGATGTAGGCCTATGGACTGAACAAGAAACCACCAAAAATTTTAACCAGTCATCGTTCTCACAACACTGAGGACCAGTCATTCGAAATGACTTCTCCATGCATTTTATGCATTGGTAAAAGCACTATGATGAAAAGTGTGATATGTTTTCAGGTATCTCCTATACTAATAGAGCCACATGCTCACCGGTTTGCCACATGATGTAGGCCTATGGACTGAACAAGAAACCACCAAAAATTTTAACCAGTCATCGTTCTCACAACACTGAGGACCAGTCATTCGAAATGACTTCTCCATGCATTTTATGCATTGGTAAAAGCACTATGATGAAAAGTGTGATATGTTTTCAGGTATCTCCTATACTAATAGAGCCACATGCTCACCGGTTTGCCACATGATGTAGGCCTATGGACTGAACAAGAAACCACCAAAAATTTTAACCAGTCATCGTTCTCACAACACTGAGGACCAGTCATTCGAAATGACTTCTCCATGCATTTTATGCATTGGTAAAAGCACTATGATGAAAAGTGTGATATGTTTTCAGGTATCTCCTATACTAATAGAGCCACATGCTCACCGGTTTGCCACATGATGTAGGCCTATGGACTGAACAAGAAACCACCAAAAATTTTAACCAGTCATCGTTCTCACAACACTGAGGACCAGTCATTCGAAATGACTTCTCCATGCATTTTATGCATTGGTAAATGCACTATGATGAAAAGTGTGATATGTTTTCAGGTATCTCCTATACTATTAGAGCCACATGCTCACCGGTTTGCCACATGATGTAGGCCTATGGACTGAACAAGAAACCACCAAAAATTTTAACCAGTCATCGTTCTCACAACACTGAGGACCAGTCATTCGAAATGACTTCACCATGCATTTTATGCATTGGTAAAAGCACTATGATGAAAAGTGTGATATGCTTTCAGGTATCTCCTATACTAATAGAGCCACATGCTCACCGGTTTGCCACATGATGTAGGCCTATGGACTGAACAAGAAACCACCAAAAATTTTAACCAGTCATCGTTCTCACAACACTGAGGACCAGTCATTCGAAATGACTTCTCCATGCATTTTATGCATTGGTAAAAGCACTATGATGAAAAGTGTGATATGTTTTCAGGTATCTCCTATACTAATAGAGCCACATGCTCACCGGTTTGCCACATGATGTAGGCCTATGGACTGAACAAGAAACCACCAAAAATTTTAACAGTCATCGTTCTCACAACACTGAGGACCAGTCATTCGAAATGACTTCTCCATGCATTTTATGCATTGGTAAAAGCACTATGATGAAAAGTGTGATATGTTTTCAGGTATCTCCTATACTAATAGAGCCACATGCTCACCGGTTTGCCACATGATGTAGGCCTATGGACTGAACAAGAAACCACCAAAAATTTTAACCAGTCATCGTTCTCACAACACTGAGGACCAGTCATTCGAAATGACTTCTCCATGCATTTTATGCATTGGTAAAAGCACTATGATGAAAAGTGTGATATGTTTTCAGGTATCTCCTATACTAATAGAGCCACATGCTCACCGGTTTGCCACATGATGTAGGCCTATGGACTGAACAAGAAACCACCAAAAATTTTAACCAGTCATCGTTCTCACAACACTGAGGACCAGTCATTCGAAATGACTTCTCCATGCATTTTATGCATTGGTAAAAGCACTATGATGAAAAGTGTGATATGTTTTCAGGTATCTCCTATACTAATAGAGCCACATGCTCACCGGTTTGCCACATGATGTAGGCCTATGGACTGAACAAGAAACCACCAAAAATTTTAACCAGTCATCGTTCTCACAACACTGAGGACCAGTCATTCGAAATGACTTCTCCATGCATTTTATGCATTGGTAAAAGCACTATGATGAAAAGTTTGATATGTTTTCAGGTATCTCCTATACTAATAGAGCCACATGCTCACCGGTTTGCCACATGATGTAGGCCTATGGACTGAACAAGAAACCACCAAAAATTTTAACCAGTCATCGTTCTCATAACACTGAAGACCAGTCATTCGAAATGACTTCTCCATGCATTTTATGCATTGGTAAAAGCACTATGATGAAAAGTGTGATATGTTTTCAGGTATCTCGTATACTAATAGAGCCACATGCTCACCGGTTTGCCACATGATGTAGGCCTATGGACTGAACAAGAAACCACCAAAAATTTTAACCAGTCATCGTTCTCAGCAACACTGAGGACCAGTCATTCGAAATGACTTCTCCATGCATTTTATGCATTGGTAAAAGCACTATGATGAAAAGTGTGATATGTTTTCAGGTATCTCCTATACTAATAGAGCCACATGCTCACCGGTTTGCCACATGATGTAGGCCTATGGACTGAACAAGAAACCACCAAAAATTTTAACCAGTCATCGTTCTCACAACACTGAGGACCAGTCATTCGAAATGACTTCTCCATGCATTTTATGCATTGGTAAAAGCACTATGATGAAAAGTGTGATATGTTTTTCAGGTATCTCCTATACTAATAGAGCCACATGCTCACCGGTTTGCCACATGATGTAGGCCTATGGACTGAACAAGAAACCACCAAAAATTTTAACCAGTCATCGTTCTCACAACACTGAGGACCAGTCATTCGAAATGACTTCTCCATGCATTTTATGCATTGGTAAAAGCACTATGATGAAAAGTGTGATATGTTTTCAGGTATCTCCTATACTAATAGAGCCACATGCTCACCGGTTTGCCACATGATGAAGGCCTATGGACTGAACAAGAAACCACCAAAAATTTTAACCAGTCATCGTTCTCACAACACTGAGGACCAGTCATTCGAAATGACTTCTCCATGCATTTTATGCATTGGTGAAAAGCACTATGATGAAAAGTGTGATATGTTTTCAGGTATCTCCTATACTAATAGAGCCACATGCTCACCGGTTTGCCACATGATGTAGGCCTATGGACTGAACAAGAAACCACCAAAAATTTTAACCAGTCATCGTTCTCACAACACTGAGGACCAGTCATTCGAAATGACTTCTCCATGCATTTTATGCATTGGTAAAAGCACTATGATGAAAAGTGTGATATGTTTTCAGGTATCTCCTATACTAATAGAGCCACATGCTCACCGGTTTGCCACATGATGTAAGGCCTATGGACTGAACAAGAAACCACCAAAAATTTTAACCAGTCATCGTTCTCACAACACTGAGGACCAGTCATTCGAAATGACTTCTCCATGCATTTTATGCATTGGTAAAAGCACTATGATGAAAAGTGTGATATGTTTTCAGGTATCTCCTATACTAATAGAGCCACATGCTCACCGGTTTGCCACATGATGTAGGCCTATGGACTGAACAAGAAACCACCAAAAATTTTAACCAGTCATCGTTCTCACAACACTGAGGACCAGTCATTCGAAATGACTTCTCCATGCATTTTATGCATTGGTAAAAGCACTATGATGAAAAGTGTGATATGTTTTCAGGTATCTCCTATACTAATAGAGCCACATGCTCACCGGTTTGCCACATGATGTAGGCCTATGGACTGAACAAGAAACCACCAAAAATTTTAACCAGTCATCGTTCTCACAACACTGAGGACCAGTCATTCGAAATGACTTCTCCATGCATTTTATGCATTGGTAAAAGCACTATGATGAAAAGTGTGATATGTTTTCAGGTATCTCCTATACTAATAGAGCCACATGCTCACCGGTTTGCCACATGATGTAGGCCTATGGACTGAACAAGAAACCACCAAAAATTTTAACCAGTCATCGTTCTCACAACACTGAGGAGCAGTCATTCGAAATGACTTCTCCATGCATTTTATGCATTGGTAAAAGCACTATGATGAAAAGTGTGATATGTTTTCAGGTATCTCCTATACTAATAGAGCCACATGCTCACCGGTTTGCCACATGATGTAGGCCTATGGACTGAACAAGAAACCACCAAAAATTTTAACCAGTCATCGTTCTCACAACACTGAGGACCAGTCATTCGAAATGACTTCTCCATGCATTTTATGCATTGGTAAAAGCACTATGATGAAAAGTGTGATATGTTTTCAGGTATCTCCTATACTAATAGAGCCACATTCTCACCGGTTTGCCACATGATGTAGGCCTATGGACTGAACAAGAAACCACCAAAAATTTTAACCAGTCATCGTTCTCACAACACTGAGGACCAGTCATTCGAAATGACTTCTCCATGCATTTTATGCATTGGTAAAAGCACTATGATGAAAAGTGTGATATGTTTTCAGGTATCTCCTATACTAATAGAGCCACATGCTCACCGGTTTGCCACATGATGTAGGCCTATGGACTGAACAAGAAACCACCAAAAATTTTAACCAGTCATCGTTCTCACAACACTGAGGACCAGTCATTCGAAATGACTTCTCCATGCATTTTATGCATTGGTAAAAGCACTATGATGAAAAGTGTGATATGTTTTCAGGTATCTCCTATACTAATAGAGCCACATGCTCACCGGTTTGCCACATGATGTAGGCCCATGGACTGAACAAGAAGCCACCAAAAATTTTAACCAGTCATCGTTCTCACAACACTGAGGACCAGTCATTCGAAATGACTTCTCCATGCATTTTATGCATTGGTAAAAGCACTATGATGAAAAGTGTGATATGTTTTCAGGTATCTCCTATACTAATAGAGTCACATGCTCACGGTTTGCCACATGATGTAGGCCTATGGACTGAACAAGAAACCACCAAAATTTTAACCAGTCATCGTTCTCACAACACTGAGGACCAGTCATTCGAATTGACTTCTCCATGCATTTTATGCATTGGTAAAAGCACTATGATGAAAAGTGTGATATGTTTTCAGGTATCTCCTATACTAATAGAGCCACATGCTCACCGGTTTGCCACATGATGTAGGCCTATGGACTGAACAAGAAACCACCAAAATTTTAACCAGTCATCGTTCTCACAACACTGAGGACCAGTCATTCGAAATGACTTCTCCATGCATTTTATGCATTGGTAAAAGCACTATGATGAAAAGTGTGATATGTTTTCAGGTATCTCCTATACTAATAGAGCCACATGCTCACCGGTTTGCCACATGATGTAGGCCTATGGACTGAACAAGAAACCACCAAAAATTTTAACCAGTCATCGTTCTCACAACACTGAGGACCAGTCATTCGAAATGACTTCTCCATGCATTTTATGCATTGGTAAAAGCACTATGATGAAAAGTGTGATATGTTTTCAGGTATCTCCTATACTAATAGAGCCACATGCTCACCGGTTTGCCACATGATGTAGGCCCATGGACTGAACAAGAAACCACCAAAAATTTTAACCAGTCATCGTTCTCACAACACTGAGGACCAGTCATTCGAAATGACTTCTCCATGCATTTTCTGCATTGGTAAAAGCACTATGATGAAAAGTGTGATATGTTTTCAGATATCTCCTATACTAATAGAGCCACATGCTCACCGGTTTGCCACATGATGTAGGCCTATGGACTGAACAAGAAACCACCAAAAATTTTAACCAGTCATCGTTCTCACAACACTGAGGACCAGTCATTCGAAATGACTTCTCCATGCATTTTATGCATTGGTAAAAGCACTATGATGAAAAGTGTGATATGTTTTCAGGTATCTCCTATACTAATAGAGCCACATGCTCACCGGTTTGCCACATGATGTAGGCCTATGGACTGAACAAGAAACCACCAAAAATTTTAACCAGTCATCGTTCTCACAACACTGAGGACCAGTCATTCGAAATGACTTCTCCATGCATTTTATGCATTGGTAAAAGCACTATGATGAAAAGTGTGATATGTTTTCAGGTATCTCCTATACTAATAGAGCCACATGCTCACCGGTTTGCCACATGATGTAGGCCTATGGACTGAACAAGAAACCACCAAAATTTTAACCAGTCATCGTTCTCACAACACTGAGGACCAGTCATTCGAAATGACTTCTCCATGCATTTTATGCATTGGTAAAAGCACTATGATGAAAAGTGTGATATGTTTTCAGGTATCTCCTATACTAATAGAGCCACATGCTCACCGGTTTGCCACATGATGTAGGCCTATGGACTGAACAAGAAACCACCAAAAATTTTAACCAGTCATCGTTCTCACAACACTGAGGACCAGTCATTCGAAATGACTTCTCCATGCATTTTATGCATTGGTAAAAGCACTATGATGAAAAGTGTGATATGTTTTCAGGTATCTCCTATACTAATAGAGCCACATGCTCACCGGTTTGCCACATGATGTAGGCCCATGGACTGAACAAGAAACCACCAAAAATTTTAACCAGTCATCGTTCTCACAACACTGAGGACCAGTCATTCGAAATGACTTCTCCATGCATTTTATGCATTGGTAAAAGCACTATGATGAAAAGTGTGATATGTTTTCAGGTATCTCCTATACTAATAGAGCCACATGCTCACCGGTTTGCCACATGATGTAGGCCTATGGACTGAACAAGAAACCACCAAAAATTTTAACCAGTCATCGTACTCACAACAATGAGGACCAGTCATTCGAAATGACTTCTCCATGCATTTTATGCATTGGTAAAAGCACTATGATGAAAAGTGTGATATGTTTTCAGGTATCTCCTATACTAATAGAGCCACATGCTCACCGGTTTGCCACATGATGTAGGCCTATGGACTGAACAAGAAACCACCAAAAATTTTAACCAGTCATCGTTCTCACAACACTGAGGACCAGTCATTCGAAATGACTTCTCCATGCATTTTATGCATTGGTAAAAGCACTATGATGAAAAGTGTGATATGTTTTCAGGTATCTCCTATACTAATAGAGCCACATGCTCACCGGTTTGCCACATGATGTAGGCCTATGGACTGAACAAGAAACCACCAAAAATTTTAACCAGTCATCGTTCTCACAACACTGAGGACCAGTCATTCGAAATGACTTCTCCATGCATTTTATGCATTGGTAAAAGCACTATGATGAAAAGTGTGATATGTTTTCAGGTATCTCCTATACTAATAGAGCCACATGCTCACGGTTTGCCACATGATGTAGGCCCATGGACTGAACAAGAAACCACCAAAAATTTTAACCAGTCATCGTTCTCACAACACTGAGGACCAGTCATTCGAAATGACTTCTCCATGCATTTTATGCATTGGTAAAAGCACTATGATGAAAAGTGTGATATGTTTTCAGGTATCTCCTATACTAATAGAGCCACATGCTCACCGGTTTGCCACATGATGTAGGCCTATGGACTGAACAAGAAACCACCAAAAATTTTTTTTTTTTTTTCCAAATAATCTTTATTGGATTTTAACAATTAACTGGGCAGGAATGGAAAAGGGAAAAGTGGGGATGCGGGGAGAGGGAAGGGGGGAGTGGAGGGGGGGGCTGGAAGGAAGGGGGGGAGAACGTGGGAAGACAGAAGGGGGAGAGAAGACACTTGAAGTAAGCGACAACAGGTAACCAAATTTGTTAAATGATAAAACAGCATTTGGAAGGTGAATAATTATAATTATATTTATAATACATTTGCTCACGAAAGAGGGGTAGACTCACGGAGCAGTCCTGAATTGCAGACACTTTAGATCAAAGTCCGGTTCGCTTTGTGCCAATTTCAACTGATAATTGCTACGGGAAGACTTCTTCCCAACGAGCCCATTTTTTCGAGCATTTTTTGAGGCTGTCATTATTTAGGGCGAATTTTTGCTCGTATGTTCTATGGAGGTCAATACGATCCTTGATCTCTTGGAATGATGGAGGTTTAGGCTTTTTCCAATTGTATGCGATGGCATTTTTGGTGATCAAGAGAATATTAATGACCAACGCTTTGAGAGGAAAGTGTGTGTCGCTTAATCCCACAGAGAGCAATGCCATCTGAGGAGTCAGGATGAAGTTTTTATTCAGAAGTACTCCAATCAAGCCAGAGATTTTAGACCAAAGAGATTTAATTTTGGGACAGCTCCAGAAGATATGGAGCAGATTGCCCCTGTGTCCGCACG